>NC_046636.1:17953855-18558105 GCF_900324485.2 Mastacembelus armatus
CTTCCTTAATGTCTTGCAATTACTTTTATACTTAGAGAAACAGTGCTTGACCCTGTGATGGACTGGTGACCTGTCCAGGGTGTACCCCTGCCTTTCACCCAAAGAGAGCTGGGCTAGTCTCCAGCAGATCCCTGTGACCCTAATTAGGAATAAGCAGGTATAGACAATGAATGTTCAAAACAATTTCTGGTTTCTTAACAGCCACTCCAGTGAGGCATTTCCATGTAGCCGAGGAAAGTGCTAGAGTAAATCCTTACTATGTGGCTCAAAAACACTGCACTGTTCGATAGCGTATTTCATTTTTGCCCCTCTGCCAAGCAAATCTTTCTGTCTTTTAAATGTTGCCACTTCATTATGTAGACTTTCTGTTAAAACCATCTGTGTCCAAGCCCCAAACACCAGATAACTTACTGTACACAACTGCATTCAAAGACTGAGTAGAATTCTCCATAGCAAGTAAACAAAATCTGATGTGTAACATCAGCAGAGTGTTGCTTTAAAAATGTCCTTTAATAGCCTTCTAGCCTGTGCAAATTTGAGATAGTTTCAAACTATCTTTTCAAACCGAAGCTATCACTGAGCTTTCTTTCTAGCTGAGCGTGAAGGTCACCTCAGTGTAACAGAAGCTGTACGGTTCTAATTCGCCCACTGATCATGTGGACTGGGATGACTCCCTAATTGAAGATCTTGTCTTGTAGCTCATAAGGCCTGAAATTCCTCTCCTCCTCCTCATCTCTCCGTCTAGTGAGGAGAAGCAGGATGCAGAGCCCTGGCTGTGATTCTGATGAGTCAGGATAAGATCAGGCCACAGAACCCTTAGATCTTAGAATATAGATGAGATTTAAAGCAAAGAAATCCTCTTGGACCCTTCTACCCTCCCTCTGACACACACACATACACTCTCATCTCTCTCATTTCTAAGAGGGAATTAGCACATTTGAAAAAAGTGTTAAGAGTTCTTTCCAACCATGTCTCAGCATAGTTCATCATTCCTGTGAAGAATATGGCAAGTGAAGCAGAAAGAGCACTCCTCTACTGTTAATTAATCTCCGTCCTGTCTGCAGCTGAGATAGTATGTTAGAGATATGGACAGGCTTATAGCTCTTGACAACCTCTTTGGCCCCAATCCACTAGCAACGCTCATCACGTTTTTTTCATTTCATGTCAAGAGGAAGAGATCTTGAGTGCTTTGGACCCTTTTCCCCTGATGTCAAATCGTGTCTGTGAATGAGGGCTCCTCACTGGTGTGGATTTGTTTTTTCAGCCCAGGAGCGAGATCACAGAGATTTAATAGCACCATTAGAGGCAAGGTAGTTTTAGCGGAGTTTCGGAGAGGTGACTGATATAACATTAATAATGTGTTAATATTACCCCTCCTCCTCCCCCTAAAAAAAAAAAAAAAACGAGTTCCTTACCAGAACTCAGGGAAACCGTGTAAAAACAGCATGAGTGGCTTTCCTCTCTCCCCAGCAGCAACATAGTGAAACCGAAGTCCAGACTCCTGGATGGAAAAAAAAATACAGGTATATACACAAAAATGTGACAGGCTCACACAATGGACACAACAATACAAGCATTTGTAAAGGATATTACTGAATTGAAGTACTGAACTGTTTGAAGTACTCTTTTTTATTTAGAGGATATTAGGTATTGTATCCACTTCATATTGTCATTTTTGAAGACTCTCTGTGCCTTTTTTTCACTATATCAGAAAGCAGATGGACCCTGCTGCAACTTAGTGGTGCATGTTGATTTATGAACCCGTGCTCTGAGTGTGGACATATGTATGATTTATTTTAACTACTTTTCTACAGCATGCTCCCCAGGTTGTTTTAGTGAGTAGACAATTTCAGCTTGTATGGGCATTTCTGTTATGCTTGCCATAGACAGTGGACAGATATTCTTGGCATGCACAGGCAAACATTTACTATTTTTACATTTTCTTCTTATTCCTTTGACCGTGCCTAGTTTTATTTTACTTCCATGTATGGGCTTCAAGTAAACATGAGCCACTGAGCCAACCTTCTAGGGTTCATGGCTAAATCATGCATGATCTTGACATTAGTCAGACATGGGCTTGATATGATTTGGTGCTTTAAGAAAAACTTCTGTAGGACCAAAACACAAGCAAACACAAAAGTATAGTTTCTGCAGTGGTTCATTAAAGTACTGGGCAGTGATATAGTGCCACTCCAAACTACATTTACTACATGTACTACACACTATTGTCTTTTTCTGCTAGTACCACTACATTATGTTCATGTGATGGCTATAGTATACATCTACTTTGCAGATAGTTAGTTTGTTAAATATGTTTTACACACCATATAACTGAATTAGCTTGCCTCGGACCAGCCAAATGCTCCTTATATGTTAATCTATCAATAATCATATTGATTACTATGATATATAATAGCAGGGACCATTCTGATGCATACTGAGCACTTCTCCTACTGTTGTTTGCTCTTAAGTAAGGTTTTGTATGCAGTACCCTACTGCTTACTACTTCTGTACTACTTCTGTACTTCTGTACTGTACTGCTGCTCTCATTTAAGTAAAAGATGTGGATCCTTTTATTATTTGGGTTTATTTTCCACTGCTGACATACAGGCTTTAGCTGAGGTTTGTGGTTTTTTTTGTGGTATTTAATCAGATAAGGTTGCGCACTGTGGGTTAGAGGCGGGCAGCACGCAGCTCGGATCCCGCATGAGGCGAGGGGCTGTTCTTTCAGCAGCACCTGAGCGCAGCGCCAGCAAACTGGGATCCACCGACAGCGTCTCCAAAAAATAAACAGACGCCTCATGCTTTTGCCAAAGATCAGGCCCGTTGAGGGTTTTCACGACACGACACGACACGACACAAAGGTGTTAGAGCATTTCACAACAGAAAGCCCTAGCATGCGAGAAACACCCACCACACACACACACACACACACACGCACACACACACATACGCATACACAGACGCACGCACACACACACACAATGGGCTTTTCCTTTACAGGCACCAGCAGGCACCTCCATGTCCAAGTGCACCGACTGTGCGCGGTCCTACCTTGATCCTAACGTAACAGTGCGTTCCCAAGGACGTGTCATTCAGACAAGCCGGCGGAGTTTCACGAATCACCCATTGCAAGGTTGCTGTCGGCCTTAAGACGATGTTCCACCAAAGTTTCAGCAGGGCTACGATGGTGCAAAGAGCACAATAACCGTATATCAATGACCAATAGCCTAACACTCTGATATTCAGCGCAAGTCTGATCAGAAATACCAGCAAGTTGTGGAGTACTCTCGCCATCTTTACATTGCCGCAGGAAATCAATCCGGATCACGTTACCTATTGATTTCTCTCTGTTTATTGCTAGGCTCTGTTTAAATACTGCTCTGACAATGCCGCTGTTTCGTTACCAGCGCATACGCACGACTGTGTGAAGGGAGGATCCCAACAGTCGGTTGAATGGGACGGTGGCAAGAGCATCACGTCAGATTTCACGCTTGCGTGTGACAACGGTGGTTGTTTAGCAGGAGACGGTGTTGTTGACTATACAAGGCAAGTCCGAAATCCAGCAATAAGGCACGGGCTGTGGAGCTTCACAGTGATTTGAGCTAAGAGGCGCTGTTAGGTACACCTAAAAGACCTACAACCGCCGCAAAGCACCGGGACCCCATTGGCTGCCGCTTTAATGGCAACACTAGTATCATGCACGTGTGAATAACTGTCATTCATTAACAAACGGCACCAAACACTTCCTTAGACCTGTCACGTTAAGCGCAGGGGAGCTTTTCAAGGTGCGCATTGATATTTGAACCAGGTGTAATGCGGTCACAGGTGAGCAGCGTCAGGTACCGTAAAACATATAAAACCGAGCACGTCGATTATTGTGATGGAAAAATCTCAAGACAACACACATATTAGGTCAGTTAACTGATTATGTATCACAGGGAAGATGACAAAATGTAGTCAAATATTCATTACAAAGCTTTAGTGTACTGTACAGTAAGTGTGTATACTTTTTTCAATGCTCTTCATCCTGCCTTAATATATAACCATTATAAATGTCAGCTTGCCAAATGGATCCAACATAGTAATGTACAGTTACATTTAGCTACATATAACTATACAATCAAATTACATAAATGCAATGACTGTCAAGTATAAGGATTATAACTGTCTCCCATCAACTGCGCTGTTCAGAATAATGAAGATCACAGCATATTTCAACCTGATCTCATGCAGGATAAATTGCAAGTGGAGAAGATGCTTTAGAATGAGATGGTGTCATTAGATTATGCATACAATCACAGAGAGCTGTGAAAAGGCTTAACAATGATAGATATTCAGATTCATACCCATGATGTGACAACATCAAGGAGGCATTTGAATAGTCCCAAATTCATTCTGCAGCATGACAATGAGCCCAAACATTCAGTCAGGAACCTTCAATAAAGAAGAACAAGGAATTCTACAACAGATAGTTCCAACATAAAAAACAAAAATTGGGATAATATGAAGAGACAGACGACACAAAGACTGCCTAAGCCACTTAAGAACTGCTCAGTTCTGAGGAACAAACAACCCATCAAGTATCTTGACGAACTGGCTACTGTAGGTGGAGGACAAAATCTTACTGTGCAGCTCACATGTGCCTCATAAAAGCTTTGCTTTTGTACATGGCAGACAGTCATATATTTTTAAACACCTTGTGTTAAATCAAGCACACAGGAAAAACTGAGATTAAAATAGCAGGGATTTTGATCCTGAGCCACTGGGGATCTGTAGAAAAAGAGTGATGAAGTTGCAACAGCGAGGCAGTAAAGGTACAGGGCTATAAAACATGCAGGCTTGGAACATGTGCATAAACAATACATAACGTGTTTGTATAACAGAAATTAAAGCCACAATTACATACAGATCATTCTTTGATGGAGTGCTGTAAAAATATACGTCAGACGGGTCTGTACACACTAATTGCTTAATGAAAATAGCTTTATTATTTTCAGTAAAAAAAATTCTTATTTCTTCTAGCATATACAAACATACAGAATATGCTGATAAACAACTTTGGAACAGCCAGAACTGTATGAACAACAAAGTTCAGTGCATATACATTTAACACAAAGTATAGCGTTTTCAAGTAGTCATGAAAATAAGGAACTGAGATTATCAATTCAAGTGGGAAATGTTGGTGAGAAGTAACTTTAATCTCTGTTCAAAATATACTTTTTCTTTTTAGCAAAAACATTTTATAAAAGAAGAGTAACAGGACAAGTGCATGTAGCATTTAAACCAGCGTTCCACAGTCTACATTGGGTAAGTATTTAGGTCAGCTTCAACTGAACTATGGTGGTTAAGGTTCATTGACTGGGACAACTGAAACAAGAACAAAACACTGCACATTTCAGCAAACAAGACAACAATGTGGCATTTACTATGGTGTAAGGATGCTTTAATTAGCTTGTCCTACAACTGGCAGCTGTATCAAGTCTCATTCAAATGCAAAAACAGAAAAACATGCAGAAATTTTTTACATTCAGGTTTGAATTGTGACTGTGCTTCACACCAATCATCCCAAATTAAAGAGTGCATCAGTGCAGACATTTACCAAAACATTCAAATACAATTTAAGGGCAAGACCCATTAATCCATATTTACCTAATGCTTTCTTTTCACAATTAGCTTTTTATTTTTTTGACAAGAATATACATAAAGATATTGCAAAGTTGTTTATTGTGTCCTGAAAAGAACCAACAGCTCATGTTATTGTGAAACAACAGAAGTGTTGAACAGAACGGCAAAGTTTCAAGTAAATCCCAGTTGATTTTTAGTCCAGGTTAAGCTCAAATGTAGTCATGATGTCCCGCTGCAAAGTCATGTCAATACCACACATCTAAAGAGAAAGAACAAAACCATAAAAGAAGTTGGTAAACTTATACCAAAAACAGCTACAACAATATCACATGAACTGAAAGAAACTCACAGCTTCACGTCTGCGACGCTCTTGCTCTTTCTTCCGGGCCATCTCTCTTTCCCTGTCCACTGAGTGCTGTGTGGTTAGAGGTTGTGTTTCTCTGGGAGACTTTGGCTTTTGTTGCTCTTCATCTTTAGGAGAATCTAAGCTGCAAACTCTCTCTAATGGATCTGGATGCTCTTCCATAGGTTGTGGATTTTGTTCTGTTTTACACAAACCTGGGGGGCTAGAAAGACAATGTCCTTGTTGGTTAAAAGTTCCTTTATTTCAATCAACTGTTCTAGAGATCAACTGAACCATACAATGTAGTTTTGTTATCTCCTTTTGTCAGAAATTACATAAAGAAATAAAGAAACTCGTTTTGGAAACATGTTTCATGCATCTGCTATTTCTGTAGGAATACCTGCTCTTTTCAGGAGACTCCTTCTCCTTGTTTTCTTCCATCTGTTTCCTCTTCAGTGCTCTTTCACGTTCTTCCTTTTCTATGGCAGCCTTACGGAAATGCTGGAAGCTCTCCTTTGAGGACTTGATTGCAGCTGGAGTGACTGCCTCTCTCATAAGTCTTGCCCAAGACTCAGCATTTTTCAGAACAATGTCCTGAAGAAGCCAAAACACTATGTTTATCAGTATTCTTGTAAAAAGTTCTGGGTATTTGTGGCATTAGTGACTGTAGAAGGGGTGGACATAGCAAGCCCGCTTCCTGTTTGAATATAGGAAGTAGCTGCTGGCTTCAACAAGCCATTGACAGTAATCATTGTGGTTTTGTCTTTGTTTTAACATTCTCTTAATATTCCTAATATTTTATATCAATAAAAGATATTAAGGTAAATAACTGACCAATCAGGTACCTCCTTTAATCCATGTGGCCTCATTCCACCCCTAAGTTGGGATGATTGATAGGTTTGATTGACAGGTTGCTTTACCCATACCAAAAAAATGGATTTAAGCTCAACCCTCCGTAGTAGGAATGGATTTGCTGCTGCTTGGACATTTAAGAACAGTGTAGAAAATGCTGCTGATTGGCTCAGTGGTCACCATGGACATGTTCTCTAGACACTGCCTTATTGTCCAAATATGGTACTTCTAGCTCCAAGAGAGCAACGTAGCAACGTTCATAATGGCAGAAAATGGTGGCTGAATTGGCTTCATTCCTGTGGTGCATAACGCTATGGGTGATGTCACACTGTATAGGTCCACTATACACTGTCAATGGGTGGCACCAATATGGATCAATGTTAAAGCTATGTAAATTCATTCGTGACCACTAGAGGGCAGATAAACCTCAGATGAGATTACTATGAATAATACTTCAAATTGAGTTGGAACTGTGAATTGCACTATTTTCAAATTCAATAAATAGAACAAATTTCATTTCATTCACATTAAAATTATATTTTTCTAATTTGTAGTTAAAATATAATATATATATATTATGTAATGATTTGATTTTAGCAATGATTGCCCAGTATATTTTCAAAATATCAGTCAGTAAAACACTGGTCATACTAAACTACTTTTTAATAGAATTCAGTGACAGTATGGGCCACCTTAGTCATAAACTTTAAAGTACATCCTTGCTGAAATTGTACCACTGTATATTGATCTGCAGGATAATTTTCCAGAAATCCAGTAATAAGATCAGCACCCATTTGTAATAAAACTCAGTTCAACAATGCTAACCTTTTTGGAATTTGGGGGTTTTTCCTCTTCAGCAGATTTACTGGCTGTGTTGGTGTAAGGCACATTAGTCAAATGAGTATCAGGGAAATCTTCAGGGTAGCTGAAACCTAGCACAATTCATTGAGGGGAAAAAAATGTGATTAGCTAAAATATTAGTCATTAAAAAATGTTGATGTGAAAAGTAAGAGTCATAGAGTAACTTACTGGACTTTGTCTCATCTTTGGATTGCAGTGGGCTGTCTCCCAGAGGGGACAGCACTGGGCCCTGCTGAAACATCAGATTTACTCTTATTTCAAATGTTTAGATCCTTTGTGCTCAACAGTAATGTAGCCATCATTTAAAATGTTCAAGACCAAACAAACAAATAGAAACACCAGTAATAGTACTACACAAAAATTCTGGATCTTTTCCTTTGGAATTCTTATATTACACTTCTACAATCACATCACAATAACTTTTATTTTGATTTTTATTAGATGTTTGAAATAAGTGAACAATGTTACAGTAAATACCAAGAAAAGAGTCCCCGCAAAAGATCTGGAGAGTTACTGTAAAAAAGCGATAGTGCATGTGTTGCCCTTTGAAGATGTCTTCCAACACCCTGTATACAAAGTCTTTTGTAAATGTCACACAATGTACTAAACAGCTACCATAATGTGTTGATTTTAAACTAATTACACTGCAAAATAACACAGTAGGTGTTAGTAAAGTACACAAAACCTTAACTGATGCAGTCTGACTTAATTAAAGCCAAAATTCAGAGACAAATGTTCATTATAAAAAGTCATCAGATATAAAACTACCTCAAATCTAGCAGCAGCCCAGTCTAGCAAAACTCCTGGAGATGCCATGGGGGATAACAGGGCAGACAAATCTGTCAAAACAGTAAATGACAAGTATATGACATGTTTATACAAACAAACAGCAGTAGCTGGTGTATACTAAAAGAAACTGAATACAGTCAGAATTAAAGAGTTTGAATGAAAGAGCGCGTCATACAAAAATCAGAGGTCACTGAGGTGGATAGGTGGCAGTTCAGTGGATCTGATCTGTAGAGGCAATGGCAGTGTGTGTGTGAAGAATTAGGGATTTCAGTGAGAGACATTTATTAAAAGAGGTCAACAAAGGGTTTTTTAGGAGGCACTGATGCTGGTTTGGCAGTTGGCCTCAGAGGTTGCTAAAAGGAATTGCTACAAAAGAATTGGAGAATAATGCAATCAGTGATTTTCACTTCACCAGAGAAATATAGTCTGTTGAATTGAGGCAGAGTGACCCAGTTTTTCCATGGCCAAAGCTTACCGACTCACGTTTTCTTCATGAAAACAGCAACTTTAACAAAATTGCTACAGTTCAAGTCAAAGAGATTTAAAAAAAAAAACAAAAAAAAAACAAATCCCTCTTACTTGGGGGACAAAAAAGACAGGCAAGCATTACCTGGAGGTGATAATGATGGTTCATCACTGATGTGGTCTGCATTATGGCACAATGGGTAGCCATTAATGTCTACTGCTGGAGACTGCACAGGAAGAGAAGGCTGACAAGTCTTGATGGTGGCTTTTGTCAAATCTTTATTCTCCAATATCTCCTTTTTACAGGCAGCTCTATTCACCTTTGACTTAAGAAGACAATACATTTTTACTTTTTATTTTAGTCAGCCAGGTAAGCCTAACTGTAAGCACATACCAAACATATTTACCTTTGTCTTAATCTTTTGGCAAGAGACTTTACTTTTCTGCTTCTTTGTTTTGGGTACTGAAAGAAATGCACATTAACAATTCACAGTCTAAGGTCAGGCTGTTTAAACCACCAATAAAAAAAATTACCATGTTTAAACAGAATTCAGTTTTCTGTGCACCAACATTCACACAGTCACATGCTAACTCGTCCAAAATTATGATCTCTGTTTTATTACTGCAATGTGAACATTCTCTATGCCTGACACAAAAATGAATGCAATGGATTGTTTTTCTATATGGATGAACACCATAGTGTTGATATATAGCCCAATAACCACCTATAAAAACACAACTTTACAAAAAACGGTGTGGTTCACAGCACCACAGTAATGCACTTTGTCAATACTGTTGTTGCATGTAATGATTATTGAATAGAGAAACTGTTGCTTTTTTATTAAATGCTGGATCTCTATTAAAATCAGAACAACACTAAGTGAAACAGGCTAAAAATGAAGAGAATGGTAACACACCAGCTTGGTAAAAAGTTGGTAAAAGAAATGGTGCGAAAGGGTGTAGTATTATCCAAGTGTACTCAGTGCTACAGAATGGGTAAAAAATGCTGAAGTGCAACTTATGTTTTTTTTTCTGCTAACCTCTAGTGGCTTCACTTTTCACCTTGCTTTTAACTAGCAAGGGTAATAAACACTACTGTTAATTTAGATTTTGCTAGTGTTAACTTTATATTTCAACTGATGGAGTGTAAATTAATGCACACTAAAACAGAAAAAAACCAGGTTACTACAATATTCTGAGATGATGACATATACAAAGTGTATGTGAAATAAACAAAGAGCAACTTATGAATGTGCAAAAACATAAAACTTAATATTTTGTGTGTAACCAACAGAAAAAGGATTTGAAGCACAGAAGAAAGGCACTCTAAATTGGTAAATTGTGTGCATAGCTTATGTCTTGTATTACAAAAGAGTGGAGGGGAGTGTAAGGCAAAGGCTTGTGAGGGTAGAGCGCTGAGGAGAGCAGCTAACCTGATTCAGAGTCACTGCTATCAGAAGTGCTAGAATGACTGCTACTGCTACTGCTGTCAGAGCTGGGTGATAAGCTGCTGCTGCTGCTGCTGCTGCTGCTGCTGCTGCTGCTGCTGCTGCTGCTGCTGCTACTACTACTACTATCACTGATGCGTGACAGGCAGCTGAGATCAGGAGACGCTGTGACTTTACCTGTTTAAAAAAAAATTGTAAACTGTCATTTCTTTTTTTTTTTTCCCCACTACCTCCTGAAAATATAAATGCAATGATTATGACTGTTAATGAAATTCAGGTCTTACCTACTGGGCATTTTTTCTTAATCAAGTGTTGCTCTTTACTGACAACCTGAGGTTTCCCAGTCTGAATTGCTCCTGTGGGTTTAATTGGCTTTTTTTCTGAGATAATGAGAAGAGATAATGAACCTCCACATTCACATTCAAAGTAAATTACAAAATTCTGAGCCTTTCAAATGAAACAAACAAACAATGATGTCTATTCCAAAAGAGGAAAGCTTTAGCAAAGCAGAATTGAGATGTACTTACTGCTGACATTCTTCCTCAGACATGTTGCAACAAACTTCTGTAAGTCCCTCAGTGTGGAAGGCTTGAGCATTTCAAAGTCAACCTCAATCTCCTCTAGAGTGGAATCTCTCAGACAAGACTCTCTGGCATGAATGATGCTCACCAACTTGCCCAGTTTATCACCAGGTAGCTTGTTGATGTCCAGTTTCAACTGCCTTTTCTCCTGGTAAGTCATTGGTATCGATGGGACGTCATCCTCACATTTTAAGGGTAGTCTGTGAATATTGTGTCTGTTGCCAAGCCTAGACATGCACAAAAAACATCTGATATTATCCTTAGCACATATCGTAGCATACATAGCTCAGTATTACTTCAATAGGTATGAAATATGAACATTAAATGTTCACTTACAAAGAAGAGCTGTTGGTGTTGGCAGTTTTTTCTACAATAGATTTGTATTTTGAGGATTTGTGCATTAGTCGAGCAATGTCCTTTTCTTTAAACCCTTTTTCCTTTTTCAGCTTGTCTTTCTTTGGTTTCACTGGGGGCTCTTGGGTAAGTCTCTTCAGTTGATCACTGACAGCCTTCAACTGAAAGGTCAGCCATTATTAGTTTAAATGCATTGAAGTAATTTCTCAGTCATTTGCACCATTACTGTCCTGTATAATACCAACCCTCTCCTCCAGACTGGCCAGCTGCACGGCAACCTCTTCTGATGAACTGTCTGCCTCTGAGGAACTTTCACTTTCAGAACTTGCTGAAGTTGACAAACTGCCAACTCTGTCTCCTTTTCCCTTGACAACCAGCTGACAAGGTAAGACACAACCCTCCGGTTTGTGGGGAACCTTCAGATAACGAGCCTCAAAAACAGCCTGTTGATACAAAAACAAATGTTTATCTAGTACTAATTCATCAGCAAGGGATGCTTGGGTCAATCTGCAGGGGCATTTCAACTTCCCAGCATTCTTTATATAAAGCCCAATCCATAAGTATTGCCTTACTGATTTGATAGAACAATATGTAAATGAATGAATACGTTAATCTATACCTGAAGTTTTCTTGCCATGTAGACCACCTCATGCGAAGGTGGATTATATTTGTAACAGTTAGAAAACATTAGCCGGACATCAGCCGCAAACTCTTTTGCATTTGTATATTCACGTTGATCCATTTTTTTCTGAAAAATAAAGCTGTTAAGAAAACTGAAATACAACTTATTTTGAAAATACTGTTATATATTCACTTTGATGACTGTTCTAAACATTTTACCCTAATGGTACTCAGGTCCATAGGCTGCTTGATGATGTCATGGTAGTCATGTAAGCCCAAAGCAACCGCATCAACTGGGGTATAAAAGGGCCACGCATATGCATAGTGTCTCTTTGAGAACATTTCCTTCAGGATGTCATTGCAGTACTTGAGCTCCTCTGACAATCTGACCTTCTTGCCCTCACAGGCAGGCAATTCTTTCTTAGGAGGTCTGATAGGCCTTCCACTGCCTCTCCTGGGGAACAATGTACAAGGTGCTGAGTGCTTGTCAGCAGGGGATGCATCACTGCTGGTCATCACTGAGGTGGTGGAAGCTGTGGGGTCTGCTTTCCTCTTAAAACCTTTTTTAATCTGAATATTTAGAAAGAAGCAGAACATAAACAGTAAATCACTATGTCACCTAAAATTACACAAAGTAATAGAAGAAAGAACTTGTTTTACATTGATCTTTAGAATTAAGGTTCATTACTGCAACAAAATGCCAGGAATTTAACTTTAGTATTTGACCACTACCAATTTCACTATTTATTGCAATGGGGAAAATGTGATTAACCATTTCTCTGCAAACTATTCAAATGCTTACTGTTGCATCATTTTGTGCAGAGAGTTGTATGGGTGGCACAAATTGAGGCACACCAGGAGGAATAACTGTCACTGTCTGCTGGAGAACAACTTCTGACACAAGGGATCGCTGCTTTTTTACACCTGCATAAGAGAAGTAAAGTTAATACAAGTAAGTGTAATTTTTAGTGCTACATAAATCATAAGAAATTACTGTCCAGCAAACAAACACCTTCTCTAAAATCTTTTGCAAAAATAAGCAGCAGAAAATCAACATTAAAATCCAGTAACATAGACCAACAACCTATTGGACCATATTTTAAGAGAGCATTGTGCAGAACACCTGCATACCTGCCAACTTTTTGACTTTCACTGGTTCCTTTGTAGTGACTACTGTAATGTCACACTCTTCCTTAGGCATTTGGGACACTTTCTGCAAAAAAAGCTTCTCCAGGGTCTGTGCCATAAAAACAATGTCATCCCCAGGCTGTGGAAAGAAAATCTATATATTTTAATAAAATAAAAGCATGCAATGTAACATTTTTATGTCGGACAATCCTGTTTGAACTGCAAAACATCAGAAACAAACAAAATAAAAATCAGCATTGTGACAGCCTAAAAACGCCATTCTGCATGAACTTCAACTCATGCATTTCAGTATCATACAACAGCAATAGGGATTGAACTTTATTTTAGTTTGGAGACCTACTAAACTTGCTCACATTTCATATTCTGTATACATTATTTCTTAAAAGCACTTAGCTTTTAAATCGTGTTACTTAGTTGTACATACATTTTGGCATCGTATACAAAATGATATTCCCTTACCCGATTGTACATGTAACAGTTGGTAAACATGGTGTTGAAGTCTTGTATACACTCATGTGCTTGGCTGTAATATTTGTTCTGAAGTCGCTTTTTAATAGTGCCCAGATCCATAGGCTTTGTAATAATTGTATAATAATCCTGAAAGCAACAAAGAAAATGGCATAAATAAACCAGTCTTTCCATCCCAAACTTGCAGTCTAAGGCGGGACGTGATTAAATAAATGTGTTCCTGTAGATTAACTGGCAGCAAGAAAACTTTGACAACACATTTACAGGAAAGCTGCAATAGTCCTAGTCTTTCTATCAACATGAAATGTACAACTTACTGGGAGACGCAGGGCTACAGCATCAACAGGCTGTCGAAAGGGCCACGAAAACTGGTGCCTCCATAAAGCTTTGACCACCACTTTTTCCAGATACTGTAGCTGATTGGTTACACGGCCAGAGTTCTTGTGATTGATGACCTCTGGTGGAGGGGGATTTCCACTCACAGTGGGATAAGCTTTCATGTCGGACATTGTGGTGTCCAAAGGCCAAGTGGGAGGAAACTCTCTGGAGTATGCTTTCCTTCAACTTAGTGCTCATCACACGCTTTCCTAAACAAGGAGTGAAGAGTATTTTCCAGTGCTTCAGTAAAAAACACAAAATTAGTAAATCTGTCTTTTATTACTATGGCAAAGCTAAAGCTTATACCACCTTAATTTTTTCCAACAAACACGTAAAGTTTGCTGCAACCACCAATCCTACCATTTTGAGAAAATTACCTAAGAAAAAGAATATAAAAGCGAAAAATAAGTTACCCATTTCATTTACAAAAATTCAGAAGGATCCTGCTGGATTAAGGGGGATTATTAGTGGTTTGGGTTTTTTGGTCATATTTACTGACAAGAAACACACAACATAATGTGTTTTCAGTTAATACTTAGCTGCTTTAATAGTCTTTAAGTTTAAAAAAAAAACAAAAACAAAAACAAAAAAAACCTGTCATCTGAGAACAGCCCATCTGTTTCATTAAACTACCTTAATAGTTTTCAACTGGAGACATTTAGCAGCTACAGGAGCCAAAAACATCATAGTCTGATCTTCATTGAGGTAAATATTAGGATAGGACAAAAAATGACTATTGGCATGGTGTAAAATTTGTTGAAACCAATCATATGGAAAGGGAGAAAAATGTGCCATGAACTCATCTCCACCTCTGACATGACAAGAAAAACAGCTTATTGATTACATTCTGCTCAGTACTGCTCACACTGACATCACATCACGTTTAAAAAATACAAAACAAACAAAAAAAAAAACTCAAATGGACATCAGCATTCTGAAAACCAGTGGATGCACCACAGACATATTTCCTCTTAAAAGCTGAGTAATACTGACACCTACAGTATCTGTCATAAATTGTACTCATCGGTATTACAGCTGGGCAGAACTGGGCAATAACAAATCCATGTTTCTAACCAACACTTTTCATTATTTGAAAAATGAAAGGACTAAAACATTAGGGACATGGCTTACTAAGCTACAGTAACTAACAAAATACAGTAACTTACATGGCAAAATTCTTTCTTATTTGCATTTTATTTTTGTAAAAAAAGATGACAAATGACAGTACATTCAAACATATATAAACAATGAAATCCAAGTGAATTAAATCTTCTTGTTCAATGTATGTAGGTGCAGAAAAAAAACAAAAACAATTGCATGACCAACAATTGAGTGACTAAATGATGATCTCCTCAGCCTATGACTTCCTGTCAAAAAAAACAAAAAAAAAAACCCTAGTGCCAAGTTTGTCATTAAGTTGAAAGATTGGTGGATCACCTGCTATATGTCGCATTTGCATTATTGTTAAAAAAAATAATAATAAATAAGTACTTGGACATGCTGGAAATGAATGTCTGTTTCCTTATTTAGACAAGACAAGCATTTGAAATTTGAAAGAGCATGCACAAAATAAATCAATTAACTGAAAACAAAAAAATGAATGCCAGATAGTGTGTAATGCAAATCAAGACTTGGAGACTTTAAAACAAACAAATCAAAGTCACAATCTCACTGCAAAAGCATGTCATGTATAGGGGATTGAAAGTTTCACATGATGAATAAAAACCAGATGATAGATCCAAATCTATCAGTATCTCACACATTTAAAGTCCATTAGTAAAAAGAGTCATGATGCAACTTAGTGAATATAAAAAATGTTTAACCCCATTTACATGTTTTGGTCACAAACAAGACTTTAATTGGGGGGGGGACAAAAAAAAACAAAACAGTTGATGCATTAAGATGATCTGTTTCACATTAAAATGTGGCTACATATTTACATACTAATATTTATTGTAGTTAAGGTAAAAGACAGACTGCATAATATAAAATACCTGTACCCCTCAATGGACAAAAAGTTTGAAATCAACACGTTTTGTTATGAAAAAAAAAAAAAAAAAACTTCATTAGATATTGGAGACAGGAATATAAGCAATGTGGGTAGTGCACAAGGCAAAGTTAGAAAGATCATTATACTACCCCTGCCATTAAACATAACATTCATGCCACAATTATGAAACGTTCTGTGCATTCAGATATGGGACGATTGTGTATTGGTTACACAACTACTCTACATTAAACATTTAATGAGAAACATCCAGAAATACTGTAGTTCTGCTGCCTGGTAAGAATATGAACAATCCCACATCAAGGGCTAACCCTCACAGTTAACAGCTCGTCCTGTAAACTGCCTGACTGCTCGCGTGTAGGCCTACACATATTTAAGTTAACTTGCCAGAACTCTGGTAACGTCACATGTGCCACATGAAACTCTGGTGTTTGAATGCTGTGTAGCACTATCTGAGAAATATTTTGTAAAATCGTGTTATACTAGCATGTGATGAATTGATCTATCTGATGATGCCAACAGGCCAGAGGTTTGTGAAACACTGAGATGCGCAGGTGCTGCAAGATGGGGTGACTTCTCTTACGCTCATATTTGACACCCAGGTGAAGGCTTTATGATTTAACTAACGTTACTCAAGTGTTAGGTATCGGTGCAACACACAAGCATGGCGCACTGTTGACGGAGCTCCTCCAACACGTGAAGCCACCGCCACGCCCACCGGTTAGATTAGCATTTAACGTTAGCTAACTAACACGAGTGTGGAAGGAAAACCTAAAGGGTTGACACATGGCAAAGAAGTAGGTGTCTGAGCTATGCTTGGACATGTCTGTAGGTTCCCCGGATTATGTACCTGGCGCCTACGTAACAACATCAGCTAAAATAACGTTATACTAGTTATTTTGAAAAATGCTAACGTTGACGGACAATTTCAGCTAACGTTACCACAACTTTAGCCTGCCTGCGTGCTAGCTGACTCAACTGCTATTCAGTAGTTAGCTAACGCTAACTACTTCACGTTAGAGCTAGTCAGTTCTTTTAATGTTCCCATCATTCTTGCAGGTGTGCCTTACCTACCGAAACAAGGCCGATGCGTCTTCCCGGGGGCATTTTCTCTCATCACATTAGAAAAGCATATAAATTAGCATAACTTAGCTAACGTTAAACTCTGGGTAGCTGTTGAAATGTGGCTGCTTTAACGTCGTGGGCTCCTTTCCAACTCCGCTACCTTTCGCAAACATTTGCCATGATTTGCTAGAGGAATTACGCCTGTTGCCTTAAAACAGGATCACGTTAAGCAAACACAGCATTTGACAGGCAGAGTCGTGCGAGCGTTAACGTTACCTTCCGAGATACCACGGGCTCGTGCGTTCTACTCTTCAGTGGCAGCCGTCTCTACGGCAACCACCTCACATTTATAGCCCTCAGCCCGACGCTGTGGAACCGATTGGTCAGGACGCGACCGACCGTGTTGGTCTGCATTTTTGCACTGAAAGGCGCTCGACACAACTGCAGTAGTCCCTAAAAAAAGAAAGGCGCTCGACACAACTGCAGTAGTCCCTAAAAAAATACAGCCCACTGTTGCTCCTGTAAATTTGTAGCTAACCTATTTTAAAGCATACGTTTGAAATTAGTGTGAAGTTGTTCCAACTCGGTGTAATAGCATTATCAGTCGACGAGAGTACAGGCTTGATTTCGTGCACCCAAACTCCTTTGACTGTCAACCCGTGTCTGCCTCTGCAGGCAGACTGTAGCAGCTGCCACACTGGCTCTGACTGCCAATGATGAGCTACAGTGTCTATGCGGGGACAGCAACGGAAAACCTGACTCCTGGGCGGAGCGGTGATGTCAAGGGCTGACCCAGAACCGGAAAGCCTGGCTTCAGTGAACAGTCTAGGGGTGTGCTATACTGCAAAATTTGGTATCGATCCGATACCTTGGTATGGGTATTGATCGATATTTAGATCGATCTGCCTACCCCTAGTGAACACATGGAAAGTATGTAGGTTCCTTAGCACAATCATGTAACTGTACTAATTGCCCAATATTTCATGAAATGCTACATTAAGGTTTTTGCACATTATAGAAAACTATACGCCGTAAGTATTAACTTTTGTAAAACTCCCCGCTACAAAGACCGGTATTTGCATTACTTAGTAGATATTTTGGGGGACTGTTAAGCCGGGAACCACGAAAACACAATAAATATGAGTAATGTAAATTTTAAAAAAAGTCTAAATAAAAAATATTCTTAAAAGAATGCAAATAGCTGAATGTATGAAGGGAGCGAAATCAGTCTCTACTAGGTGCACTCGAACTAGACACAGTTAACTTCTTGTTAGGTGGAAATCCTAAACAAATCAGTATGTCTTTACTAATTTAACATTACTTATTTATTCAGTTCTTGATTCTGATATACTGTTATTGTTAACTAATGTTATTCTGTAAACCCAATTAAACTATAAATAAACAAGAGTTGACTGGAAAATAATAATTTAGTACCCCCAACAGTTTCAAACGTACCAAAAGTGATATTTTCTTAATTATCCACACTCGTTGTCCACAAGATGGAGCCATTGGCAAAGATGTCACGTTTCAGGTTATCTTACAAGTGGGAGCTATAATGGAATAAATATAGGATGGATAGATGTAATGTCAGAGGCATGTTATGGTTTGTGTTTGCCAAGAAATGTATGTTTGACTGAAATATTTGCAGTTTTGTATAGACAAGAAGATGCTCATTATGGTGGAATATAATTCCTGAAAGAATTAGGTTAATTAGGTTAACAGGTTAATTTGCCTAAAGATTAATCAAGGTCTTTGTTTAACTTATGTTTATTATGCAAAAAGAGGTAGCCCAAGTAACATATAACATACTTTTTTTTTACATTTTTTGCTGTTTTATAATATTTTAATGTAGAAGGGATTGGTAAGAATGCTTAAAAATTCTGCAGTGCAGCAAATTATCTTTAGCATAATACAGTAACAATAATATAGTAATAATACAATAACAAAGCAGTACACAATTATATAAATTTGGAGGTGAAAAGCAAAAGAAAAGTAGTAAACAGTTGAGGTGAATTTGATGAGATGGGGAGATGTCTATGGCACGAGCACAATACGTAAATACAAAAAGACAAGGTGCGAGGAAGTTTAGAAAGTGAAAGGACTGGGTGTGTCAGATTGTCAGAGATCCTAAATGAGTTTTGAATCAGGCCATAAATACTGACACTGCGTCTGTTCCTCTGACAATGGCAGGAAACTTGTTCAAAAGGGAGTAGGTCATAGAGGAAAAGACTCTGCCCCCTGATGTTTCAAATGTGAGGAGTAACAAAGGGTATTTGTTTTTGAATGAATAAATATAAACTCTTTAAAACAAGTTAAGCACATAGGAAAGTGAGCACATTCTGCTACCGCTACTAAGTGGTGGGATGTAACCAATTGCATTTAATTTACTGTACTCAAGTATGATTTGTGAGTAATTATATTTATTTATTTATTCTTTTACTCCATTCCAGAGGGAACTATTACCTTTTTACTCAGTTGCATTACTTTTACAGTGTTTATTAAACTTCAGATTGTCAGATTACTTATAGTAATCATTTGAATGGATTTTTGTAGAAATGTAACCAAAGTAAAGCAAATAAAGGAGGTAGAAACTTTTTAGAAACTTATACCTGAATTTCCATTTGTGATGAATAAAGTTTATCTTAGAAACAGCATCACTGTGAACACAGTAATACGCCAGTAACAATTAATCCAGTAAGTATATACATAATAATATTAAAATTGTTACAATTGTTATTGCCTACAAAATGAGTAGTTTTACTTTTTTATACTTGACTAAACATAATTTGCTGTTAATTTGCTTCTGCTTTTCTATGCAGGTCTTTTTAATATGGTATTTTGACAAATTTCTACTGCTACATTTATTAACATAAAATATCTGAACATATCATCTACCGCTGCTACTATTTCTAATACATTATACTACTACCAATAATTTTTGAATGTCTGAGTCCTTGAATAATGAATATGTTGTAGAAATTAGCTTGATTGTGTTTACCACTTGCCCCATTGTGTGGGGGTTATAAGATACTCTCCTGACAAGAAAACACATGCAAGCCTAAATTTGTGAGAAACCCAGTTTGGTTTGTATTTCAAAAGCAGGTGGCAGAGGTGCTGACAGAGCTAGGTCTAAAGTTTCAAAATAGACTATGTTTATTTTAAACTGCAATAGACAGGAGGAGCATGCTTGATATACTTGGGACTGTGTAATGTGTGAATTGGGTTAAGTTTATATGCATGGATGGATTACTAAACCACTGGACACGGGCCCAAGGCCCAGAGGGTCAGAGGGGCAAAGCCTCTGTTTAAAGTGACAGTTGATATTTCTTCTTGGAAAGTCAGTTAAACAACCACAAAGACACACAAAATGGCCACAGTGAGATGCACATAAGACATAACTTCAAAGAAGTACAAAATGATTATAGAGACATGACTAGACAAATAGAATAAATTTACTTTGATTTAAATTTATTTTATTTTAAATCTCTTTGTTTTTAAATGCTCTTTTCCATGCTTTTAATGTAATTATATGCCTTGTAAAACACTTTGAATTGCATAGTGTATGAATGGTGCTATACAAATAAATTTGCCTTGCCTTGCCTTGCCCAGAGGCACAAATGGTGGCACATAGTAACACAAAATTGAAACAAAAGCAAAACAACTGCAAAGAGACACAAAACAGCCAAACATAGACACAAGACTTCAAAGAAACAAAATGACACAAAAGTCATTTTTGGGTCTGGATATATTGTTCAAATATAGGAAGGGTGCAAGGACCTTTTACATGTCTATGCCCAGACGCCCAGAGTTTTATAATCTATCCATGCCCATGTATTGTTGGTAAAAGACAGCGAGTCTGTTCAAATAACCAAAGATGTTCAGAGTGGTCCAATGCCATGTGGTTTTGTTTATAAATGAATTAAAAGGAAAGTCCACATTTAAATAGATTTCAGATGTGTTTCTGCTTTGATTTAAGGCATAAACCCAGTATTACAAAAAAGTGGATGCTCTACAACATTGAAAATCATCTCATCTTCCCTCCTACCAATGGGTATTTGAAATCAAAGGGAGAGCATGTCATGGTGTGATACCAAGAGCCAGCTGGAATAAATTTAACACTGGGCTTGCCTTTTTTGTGGCCTTGTTGTGATTGAGAAAATATGAGGCAGTAGATCCCTCTTCATTCTGGCTACCTGATAACGCCCTACAACTCAATGCAGCAGCAGTCCAGCAAAACTATCCCTGCTCAAATCAAAAATTCAGAGTATCCCAAAGATGCTGCTGGAACAGGGATAGAGCAAAACGGAATCTCACAGTGATGATATGTTGTAGTGCTCACTGCAACCTGATTTAAAGTAAGGAAAGCATTACATATTCAAGGAAGTGTAGATTGTCACAGAACATGTAGCAGCATCAAGAGCTGTGAGAACCAATTCTCAGCTGCACCTTCCCTTGATTTAAGAGTTGCCCTGGTTGCCATGGGCAAAAATACTGATAGTGATACTGCATGTTCAGAGCATTGCTAGTTAATATACACTCCAGTAATGTTTCATGCCAATGTTATAATAATAGTGTACACAGCATCTGTTTTTATGTGGAGAAATTATATAAGATTCAAATCTGTAATTATAGAAGCACATGAAGGATGATCAAAATCATTCAGCTGTAAGTATTCCACAAAGGCTACATATTATCACATGAACTACCTAACTCACATATCTCGCTTAGTTAATCAAAAAAAAAGTAGTCTTAGAAATTATCATATGTAGAGACATATGTCTCATACGTCTCTTTGTCAATTAAGTAAAATTGCAGAATCAAGACCAAAGAGTGCTGTATTTCAACATTTGAACTTTATTCTCCTCTTCAATGTGACTTAAATGTGGTTTTAATGCATTTCCATGATTCTGTCCTTAATGTGAAGCACCTGGAATTCTCGCTACCTTTAAATGGTTACATACAAAAAACACTAGAAAATTTCAGTTCTGAAGAAACTGTGGTGGGATTTCTGGCTGCTGAAAAATCTTGGGCTACACTCTGTAACTGGCTGCTAAAAAAGCCGAATCTGGAAGCAGTGGGAAGAACCAGGGAGCTAAACTACAATGATAACATGATTTTGTATAAAGAGGCAGGGAAGGTGCATTAAGAGAATATCACTCCTGATGATCAATTAGCAGTCATAAAGTGTGAAAGACCCGAATTACTGTATGAAAAGCCCAATTCATATCAAATGTTTAAAACTGAAGTTAAGGACCACCCTGGACAGGTCACCAATCTAGCATTGGAATGACACATAGAGATGGACCAACATTCACCCTCTTATTCACACCTACAGGCAATTTAGAGTCACCAATTAAATTCTCGGGACAGTAAGAGGAAGCTGGAGTACCTGGAGAAAACCCAGACAGACAAGGGGATAACCTTGCAAACTCCACACAGAAAAGCCACAGGGTCAAATCCCTGGAATCTTCAAATATACAGTATATAGAATATTAGAAGAATAAAGTGTACAAGAATTGAAGGACATTCCAAAGACAAATACCCTTAACATAAAACAACAACAAAAAAACCAATTATACCTATAGTATGTTAGCCTAATTTGACTGAAAATGCATTATTCTTACTGCCTTTATGCACAATCAATTTGGATGTTTAATTGGTGTGTTGAATAAAGATATGAAAGATTATGACTGTGTTTTATCAGCTCAGTTTGTTCGTATTTGTGACTAGTGAAGATCAGGAAATTGCAAACAGTGCCATTAGTATTTCTTGCAACTGTATATGAAGTACCACTTGATGGCACTTGCACTGAGAGCAGGATATCTCTGATAGAGCATAGTTGGATTTGACAGCTAGTGCAACTGGGTCAATACAAACTCAAGTACTGGAGTTACATTAATGAAATGTGAAGATGCTTCAGATTACCCATATTTTTGATGCACTGTTCCCCTTCATCTCAGCTGTATTCACAACCCTAACACAGTGTAAATAAACAAAGTGGATCACTTTAACAGAGACATGCATATGTATGAGATGTAAAATAACCTGATCCCTTTGAGCGGTTTCTCGTCAACTCTCAAAAGCAACACATCAGTGTGTTTTTGTGTTTTCCACAACAAAAGTTTCCTTCCCTCTTGTCACAGGTGCCATCTCATTAGTGGTAAATCACTAAGCTGACATGTATGCCGTACCAAGCCACACAGCATCTCGTTTTCAGTGGAAGGCTGATATCACACAAGCAATGCAGTGTTTGTTCAGGAACATATGAGAGATTTCACACACTGAAATGATTCTGCATACAGTGAGTGCTTGTGATTGGGGTTGTGGGGTGGTGAAATGAAAGGATGTCACAAAAATCTCTTGTAAGCTTTAAAAATATTTTGCGTCCTAATATTAGAAGCCAACATTTAAATATAGGAATGGAAGATAAGCCTAGTAATCTTTGCCAAAATTCAAAAGGAACAATTTACAAAAGAAATATGTAGGATTATGAGGTGCATAAATGAGTTAATTTAATATTGAAATTATAATGTATATATTAAACATTATATTAAACCTTATATTAAAGGTTGCAATGAACAAAGCAACTGGCAAATTATTGTAATTAATTGTAATAGGTACATGCTTTCCTTACTCTGAAGGCAAGTATTACTATAAAAGTAATTGATATTATTGTAAAAACACAAATGTACTTGAGTAAGCCAAGCATTTAAGTGTATTTAAGTGTACAATGATTAGTAACAAGTCTCTTGTTTAGCCAGACATTTCCATAATCTGGCATCAGGACCCCCATATAGATACAGATCACTCCGTGGGCCCTCATGTGATAAGTCTGACCTATAGCAACCCTGTACAATGACTTTTGTGAAGTTCTGTATAGAACTGCACATCTGTCTGTGCTGTAAAGGGTGCCTGGATGCAAGGCTTTTCAGCTCACAGTGCATTTTCAACTTTGGACTAAATTTTGTACAATGATGAAAAGTAACTACTTAGGCTACATTCATGCATTTAGGTACAGTTTTGAGGTATTTGTGCTCTACTTGAGTATTTCCATTCTTAGCTACTTCATACTTTGACTAAACTTCATTTCAGAGTCCAATATGGTACTTTTACTGCACTACAGTATTTGATAACTTTAGGTACTTTTCAGAATCAATGAATAAAATAAAATACAGTATAGGCCTAATCATAACACTTTATTGATCCCAAGTGAGAAACTCACAAGCTACCCATCAGTATGTAAAGCACTTCATCAGCTCCACCTTTATCAGCTGCTACATTAAATTGTTGGACGCAATAATGCATCAATAGCTATAATCCAATGCTATCATATGCATGCACGTGAAACGTTTACTTTTACATTTGCTTCTTCAAGTACTAATTTTGGTGCATTGAAGTAAAAGATCTAGCACTTCTTTCCAGCGCTGGTGAAGGGCCAGCTGACACTCCTGCAGGGGCTCCTGGGTGCACTCCGCGTCGGGAAGTTGTGCTGCAGCTCAGCCTCCTCCCTCCAAGACCCGCCCCCACATCGAGCCTCTTAGTAAAAGGGGAGCTAACGTTAGATAGTAGTAAACTGATTAAAACTTTGCTCGAAAGAAGCTGGTTATCCAAACTTTGTTCAAGTATCACGTCTTCTCCGTCCACGCGTGTTTTTCCCACTCTGACGGCAGGACGTGAATGTGGAGCGGATACAAGACCGTCTTCAGATATCTGCATCCACCGCACAGACTGCAACTTTACTTGGGCATTTTCTGAACACCGCACGGTACGTGCGCTCGTTGTCACGGGCTGAAGCTTTTGTTTCTGGAGCAGTAATGGTTTATCAAAAGACTGTCAGTGTACGCTGTGTCTGTGGATAGCGTAAAGCAAATCTTTCCAGCGAGCTGTGTTTACTTATCCGCCCATAAATCCAGCTGAACATCTGTTTCTCGAATCCGCTGACACGCTGCTATATCTTTCCTCCTGTCCTCACTGAAAGTACAGCGTATTAGTTAACAGCTTCTCACGGTCTTATCCACTTTACTGACGGTGAAGCCGTAGTTGACCAGAAAACGTTTAGGAACGTGAAACTCAAGCGTTTTCAGGGGTAACCCCCTCTCCCCCCCACCCCTTCAGATAGAGAACAGCAGGACGCCGTGTGTCAGCTCTCCGCTCTGTTGTTGTCGCTGTATGGGCGCTCCTGTGGGATGTGCCGTAGCTGAAAGTGGTTATATTATTTTACTTTAGGGAAATGCGATCGATCTGATGTGTTGCATTAAGGAACTGACTCAAACCTTAGACAGCTCATTGATCTGCATTTGCTATTTTGGCTCTTTGGCTTACACTGCACAGCATGTTCCCACATCTCTGTTTATTACCCCTAAATGACCTGTCCACCAATATTTATGCTGAAGCACATGAGGTGCAACTAGTCATTATTTTGACTGTTGATTCATCTGCTGATTGTCTCTTAGTCTACGGAGTGTCAAAAACAATGAGAAATGCTCATTATGGTTTCGTAGAGCCCATGGTGATACCTTCAAGTTGCTTATTTTGTCACACCAACCAATTCACAATCCAAAAATGTTCAATTTTTGGTGGTACAAAGGAGGAAATCCTCACATATGAGAAGTGAGAACCAGTGAATGTTGGAAAAGATTAAACAACTCTCAAAAATGTTCTGTCAGTAGATGATTTGATTAAAAAAGTAATCTTTTTAACATTTTTACTAGAACATACTTTATAGAATGTGCTGTTTGATGGACTTATCAGGATGTCACACAAATACAGTAAAAAGGATGTTTGTTGAATGTTGTATCTGGAGGTGTTGAGGTGTACTGAAGTGCTTGTGGTCAGAGTGTCTAGCTGTGTGGGAAATAAGGCTGTGAAAAGCATTTTTAATCAGTCACTTGGAGCTGTTTTTTTGTAATGGAATGAGTGGGACATTTGGTGGTTTGTCAGTTTAGGCTGATACATATTCACACTGATAGGGGAGAGGAGCTCGTTTAAGTTTGCTCAACAGGGGATCACTCAGACTTTAGACTTGTATGCAGCAAATCAGTGTCAAATTAGTAAGCCTTAACATCTTACTCATCTGTAACACAGATAGTGACTTTTGTGATGCTGCTCTTTTCATTTATAGATTTGTGGTTATGATCTTTAAACCTTTAACTGCAGTGTTTGCATACGATACATCAGGACACAGATATAAGCCAGGTCTTTTACACTGAAGTGACCACAAGTATGCAGTCTGGTTTCAGTGGTGTGTAGGATGTTCAGTCTGGGGTCTGCATGATCTGATGTATTTTCCAGGTCTTCTTTGGGTGAAGTAGTTGCTCAGCTTGGATGGTCAGGGTTGAAGAGAAGTCACATGAGGTGATTTGAGTTGTTGCTGCAACAAAACCAGGCCCGTGTCATTTAGCTTTTGGTGTAAAACCTTTGCACTCAACCCAAAACAAAATGTTTCAGGGGGAATCTTTCAGTTTAATTTGAACGCCTTTCCATTAGCTTATTCAATATTCCTCTGCAGTCTAAACATTGTCAGAAGAGCCCTTTGATTTGGACTAAGTAATGCTTTACAGTTTACCCTCGTTTAGATGAAGTTTAAGGAAGGGCATAAATCAAACAGTGGGCACTGGCTCTTCTTTACTACCTGAAAGTGTAATATTTGTCATGCTCTTCCAGAATGACTTCTTAGCCTCTGCAGCTGCCACATTGAAAGGCCCCTTTGTCTTGTGCAAGCTCCTTGCACTGCAGAGCGATGCACCTTAGTACTTTATGCATCACTTCCCATGCACACTCTGTAGTTCACCACGAGTCATAAAGGTGCACATCTGTTTCTTCCACGTGGTACTTTACCAGTTACACATTCATCCTTTAAAATGTGAACATATGCAATTCCTGTCACAGAACCTTCACCACATGGTCTGACATTAAACTCGAGTTGTCATAAGGAATCAGATATCAGATTGGTTTAGAGCTGCAGAATATGACAGACAACAATGTAGAATTAATGTAAAAACTCTACTGTTTACAATGAGTCTCATATGTTAATTCCTACCACCACAAATATTTATACAATACACTTTTAAGCCTTAATTCACTCTTGGGTGAAAAACAGTGGCCTAGATGATTGGAACTCTATAGTGTCATATGTGTGGGATCCCAATCTACACAGTGGCAATATTAGCTTACTAACTGATTCTTTTCTGTTTTTAAAAGGTGGTAACCAAAAATATTTAATGAATGTATTGTGTGTCTTAAGTTTACAGAAAACAGTGCAGAAATACAGCTAAAGTAGGTCTGTAATGGTGCATATGTTCATATTGTTGATATTGTGATTGTATTTAAACAGCAAATTTCAGGGATTCTTATAAGAAATGTTTTAACTTAGACTGTTGGCTGATGTATTGCTATTGTATTTCTGAAACTCTCAAATATTGACATTTGTACTTGCCCAAAACATCCAGTATGGGTTCGGCCATAGCACCTACTTTCTTCAGATTTTTTTTTATTACATGTTTTTAAAAGCTTTCTGCAGTATTTGTAACATTGTTATTTGTAGAGTTGCACTCAATTTCCTAGACTTTACACTTTCACTTATAAAAGTCAAAGCTGAACATGATTCATGTGTTTGTGTATATTGCGATAAACCTGTAATGATAGTGTGGTTATCGTGCATGTCAAAAGAGGGAAAAAATTTTTTTTTAGACATCTAAGCTCTTAAAGCCCTGGTTGGGATTTTTCCATGTAAGCATCTGACTGACATGTAAGAGGTGTTGCAGGAGACATAGTGACAATGTGGCACACTACATAGTATTAATTGATGAAATATTTTCGACACACAAAGTTATTCAGCCATTTAAGACATCAGTTCAGTCAAGTCAATAGAAAAGCTACTGTAGTTAGAATAAGCAAAGAATTTTTTCTTTACATAATGTACATTTTTTCTGTATTGTTCTTGTTTTTAGTGTTTAGTTTGTTGGTAATTTAGTAAACACATGCAGCTTACTCAAGACCACACTGTAGCATCCAGTGGTCCCTAACAAGGACAATTAAAGTGCCTTAATAGTCTGTGACATGTTCTGAAGTGCTTCACACCCAGCCGGTGTCACACTCTCGCACACATAGACCAGCCATGGCGATTGAAACGTGTGTACAGCACGGTTCTTTGAAGCACGCGTCACTCCCAATTAACCCTTCTGGATTAATCCCCTGGTCTCCAAACTGCTGCTTTCCTTGACTCATCTCATCACTCCCACTGGGCATATTAAGCAGAGCCGTGTTCCCACTGTTTGCCCATGCTGAAAAACAACTTGCTTTGGTTAATGTTCTCTCTTTCTCTGCACTTTGCAGTTGGAGCTTGAAGCTGACGTCCTTTAGACTGCTTCTAAGAGGGAGAAATCTTCGGCCTATTTACCCTACTTCCTCATACTGGAAGCTGCAGAATATAAACAAAATGACTAGAAGATTCCCCGTTGCTTTGTTACTTCTTGCAGGATGTTGCCTGGCATCTGCAGGTAAGTTTGTCTGATTTGTTATCTGTTTCTAAGAATAGTGCAGTTATCAGATATACATGACTACTTGCTTGTTTGGCATAAAAAGCATTAAAAATGAAATTCTTGAAGGTTTGAGCCAAAGTCAAACCCGTACTAATGACTGATTCTCCACCAAGGCTTGTAGTGCTGCATTGTCAGACTGTACTGTGCCGGATTTTCCATTCTTTCCCCCAGCATGCCTTTCTAGACAGTACTTGTCAGAGTCATGAGTAAGGGGGATTTACATTTAAGAATGCATCAACAAGTTTACTGTCAAAGCACAAACGCTCTGCAGTTCTACATCTATCTGTCATATTGATACTGTCAAATACCCCATAATTTAACTGCCTTTAAACTGGCAAACCAAGGAATGATTGCTGCAACTTGTGTCTGTTTACATTTATTTTGTCACAATCACCTGTATGTATTTTAGGTTGTTCTCCTTGTTGCTGCACAAAGATTGCTTCTGGCTACAGCTGGCAATGACTTACTGATGTAATTATGCTAAGAGATGGGAAAAATTTTAAAACGTTGATTTGGAATGTTCTTATCAAAACTAATGTCATGTCACTGATGTGTTGTTATTCATTGTGGTTGATTAATATCATTACATAATGATTTAACCCACTTAATGATAGCTTTTAATAAAAAAGCTTCTACAGACACCTGGTATATGCCTGTTAGACTTCTGGAAACACCCTCTGTCAGGCATGTAGTCAAGAGTATATAGCCAGGCTTGAAACTCTGTGAAACTGTACTTAGGAGTTTGAGCTAAATACTAACATCAGAAGATAGTCAGGCAATGATCATGGTCTACATATTAGGATCTTAGAAATGTGCACAACTTAACATTAGCAGTACCCAGCTGCAGCTTAAGGTAATATTGCTCCGGGAAAAATTGGGGATCACCAAAGTCATTATGGAAGCATTTCAGCTATATGCATTTCATTACAAACAAAAAATTATCCTGCTTTTGGCACTTGAACCATGAAAGTCAATAGGATTGGTAATATGGGCACTAAATTCTCTGGTCTGTCCGATGTTCTTGACATGTTTTCCAAAAACGTAAACCTAATTGAAGAGAAATGCACTAGATAAAAAGTCAGACAAACATTTAAATGATTTAGTCCTTTGGAGGGCAGCACAGTGGCTTGCTGGTTAGCACTGTTGCCTAACAGCAAGAAGGTTCCTGGTTTGAAACCCGACACGGGCTTTTCGGTGTAGAGTTTGCATGTTCTCCATATACAACCATTTTTTTGTGTTATGCCTATACATACATACACTCAATCAGGGTTAGGGTTAGGGTTGTCTAATTAAAACATAAATACATAAATGAATAGGTTATAAGAAGAAGAAGAAAAAGAAGAAGAAGAAGAAGAAGTAACCAGTTATATCAATTACACATTCATAATAAATGGCTTTTATTGATCAATGTATTTTTCTGTCTGAAAATATGCAGTTTGCATACCAAGCTGTAATGCAGTACATTAGCACACTTGTTACTTCACAATGATGTAAGGCTTTGAGTAGTTTGACAGACAGGCTGGTATTTTTCAGAGCTCTCAGAAAATAAAAGTACTGTTGAGTTTCTTAGCTATAGCCATGGAATTGGCAGTCCAGGTGAGGTACTAAGAACGTGGGGTCCTATTCACTTCTTCTTTAAGGAATGGAGGGAAGAGAACATCTTTCTTCCTTTCTTCTTTCTAATGATTGTTTCTGTTGTGGTCTTGATTTTCAGTATGATGTAGGACAAATATGGAACATCTACAGTAATTGTACAGTTATTTGGAAGTAAATACTTTATTTACATTTTACATTTTTTTATTCCCTATTGCAGAAAAATGTTGGTTTTCATTTTCTGGTGAGACGTTGGGTTGTGCTCATATTGACTTAAAGTGGGCAGAGTTTCAAGACCTTATAGTGTTGGCCACTAGATGTAATTAGAGGAACTTATAAATGCTTCAACATTCATATTAGCCTCAACTGTGGTTTTTGTCTGATGAAAAAGTCACAGAACTATTCCTTTTCCTGACTTGGTTCCAAAGTTTGATGAAAACATTTGGCACATTGGCTACAACACGGTATAAGCCACACTGGGAATTTAGTGTACATTCCTCTTCTCTGTTTTCCAGATTGAGAGATGTCCTGTTTACAGAGACTGGTCTTGCAATATATGGCTTTGGAGTTGAACGCACTCCAGCTTTAATCTGCAACATCCCTGTGTTGTTTTTCTGTGGTAGCACAAGAATAATTACCCTGTAGGAGGCATGCTACTTAACTAGTGTTTCAAAAAAGTGTGGTCCACAATTTTAATGCTTTGAGTGCTTTTGCCACCATAGGTTATTATTATAAATGTTCTTCTGTATTCTCTGAAGGTTTGAACAACAATCCAGAGAGCCCACTTTAACTCAAACAATAGCAGTGTAGTCGGTCTCTGTTGTGGGCAGAGCAAACATAATTTCTCCTACAATGCCAGGATCTCCAACACAATGAAGTCACGTATGAACTTTTCCTCTAAATTCTTCCTCATTCGGCAAGGCTCATTGTTGTATGGAGTCACCAGGGACAGATATTTACAGTTTGAAAACTAAATGCCCTTTCCTCCAATGTGTACTGGTAGGCAGTATAGTCAGGGATTTATGGACAGATCTTCAGAGTTATTCTGTCACTTCCTTTTTGGCTAGGTATAAAACAGGATATTTTAATATTTATATACATTTTCTAACCTACAGGACAGTTTTTCCTTTGTATTTGGTCAAATTAACTTGTCTTTTTTTACAGTGCCACTTAATCCTACCCTTGTCACCTCTCTTTTTCTGTCTATTTCTATTATCTTGCAGCATCTGTGTAAACAGCCCAATCTGCCCTCTAAACTTGTCAGGAGAGGTCTTACGTAATGTTTAGATTAGTGTGCAATGAGTCTTCTCTCAGCATAATGCAATCTAGGATCAGGGCCTCCCATAACTCTTAAAGTCAGACTGATAGCACCTTGACGTCCATATTTCAAGTCTCTGCTGCTTCAGTTTTTGCTGTTTATAACCTTTTTTCCATATCCTTACTACCATTTTGTGGTTACCACTTCTCAACTTGCCAAAACAGTTATTTTGTGAACAATATATCGTAGATCTTTGGGCTGACTTTGGGTTTTGCAGTGAAATAGAATCTTGCAGGAGTCATGCCAGCTATTCATTTGAGGTGCTTGCCAGAAACAGCTTAGGCAGGACACTGGTTTATACTGGAGGATCGACGGCAGGCTAGAGGATTGCTAAAAAACACTAGAATAATGCTAATATTCACTATCCATATATTTAACTTTGTAAAAATGTATGTCTTTACAGTAAACAACTTTCTTTCTGTCTGCATTTTTGTATACTCTTGGCAGACAAGAGTCATTGTGATGCCAGAAGTGGTTGTAATGTTTTTCCCCCCACAGTTGAGCTAAAGGTTTGTCTCTATAGCCAGTATGCTTTTGTAGGGCCAACAAGAGGGGGACTGCCAAAATGCATTGTGCAACCACTGTAATCTGAGAGGTGAGGTGGCCAGGGGAGGAGAGAGGCAGGCGCAGGCGTGGGTCGTCTGGTCCAAATCGACACACTCCACACATGCACAGTGTGCCAAACCGACAAAGTCCCTTCCAGCATGCTAAACCAGATGTTGCCCTGTGATTCATGCAAGGAGTTGGAGCAGTGCAGCACAGAGGCAATGGGCTGCTAGGCAGAATGGTTGGGATGTTTACATAGCAACGGGAGTCCCGAGCGTCTCTAATTACAGGTCTGCTCTCCCCCACGGTGAGGCCTTTATCTTAACAGTGCTGTCAAAGAGGAGGCAGCCACTCTGGCCCTGTCTCTTTATATTTTTTTATTTTTGAAACAAGGTCACCCTGGTTTTGTCCAGTTTAATTCACCGCAGTGTATAAAGTGAATTGTGGAGCATTTACGTTGATTTACTTATTCTTGCTCACTTGCTCAGTCTGCCTCTCTCTTTCACACACACATAAACACTATCACTCATGCAAAAGCACTTTAGTGAGCTTTGGCAGACAGGCCTCTACAGATAGAGTCATATCTTTGTTCAGGTCCATCATATCTTAGCCGCCCCTTAAGCGGACACTTACGCAAATCTGCAGGAGTAAACTGAATCCCGTCCCCTTCCCTCTCCCTCTCTCTCCATAGTTCCAGTAAGCTGGCGTGTAAATAATTTCGGTCAGAGCCAGTAATGGGAGACAGCTGGGGTGATCGTGCGTTTTCCATTGTGTTTCATAGTCACTGGAATTGGGGAGAGTTAGACTGTGATTCATTGAAGAAAGTGCGAGTAATAGTAAAAAAGTGGACTCCCTCTGTTCAGATAACCTGCAGAAGCAGCGAAAAAAATATGCATATATGTTCATATGCTAATACTAATAGTAAATACATTGTATTAGTTGAGATTTTTGTTTTTTGGCCATAACCTGCATTTGTTTGGCAGAACTTTAGTTGTCTAGCCACCTTGCAACACTTTTGAGTGACTCTTTAGTACAAAAGGAGTACTAATATGGGACTGCTGAAGCTCAAGGCTTTCAGGTGGTGTCTTTCATCAGACTAGCCCCTCATGGGGCCTCACCTTCCCCTCTCCATTTCCACCAGATGAGTCCAACTGAAAGACCAGTCCCTATTTTGGAATGGTCCTTTGGAAAACAGGAGTTTTGGTCCAAAAAATGACAGTAGGCCCTTCTCTGAGCCTGATATTTGCCTTGAATGACAAACACACATGCTTGGAATTGCTCATCTTTTCCACTTTTCCATCTTTTCCAAAAAGTTAGATTTCAGATCGAAACTAGTTGTGGACTAGCTTGCGGTAGGAATAAATTATACAGGGGTAAAGAGTGAAATACCCTCTTAATGTACTGCAAGGCTATTATGGTATATGGAATATAGCCTGCAACATGAAAATTTAAAGCATCGGAATAATAAAAAACACTAAAAACACATTTTTCTGTTGTAGGTTTGAGCCACTCCCTCATATTATTTACTGTCTTTGTATATTTTACAGACATTCCCTTCACAGCCTATTTATTGGTGACAGTCCTAACCAAGATTTTAGTAGTCACACTTTCTGTTTTTTAACTTTCTAGTTAAGAGGCCCTCCCAGAATCTTTTGTAAGAGTTAATACCTGAAACCTCGTAGGTCATAGAATGACACAGGGATCCAGCTTGTGTGAAAACGCTACCTGCCTTGGCCTTCCTCATGTTGCTGGCATCTTCACTGTGGGCTCACACAAAGGCCCAACATTGTTTCACTCTTTTCTTTTGGTTGATGGCAACCCTCTTCTCAGAGGTCCCTGTTACAACATCTGAGTGATGTAAACTAGCAACAGGAACAAAGGTGTTGTTTCAGGGTGCTGTTTGAATGATGTCAAAAATGATGTCTTTACGTTCTATGTCCTTTTACATTACCCTGACTTGAAGACAGCATTTCAACTATTATCAAATTTTCAACTGAGCTTGATCCTCACCTTCTCCACCAGACTTTTCATTACTGCTGGTGGATGATATCAAATACTGTCAATTGAGGAGTTCTGATAAAGCGGATGATCCAACAAAAATGCAATCAGGCTGAAATGAAGTTGGACAAGACAAGTGACCCCAGGGCACATCTCCCTGCTTCCTGTACTGAATCTGTGTGAATGTATATGAAGCAGTTGCTTTCATATCCCTGCCGTCAATGACCATGATTTTTGCAGGCATCTATGATAAGTGATATTCCCTTGAAGCAACAGGACAGACATTTGTCTCTATTTCCCTGTTTAACCAAGAAAGTCAGTTCTGCTACTATAAGAAATCCAGAAATCTTGCTGCACTGGGCTAGATGAACTGATGGTTGTTGTGCTCCATATTATGCTCCCTCAGCAAAGTCATATTTTATTGAAAAGCTCATACACAATCACAGTACAATAATGCCACTACTCTTATGCTGCAATTGTTAATACAACAGCATTTTTCTGCCATTATGCACTGAGCCTTCCTTTGTTTTGGTCCATTTGATTGATAAATCATGAAAAATAGTCCATGTTTTACATTCTGAGTGTTAAAAGTATATACTCTCTTATGTATTTGCTTAGTTTACTGATAGTCAGATTTATCCCCATACTGTTTTTTTGATCCACCAATATGCAGTCCTTGTTTCGTGACTGTGCTGACAACTTTTTTTTTTCTTTGATATTATAGGTCCGGACAGCACATGTCAGCACCTATTGGTAAAGACATACAGTGGTAACACAGGCAGTAAAATCTCTAGTCATATGCACATATGCTAGGTCTCCCCCAGCTGTCTCATTTTACACAGTGACTTCTGTCTTCCCCTGGGAATTAGAGTTGTCATCTGTCTCTTCAAAGCCCCCGATTTATGTCTGCATTTAAAGATACAGAGAACTGTACCCACTTCCACCTTCTCTGCTTTCCCATGGCTTTATGTGCTGCTGGTAATTGGTCATGTATTCAACTGAAGCTGATGGTTTACCAACAGGTGCCTACTCCATTTGTCAGGGTTGGTGAATAATAACCAGGCTCACTGTCAGTAGCAGAAGTGCTTTACCCACCACACAGAAAATAAATGAAGGAATAATGAAGGAAAAATCATACCTTTTTTCCCCCCAAACCTATACTTTTGCAATTGATAGACATACATTTTTCCTTGCACTCTGTTTATCTTTGTTTTCTGTAGCCTTCACTGCTGCTGAAATTTTTACATTCATAGTTTTTAGAACATAATTTATTGTCCAAACACCTGGTAACATACTTACACATTGCCTGCATATCCATGCTTATATAGATATCCACATATCCAACATAGCTAAAATATAATCAATTGAAACTCCTGCATGTTTTTTCAATTATGTGCCAGCTTACACTATTGTGGTAGGTGAATCTACCAAAAAAAGTGTGTCTGGGTGATATTGAGTTACAGAGAGGACAGTGGGATATCTGACTTTAGATTTCACACTTTGATGGGGGACTTTACGACTTCCCTAATGGAGTTCGGGCTCACCCCTGCCCTCCTCCCTTGGTCCAACTCCAGTTTCCTCTTCTTATGCCTCCAGTTTTACAGTCCAGAGATAAATTCTTTTCATAGGCAACTTATACTACCCTTATGAAAGACTTTACTCACTTCCTGTAGTAGTGGCTTAAGGTTCATGGGTGAGTGGGCTGTGCTAATGTCAACACTGCCGAGTTAGTGATTCTTTAGTCCAAAGCCCCTTAGGAAAACAAAAGCGGGCAGAATATTACATTCCCTAAACTGGTTTGTGGAGTGCATGATCCATGGGAATCATTCCCTGCAGTTAAAAAGAGAGAGCCCAGAAGATTCATTTAATCTGGTAGTTCATATAGAACGTGGGATGTCTTAGGTATGTGAGGAGATATATTCTAACAAAGAGATGCCTGTGTGCTACTTTGAACTTATTGTACTTACACTGGCTATATTAGTGTATTCAGAATGCACTGTTTCATTATTGTTTTGTTTTTTTTCATTTGTTCTGTGCCTCTATTTTTCCATATAGGGAATTGTGTCATTCGTTTTTTGAGGTATGTGTTGACATTTTTGAAGTTATCTTCAGGGCTTTGACCTATACATCTAAAGAAACACAATCAGACTGCTAGCTCAAGGGTACTGGGAACATGTGAGGATATGTATACACACACAGGGGGAAGGTTCTGTTTGTTTATCTTCGGAAATGGCTTTGTGGGAATATCAGATTTATCCCTAACTGGCACACACAGACTGACATCACTTCCTGTACCCAAATCTTGGCTCAGTGCCACAGTATGGAAAGCAACAAAGTCTATTCTCTGGAAACAGAAGTGTTTATATCTAGTAAGATATTACAAGACTGCAGCCCACTTTTAAAATTTAAATATAAATACATATTGTCCACCTTCTAGTTTTATGTCCTGCTTAAGCACATTTGCAGAACATTGCAACTGCATGGCAGTAGCTTTGATAAATGATTAAAAATTCTGACAAGCTTTTTAAATTAGGTAAAGCATAAAATATTTTAGAAAACTCGATATTTTCAGGTTCTCAGTTATTGATCGACATTTGAAGACATCACCTTGGAATTTAGGAAATAATATTTCATATGCTAAACAAAACTTTGCAACCCCTATATCAGATACTGAAAGCATGTACATGCATTCTTCAGCTCTTTATTTTTTTTCCAGAGAATATATATAAGGGGTGTTTCATAAGGGGTGTTTGAACCGCTCTTGGTCTGGTCCATCACCTAGGACCTGTTTGCCTTGGGAGACCCTGCCAGGGGCCTATAACCCTGGACAAGATAGCTCCTAGGATCATTCGGGCACTCAAACCCCTCCACCATGATATGGAAGGGTTTGGCGATGGACGCTGAAACTGGCTTTAGGGACATGGAATGTCACCTCACTAGGGGGGAGGAGCCTGAGCTTGTGCGGAAGGATGAGCGATACCCACTAGAGACAGTTAGCACAGCCTGTGCTCTGGAACCCAACTCCTTGAGAGGGGCTGCACTCTCTTCTACTCGAGAGTTGCACGCGGAGAGAGGCGGCAAGCTGGCATGGGCTTGCTCATAGCTCCCCAGCTCAGCCGCCATGTGTTGGAGTTTTCCCCCCTAAATGAGAGGGTTGTTTCCCTGTGCCTTTGGGTCAGGGACAGCTCTCTCACTGTTGTTTCGGCCTGCAGAGCAGAGTAACTGGCCTTTTTGGAGTCTTTTGGGGGGGGTGCTGAAAGGTTGCTCCTATTGGGGACTCCATCATTCTGTTGGGGGACTTCAATGCTCACGTGGGCAGCGACTGTGAAACCTGGAGTGGCGTGATTGGGAGGAACGTCCTCCCTGATCTGAACCCGAGTGGTGTTCTGTTGTTGGACTTCTGTGCTAGTCACAGTTTGTCCATAACAAACACCATATTCAAGCATAAGGGTGTCCATCAGTGCACATGGCACCAAGAGACCCTAGGCTGGAGGTCGATGATTGACTTTGTAGTCATGTCATCTGACCTTCGGCCGTATGTCTTGGACACTCGGATGAAGAGCGGGGCAGAGCTGTCAACTGATCACCACCTGGTGGTGAGTTGGATCAGCTGGCGGAGGAGGAAGCGGGACAGACAGGCAAGCCCAAATGTACTGTGAGGGTCTGTTGGGAACGTTTGGCCGAATCCTCTGTCAGAGAGTTCTTTAACTCTCACCTCCGAGAGAGCTTCAACCAGAGGCTGAGGACATTAAGTCAGAATGGACTATGCTTTCCACCTCCATTGTCGACACAGCGACTAGGAGCCGTGGCCATAAGGTCTCGGGTGCCTGTCGTGGCGGAAATCCCCGAACCCGGTGGTGGACACTGGAGGTAAGGGTCGTTGTCAAGCTGAAGAAGGAATCCTACCGAGCCTGGTTAGCTTGTGGGCCTCCTGAGGCAGCTGACGGGTACCGCCTGGCCAAGCGTGCTGCAGCCCAGGCGGTGACAGAGGCAACAACTCGGGTATGGGAGGAGTTCGGTGAGGCCATGGAGAAGGCCTACCGGTCGGCCCCAAAGAGATTCTGGCAAACCGTCCAGCGCCTCAGGGGGAGAAGCAATGCTCTGCTAACACTGTTTACAGTGGAGGTGGAGAGTTGCTTACCTCCACTGGGGATATTGTTGGACGGTGGAAGGAATACTTTGAGGATCTCCTTAACCCCGCCGACATGTCTTCCATAAACGGAGCAGGGGCTGGGGATTTGAAAGCTGATCCATCCATCACCCAAGCCGATGTCACTGAGGTAGTTTGGCAGCTCCTCTGTGGCAAAGCACCGGGGGTGTATGAAATCCGCCCCAAGTACCTCAAGTCTCTGGATGTTGATGGGCTGTCATGGCTGACATGCCTGTACAACATTGCGTGGCAATCGGGGACAGTACCCCTGGATTGACAGACCGGGGTGGTGGTCCCTCTTTTTAAGAAGGGGGACCGGAGGGTGTGCTCCAACTACAGAGGGAGCACACTCCTCAGCCTCCCTGGGAAGGTCTATGCCAGGGTGTTGGAGAGGAGGATCCGGCCAGTGGTTGAACCTCGGATCCAGGAGGAACAATGCGGTTTTCGTCCCGGTCGTGGAACACTGGACCAGCTCTATACCCTCTCAAGGGTGCTCGAGGGTTCATGGGAGTTTGCCCAACGAATTCACATGTGCTTTGTGGACTTGGAGAAGGCATTTAACCGGGTCCCTCGTGACACCCTGGAGTCCAGGAGTATGGGATCCGGGGCCCTTTGCTAAGGGCTATCCGGTCTCTGTACAAACGGAGCAGGAGCTTGGTTCGCATTGCCGGCAGTAAGTCAGACCTGTTCCCAGTACATGTTGGACTCCGGCAGGGCTGCCCTTTGTTACCGGTGCTGTTCATTATTTTTATCTCATCTCTGCTTTTTGCAGATGATGTCCTGTTGGCTCCATCGAGCCAGGACCTCCAGTGTGCGCTATGGCGGTTTGCAACCGAGTGTGAAGCAGCTGGGATGAGAATCAGCACCTCCAAGTCCAAGGCCATGGTTCTCAATCGGAAAAAGGTGGTTTGCCATCTCCTGGCCACGGGACAGATCCTGCCTCAGGTGGAGGAGTGTAAGTATCTTGGGATCTTGTTCACGAGAGAGGGAAGGACAGAGCGCAAGATTGACAGACGGTCCGTCGTGGTGAAGAAGGAGCTGAGCTGAAAGGCAAAGCTCTCGATTTACCAGTCAATCTACGTTCCTACTCTCACCTATGGCCATGAGCTTTGGGTCATGACCGAAAGGACAAGGTCTCAGATACAAGCGGCTGAAATGAGCTTCCTTTACAGGGTGGCTGGGCGCTCCCTTAGGTATAGGGTGAGAAGCTCGGTCACCCGGGAGGAGCTCGGAGTAGCCTCTCCTCCACATCGAGAGGAGCCAGCTGAAGTGGCTCGGGCATCTGTTCCGGATGCCCCCTAGGCACCTCCCTGGGGAGGTGTTCCGGGCATGTCCCACCGGGAGGAATCCTCGAGGAAGACCCAGGACACACTGGAGGGACTATGTCTCTCGGCTGGCCTGGGAAGGCCTCGGTGTCCCCCCGGAAGAACTGGAGGAAGTGTCCAGGGAAAAGGAAGTCTGGGTATCCCTTCTTAGGCTACTGCCCCTGTGGAAGAAGATGGATGGATGGATGGACTATATATCTGTTCCATCCATTATGCTGTTGGAGGAATCTCACTAATATAAAGCATGTGATATTATGACATCAGCCTGCATGATAGTAAAGCATTCACATCAAAATATTATTGTTCATGTAGACACATTTAGTGAAAGTGCAAACGTCAGAGCGCTGATACCAGCAATGCTTTTTATTATGGATATAGGCCATCTATTTTTTAAGTCCTGCTCAGTTTCCCTAAAATTCTTATAATTCTTTTCCCATTCTGTTTTCCTGGTGTTTTAGCAATTATTTTTAAGTATGTGGCTGGTTTTGTTACTTAAAAATAACTGTTTCATGAAGATTGTTTTCACGAATAGTGAGGAAATCCAGTCATCATTTTATCAATTTATCTAGTGATTGTATTTTCCCTTTAAATATGAAGCAGTTGTATTTTGAAAGTGAAAGCAGGACTTTTAATCACCTTAATTTTATCACATTATATCTGTCTGAGATGGCAATCTGCTGGTTCTTAACAACATATGTGAAAGAGATATTGGTGCTTAAATCATAAAGAGGTTATCATCCAGAAGTATGCCTGCCAAAGACTCTAAAAAGTGTCTAGTGACATGACTGCCTGGACTGCACGCTTTAAAAATATATCAAAAGTGAGTATTTATACACCTTCCCTCCTTATTTTGGATTTACTGTGCTCACTTCATCTTACCTCTGACACTATCACCGTCAAGTCCAAATGCATTTTAGGCAATCTAAATACATTGTCACAGAAAATAAATTTCTTTTGAATTTGCTCTTGCAATGCCATATCCATGTTTTTTGTTAGAATCAGTCTTTGTTTATTTGGTGCAAATAATCAGAAAGGCATAGCTAAAGAAATAAACATTTAGCTCAGGGTGGTTGGGAGAAAGAAGTAGGTGAAGGTGCATGTCGGTCAGTGGGGTTAGTCTTGTTCATGTTTTTTCTAAAGTGAGACAAATGAACTGAGCAGGAATGAACCACCTTTAAAAAAATGTAGCATGCATATTAAAACGATAAGTGTTTTATCAAGAAAGTAAACAGAGAAAAAGTTAACTTGAAGTTCTGTAAATGCCCATTTAAGATCTTATTTTATATACATTTCAACTGTCTCTTCAATGGATATTTCAACTGCTTCTGTCTTGCTCTTATACTGGCATTTCAAAGGCCTTCATCTCACACTATTTGACTGTTATTTCAGCTGACATCTCAGTAATTTGAGTTCTTGCGTGCCAATTTAGAAGACAATTGATTCTCCCATTTCCATCTAAACTGAATCTTTGGCTTCTTTTAGGACTTCTGTATCTCCACTCCCACTGCAACCTTTCAGCATAGCTAGTGTACATTTTTGCTTATGCCCAAAATTTTCAGCAGAAATTGTAACTTTTTTAAAAAAAATGTAGTATTTCTGCTGCACCTAACTGCTATATGAGGCTTAAGTCTAGGATCTTAGTGACAGAATTTAATATTTGTTATTGATTACTGAAGCTCATCCCTACAAACAACTATTAATTGTTCTAATACAAGTAGGGCAGCAAAAATCAACTACTTTCATAATCGATTATTTGGTCGATTAACTGGACTTTTACAAAAGAATTCTGTTTTCAGCATTGTATTGTCTATGCAAATTAACATTTTACTGGATGACTGATTATTTTACCACATAACAGAAAAACTAGACCAAGAAAGTATCACCATTACCCACATAACAGTGTAAAAATTGTTTCATTATGGAATCACTCAAGCAGCTTCTCACTGTCACTGTGTGCCGTTGCAGCTACATCACTTGATTTAACTAATCAATAAATACAACTATTTTAATAATCGATTTTTATATTTTAGCAGTTAGTTGATGTAGCCTTAAATATAAAAGTAATTTGTAGCTATATGTGCTTTTATCATGGTGACCATGAGTTGAAAGTGGCTTGGGCAAAAAGCTCAAGTCATTGTAACTTCCTGTGTCCATCTGCAGTCTGATCAAAGTGGTGATGACAGTTTATGATATGTCATTCTGTCATTTTTTTCCCACCTTGTAAATTCTCTCTTGGCTTCACAGTTTCACAACTAATACCATAACACCCCCTTACTCTGTTACATGTGTTTTTTTTAAACCTGTGACATTTGTCATAGCTGACACTTTTGACATATAGTCGCCACTTGTAATTTTTAATAGTTAGTGAAATGCTGCTTACAATCCTCTGTTCAACTTTACAGGAGCAAAAATTCAGTGTTTGAGGCACCTTTTAGTTTGCTGGTGGCTGTGCAGAGATGCTGATCTGGGTCAATAAATTCTGCTCTATGGCTAATCATGGGTTCATTTGCTCCAGGTATGACCCCCGGGAGTTCTGTTACAACATAGTAACATCTCCGATTTCACTGTGTGTATGTCAAGATCACAAGCAGTTGGAGGGTCAGTGGGTGGTACCATGGCTAGTTTTGAACTGTTCTATTTTTCAGATCTTTCCCCTGTTTAACCACTCAGAAATCCCAGCATGCAAAGGTGAAAGAGCAGATTTAAATCTGCGAATGAAGTGCAGAGGGGGCAAATTATAAAAATGTTTGATAATAAATTTGATAATCTTACTTAATAATTCAAATAATTGTTTCATTTATATGAATTGTGAATGTGACTTGACCTCACAGCTGGGCAGCTGGGGGAAGGTCTGTGGTGATGATGAGATGTTGATGTTGAGTCTGTTGGTCTAGGTTGGGAACTGGCTGTCTTTGTCCATGTTAGCTTTTGGTCCTAAAGGCTCATCTGTTACTGATTTAGAAGATCCTATGAAAAACAGAATGTTAAGAAAATGAACTGTCAAGATTCAAAGTTAAGAAACACACCATGAGATGCACACTATGAGATATTTGTACCTTATGGCAGTTATGTAACCCATTAAGTTTACCATGACAGTTTGATCTTGCAGTGCCAAAAATATTGAGCTATGTTGCAAACTTTGTGCTATTGGATGCAATACATTTTTAACTGCATATTTTCAGATGTAAGTGGAATGACACTGTTGTTCATCATTTATATAGCTGCACACTTCCAAGAGGTTTCATAACATTTTTAGATTACTGTTACAGGTGGAATATCAGATTCAGCAATATCTGTCTGCTTAAGGGGGGTATTTGTGGTGCTGAGCATCGGGTAGACTTGGGCTAGACTTGTTTTTCAGGCAGTGTGAACAACAGTTTCTCTCATTTTTCTGCTGTGGGCGTTTGGCCTGGCCAGCTAAAAGGCAATAGTGGCAGCTGGACAGGACGTACTCTGTACTCTGTTGATGACAGAGGAAACAGAATAGATGGTTGGGGAGGACGAGAGACAGGAGTGGGAGAGAAAAGCAGACAGACAAGGTGACAGAAGGCACAAAGCTGTGGCAGGGATAACAGGTGCAAACTTTATTTCCTCTACAACTTTTTCCTTGGGTAGTAATGGCAATGGCATATGCAATGGGATTAGAACTCTGAATTGAATTTAGCTTGATAAAACAACTGAGTAAGTGGTGAAAACCTTTGTGTTTTGCAGTGTATCATCTTGATGGTTTTTCCATCAATGCATTATAGATAAAATTAAAACGTAGAAAACATTAGTTAAAGGCACTCATTGTGCTGGTACCTTGTTTTCATTTGAATTATTTGACCAGTGGGGCTAAACAGTATATATATTCAAAATTCCCTAAAAAGCTAAGAAGTGTTTGTTGACATTTCTTTGCTGTGGAACAAAGTAGAGACAAATATTGTCATTTTTAGGCTTGTCAAGATCATGAATCTTGTGTCCTACTTCTCTATTCATGTGGTAATTCTTTCCTGTATGCCTCCTTTTCCTGTTTTATTTTTTAAGAAACTAGAAAAGCAGATCACTGCCAGTATATTGTAATCTTTTGGCAGTCTCCCAGAAAGAGCTATAAATTTCTTTGTCTGGCTTTATTTGTTATTCTCCATGTGTGAGGGGAAAAAGTGCCCTCAGATGTGTTAGTGGGCGTGAAGCATGATGACATGCTTAGAGAGGGAATAGAGTTCTGTCCTTTTGAGGAAAAGGGAAGGGGGGCATTAGGTGGGGCTTCAAATACAGATGCACCCCCTCCTCCCGACCCCCACCCTGAATTTTGTAGTATATAGCCCCTCCACCACAAATACACACACACATACATGTATTTTTCTCCCAAACTTTAAAGGAATTTATTTTAATTTTAATTTTACATCTCTTCTGCATGACATTCAACAACAATGCTAGGGATAATTTTCATGTTTTTAAAAATACCGGTTGCTGGTGCTGCATTGGCTTAGTGTTTCACAAATCAATCTAACCATTGTGGTTCCTATTCTATATAAAAGTAGTTATTCCAAAGTAAGAGCTAAAAAAAGTACCCTAAAACAGCATTCTAAGAACTATTATAGTTCTGAGTTCCTGTGGTTCCTACACAAAAATTGGGAACTTCTTCCAAAGTTTATATAGCAAATATGAAAAAGTTCCACTGTTCCAGAAGCGCCTAATGTTATGTTATCAGTACCCAAGTATGCCTCACGTGCCCCCTGCAAATGATTCCACCCCTCCACCTCTACCCCTCTCACCCACACACACACGCACACACACACGCACACGCACGCGCGCACACACACACACACACACACACACACACACACACACACACACACACACACACACCCTCACACGCACACACACACACACACACACACACACACACACACACACACACACACACATGCGTGCACACACACCTTGGGAACATTTGTATATAGAATGTTCACAGTAAGATTTTCAAAAGTTAATCAGAGTAAATTATTGGAGTAACAAAACAAAACACAGTGCAAAGTTCAGGTTGAAGCATCTGTAAAAGAGGATTTGTCTAAAGATAAATATGGTAAAAAGCATGGCAACAGCATCTGCATCTTTGTTACAGTAAGTGGGGTGATTATATATATGTTTACTGACTTTATGTTGATCTAACATTGGATTATTGGAGAGCATGGAAAGAGAAAACAATAGCTATGTGTTCTGAGCAGAGGAAAAAAAAAGAAAAAGTTTTCCCTTAGCAGTACCCCACTGCTGATACACTGTTCTTTTTGAGTAATTTGCTGAGAATTTAACATTATCGAACTATCTGTCAGTGAGACTTTAATTTTTTCCAAATGTTCCTTCTGATTGCTATTGGCAACCTTTGTGTGTTTTGTGTGATGTGTTTGAAATGTGAGCGCACCCTGACTGGCACATGAGCCTGGGGTGAAAAACAAGGTCTGACCCTGGATGTTCTTAAAGTATACATGACTTTTTAATGAAAAATAACTCTTTAGTACCTTATTCAAAAACATCCTCCCTGTGCTTTTCTACCACTTTGACTTCATGTGAGATTGTTGTATGTGTAAGTTACACCCTAAATGTGTTTAAGTAGGCCATGCAGATGTGAAACGTACAGGAAGTTTAAATGACCAGAAGGTCTCTGGCTGTGGTTAAGCTTGTAAACCACCTGAAAGTTTCAGGCTTGTGACAGGAACGTTCCATATCATGCAGGAGCTAATGTGGATGATAAATGTGATTCTTAAAACAGATAACAGTTCAGTTTGCGGTGCCCTGGTGGTGGTTTTGAGTCAAGAATGCAGTGATTTTAACCCTGCACCAGGATAAAAGTCCCTCACCAGTCCCTGTTTCTGCCACCAGATGTCACAAAACCTATTAGCCTATTTGTGGATGGGCAAACACACCGGTATAGCGCCAGATAAATCATCATGGCTTCATGTATCTAGTCAAAGATCTATTAAACTGGGAGCACAACATCATAAGTTACTGTAATAGTAAAAACCATGTACAGTTTGCTAGAATGAGAACATCTTTGTGAACACTCATTTCAAATCTGATATCACAGCTGCTGTCACAACCATATGTTGTCTTTAATTTTATCAGCAACAATATTGTCAGCTGGACTTCATTAAAGCACAACATAGCTGATCACGAAGAGAACAGACTTAACAATGTACCACTGTCGGTTTTAAATCGACTACCAAATTAGTATTTGTAGTGTACTTTTTCAGTCGTCTGTGTCATTCCTAAGAAAAAGCAGTGTACAGCTGATTGTAAGAGAGGTTAGTGTACGTACAAAGCATAGCGCTGCTACTTCGACAATGCTAGTTTTATTCTGGCATCTGGCAGTAAGGCAGAGGTCAGTTTTTATGTTTTATTCTCTATTAACTTTAATTATGTTTATACACAACAGAATAGAAGCAGTCACGTAGACTGACAATGGCATTGTGCATATGACACACGTAATGGCGTAACTTCATTATTATTATTAAATATCTGCATCCACATCTTCTCTAAGTTTACGCAGTTGTTTTTCCCAACTTTACACTTCGTTACAGAGAGAAGAGTGACACACAATGGGTTAAAAGAAAAAGTAACAGCCAATGTAATCAGTATTTACACAAAACAAATAAAATAAAATATACTATAATCAGTGTATATACACTGATAAAATAAGTGGAATCATTGTATCCAAATTGTGCATAGAAATTTTGTGCATTCACATTTGAGATATGATGAAACCATTTTGCACATTTCCAATTTGTATGCTGAAACTATATTGCTCATTTACACTTTGTAAGCTGAACATTTTCACATTTTTACAGTCAGTAGGTGGGTTTGTGCGTGTTTGTGCTTGTGTGTGTGTGGGAAGGCGGTAGGGAGTTAATTGATGTCATTACACTCGAACATAAATGAGCTTTTCCATGTTTTTCTTTAAGTCTGCTGTCCTACAGAATTTTTCATCTCCCAGGCGACTAGTAAAGGACATGGCTAATGGTTGGTTGCAGGCTTTACAAAACAAATTCTTCACATATGTCATTAGAGAAAGGCAAATTTAATTACTCAAGGAAAATAAAAATTGTTGGCATATGGTTGGAGAGAAATATTTAATTTGAACACACTTCAGGCCACCTACAGGACAATCGTGGCCAATTCTGTTCCCCAAGGGCCACTGCTCTGCTTGTTTTCCAACCATCCCTACCCTACCCACTGCTGATTACCTGGATCAGGTGTGTTCAGTTGGAAAACAAGCAGAGCAGTGGCCCTTGAGGACCAGATCTGTGTTGTGTTCTGCATGTTTAAAACAAGATGATTGAATTCCCCTTTATGCTGTAAACACAACTTCTTTTCTGGAGTACACTGTGGCCATGTGGCCCATGGCTTGCATAAATGACCAGTTTTAAACCTTAATTTGATATTTACCCTGCATTATTCTTCTTTTTCTTCACTACAGGGATTTTGTTTCGCAGCCCATGTGAGCTGCTGCCGGTGGGGATGGGACACCCTGTGCAGGCTATGTTGAAAAGCTTCACCGCCCTTTCAGGCTGTGCAAGCAGGGGCACCACTAACTTCCCTCAGGAGGTCCACATCATCAACCTGAGAGGACATGCTCCAGAGGGACCAGACAACACCCCGGCAGAAGTGAGTCATCTTTAGTAAAAGAAACTAAACTAAGTTTCTACCTTGTGAGCTAAAATAAAACACAAAAGGAACAATCACCTATTGTCTAAGACCAATACTTACTTCCAGTATGTGATTTATTAAAATATTAACAACATTGTATCAAGCTGTGTATTGCTGCGCATCATTAACATCTGTCTTCTCTGTTGTCTCTATTACTAAAATCTGTACACTAAAATATGTTGCTTTATCAAACCTAGTGATTGATTTAGCAAAGGGTGAAGAAAAAAGTCATGAGTAATTTAAATAGTTATTTATTTTGAGCAGCTATCCTCATTGTGTGCATTCACACTGTCAGCACATTTCCTGATAGTGTTCCTAAAGTTGCTGTCAGTTTCGAAACTACTCCCTGTTTTCAGGTGCTATACAGCATGTCTCATGACAGGACTGCTCACCCTCTGCCATAGTTTGAATATGAATCATGGACATTTGGCCTGTAAAACACTGCAGGTTAAGCCTTCCCAAGTTCCCACCCTTAACAGTCACCACAGTATGAAAAGCAGCATGTATAGACGTGCCGTTTCAGTTTTGCTGCTGATGTCGGCTTAAACGCACACTGTGTGTGTGTGTGTGTGTGTGTGTGTGTGTGTGTGTGTGGGTGTGATTATACTGCATCAACTAGTAAATACAGAAATTTCTCTGGCTTTAGTGACTCTTGGTGATCTTTATTTAAAGAGTTCTGTGATAGTAACAATGAGAAGGATTTGTCTTGTAATTTAATATGTTTACTCCATAGTGTAATGTAAAGACATTTACAGACATTTGTTACTGTCTGTTACAGACATTTTTATACATTTGAGATAACTAGCAGAGTTGACTTACGAGGAATAGTCTTACTTTTGTCTTCTGAAGTTAAATGTACAGCTCCATGCAATTATGAAATTCAAAGTTAATATAATTTTCCTTTAAAAATGTGTTTGTTACATAAAAACAAAACTTTTAATATGGAGTGTCCTGCCAAATGTGAATGTTTAGCTGTTTCATCTAGAAACCAAGGTGCATTGTGGTTAGACAGATTCATACAAAGCAAAAATTAGGTTTTGTCTACACCTGGAATAAGGTAACATGTCAGTCTCAGTGCATTCCAAATTTTCAGTTATTTTTCAGACTAGCTGAGTTTTGTATGTTAGATCACTGTGTGAGGCAAACTTAAATCCATTAAGGATTTTTTTATGTAGATGAATAGCTCAGTAAAACTTTGAGTTTGTGAGTCTCTGATATCAATTTATGTTCTTTTTGTAACCTGTTACACTTAATGGTTAACTGAGGACTTGCAGAGGAGGCACAAATCCAGCTGTCTGTTCCCCCTGCCTACAGCCTTGGCTGCAGAAGGTCACTCCAGCACTGACTGAGATTAGGTGGCCCTGTAGATGCTCATTCTGTGACTAGATATTTTTCTGCTTGTGATTAGATAAGATCCCCTAAAGGACAGTTGGACACTCTGCTCTCGCGTGCCACTCCTTGATGGCCTCTAACCTGAGACGTGAACATGGATTGGCTTGTTTGGGCAGAAGTAGCCTCCTCCTGACTGCTTAGCCCTCGGCAAGATTGTGTTGGAAGGCACAGAGTGCGTCAGACTGGCTTCATTGACACAAGCTGCCCATGATCTTTCGTGACAGGAGGAGATGATAATTGAGTGGAAAAAGGAATTATAGCTTGGAAACAAAGTGGATTTCCAATTGTTGCCCACATTTGGCCAAGGACAGCCTTGATACAAAAAAAGCTGTGCAAATTAGTTTTTGCTTCTTTATCCTTGAGGAATGGGACCCTACAGCATGAAATCCATTCGTTACTTATGAAGCAAATTAAAAGCAGGCAAAGCTGGCAACAAGTTTAAAAGGTGTTTCCTATCAACAATCTTTTACAAACTGTTCAACAACCTCTTCTTTTGATGGAATATTGCACTGAAAATTAGTTTAGAATACCAAATATTAACTAAGCACTAACTACAGTAAATTAATAATATATAGTAATATTGTTAGTGGAGGTAAAATATTCAAACTTGAATTTTGATGTTGCCATAGCTGGTACCTTCGTGGTTTTAGTATTTGTTTTAAATCTTTGATTTGAAAGCATGCAAATTGATTTAACTCAGTAATTTTCCTCTGTTTGCTTTTTCACATGTATCCTTTGCGTATTTTCTAAGTCAGTCTGTGATTTTCACTGACTTCTCTTCACCTCTGCTGATGGTGGAGGAAGTGGTGTCTGGGCCACAGAGCTGACTGCATTTGGATGTTTTGAACGATGGCCTGTAGCACAAGAGGTGCCTGTGGTTGAGCTTTGGCTGTCTGGGTTTAGAGGCTATATGCCCTGGAGAACATGATGTGAGCCAGTGACTCCTCTGCAGAGAAAAGCCTCGACCTAGTAGGGAAATAAAAGTGCTATTGCACATAACGTGCATGGACTTTACAGAGGATCACACAGTCCGTTTCAGACATTTTTATGAACACACTTGTGCATTTTGCCACTGAGATGTGTGAGGCCTACTTCACGGAGCTAGCAGTTTGTCTATATTTTCAGTAAAGACCTGCAACCAATGAATTGCTTCCTGCCCACACCAGTGAACGCACACTCTGTGGGTATTAGCCAAGGGGTATGAACTGTTATCCACAGAAAGAAATGCACAGCTGGACCTGACTCAGAATACACACTTTGGCTCCTGGCCAATCTCCACACCAAAGCTGAGCTATTAAATGCAACAGAACACCTCAGTAGTGACTGTGCATAAGGCTTAGTCTGGGATCTATTCACATTTACAGTCACCATATAATAACATATAGTACCACAAAAGAAAAATGTACTAATCATTAATTCAAGAAGCCTAAAGCTAAAAACCCACAAAAATATTTTGGGTAGTATTCTGGTGATGTGTATGCCATGTGTTCATAATAAAATCAGAAATTCACATCTTCACCTGTAATGTATCATTGACATGATACAGTTGGATTGGTTTTATAGTCTCTAACAGATGGATTGGCAGAATCTTTTGCACTTTTTTTTTCAACTCCAAAATGCATCCTAATTACACTTGTGCTTTGGTGAGCCACTGACTATCCTTGTAATGTCACTATGAACTTGGCATTTGTTTTTTTCTTTCAGTGAAAAGTCTTTAATGCATGGATTACCATGCATTTCGCACAAAGTTCATATTCCTCTCAGGATAAACTTTGGCAGTGCCTTTACTTTTGATCTCACGCCATCGTCAGCTTAAAAAACTTCAAAAGTTTTGTCCATTACTTCGGTTTATGACCAAATACCTGTAAAATAAATTATATTCCCATCAGCCCCTGTTGTGCCATTTAGCAGATGGTGAACCATTATACTTGCTTAATCCTAACATGTTAGGAGGTCATTGTGAGCATGCAAATATCCCTAGCATGGAGAGCTGTTATACCAATTTCAGTCTGTACTTCAGAGGACATGTGATTTTCCAGATTTTTTCTTATTTATTATTATATTAAACAGGATGCAATTGTATACAAGTCAGGGAAGCATTGTTCCAATTAGGGGAACAAAAATTACTAAAACGTAAATCCCCCTATACAGTACCCACTGGGCATGTCCAGACCACACACAGGAAAATTTAAGAACTGGGTTTACATGGCTAATTTGTGATTTTAGACTAACTGTTAAATATACTCATGTCTTTACTCAACAATTCTTTTTCGTAGTGGGCTGTTTTTTCCATAGACTCCTAACTTACATTGACCACAAAAACACCAATACTGACACCAGCTTGTTTTTTTGCCTCTAAAGTGTCATTTCACATTTGTCTGAAATAAAGAGAGAGATTGCTTCAGCACCAGTGGTCCTAATAAAAGTACCACAGGCTTGTTTTTTCTCCACTAATACATATAGGCCAATAAATAGAAACAGGTCAGATTAGAAAAGGCAGTGACTAAGACCTAGTAAAGTGATCAATACATTATAGTAAAACAGGTAGTGCCAGGTTGAAGTCATGTTTTTCAGATGGTAGTAACTTCCTCAAGTTATGATCGAATACTGTTCACATTTTCATTAAATTCAATTCAATTGTGATCAATTCCTTCATAGTAAGAGAACAAATGAGAGTTACAGTCAGACTGAGCTATGCTGCAGACTAGACTGCTGCTCATGTTACATCCAGGCTTTAAACCCCAAGGGATCTTGAGGTAAAATAGCTTTTCATGGGTTGACTGTTGACCTGAAGGTGTTGGTGTTTTGCCACTTAAGCTCTACCAAAACAATGACCTCATCCTGATGTGTTCTTTTCTGTTCCTCTTTCTTTGGTTCAACAGTGTAGTTATCACGCCTGAACATTTTTCCATGTGGTCCTTCTGTCACTTGTCAAAAAAAAAACCTTTTGGACACTGCTAACAACTCACCACTGTGTCTGTTTTGATGCAGAGATTGGCAATATGGCAAACACTTCCCAAGAACATCCCAAGTTGCTGTAGAACAAAAATAAGCAACTCAAGAAAGGAAGCCTATTTGGGCATGTTGTAGAGTGATATGGTGGAAAATAAACTAAAGTGGCCAGTGATATCTCAGATCGGCCATCTCTTTCTAATCCGTTTAACAAAGGCAAACATCAAACACAGCCATTGGCTCTGAATCAGGGTGAGGCAGAGCAGATGATTGTTTTATCAGCTGGAATTCGCGGATATCTTTGACTGTGTCAGTGACTAGCTGGAGGAGTTCAACAGGCAGCTAGCGAGAGCACAGAGTCAGTTATGAATTGAGCTCACACAAAAGAAAAACTGCACATACAAAGCCAGAAATATTTTGATTTAAACATGCTTTTAGGCAACAGTTTAGGTTCTTACACTGTTATCAAGTGTCATAAAGTTTTTTACTCACTAGGACTTATATTTTTTCCCCAGAAGTTCTCCTGATGTGAAAGCAATTTTTTAATAGTGGAAGGATGCAAAGATTTCATCCACTTGAAATTAAAATAAAATTTGACTTTGCCTCACTATTTGTGAAAATGATGCTGTAGGAAGTGTGCCTATAGTACCTATTAAAATGTTCAATAAAGGATACATTTTTTGGACATGTTTGGCTTCAATATTCTGGGGGTCTGCATTGGTAAGAGGCACACTGCTGACTGTAGAATCCAAGTGGGACAATATTATAGTCCTGTTTAGCCTTTATATGTTTATATGTGTGTGTCGTACATCCACACACACACACACACACACAGTACATTTTTTCTACTTCACCAGCAAGTCAATATATTGATTGATCAACTCACTATTTAAAATGTATGTCCTTTTAGAGCATGTATTTTGATAGCATTAGCTTTCTCACTCTCAGTTGTGGTGAGGATAAACGCACAGACTGTCAAAACTAACAGCAACTGTAGTCCTTCAGGGAGCGGTAAGATTACAGATGGCTAACTTCAGTCTTCCAGCTGCTTAACTGCCTATGTGGGCACTGAAAACTGAGTGATACTACAGACTTTTTTCAGTACTACCCACACACACATTGCACCATTAAAACTGTAGCACTGACATCATCAGTAAGACCTGAAAATTTTGCACTCCCTGAACACTAATGTAGGAGCACAGTATCTGTTGCAGTTTTGAAGGAATTAGAAGGAAGAAGTCAGAAAAACACAGGAGATATATACTCATTTCTTTGCAAAACTTGGTAGTGAACATGATAAAAGTATATGCATAATATCAACACCTTAGCATGTCATTGTCTACATGGAAGTACTCCTAGCATATTTTAATTTCAGTTTGTCTTTGATCAGATCTGTCAGTTCAGATCTGTCCTCCTGACCCCCACCTCCGAGCTGTTTTTATTTTTTTGTTTTGTTTTGTTTTTTGAGCATGTCCTACCATATCATACGAAGATTGCTATCAAGCTGTTTTCTTGCATTTTGGCATTGAAGTGGGTGCAGACTGATTGTCATCATAGTTCAGGGGAAAGGTTCCCGTCAAATATGTGTGAGGCACTGATAGCGCAGGTCAACAGGGTTTGGGTTGGCCTCCCCTTCATCACAGAGCCCTTCTGCCACAGCTCCACCTTCCCTCTGTACACCCTCAGTGATCCAGAAAGAACCAAGATCCAGACAGACAAGACACATGCGCATACACACACATCAGATAACGCTGTATGATTGGTCCCAGACACTATGGCTTCGTAGTTCTTAGGTGGTTTTCTTTGTTTTCAAATTTTCAGCATGCAGCAGTGTGTCTATAATCTTTTTTACAAACCCATACTTATTCCTACTTAAAACATGTAAGCCCATTGTCTTATTATTCAGGTGGAGCTGTTTCATGTCAATACTTTGTGCTTTCTCTCTTTCTCAAGTTGATAATTATTTCCTGGGAGGGGTAGTGCATTCACAGATTAGTCTTACATTTTGGCTAATTAAAGGATGTTTTGGGTTTTCTCTGAATAACCACGGACCATCAGGCACCATCAGGCACTTAATTAGCTCTGTCAATAAAGGAAACTTCCTTTTCCTACAGGGACACTGAGCTGTGCTGATACTGAACTCTGACTGTAGGGTGAATGCTGCTTACATTAGTGGGCACAATATACAGTATGACTGAAAGTTTCTCATTACAGTGTTGATACGCAGAGTTTATGAAGCACACTTGAAACTTTATGTGATTTATGTGATTATAGTTTGAAAGATCAAGCAGTTGAAACCACAAGCTCAAAACAGAACAAACAAACCACCTATTATAGTTACAGTGTCAGGCATTCATAGTACCTAAATCGAACTATGTTCCTTTATACAACAAAGACTTTGCATGATTTATCTTTTTGATTTTTGTTCCATTTGGCATTATGTTTGTTGTTATAGCTGATTTAGCGCGTAAAGTTGAAGCTCTATTGTTTTTTTATCATCCATTGTTTACATATGCTACCACCACTAATGGTATGCTTTGTGACAGGCTTTGCTTATCTTGCTACAGCTGTCGTCCCTTGTGTGGAGTTTAATTTCAGTAATGTGATAGGTCCAGACAAGCCTCCATCCCTAGTTGCTGGCAAATGTGCCCCTTAACTGTAATGCACACAGGACCCCGAAATCCCTGTGTCAGCCTCCTGGTAATCAATCAGGTGTGGCCTCACATGCCCAACAGACTCTCTCTGCAGGGTCCTCTGAAGGTAGCTGCGCTAGGGACAAAGCAGCGCCACCTGATCTTTGTGAACATCATTAGAGGTTCTTTAATGCCTTGTGTGTACCTCGTCTCTCTACACCCTGGCTGTATGACAAGATCTGTTGCTATGTGCACAAGACTTACCAAACTTTGTGACGCCAGCTACGTGGGCAGAGATGTGCACCAGCTGCTGTTGAGTCCTGAACATTGCTTATATTGTGCAACCCAGATTTAGATTGGTATTATGGCTGTTTACCAGTGGAACATTGAAAAAACGTTTGTAATAATTACCACAATTTTCCCTTTTTCACCCTTGGCACTTCCTCTCATTTGAACCCTGTTTATGCGTGGTTGCAGGTGACTCACGTCTTCTGGAAATGTTTCTGTCTGGGTTTAAAATTCCTCATCTTTTACAACTCTCTCTCTCACTGTCATTCTTCGTCTGCCTCCCTCTGTCATCTCACCAAGCCAGGGCCTCAAAGTCAAGCCAGGTATGATTATATCTTGGTTGTTGTTATTCTCAGAGGAGCATTGCACATGCTTTTTCCAGAGTCTGGAAATAAAAAAAAAAAAGAGCAGTGAATCTCTGATGTGTTTGTTTGGATCACCAACCAGTTTGCCTCATAGATAAATGTTGAGTAATTTCTTCCATTTTCTGTCACTAACAGACCTTTTAAATGATTGTTGCAGCACGTGGCTACTTCACTAAACACGCATGTTTGTCTTCCTCTCCTCCTGGGCTTACATGTGCAGAGAACTAATAATTAGGCTTTGAAGCTTGATGTCTGCACTGTCAGGAACTTCATACAACATCACAGTGACAAGTCAGACGTCTAGCATGCAATTGAAATGTGCAAGATGTGGTTCTTATCTATTGAGAGCGGCAATAAAATATCTAAATAAGATTTTGATGTATTATTATAATTAAAATTGTGATTATTGTCTGTAAAGTAAGCAGGGCTGTATTTGTGTATGCATAGCATTGAACAATATAGGGTTGTTGAGGTTAAGTAGATAGTTAAATAAAAATAATCTCATCTTCAGGTCTATTAAGCAGGAGCTTTTGATCATATCACATGATCTTCATCAGCTGATGGAGTTTGCCCAGTTAAAATAACAGAGAACCTTGTCCCACCTATTCTTTATGCCTGGGGTGGCAAACCCTGGCCCTTGAGAGTTACTTCCCTGCTTATTTTTCAACTAACCCACCACTGATTACCTGGATCAGGTGTGTCCAGCCAATCAGAAGCTAGATGCGCAGGGCTAGCTATGAGTTTTTGTAAGCCAGAGAATTTAAGGCCATAGAATAAAAAATTATAACATACTTAAATGTTCAATTAGAAGATTCAGAATCCTGTTTACTATCTTCCAACTTTTTTATTTTTTTATTTTTATTTATTTATTTTTTTTACAGCAATGATTTAGTTCACTGGCTAACTATATATAAAGAGTCATTGTTGTGGTCTAATACCACGGCACAGTCACAGTCAACCATTATCTTTTGGAAAATAATAATGATACAGGACTGAGGTTTCTTTCTCCACTCTCTTTGGTGTAAATATTAGCATATCAACTAGACAGCAGTAGAAGAAGCAAATGATGGAATTAACGCTAACTGCAACTGATTGTGTTTGTCATTTGGTAGTGATAAGCATATGAAAATTTCAGCATAGCGGGGAGGAGCTTTGAAGAGATGATGGGAGATTTTTCTTTTACTCTGGTACTTAGTCTTGAGAACCCATAACACAATGTTATGTAAGAGGTTTACTTTGTCCTTATACAAACCAGTTTAAAAAACATCTATTATTATTTGTAAATATGATTTGTAGTGGCTAAAATAAAGACTATGTGAGTGTAGCAGATATGCACTGTACCAGAAAAATTGTTAATGGTTTCTGTTTATGATGCCAATCTCCATCTTGATAATATACACACCATAACCACATTCAAACAAATTATTCATTTCAATGTTATCTACAGTTTTTCATCTTTCAAAATCACATACTTCTAATATTAAATTGTTGGCTCATTTTTACAATCTCCATCAACGCACTTACACATCTTTTGTTCCCTTTTAACTTCAGTGGAAACACAAAGGCAATATTTATTGTTAAAAGCAAAGGCCAATATTTTGTGAGCTATGCCTGATTAAGTTACTGAAGAGGTCATTTTATCATTTAATGTTAATTCTTGTGGGTTGAATTAGTGATTTATAGTCATTTACTACACACACACAGAATGGGACTAATATGATTAGGCTGAGAAAAGAGAGTAGAGGATGTTTAAAGAGTGTCAGACAGACCACATCACTACATATCAGTTCTGAAAGCATGAGAGATCAATTAAGGATTTTTAACAACTCCTAAATAAATTATGGTAATGACAGTGTTTACCAACTATAGAGTACTATTCAGAAGACAATGGAAACCCAGCTCACTGCTTGTGAGGAGTTTGGCTCAGGCCCTGAAACACTTGGCTAGACTTGTCCAAATGATCCAGAAAAGTATGATACTGAAAACAAGACAACAACAGTTTAGGTCCCAAGACAATCAAATTTGTTTTCCCTTTCTCGCCGACAGACTGTGGAAATCTATCTTAATGGCAGGCTAAGAAAACATAGTTGCATGATCTAGAGATGGTTACAGAGACCCACCACTTACTATTTTGTTTCTCTAACAAAGATGCCACTGAAAGTTCAGATCCCACTGAGGCTATGTATCAGAGCAAGTGTTGTTTTTATTGAGAACTCAGCATGCTCTCACAAAGAGATTTTATCACCAAAGTAAGTACATAAACAAATACAAAGCCCAATTTAAAGAACAGTCTGCAGCTATATAACACTACAGTTACTCCAACATAGTAAAGGCGAATGGCCTGATATTTTCAGCTAAGGGAACATGAGAAAATCAAAGCTTTGTCATTTGTACATGGTCTCTATGTGAAAGGGGATCATGTCATGCACTGTGTGTGACTGATCTTATAGTGACTTCTCTTGAGTTTTTGCTCTGAACCAGTCTCTATTTCATTTAAGTGACTTCAAGTTCTCTTTTTTTTTCCTAACCAGGTTGAGCTGCAGCTCAAGCCCATCCAGTCTCTGCTTCGCCACCAGAAGCCCCTAGTCTTTGTGCTCAACTCCCCCCAACCACTGATCTGGAAGATCAAGACAGAGAATCTGGCCGTGGGCATCAAACGTACCTTTTATGTGAGTCCAGCATCACCAAAAGCCTTTAAATCCTACTTCCTAAAACTTTATTCATTTCCTCATGAACTAACCATATTCCCATTTCAGTAGAACTTTTGTAAAGCAAAAAAGTAATATACATTTAAAAAAGTAGACCTTTTCACATTGTTTCCCATGATTGGCATACATGCACAAGTTTAATTTATATGTACAGTACTGTGCAGAAGTTTTAGGCACTTTAGATGTTTTAGATACTTATTACCCAACACTATCAGGTGTCTGATTAATCTGAGGTTCATTGTGCAGTCCATTGTGCAAGATAGAGTGCCCATAAAGAACCCATTGGAGTACATGAAGAACTGTTTTCAGAGGCAAGAAGAACCCGAAGTCCTGCAGCAGATGGTCTGACCCCCACAGATCTCAGCAGAAGACAGAAGACAATGGGACAGCCTGAATCTACAGAAGAACTGCAGCAATTTCTCCAAATTGCAGCAAAGTACCAGGAGAAACTGTGTGCAGGTCAAACCAAAGAGAACTGCTGCTGGTTTAAAGGCAAAGGGGAGTGATGCAAATGCTGATTTAGGTTTGATTCCCTTTACTGCACTTTGAGTGAAGTTATATGAGAAATGAAAAACTATTTATGTAATTTATATTAAATGCACCTCCTGTGTATTTCCACTGCCTAAAACCTTTGCACAGTACTGTAAATTAATATGAGTATCTTTAATGACATACTTAGACACATTTAAATATTTTGTTGTTTGCTCTCTTTATTTTGTCAGATTGGGCTAGTAATCACTCCCTCACAAATGCATTTACCTAAAAGATGAAATGTGCTTTTGTCAGCTTCATGCGCACTCAACCACAGGGCTGTTTCCACACCGCCTCCTTCCCTCCTCTAAGCAACCCCGTTGATGGTTTGGCAGCTGTTCAAATCAGACAGGGCGTATCTGTATATCACGAAAACCCTAACAACAGGGAATGTGTGGTAACAAACACTAAACCACGAAGGCTTTGCTGATGAAGGGTATCTGTCCTCCCACCTACTGATGTTTGCTGAAATTTGCTTAAAGTAGTAACACTTGTTGTGTGAATAATTTGAAACTTACAGCCTGAGCTGGGAGAAAGGAGTAATAATTACAGAGAAACAGCATGCTGAATTACAGGGCAATGCCACATTGAATTTGCTTTCATTTCCCAAGATTCTCTTGAGTGAGCTGCTTTAAAGACATCCTTACAGACATCTGTGCTGCTTCTGTGACATGCAGAAATGTAGTGTAACAGGGTCACAAGTAAAGAATAGTCATAAAATTAACAAAGTGGGTCATTAAAGTTAGTTAGGCAGCAGCTATTTAGAGTTTGTGAACATTCGCTAACTTTAGCCACCATGAGTTACCTGTTATGTCATGCCAAGTAAGGCTGTAGCAGCGAAACTACTGATTGTACTAAACTGAGGACTGGTGTATTGCATTCTGTCTGTAAATTTAACTATTACTTTGTAAGAGAAAGAATTTTTTTCTTTCAAAAGTTACATGGTCTCAGTATAAAATTGTCAGCAATTTTACAATCATTTCATGGTGGTTTATATTAGTACCAGAGGACATATGGGGGTGAAAGAGAACATGTTTTGGGGAGGGATGTCGCTGTGTAGTTGGAGCCAGGTCCCCTGGAGATCCGACCATATTTAGTAAAGGTACAGGGGGCCTTGATGGGAAACATCATAAAAAATGTAAAAATGGACTGGTTCAGTGGCCTTGTTCAAAATGTGTGTATTGCATGAGAAAATCATAGCAAAATGAGGCCCAGAAGTCTCGGCTCTGAAAACCTCATCTTTGACTTTATATGCTTCGAATATTTTCTGTCTTTAGCTTCCCAGAAGCAATCATTGCCACAGCATTCTGCAAGAATGTAGTATCAGGTACACAAATTATTTCCATATGTGGGTGGGTGATTTCAATTCAGCTTCAATTCAGATTATTGGTATAGTGCCAAATCATGATACAATCATCTCAAGCACTTTACATAGAAACCCAACAAATCCCTTATGAGCAAGCACTTGGCGACTGTGGAAAGTAAAATCTCCCTTTAACGGAAGAAACCTCCAGCAGAACCAGGCTCTGTTTGGGCGGCCATCCGCCTCAACTGGTTGGGGTCAGTGGATAGAGGAGAGAGAAAAAGAACATTACATTCATTTTTTTGTCTTACTTCTCATGCACAAAACATCCTTCCATGAAAACCAACGTGACAGAGAGAATATACATCGATGTCAAATCCTGGCATCATGCACAGACTAATTAAAAGTATACACATGCATGCATACACACATGCTTTTCATTTTCATTCCCTGCGAAGACATTACGTGGACTTAGATTAATTTCTTGGAGATCTACCCTAAACTTAACCATAACCACTTGCCTAAAATAACACTTACCTCACCCCATGACAAAGTCCCCACAATGTTAGTGAGTAAACAGGTTCAGTCCCTACAATGTCAGTAATATCAGGCACACACACACACACACACACACACACACACACAAACACACGCACACACACGCACACACACACACACACACACACACAAAAGGAAACTATAGACACAGGAGAGAAATCATGCTGTGGTGTCAGGTGAATGAGTGGAGAACAGGGCAGGTGTCCTGGTGAGTTAGGCTATAGCTAAAATTCTTCGGTGCAGTCAAACAAGTAATTCAACTATCAGGAAAGATTGAGGCATCCTGCAAGTAATGGTATTAAGTATAACAGAAAAGTTCCAAAAAAAAAAACCGACCGAAAAACACTAGAAAATTCCAAATAGTAAAACACGACCACTCAATAACCACTACCAGCAATAATTAGAGAAGTTCAACTTCCCCCCTCTGCCTATGCCTAAGTGGTGCAGTTTTGGGAAAGATGGTTCAACCTGTCACTCTTCATCATTTCTGCCAATTTGTCATGTAAAACTAACACTTATCTTTTACATGGCTATTTTCAAGGCAGATTAATTTTGAATTTAGAACAAATGAAAACCTTTCATATGCACTTTAAACACACATTATGGATAGTTCCCTGTGTTTCTCATATATATTCTCTGTGTCCCATCCCTTTGACATTAGCATCAACTTTTCTTGTCTCTTCTAGATGCTGTGGAACTTTTTTAGGGTTATTGATATGTGACTTTCATGAAGCAGACATATTAATAAAGGGCATCAAGAGTGACATCTGTTCCATAAAAGGTTTTGTGTAGTTACAAGACATTTTCTATTCATCTTGCATCCAAATAAATGTTTCTTTTGCATTTTTATGTATCTGCAAAATTCAATAACCAATACAGGAGGTGAAGCAATCATCAGCAAAAATCTTCTTACAATTTTCTTGTGTGTGACTGGGTTCATAGCTTGAAGACAAAAGATCTGAGTGCCAAATGCTTCTTTTAATTAACATTTCCGGTATTGTGTTGGAAATGTTCTCATGTCAGAAGAAACTGATGTATTTCATGGAGATGAATGTGCATTTGGCCTGTCCGTATTTTTTTAAGTTGTGATAGTGTGTGGCCATTGAGATGGGTCTATCTGTAGGGACCAGCAGGTCAGCCTCACAATATACAGTATGTCTCGCCTTGTCAGTAGTGGCAGACAGAAAACAGCTGACAACCATCATTAAAGCCTACAGTGCAGACAGAGCAGTTGTTTTGTATCTAATGATGTTGGCCATCAGTGCTTTTGCAGACTAAGTAGTTTTCACTTCTTAATCTCATATGAAAAAGAAGCTGCTCTGAATTTACCTTCTAAATGTTAAGAGACGCCATTAGAGGAATGTGTATCTTGAGATTTATTTACAATAGCTACCCATGCTCTGAGATAAAACTTGTTTTAGCTTTCTCAGTTGGTCCTCCAGTATAGTAGTTGTAGCAGTTTTTAAAGAGGGGTGGGGAGAAATTGGACAGAGCAGAACTATTGGCTTTGATTGACTGACTGCAGGGACCCCTGCTGAATTAGGTATTAAGTGTTTTTGTGTTTGAGTGACAGCAGTGTGACAGTGCAGGCTGGTGGTATCTTATCCACCAGCCTGAGAGCATATGGCCACAATTTAGAGGAGTCCCAGCTGCACTTCTTCTCAGGTCCTTAGTGGCATGACACTTAACATGCCATGAAACTCAAATACTGTACCACACAACAACTGGAAGAACAATCACCAGCTCTTTCATAAAACTATTTGACAAGTACTGCCCTCCAGTGTTATCTACTTCATCTTTTTCTTAATAGATTTGAGGAGTTTTTAGACCCTTTTGGCAACTTCAAAAAAGTAACTAGATAAATATGGCAAGTTTTTGGGCAGACCTCTAAGCCCTTTCTTCTTTGTATTTCCCAGTGAATGTGCTTGTATGTGGCTGTGGTTCCTGGTCTCCCAGAGTTGTGGTGGGGTTGTGGTGGAGGGCAGCACTCACCTCCAAATGCCTAAATTCTGTGTATTGTTGTTACTGCAGTACTGTGTACTATACACCGCCCCAACCTGTGGTCTGAAGTTTGGCAGGCCTTCACTGCTTACTTAGAGTTGCTAAGCTATGACTGGACAGTCATTTCAGGGAGGAGTTTAGTCAGTTACATTAAATACTAGCTTTTGACCACAAAAGTATCACATGTCTTGACCACAGATTCAAAAAATCTGTGTATTAGAGACCTTGTCAGTTCCCACACTTTTTGAACTCTCAAGTGAAGATGAGAGATTTCTGTGGTGAGAGTGTAGAGTAGCAGAGTCAAGAGGAACTGGTTTTGGGCTTAACACTTCAGAAGCCAATTGCCAGGCTCCTTTACTCTGCCTTTCCATTGGATAAGTTGTTTCCTGGGGCTAATTGGACTCCGAATCAGGCCTGCCAGGCTGTGTTTCCTGATCCCAGTGCTCTGGGCTCTGCGGATGCAGATGGACTGCCTGGAAAAGGTTCAGAGATGTTGAACACACTGTTGCTGTTACTGTTGGCCACTGGATCCTGTCGGCTTTTAAAATGCCGGAATCCAGACTTTTGTTGTAAAACATGTTCTTTGCAGTACTCCTTGTCAATCAGCAGCCAGCAGGAATCATCATGGGTCTAAAATGACATGAAATATGAACATTGAAATCAGGCCAAATTTTATTTTACCAAGGGAAATTAGCATTTGAAATGATACACATGTGCAGAGTGTGCTGTGTTGACTTTGTGACCAAATATATGTATTTCTTTCGGGGGATTTGGGAGGAGGGGTGTGTTGCATCTCTGTGTGAAAGGCTTGATCTGGAGAAAAAGTTTTATGGCCCTTGATGGAACAACATTGGAACATTGAAAGTTTTTCTGTTGGCTTATGTTGCCTATTGTTTGTTTGCCAAGCTTTTTCACTCCTGTACTTCTTTCGTTAGTTGAAGGCTTGCAGTATGAGTTCTTTCACTCTCACACACGAGCACTCTCATCAGTGTAATTGTTAATGGAAAACATGGGTAGCCACTATTGGTTTTTATTTGGAGGCAGCAATGGCAGGGGAACGCTCCAGAGTGGCGCTGAGACATATGGTATTGTTTTCTACAGACAGAGCCTGCCAGTTCACAGAAATGCACATCTGCAGCAAGCAGCATGATTAGCTCTCCACATCTCATAGAGAAATAGAAGATCAAATCAACCACGAAAGCATTTATCACATTAATTAATATCACCAGAGAGTTATTGAATGCTCATGTTATCTACCAACTCTTTCTGCATTTCCTATCACCTTCTTCAGATTGTAAGACCTCTTAATGTCCAAACAGCCTATTGTGCCTTCCTTGCCTTAGAGTGTTGCTTGGTGAAAATGCACTGGAGGATTACAGTTCTGTGATAATTGAATTCAAACATTTGGCATGCCTTTTCTTTTTTATTGCACATATGGCTTTAATATGTTGATGCTTATAGACAGAGAGGCCAGGAAATATACTGTTAAATGCTTTAGACCATGCAGGATACGCAATACACCGTACTGGCAATTATCCTTTTATCACAACAGATGATACTCCAACAACACAAATTTTATATTGCTGAAGTTAGAGTCACATACATGCCTAGAAATTACATTACCGATACAAACATGACATGGTTTTCTATGTCTACACCCATGAAAAACATGAATTTCAGTCCCTTTGGTATGTCGCTAACTTCTTTATTTCAAAACACATTACAAGGTTTTTATGGCTACCATCAAGACAGTTTTGGGCACTACATATTTCTAAATAAATTGAAGATATGTCTTAGATATGAAAACATTTCTTTAAGCCTGATTGGTCACAAGACCAACATGAACTTGATGCTATGATCTTTTAGAGCTTCTCTGACAACTTGCTGATTCGACAGTAAACAAAGCTGATTCATCAGAGCGCACTCTGCTTTACTTTTTTAGTTTTCTTTATATTTAAAATTGATTTTTTTCTCTGTGTGAGTGGCAAGGGCACCAGAATCAGCACTGTCATGTATTGTCAAGGGCCTAAATTTCTTCACCTTAGGACTATGATAGAAGTTGCTCTTTTTTGTCTGCATGCAAAATGGGTTTAAGCAAGAAAGAGAGAGAGGGTTTGTTAAAGTCGAGATTGCGTCTTTCACTTCCCCATTTCAAATTCCTGAGGTTTGCAGTGTTCTGGAAGGCCCGGAGCTAATTTGGCTTTGAGGCCTTCCCCTCTTTGTGACTAATTACAGTTTTATTCCCGCAATTACACTGATAAACTCTCAGTTTGGCAAGGTTAGCAAAGAAATCCCAGCCCCTCCTTACTGGCTCAGGGCATCATATACTGTGATGACATTCTCCTCTTCGCCATTTTTCTCTGTGTTCCTTGTCATTGTAGTAAACACACTAAAAATAAAGTCAACCTGAATTCTTCGATGGAATCCAACTCCTCTGCCTCAGTATTTATTGCCTCCGGTGACAATGCCAGGAACATTGAGAGGAGCGTCCAGAGGTCAGACAGATGTTGCACATGAGCGGATTTAGTTATATCTGAAAAATCTAAACACCCAAGGGAAGATTATTCTATTATCATTGAAGAATAACTGCAATTTAGGGACAACTTCATAACACCATCACAAAGAAGAGGCGGTTTGTAGTCCTCTTGGATTCAAAGGGATTTAATATTTTAATTGGTTCTACCAGGAATGTCTCAGCTCATGCATACAGATAGGATACCTTGGGAGAAACAAAAACAGTCATGGAAATAGAGTGAGGTAGGCTGTCTAGACTGCGCACATGGACTCATTTGATCGTTTGGTAGGTTTTCAGCACATGTGAATGTTTATCTCTCTGAAATGAAGCATATGGGCTGAGCTCCATGAAGTGCCAAAGGGGCGGTCCCTCCTAAACATGGTTAGGCCAGTTTCCCTGTTGAACTCACATCAACATTTCTTTACCCTTCATGTTTTTAAGACTTCTTGATTTTTGTCTTTTTTGTGACTGAACAGCTGGACTCAGTACAGCAACCAGCCAACTACCAGTACTATCAAAATTTGCCTAACTCAAATGATGAGTAGCTAAACTCAGAATACTTTATTTGGACGATGCATTCAGTATGGTCAAAAACAATAACATAATTCATGTGTTATTGGGTAACATATATTCTATTATATATTGTATTTATAATTGTTGCTTAACTCTACTAACGCCAAATGGTTGCATTACTTTTTCTTGCCACTTCACAGTATATTTTTAACAAGTGGCTAGCCCCCCCAGGAGTACTAGCATGTGTGAGTGACCACCTACTGTCATCCTGTCTATTTTTGTCTTTGTATTTGTCTTTGTTAAGCTTTTAGGCCATTCTGATTCAGATCTACACATATGTGACGATGCACTATAACACAGTACACTGTATAAACACTGGAAACCAGACACCTTATTGTGGGAAACATAAAAATACACATAGCATATTTGTAGAAGCTTTCAAATAACGGTTGGGATGGAGTGTGAAGGATGGGTTTCACCAGTGTTTAGAAAGAAGGTTTAATTTTGGAAAGGCTAAGCTGTTTTTCAGACTTCCTGCAGGATGAGTATAGTCAGTTTGAATTTTATGTGCACATCATTCTCAAAAATAAGTCATCCTTGGCTTCAATCTTTACACTCTTAAGTGAAATACAGAATATTTGATAAATTGTGAAGGCAGACTGTTACTTCCTCTTTGAAATGAATACTGGACATCACTGCAGCTGACTAGACTGAAGAAAACATGCAGTAATCTCGGCTGTGTTTTGGCATTTACTACCACATTGCGTAGAGCTGAGAACACGTCAGCTCCTTTGTCCTCTAACACTTCTGCCCTCTCTCCTCCTCAAGGTAACTGAGGATTCCGAAGTCCACTTTCAGCCGGGAAACTTCTCCCTCTCGTGCCAGGTCGAGAAGGAGATCCTTCCCCACGGCAATGACCACCTCCTCAACTGGGCCCAGAAGAGGTTCAGGGCAGTCACCTCTTTCTCTGAGCTCAAGATGACTCAAGACATCTACATCAAAGTCGGAGAAGGTGTGCACTAGATTCCCAAAATTCCCAAACATAGCTTTAGGCCCCAAGGCTGCCTCCCTGTTCCCAATCATCTCCCAGAACTTTACTTAGCTTTTGTGTTTGGGCCTTGGCAAGAGGTTTACATGCATTACTCTGGGAAAAGAATTTCTTTCCCTCAGCACGCATTCACCCTTTCATGCTGTTTAACAGGCGACCTGTGCTAATTCTGGGTTGTGCCTGTTTATAGCCTTAAAAAGTAGTCGACCCTAGAAGAATATTGAAAGCACAGGCATTTTTTGAGGATTTTGGCTGACTAATTTAAGGTCACTTCATGCAGCACACTATATGATTATACATAGACTCCTTTTTGCTCTTTACATTTTTATCAAGATGAATCAGTAATCTAGTTTTCTGTTATGTGGTCAGCTAATCAGTAATCCAGTAAAATGTCCTCACGCCAGTAGACACAGTAACTTGCGTATGTCACTAAGCAGACTACGTTTTTGGCACACACACACCACTGTTCTGATGACTGACGCAGGTTGGACATGGTGTGGATTAAATGTTTCTGTTTTCACATATAAACTCATGCTTGTCATTTTAACAAATGCAGCTCATGCAAGAGGCTGACTGAAAAACTGATTCTGGAATTCAGGAATTTGTCGCTTCATTAGGGCTAATGCACCACTCACTTTTGGTTTAAGTATGAAATTCTAGTAAACACATGCCTTTTTTAATGCAGTAAAATTTATGATCTGTTTAAATGTCATCACACATACATATAGTTTGTTTTTTTTATTACATGTGTGGCAAATTAATTCGTATTTTGACAATAAGACATTGAAAACAGACTTTTCTATATTGTTTTGTAAAAATGTGATTAATGTGATTAATCAATTAATCAAAAACATAATCAACCGATTAATCAACTATTATAATGGTTGTTTGTTGCAGCCCTAATTAAGATAACTGAGATAACTGAGAGTTGAAAATCACATCAAGTCAGGCCTGTGCTTTTTGAGTCCTGTGATCATCTGGGTTTTGTGTTTGTATGCCAGTAATAATGTGTGATAATCTGCATTGGATACAGAATAGAGATGTCAGAATTCAGAGAAACTAAAGCATGAAACTATAACACAGATTTGAGCTCAAAATATAAAAGGGACAACTTGGCATTTAAAGTAATTTTTCTTTACAGTTCAGTCTTTTTTATTTTACACTGCTAGTTACTAGTTGGTATGGTTTAATACTACAAGTCCCAGAATTCTGGAGGCAACAAGCAATCCTGGAGAAACTACATTGTCAGAAATATAACAGAGAAGCAACCGCTGTATAGAGCAGCCAAACTCATATTGTTTTGATAAAGAAATCATTTCATAATTGGCCCTTTTCCATCACACTGTGAGCACATGCTATCTTTTTTATCTTGGCAACATAAAGAAAGAGTAAGTCTGAAGCAAAGAAACTGTGGGGGAGGTTATGATTGATGTCCACACATTTGAGCTGTGGACTTTTGATTCTTCTTTCTCCATGGGCAAGTTCTTGCAGGGAACACAGAGCAGGTTGCACTTCATGGTGCACTGGCTATCAGAGGGGGACACCTTGTAGAGGTAGAAAGAAATAATGGCTCCACTACTGCTGGTGATAAGTTCTCTCTTTATGTGGTTGGTTGCTGTGTAAAGCAGAGTGGTTGCTCAGCCATGAAGTGTTTGCCTTGTGTCATTAGGAGACTTGGGTTTGGCAAAAGGCCAGAGTGCTGTGGTGTTTACTTCAAGCAAAGAGCTGTAAATTTCCCCTCCTTCATGTCTTCAGCAGTGTATCATGAAGATGGACCGATTCTCACTTTGCTTCCTATCCAGTTGCACTGAAGGTCTCTCCTCAGCTCTTTAAAGTGCCACAGGGTTTCCGGAGTGGAAGGTGCCAACCTTCAGTTTACACTTTACCCAGAGCTCTGTTTGCCAAATAAGGAAGCATCTGTCTTGTGTTTTCTCTGACTGCTGAAACAGGGCTTCACTTTTCATGATTTGAAGGTTCTTTCATTTAGCAAGTCTTTGAACAGTTGTGAAAGTTAAGGAATGAACACAAGAGGGTTTTTATCAAATGTGTTTATGGATATTATTTTCATACATAGTGTAGGACCTCGGATAAAGTTTCTGATTTAGTTTTCCTAGGTTAAATTGAAAAGATGAATTTCCCTGTTGAGTGGTTAATAGGAAGACAGGTCATGCCACCTAGAACACCTCATCCAAGAAAATCTCTTTGTTAGTACTGCATTTGGATGTGAGACAATGGGAATACCAGCTGCAGTCTCAGCTGGAATGGCTGACTTGAGGCAAACAAACACCCCTTCTGATGTCTCTGTGAGCAGGACACTGAATTCCTCCCAGAAGCAGGGGGTGCTGTTCTGTAACTGACCTCATGCTCTGGCCTCTATGTGGTGGAGAGGTATCAAAAAAGTTATATTTATCCCTTGGGAGATCAAAATATTCTCACAGAACCCCTGACCAGTAACACAAATATCTCTCCACTCTCAGATCCAGTGTTTTCTGACACCTGCAAGATTGATAACAAGTTCCTGTCTCTGAACTACCTGGGTGGCTACCTGGAGCCACAGGCATCAAAAGGTTGTGTCCTGTCTGGACCCGACAAAGACCAAGAAGTCCACATCATTGAACTCCAAGCCCCCAACTCCAGCAGGTGAGCAGCCAAAGCAGTCAAGAGCCCAGAATACATGTTGTCATAGTTTATTTTTGAGGTCAAGACGCTCTCACTAATCTCTGTGGAGTTTGTTTTGGATGAGAACTAACATGAACGCGGGTTCTTTTGAGAAAGATTTCAAAACTGGGTCTAAAAGTCCAGGTTGCCAGATAATCTCTTCACTCCCCCAGTGGAGTGATTTTTCTGTACACTCAAAAGACCAAAAATCTGGGAATGCATTGGTAGCTGGGTTTTATCTCACTAGTGCTATCTGGTCTGTAGTGCATATGTCTGTTTTTTCTCTGAGAGCACTTCCAGCTTTTTAATTAGTTGGCCAGACACATAAGGCATGAAGATACTGCGTTGATCTAACCATCCAAAATTTCTTTCTTTTCTTTGCTTTTCTGCAGCGCTTTCCAGGTGGATGTCATAGTGGATCTACGGCCTCTGGAGGATGGTGCTCCACTGCATCGTGACGTCATCTTGCTGCTCAAGTGCTCAAAGTCTGTCAACTGGGTCATCAAGCCCCACAGTGTGATTGGCAAGCTTAAAGTGGTGGTAAGCTTGTAGCACGATAACAGACAAAAGCTTTCCACTCAGAGATGACTTTATTGCCTTTATGAATGTCACAGATTTTTACTGAGATTTGACATAGTCTTATGACATGAGTCATGACTTAGACAGAAATGTCATCACTTGCACTACTCACCAAAGATTTTGTCACACCTGAATGTGTTTTGAATTGGCACATGGCACCCATTGCACGAGAGCTGTAAGGATTTGGAGGAACTGTGAAATTTCATCGCGGCAGCTCCAGATATTGTCATCACACTCGGAGAGCAAGGGGCAGGAGTGGTGGGGGTATCGCATATTTTCAGAGGCAGGATGACTGCAGCTTCATAGCTACAAATAGAGCCTGAGCTGCTTCTCATCAGTCACAATGTGAATTATCAGCAGTGTTTGCTTCAGCCACTTTGTTAAGCTGCAAGTTGTTAGGACCTCCTTGCCACACACAAAAGACTAATGTTGCCTAACTACTGCAATATATCAGAGTGCCCTTTACTTAGAAATATGGTTTTATACATATCAGCGCTACAGTTTTGATATTAAATTTTCATTAGTGTTACTCCAGTCTCTCAGGACTCATAGGAACTCTTAGAATATGACATCTATGTACACTTTGGAAGAATATTTCAACCATAGATCACATCGATGGGGAAATGGCAGTTGTGCAAACACTGTAATTGCTTCAGGCACGGAATAATAAAATCTATTTATATACCAAAAAAATCAGTGCAGTAAAACCAAAAGAAACTCACTAATACCCCACAACTTTTATTTCTACTGGGCCTGGTGACATCTGGTAGTCTATGTCTGAGCCATGCTACCCATCCATTTTCTGTTTTCGTGTGTGCGCCCCCTCTGCTTTGCCAGTCATGTAATGATTTCATTTGAGGTGTGCAGGGGTTCTGTGTTCCCTCGGTGTAATGCTGATACCCCTAAAGGGCTGCTACAGACATGACACTTCACCTTTACCAGGCATGGTGTGTTTTTACAGCTGCCTACTCACAGTTACACAGTAGGTCAGTCGGATTGTGTGAGTGCACAGTTAGGTTAAGGCCTGTGAAAATTCTTATAACACCAAACATGGATGGCAAAGGGGCTGATGGATTTCTTATGCTCACTTGACACTACTACTTAGTGTTGTAGTTTGTCCAAGGGATTTAGAGCTTTTTCTGCTTAAATTGTGAATTTCCTTATTTACATAATGCACAGCAGATTTAAATGCACATTAGGGCATTTTTTTAGTTGAGAATCTGTTGAATAATTTTGCAATGAAAATTTGTCAATAGAATAGTGACACATGCCCACGGTGAGTTTCCAGAGTTAATGATATAGTTTCAGTTGATCTGTCGTTCCATCACTCAGTGTATTAAAATTGTCATTGTGTCCATGTTAACTAGCAGCATGTAGCTCTAAGTACTGCCACCCAGATCCACCAGCATTTCCAGAAACACCAAGTCTTGTTACTTGATTATCGAAAGGATTGCAGGTGTATTTTCTGTTCATTGATTCATTGTTGCATCTCAACACTACAGTGTGTGGATCAGGTAAACAATTTAAATTAAATTAAAATTAAAATGAAAGGTGAGTATGTGTTTAAATAGTTACTGTAGTTTAAATGTTTTCTTTTTTCTGATAAAAAAGGTTTGGTGTGAACACCAAACCTGTAGACAGGATGCTGTGCTTGTGCAAACAGCGTTTGGGAGAGCATCAGCTATATATGTGATTATGACAGCCTCGTAAAACTGAGGCTATCTTCTGTCAGAAATTGGGTTCTTCACAGCATTGCTCAAGAGACTTAAAAGTGTGGGAAATGGCTGTGAGAAATAATCACTCACACAGGAAGGGTATGCAATAGGGCAGGACACAAATTTTTTCGAAGATAACTAACATGTTGGTGTCTCAGCATCGATCGAGCTGTGGCACGCCCATTACCTCACACTCATTCACATGATTCACGCTTGACACAGAATGAGTGCAGGACAGTACAAGTTAAATATCCATAATAATTCCCGAAGAGCAAATCATGCATTCTTTGTCTTAAGCTCATAAAGGAGGTCCTTTTTTAGTTAATAAAATATCTAATAACACAAAATAAACCCTACGACTGTTTTCTTGTCCACAGGCCTCTGACACTGTGAGCATGAGTTCAGATGCAAAGAAGCTGATGGAAGTATCAATATCCCCCAAGCAGCAGTTACCATCCGGATCACAAGCCTTGATCAAGTGGGCAGAGGAACATGGCTACAGTCCAGTCACATCTTACACCATCACTCCAGTGGCTAACCACTTCAGTATTCATCTCAGAGAGCCAGGTAAATGGACAAAATATCCTTTGAATGCTCTATTTAGTTTAGATTGTACTTCAACAGAAATATGAATATTGTATTGAGTAATTTTATAGATAAAAATAAAATGTGCAGGACATATATATTAGCAGCAGCTCAAATGTTTGAATGACTAGTACTATACCATAGTACTAATATTATAATAATAATAATAACAATAATAATAATAACATAGTTTTCCTGTCAGCCTCAAGATGCTTTAATTTTGTGTGACTTCCAGATGTGGTGGATCCTCTGGAGAGCATGCTGCCTCCAGAGCTCTCCATCCTGCGTGACTCCAGTCCTCATGCAGGAGTCGAAATTGCTTCACGTCGCTCCAGTTTGCCCTTCCCCTTCTCTCCATCCATGTCTGACAGCCTGTCCCACCTGCCCTCCTCTTTTGAGGACCAGACCTGGGAGAGCGGACACCCTGAGGAACAGCGGGGTGTTCTGAGCGTTGCCGTCAGTGTGCAGTGTGAGGACACAAGGATGGTGGTCAGCATTGACAAAGAGAGCCTACAAGTGAGTGGACAGCACAGACCCTACCTAGAAGCATATACAGCCAGAACTAATGTAACTGTGATTTTGGATGATAGTTCATAGTTCAGCGTAATTATCCTGTGTAATAATACAACATACACATATTGCACTTTAACCAATATTTATTTATATATATGTAACACAGCACAAAACTACACACACAGATTAAATTCAGGATGTGATTAAATTGTATGCAGCACATACACACATTGTTATGCATTAAGTTCATTATGTTTCAATTATTTTTTATCACACCCTATTATGTACTACCCAAAGCCATGCAGTTCCCACATAATAAATTTTATAATGAAGTAAAGGAGCAAGAAGATCTGATGATATATAAAGTTATAGCTAGCATTTAATAGCTATGCAGTTGTTAACAACCAATATTTTGTTTCTAAACCAGATAATCTACTGTCATTACTGATTTGAAATGTGATTGTAGTGGCACATTGGACATGTGTCCTCTGTCTGATCAGTCAGATATCCTTTCCTTTGTTTTGTTCTTATGAGTGTTCATCGGACACAGCCCTGATATGACAAATGATGATATATGAAATGAAGACAAAAAAGATAGAGGACAGCTAAAGAGAATACCAGCATCTGGCCTGATTAAAAGGCTGAATAAATGTCTTCAGTGACGTTGGAAATTGCCAATAGAAACTGGTGTGCTGTAAGGCTGTTGCTTTCTGTTTGTGCAGCCATCTATGAAGCTCAGTGTAATGATAGACGGTAAACAGAACAATATCTAAACACACAAATCTAATGGTCATTTATAGATAAATATGGGAGCTGCCTCGGAGCATAGGTTTTCCTGGTGCAGTGATGACAACAAACATAAAGTGTGGAAGTATGAAAAGTGAAATAATTAGAAGAAGGTTAACAGACTTACCATTATTTGGCAGATTTCTGTCAGTTCCCCTGGGAGCAGAGTGACACTGGAGCATGTAGAGCTGTTCCCAAGATTTGGCATGTGTATACAGGGACAGCTCAATCAGCCCACATCACAGAATGGAAACTGGCATAGACTGTAATTAGGAGAAGCTGAGGCTGGAGTTGGACCACCTTGTTGAGTTTGTTTATTCCTGAGAACTCAGGCTTACACAACCGCTCTGACTCTTTTTTTTTACTACTAAAATTAGTTAATAAAGAAAAAAGTTTTGATCTTCATCCAGTGTTTCCGGGTTTGGTGTTTCTTCAGGCAAATGGGTTTACTCATGCCAACCTCACGCTCCAAGACCCAGATTGCAAAGCAACAGTCAATTCCACCCACTACACACTGGAAACCCCTCTGACTGGGTGTCAGACCACTGTATATCCCATGCAGGGTACCCCTATGGCCATGTACATCAACTCTGTGAGTATAATACCTGTTATTACTTTGTAGTTTCAAACAAGACATGCCAATGAACCTAACCTAACCTAACCTGAACTGGCCACTCAGTGCCCCAGACTTAAATATACAAAGAATGTGTTTTCAAAGCCAAACAAAAATTAGAAACCATCATATATAATTCTGCACATAAGAAATGGTGGAATATATATCTCTTGTGTTTCTTTTGTGCTTATGTGCACTCTTGTAAATACCAGAAAAAAGTTTTCTGCTCTCCTACATTACAGTTACTTTCTAGTGTGGTTACCTGCTACTTAGAACCAGCTACTGTATAATTTGAGCGCTCCATGAGTTTGTACATTACTCCATTCCATTTCATCATTCCAATAGCATGCTGAGCATAGAGTTTATATGTGAGATTTGACACACTGGTCAGTTGTACAGCAATTAGATACCCAACTAAAGGATGGTACCTACTGAGTGAAAATTGTTTACCTGGAGCGTGAACCAAATAAGTTTTTTTTTTTCAGGTTTGCTGTTGCATTGTGTAGCTCAGTACACCAATATTCTCATTAGTCCCTCCCCTGCTGCCCTCACCCATACGTTCATGTTTAGCCCATAAACTGTACATTGTCAGATGGTAAAGTTTTATAAACTCACATTATAAAAAGTCGTGGCGGGTATGCTGTATCAGTGTTTGTAGGCTCCACACGGCTGTGATGTTTTCCAGTGAATAGTTCACCACAGAATGCCACTCGTCTAATGTCAGTTAACCACTGCTATTAGAAATGTCCAATGAGAAGCATGATATCAACACCCTGCTTCCACAAATATGTCCAAAACTGGTTTTATCCTCTTTGGTGGATTAATGGAAAAAAAAAAAAATTGGTGCTGTCACTATATTTTGTATGTCATTGTGCAAAAAGAGACTTGGAAGTACTTTTTCATGTGATGGTAAACACTTGAGTGTTTTTTAGAGAGTCAGCATTTACATCTGACATTTCCAGTTATCTTCATTATTATGGAATGCATCCATTCAGTGTGTTTGTTCTAACAAGCAAAGATGAATCACTTCCTACCCGACCTTTTAAAATCTTTTGTGGGGGAAATTTGGAGCAACACATTTTCTGTCCAATGCTGACTGAAAATCTGGGCATATGTCCAAGGTCGTCCTTTGTGTAAGCACTTGGATGCAGGGATAACCTCTGACCTCTGGGCCACAGACGTCAATTTGCCTCATCTGGGCCCCCACAAATCAAAGATAATCTGTTTTGGCTGTTGTTTCTCTTTTTGATTTAATTCATCAGTTGCACCAATGCCAGGTCAGCTAGCATTTGGTGCAGACTTTAGAAAAACATTGTTCATGTTATTGAAATTGTCCCACTACCACATTAAATCAAATTTCTCTTGAGCAGCATGTGCTCATCTCAGACCCCTGACATGCCTCTGGTTTACTGAGAAACACAAAGAATGTTTTCTGTTTCTGTCCAGTGTGAGTCCCACTGCACAAGCCACAGGACATTCCCACATTTTAAATTCAACTTTTTGGTTACAAAATATCTTCGGAGACCCATTTCAAATATTCAAAATGCGCCTGATCTAAGCAGCGCTACTTACAACTGGTTTGTTAAAAAAGTATGGCAATGACTTTTATGAAAGGTTTCTTTTCATACTACTTACTAACTGATATGGCTTAGGTTTTGTGAATAACAGACTCCCCTGTGATTCGCAGGTCTTAATAAGTCAAGCTGAGACTAAGGATGGGAGTGGTGGGCTTGTGGAGTATGAGGATCTGGAATCTGGAGAGGTGCTTTCTCAGAGGCACCCAGAGTTTGAGAGGACACTTACCGAGCCCATCGCAGTGGTAAGACAATGAGCTCATTGTGGTTCTTTCTCTGTGAGGTACATTTCATCACAGGGTGAAAGTTGACATGTTAAGACCACTGATTATCTACATCTATGTAAATTATGTATCATTGGAAGAAACTTCAAATCCCAGAGCCCCTTGTTGCTAGTTAAGATGCTGGCCCCAGAAATCTTTTCATGATGTCTGCTTATGAATCTTCTCTGCTTAGTTTCCTTTGCCTCATCCATTCCTAGACTCCCAGTTATTGTTCTTGTTTATACAGTGTCTCTTATTTTTCTTCTGTGTTTTCTGGTTATTTTGATGTGGTCACACACTAAGACACATTCATGTAGAGTAAGAAGGCTTAGCAATGGAATCTGATGTCAGATCCCTTCTGATATTTATGTTGGCTTTGTCTTATTCCCTCATAGTTCAATTGCACATACAGAAAGAACCAGGAAACCTCAGAAACACTTCCCAGGATTGTACCAGGACCAGCCAGACAACCAGTCAACAACATGACCTTCACTATGGAGTTATACAACACACTGTCATCTACCAATCCCTCACGCCAGGCCTTCTATACTGTTTCACAAAACCAACAAGTTTTTGTGGAGGTACCTTTTTAATTTTTATTTCACTATCATTTGGGCTTTTCAGGTTAATGCAGTATTGTCCTATGTAAATTGTGTTTTTGTCTCTAAATTGAAACTTTCGTAAGAAAACTGTGCTGTGTGTACTCTGGGATTTTGATCTGTTCTTGCGGCATCCTCAAGGTCAATTTGTATTTTGTCTTGTTTGGGGCAAAAAAAGTGATTGACTTTTAGCCCTCACTTGTGTTTGACTTGCTCATATTACTCATTTTTCAAGAGTCATGGAGAGGTTACATGTATGCAGAAAATGGTAAAGACTGGTAAAGACTCATACTTTGAGCAGATGATTTATGATGGTATCAGTGAGGGATGCTTCTCTGACAGTGTGGACACAGAGCCAGCAGGTTACAAAGAGTTTTCTGTGTATGAGCATATGGCATAACCCTCTCATCAGAACTCACACTGTGCTGGGAGTTGACCTGGTGCTATAGCCAAAAGGTGCACAAGAGCACACAAGTGGCTTTTTGTGTATTTAAAGCATAGCTTTTGCCAATTGTGCACGTACAATATGATATGTTGTTGTATATAAATATAAATACATATATATATATATATGTATAATCAGATCAGAGGTTCTGGTATACATTATAAACCTTAATCTGTGTTATTTTAATCTTGTTTTTATGTGTCTGTGTCTGTCTTTCATTCTGGCCAAGACCTTTCTAATGAGGATACCATCACTGACAATCTAAAATGGGGGAACTGGGGACTGTCTTGTGGTTATGGATGGAAAGATATTATTACCGTCATAACTGGGATTGAAATGCTACTTACAGAAAATTGTTTGGGTTTCTGTCTTGTGTCAATATTGTGTCGCAGTGGTTCCAGACACTCACAGTGGCAAATGCATCAGTTAGCAGGGATGAATACAATGTACAGCTATGATATGGTTGTTTTGGGTTTTTCTTTCCAGAATTAATGTTTTCATGCTCAACCCAGATTTGTAGTAAAACAGGTTGGAAATTGCATTAAAGAAAGTTTTTTTGCTCCTTAGTTGCAGGTGATACAGCTGATGTGTTAGCAAACAGTCATCTATTTACACCGTCAGCAGGCTGAGCTGTTTTTGAGCTGTTTTTGTGTCCACATGATGATCAAAAAAGCAGCATTTCTATTTTATTTCTGGTCTTGTTTCTACCAATAATAATCAGTGCAGTTAGGAACATCTTGCTATTTTGGGAAATATATAGTGCTGAGTGAAAGTATTTGCCCCCCTCACTAAAATGATTCACATCATCAAGCAAATTTTAATATTACACAAAGATAACCTGAGTAAACACATAATACAGTTTTTAAGTGATGATTTAATTTATTAAGGGAGAAAACTGTCCAAACCTACCTGGCTCTATGTGAAAAAGTAATTGCGCCCCCCCCCCCCCCCCCCCCCCCCCAGCTAAATAAATAACCACAATTTTTCATAAAGCTGAGTTAAATTTCACTTGCCACACCCAAGCCAGGGCAGAGCCATCCTAGTTTTGCATTAAGACCTTTTACCTTGGTTTTAATATATATATATAAAAAACTATTAACAAAACATTTAAAAAACATGTTAACATTATTTGTTAACATTATTTTTGACAACAAAAAGGACTAAATGTGAGTGTTGTTGGACTTAGTTCATACAATTTATAAAAAATGACACCATGTGGTTTTTGAGGGGTTTATTTGCCAGACTATTTCTTTGCTGGAAGCAGTAACTTCCTGAGTCATGTCAACTGGCTGGTTCCCCCTGTTTTAAATCTTTATGCCAAGCTAAGCTCACTAACCCCTTGCTGTCGGTTCATGTTTACTAAGAAAGCAAAAAGTGTTTATCCCAAAATGTCAAGTACTCGTTACGCCTTTCTTCAGCGGATTATTAGAGAAAAAAGTAATGGGTTTTTTGAGTACATAATTGCACGATTGGTGGCAAAGTTCTGCGTACATTGAAACATAAGAGTATAAATAATTGCTGTGTAGAAAAAATCAATTTAGCTCTTTATCAGGGTAGCATTGTATTCTTGCAAACAGTTTCATTCATCAGTCATAATATGCTTATATAGAGGCTTGTCGTGACAAATGACAAACGATCCATGAATAGGAAAAATAACTGTTTTTCTTCTCTCTCGTGTGCTTCAGGTCACATCAACCACATCAGATCCGGATCTGGGGTTCACCATCATATCGTGCTCAATTTCCCCCAACTCCAGTCCCAGCGTAGGCTCAGACTACACTCTCATTGAGACGGTCTGCCCCACAGATGACTCTGTCACTTTCTATCCTCAGAGGGACTTCCTTGTCTCTCACACACAGCTGAATAAGAAAAGATTCAGCTTCACCTTCAACTCAAATTTCAACATATCCCTACTTTTCCTGCACTGTGAGATGTCTTTGTGCACTAAGAAATCTCAGAACAACCAAAGACTACCACTGGTATGCATAATCATCTTCTTCAAGCTGCTTTTATTTTTTGCATGTTTAATAATTTTACTGCACAAACTATCAAGGTTGTTTTAGTGTCTCTCTGGAGCCATAATTAGCAGAGTTTGTTAGCGAAGAAGTCCATGTTGTAGTGCAGCATCTTTACTCTGGCTGACTTGACCCATTCGGTCTCAGGCCTAGCAGCTAAGCAGGAAACATGGATCAGAGCAAGGTTTGCCAAGTATCCAGCTGCAGAACAAAATAATCATCCATCTTAGCCATCATTTTTATTTTCCTCTTACTGTGTTATCTGTCCAACTCCTACAGTTTCTTACAAGCACTTTCCTCTACATTTTGACCTCTTTTCACCTTAAAAAAAAGACTAGTGGACTAGTGGCCCGAGGCTGACTTGTAAGTGTTAATTGTACTCAGATTACAATAAAGGGCAGGTTGAGGCTAATAAGTTGGACATTTGTTAAAGCATGACAGAAAATATTCACTTAAGGCTGAGAAATGTAAATGTAATTTTGGTTACAAAAGCATTTTTGTAGAAAATGAAATGCACTAAAGCCATTTTTTAAAGGGACGTAGGATTTTTTATTGTTCCTACTTTAATTTTTTATTGTAATTGTATCCATGCAGTGCTTAGCGCCCAGTACGAGCTGTGATTCGCTTACTGCGACTCATATCCTCATGATGATGATAAACACGAAGACGTCTACCAAGCCGCTCGTTGTGGTGGATGGATCGGGTCAATCAGACATAACAGGTCAGTGAAAGGAAGAGAAAAGAGATTTAATACCTTATGCTAGTTGTGTTTTGGGGTCTGATTTCCATGACTATGAGTTTATTGAGTGTGATAAGAAACCTGGAGTAAAGGGAAAAGCCGGTCTGTGGGCGAAGGCGCCAGAGAATTTTCAGCCCAGTACTTAGAGATTACACCAAACCACAAAACACTGCACATCGCTTCCCCACATCTGGTCATCATTAAATGTGGTGTGCAATTGTGTATGCTGGTGTGTGTGCGCACATTGTGTGTGTGTCCACATATATCTGTTTACATTAAATGTCTGTACACAAAGTGTGTGTGTGTGTGTGTGTGTGTGTGTGTGTGTGTGTGTGTGTGTGTGTGTGTGTGTGTGTGTGTGTGTGTGTGTGTGTGTGTTTGGGTGTGTATACATAATAGCCTATGGCTCACTGCAGTAAAGGGGAGTGTGCTAACGCTGAGGCCCAGTTCGGCTGCTCTGGATCAGTCCATGCTGAATAAGTGGTGGAAAAAGAGGAGTCATACAGCACCAAGCTCCAGTTGTTTCCACTTAGGACCTTTGCTGTGGCCTCTCCTTTCCACTAGAGAAGGGGAGTGTGTGAGCACGCGAGTGTGTGAGGGGAGGGGTGGTCCTCTCGTTGGTTTTGGGACTCCGGCCAGAGCCCAAAGGATCCCCGACCATCGCTTATTTAGTTACTCATTCATTCCCTTGCCTGGTCTTGCTGCACTGGAGGTCCTGAGGTCACCTTCATCACACTTTACTAATTATGACCTAAACTCAAATGGTGTGATATCATGGGTGCCCAGACTCTAGTAGAATGTTAGAGCTTTTCAAATCAGCATTCCCTCTGAGTAATGACATCAACAGGAGACCTGTGGTCAGTTTGAGTCAATGTTATTGACTCATGAGGTTGATATAAATCACATAATTGCAAGCAGTGTGAGCCCAACCGATATATCAGCATGGTCGATTTTAGATAATGCTGTATACATTGTGTGCCCACCATAAAGCACTAACGAGCAGTGGCAGCCACATGATTTTTGAAAAGGGGGGTTGGGCGGTATACAAAGATGACATAAGAACAACTGAGGGGTTAAATACCCACCCAGAAGGGAAGCAGGAGCTAATGATATGTAAAAGGCTGCAACTTGGATGGCTATTTGAAGTCCAACCTGTAAAATATCCTTCTCAGTTAGAGCTTACGCAGTCGAAAGGGACTTCATTTGGAGCAATTTCGACAGCTGATTAATTACTAACATATATATATATTTTAATGCCAACTTTCAGTGGTTCTGGTCTCTCAGATGTAAATAGAGTTATCTTCCCTTCTACGATATTAACAACGCATTTCAAGTTTTAGATTTATAAACAAGCCATTTTGAATATGTCAACTTGAGCTTTAACTGGTTTTAAGTAAAGAGTAAGCCAGTTTTGTTAAGTCCAACCACATTTCAGTATTGGTATTGGCCTCAAATATATAATATCAGTTAGATTTTACTGTGAGCAGTCATGCTTGAACAGAAAAATGCTTAGCAGAAGTGAGTGTATATATTTCATTATGATTTGACAATATGTTTCACTACTGGGCAGAGATACTATAAGGATGTAGTCATTTTTAGCACTGAAGTCCTAACGTTGATGTTATAGAGCTCGCTGAGACCCTACATTTTTCAGTAATGAGTGAATATGTAAGCTTAGCCAATCCAAAGTAGTATGCCCACACCACTAGTGGATTTATTTTCCATGGAGATAAACACAAATATGCACAAACACAAACATAAACACAAATATGCAATAAACATAAAGTCTATTTCAAAGGTCATGTTTTTAACACAAAAGCATCTCTTATGCTAGGAGAGCAAACAAAACAAGCAGCCGCGTTTTCTGCACTGTACAGCATCCCAAAGAGCTCAACTTGTGGCCAACTTGGTGCATGGAAAAATAAAACATCTTCAAAAGCCTGCATTCAAAAGTAGATTTACTGCTTCACAACATCAAGAAATTTTAACCCCTTTTTATGGATTTGTGATTCAAGAAAAGTTGAACAGCATCTTTTATTTAAGAGGTTGGCACTGTTAACTATATCATTACACCAGTACAAGTAGTATTAATTTATTTTTAATCAACAAAAATATCATAGCTATTGTGTTATTGAGCCAGGAGTGGAAATAACATATCCCAAAAGTGAACTTTTGATTGCTTATCTTTATACGTTATTGATTACCTTAAAGTCAGCATAGTAAAGTTTGTTGTTCTCCACACAGGCTGTATTCTTTGTCCATGAAGTAACTCACTTCATCATTTAAGCCAACACATTTACAGCCTCAAATCAAAAGAATGTGTTAGGATTTGTGTCTCAGCAGATCATGGCCACTAGATAAGCACTAATCTTTAAAAAATATTCTTCCACACATGATTTTTATTCCATCAAGTATATACTGTTGAGATTGACGTGTGATGGGATGCATCATAAGAATCCTGTAAAGGCACTGAATATGATCGACTGTACTGTATGTGCTGTTAATGGCCATATGTACCTGAGCTGATTGCAGAAACAAACTATGCACCGTTGCAGTCAGCTGTGGTTGGTTTTGTAAACATGAACACCAAGTCAAGAGCCAGAGGCAACACCAGTGGTTTCTGCTTTTCATGAAGAGATGTCAGAGTTACACAGAAACAGGTCATTACACAGGAGCGCACTTTCATTCCATAGCAAGCAAACTTACATAAACAAATGACGTTTACATAGATATCAGAACTCTTGTTTGGGAACAGGTTAAAGTTGCAAACACAAATCATGGATTCAAGTTGTAGAGGGCTGTCTGGTTCTATTAAAGTAGGGAATATAAGTCAAGACCTGACAGACGCCCAGCACACAGTACTGTTCCCTGTAGACATCAAGATATCATTTGAAAAGGTACATTAAGTTTTCAGCTTGATAACCATGGAGGCACTTAGATTACAATGGTAGAAATATTACAGTACAATCCGCTATCTTTTTAATATAATGTGCTCTTCATCTCTCTTCTGTTTATGAGATTGAAAGTGTTACCACATTCTGCATTCTTAGCATAACAAGTCACCTAGTACAGATAAAAGTGGAATGGCGGGATGGTGGTGGAGGGAGGGTGGCAGAGAGGATGTCCTCTGGCCATCATCCCCTCTTAAATTAAAGTCTTTTCTGATGACCTGTCATCATCCATTATGTGAGATTAAAACTCAAAGGTGTTTTTTACAAGAATAGTACCCATTGTGCTAGAGTCTTGGACATGTACCAGGCTCGCCCCTTGAGTTCGCATATACACAAGCGTCTTTGTATCGTTTGTTAAGACATCATTACAGCTAATTTCTCTTTTGAAAATGTTCTAGATAGCTTAAAATAAATGGGTGGGCCGAACTGGTCGGACTCAGTGGAGTCTTCCCTTAGGACAATGTCAGCTTACAGAATAGCTGCCCCTTAGTGTTTTCCTGCTTCAGGTTTCTGTATCGCATTCCACAGAGAAATATTTATCAGCACACTGCAATATCAGCAATCTGCTGATCCTCAGAGCATGTATTTTGCTACATTTTCATTAATTAAAAATTTCAGCGCTTACATGCAACAGTATACATGAGGGTCAACATACATTAAAATTGGATTTTATTTTATTTTGCAGTTACTCCTACACGCAAAACGCCCCCAAACTCACAGGATCCTAATAATAGTAAGTTGTCACTAGTTATATTTTACTCCTCTGTACTGTATCTTTTGGAGCCTCAGATAAATATGACATTATGGAATAATTATATAAAATATGTCAAAAAAACAAATACCAATAATACCAACTGGAGGTCATATTAATATGAAAGGTATTAATTATTTAATAATATTTTATTTATCTACTTGTTATTGAGAACATTGGCGCTCCATAGAATTTATGTTTAAAAGGCTATAAGTGTGTCCCAGTTCACATGTCAACCTATGTGTATGCTGCTTTTTTTCCCCAGGCACTGTGTACGTGCTGGACACACCAACGGTGGTGGGAATCGCCTTTGCAGCCTTTGTAATTGGGGCTCTGTTGACCGGAGCACTGTGGTTTATCTACTCACACACAGGTAGGTCATTCACCTGCTGCTCTGCGATGCTGGCTCCACTCTCTGCATTAATGAAAAGATAAGATGCTGAGGAATGTGCAAGCATCTCAGTGCCAGAAATGTGCCGCTGGGATTTGCCAAACATCCTGCTGTTGACAGAGGCCAGTTCACAATAACATATTGACTCCTCTACTGTAAATATATCCTGTTGGTCAGCAGCAAGAGCTCTTCTCTTTCCTGCCTTTGAATGTTTTGGGGTCTGTGGAGTGGTCAGTGAATATTCTCAGTACAATGGCTGGGGACAAGTTGGAAATTCCCCATGTTGGGTTTAGCGGGTGCTCACAGGAAAAGACACACAATCTGTCCATTAGATGCCAAGACCTTCCTCATCATCCCCAGCCTGCAGGCCCCAGCCAACCCTTGAGAGGAAGTACACTCCCTGCAGCCTACTGAGTTCACCGTTGCATAGAGCTGCCCTGTTCTCGTTGGCCTTAGTGTTTGACTGGTGATCCTCTGTGCCATTGACCTGTTGCCCTGAGGCTGATGTGTTCTCCATGGATGTCTTTCATAAATGGGGTCAGGAAGTTGAGGGTTTCAGAAAATACAACAATGTGAGTGTTTGAGTTTTGGAAGGAGCTCATAGTTTATACAGTGTTGGATAGTTGGAGTAGTAAATCTTCCTCCCTGATAGCTGTCAATTTAGAAGCTAGTTAGTTTTACAAACTGTTTAAAACTTCAGTTACTATTTAAAAGTGTTTACTGAACAGGAATTCATTTAGCAAGAAAGATCAGCTGTCAGATTTTAGTACCCTTATCTTTATCACAATATTGTTGTTGGCTCATTTTTAGGAAGTCACTTGATTTAAGTTTTATGAGTTTCCTAGAGTGGCCAATAAAGATAAACTGGTCAATTTTCCAAAGATAATAGATGTCAAAAGTTAACATGTATAGAAAACAGGTGCAAGCATAGCAGTTTTGAAAAACAAGGCCAAGACCTTGGAATAAAGACACATGTTACTCTTGAAATTATTAAAGTATGCTTTAAGTTCATGTTGAATGTGCCTATTAAGCTGCCTTGGCTGAAATTGCCTTACATGGCAACACTGGTGGTTCTGTGTAAACCCCAAGAATGCAGATTCCCCCAAAACAACCATCAAAAATATCAGTTCAGAGTATATTTTAAATCAGTGTACAGAGTGATGAAACATGAAACCAGATTAGGGTCTGTCCCTCTGGGGTCTGAGAACAATATTCCTGGCCTCTTGAGAAATGGGTTTCTCTTTTATAAATTACATATACTCAATGGAATTGCACACGTATTTGGGTGTTTTCATCTATAATAGCTAAATTCCTTATAAGGCAATTACTTGACATTTTCCTCAATATCTTGGCACTCACATTTGCTCTGCATTTTGCGGGGGCTGTCGTCACCTCTGCCAAGAGATCTGCATGAGGCCTGCTGAAATATCAAACCAGTAAAAAATTAAAAGCAAGTGTGAAAACAGGTTAGATCACATACACAAGGAGAAATTTCACACATTTTCTGCTCTGAAACCCAAACATATGCCACAGGGTTAAAAAAAACAATGGTCAACACAATAGTAAGATAAGTTATCTTGACATAAGAAATCCCACACCATAGGTTCATAGCTAGGTTGGCAGTGACAGTTGGTCGTTCCACCACTTTGGTTCAGGCACGCATAGCTCAACAACTACGGAAAGGATTGATATGAAATTCTATACTGACATACATGGCACTCCAGTCCTAATTGGTGATCCCCTGGCATCATCATAAGGTTGATACTTGTAGTGTTGACATCTATTTTTGTTTTGTTTCTGGATTGCTATGGAATTCATGTTCCCTTCAGGATGCAAATTGTAATAAATAAATTTTAATGTGTCCAGTTCTTTGGTTTATGACCAAACAACTGTAAAACTAATGACATTTTCATTGGGCCTCAAATATGCTTTTTTTGTTCATTGCTAAATATCAAATGTCAGCATACTAAAGGCCTAAAAAGAGAAGGTGATCAGAGTAGAACCTATACCTGATAAACATCAGCATGTTAGCACCATCACTGTGAGAATATTTGCATTCTTAGCATTTATAGCTCAAAGATTTTGACTGTGCTATTGTTCAACAGATACTGACTTGTGCTTATGCATTTCTGATTCCTTGTACAATGGTTAAGGCAAACTGTTTCTGAGTCAGACATCTGTTACAACCATGGTATACAGAGTTTTTAATACACCGTATGTTTCTTTGGCATAAAAGCAGCCTTTAACTCTCATATCTAGAAAGACAATATTACACTTGGGAATTTTTATTTCCTCAGACAGACGAGGTAAATCCACATCCCTGTGTTTGTAGAGTGTTTGGTCCTGTGAGGAAAAGACTGCTGGCAGGTCTGCTCTGTTAAACTTTAGCAGAACTCAGGGGCCCAAAATAGGGAGCAGGATCGCCCATGGACACATGTTATTTGCCTGTCATATGTGCAAGGGCTCATACCAGCACACACTACTTTTGGCACACACTCAACTATTAACAGTTGATTGTTCATTTTTCCGGGAGGAAAGAAGCTATAAATCAAACAAGGTACAGACTGCAGAAATCATTCAAATTAAACACAGGCTTGGCCTTATTTCAAAAGCTGTTCACTGTCTGTCAGAGACATTTTTCTGAGCAAATGTAAGCACTTTTATTTGCCCCTTCTTTTAAGTACTGAATCCTAAGAGCCTATGAAATGAAATGCTTATTTAGACATAGAACAATAAACCACTCATTGATTTGGGCTCAGTCAGAAGATCCTGCTTTGTGTTTGTTCTATTTTATCGACTAAAGCCAGGCTAATTGATTCCAGATAAGAAAAGACCTGAACTCTGTGAACAGGCTATGTCCTCATCTTCTTTTGTTCAGAATATCTTTCAAAGTGGTTGTTTTGGCCTTTGCGAGGTGTTGAGAACACTTTGTAATATTGTGGTTATTATTAAAGTTCAATGCAGATGAAGTCTAGAGTTCTTTGCATATTAACCAGTTTCTTTGTACTGAAATAATTGTTGCTGGCTTCAGCAACACCATAAAGGAGGTTTAAGGGGAGTTCAATTTGTAGTTTTACCCAAACTGATTTGTCATGTTCCTGCCTACCACTTTCTTTCTGTATAATTTATATATTTTCTTTCTATTTCCCTCTGGTCCAATCCCCTTCCTTCCCCCACACACTCCATGTCCTGCTTTATGTCTAGGTGAGACAGCTAGCACACAGCAGATCCAGAAGTCTCAACCCGCCTCCGAGAACAGCAGTGCGGCCCACAGTATTGGCAGCACACAAAGCACGCCCTGCTCCAGCAGCAGCACAGCATAGCCCAGGACATGCCCCAGGGGGACACATAGCTCTCCCGCGGCACACGGAGTGCCTGACGGTTCATAGGGACCAGTTTTGTTAATTTCCTTTCATGAAAGGATTTATTTTGGTGAGGAAGGAAAGAAGCTGACTTCAAAAAAGAAGAAAACACACAGTATCGCCTTTAGTAAGTTCCTTTGTGCCACCTGAAGTGTGTGTGCAGACAAATGTACTGTCTTGGTGTTAGTGGTGTGTAACAGTTCTGAGATCTGTCTTGGCAGCCTCAATTCATAGAAACAACTGTGAGTTTATACCAGACATTGCTTTCTAATCCAAGTGCTGCTCTTTTCTGACAGCAACAGAGCCTTTTGTTTTGACCTTACATGGTGTGAATTAGGCTTTTTCAAGCAAGCAAGTGTACGTCAACAGGAAGGTGATGTCAGCATACTTTTAAGTGAGACATTGATGGCTGGACTACAACTTGTTACTCTATCATGACATGCAACCCTCAAGGTGGCAAAAGGAGCAACGCAACCACTAATAACATACAGACAAAAGTGCATTATAATTTTGACTTTTAAAAGATGCAATACTTGCAATGCAATAATTGAATGTAAACAAAAGAGGAAAACACTCTTCTTTTCCTTTCGGCTGCTCCCTTCAGGGGTCGCCACAGCAAATCATCCGCTTCCATTCAACCCTATCCTCTGTATCCTCCAACACCCACACCAACTATCCTCATGTCCTCCTTCACTACGTTCAAGAACCTCCTCTTTGGTCTTCCTCTAGGCCTCCTTCCTGGCAGCTCTAACCTCAGCATCCTTTTACCAATGTATTCACTGTCCCTCCCCTGAGCATGTCCAAACCATCTCAATCTGGCTTCCCTGGCTTTTTCTCCAAAATATCTAACATGAGCTGTCCCTCTGATGTATTAATTCCTGATCCTATCCATCCTCGACACTCCCAGAGAGAACCTCAACATCTTCAGCTCTGCTACCTCCAGCTCTTCCTCCTGTCTTTTTCTCAGTGCCACTGTCTCTAAACCATACAACATTGCTGGTCTCACCACTTTCTTGTACCTTTCCTTTCATTCTTGCTGACACTCTTTTGTCACACATCACACCTGACACGTTCCTCCACCCATTCCAACCTGCTTGCACACGTCTCTTCACTTCTTTTCCACACTGTCGTTGCTCTGAAATGTTGACCCTGGGTACTTAAAATCCTCCACCTTTTCACCTCTACTCCCTGTAACCTCACCGTTCTACTTAAGTCCCTCTCATTTACACACGTACTCTGTTTTACTGTGGCTAAGTTTTATTCCTCTCCTTTCTAGAGCAAACCGCCACCTCTCTAGATTTTCCTCTACCTGCTCCCTGCTCTCACTACAGATGACAATGTCATCTGCAAACATCATGGTCCACAGAGATTCCTGTCTAACCTCATCTGTCAGCCTGTCCGTCACCACAGCAAACAAGAAGGGGCTCAAAGCCGATCCTTGGTGCAGTCCCACCTCCACCTTGAACTCCTCTGTCACCCCTACAGCACACCTCACCACTGTCTTACAGCTCTCATACATGTCCTGCACCACTCGAACATACTTCTCTGCCACTCCAGACTTCCTCATACAAAACCACAGCTCCTCTCTCGGCACCCTGTCATACACTTTTTCCAAATCTTCAAAGACACAATGCAGCTCCTTCTGGCCTTCTCTATACTTCTCCATCAGCATTCTTAAAGCAAATATTGCATCTGTGGTTCTCTTTCTTGGCATGAAACCATCCTGCTGCTCACAAATGCTCACTTCTGACCTCAGCCTAGCCTCCACTACTCTTTACCATAACTTCATTGTTTGACTCATCAGCTTTATACCTCTGTAGTTTCCACTCTGCACGTCTCCCTTCGTCTTAAAGATGGGCACCAGTACACTTCTCCTCCATTCCTCAGGCATCCTCTCACTCTCCAAGATCTTGTTAAGTAGCCCAGTCAAAAACTCTACTGCCACCTCTCCTAAACACTTCCATACCTCCACAGGTATGTCGTCAGGACCAACTGCCTTTCCACTCTTCATCCTCTTCAACGCCTTCCTCACTTCATCCTTACTGATATTTGCTACTTCCTGCTCCACAACAGTCACCTCCTCTACTCTGTGCTCTCTACCATTTTCCTCATTCATCAACTCTTCAGAGTATTCCTTCGATCTTTCCATCACACTTGTGGCACCTGTCAACACATTTCCATCCCTGTCCTTAATTACCCTAACCTGCTGCACAAAAGAGGAAAACACTAAAAATGTGAAAAAGATAGAAAAATGTGAAAAACATTCTGATAAATTGCCACATTTATAATGGTCTCATTCTACTAATTTTCCCTCACTATGGATTTGTACACTCAAATTGGTAAAACATATTTTACCCATGCTTTCTATATAGTAGTTATAGTAACGCATTTGAGTTGATGCTGTTGCACAATGTCATATGTATGTATGTGTATTACTAGCTGTTGTTAATGGAAGATTTCAGATTTTTGGAAAATACATTTCTTTGCTTTTAATCCAAGTATTAAAGAAAAAGACTGATGCCACTTGATTAGCTGATTAGCTTAGTTTAGCATGAAGACTGGGAGAAGAAGGAAACAGTGAGCTCAAATTAAAGGTTTAAAATTTTAAAAGATTTAAGTATGCAGATTTAAACTTTTAAACACCAGACTGTCTGTGTTAAAGTAAGATACGGTGTGTTAATTAGTGAACTAGGGTTATTGGTAGGTGTATTTTTAAGCCTTGGAAGGGGATAGTAGGAGGTACATAGCCTAACATAGTATACATAACTTAGAAGGCTGGCTGTTTCATCGTGCTAGCTTATTCAATGCAGTATAATTAATGTTATATCTATATTTTGAATCCATACGCAAACATGTTTCCCTATGCTTACAGTGGTATCAGCCATTATAACTCATTCTAAAAAAATACCTGAATAAGCATTTTTCCTACATATGGCCTGTATATTTTTGTAAATATTGTAAATACTGAAAAATGTTAGGAGGCTGAGTGGGTAGGCAGATTTCGTTTTTTGTATTTTTCCTTTAGATGAGATTAGTCAGATTAATAACATTACTCATGTTAAATAAGAACCACAGTGCTGAATGGCAGAATCAACTTGGGATATCACTTGCATAAAGAATACTAAAAATCCCAAATCATGGATTAACATATTTCACATAGAGTACTAACGCATATCTCTTCACACCGAGGCTACTAGTAAAGACAGATCTATCCGTTGATAACTTTTTACAGTTAATTGATTCATTAAGTCTATTGCCATTTTTCCTCAGTAAATTACTTTATATAACTAAAAGTACAGTGTATGGAGTTCCTTATCCAGTTGTTTTTGTATAAATTTTGGCACTGACAGTGTGGTGAATAAGCTGTTCTTATGTCATATATATTTTCATACTTACTTCTTCAAAACTGCAATGCCACGATTACCCCACCGTCTCAGAAAAATATGAATGTTTGCTCTGCCACCCTCCCTCATTAACCTATATGTGTTTCTATCAGACTGTGTGTGTCTGGTAAGGGGTGACAAGAAAAACTGAATGTTTATTTCACTTTGATTTTCTTTTTCTTTTCTTATGTAAACATGTATAAATCTTTCTACAGAGGGAAGAGTAAACATATATATATATAAATAAATAAATATATATATATATATATATTGTGTATAGAATTATATTTTTGGAATATATTTACCAAGAGATATCTATGTCTTCTATGTGTGTAAGTACTGTGAACTGTGGATGTGCTCTTATGTAACACATTACTGTTGAGATTTATTTAGATAATTCATAAAAGCTTTATGACATGTTTTATGACACGTTGGCCAAAAAATTAAAATATGTATGCCTACATTTAAAAATAAATCACTCCTAAATACCAGTACCCATTATTTACAATTTATTGCAACTTTCATATTCATTTTTATTTAAGAATGTGTCATAAAACATGTTTGAAATGAGTGTTATATGTAAATGATTTTTAAACAAAGCATTGCCGGCATATTACATTTCCTGTATGTGGTCTACAAATCCACTGTTGTGCATAAACAGTATTATAGATTGTCTAGCATTTGGGTGGTTGTGTTCTTTTCCCACTTGGCAGTAATGACTCATTAGTGACGCTTTTCCAGATTGATTATCATTTTGTATAAATCATTTGTTTACTAAAATATTTCATGTGAAGTAAATAAATATGTCAATTTATAGATTTGAATAAGCTGTAGCAAGGCTATTAAACTATATTTTATTATATTTTATATTCTACTAGTGAAGTTCAGTTGTTGCCACATAACAAAACTAGATGCCCAACCAGTTTTGCAATGGCATTTATCTGCTTAGCACTTAAACCAAATTTGAAATAAGAAATGTGCATGTATTCAATAGAACGGGGAAATCCAGCATTGTATTACTTTGTTTCTGTAAACTCCATTGTTTTCAATAACACTTGAGAAACATTTTTTTATTAAGTTATATTAGAACCACTTGGGTTTGGAGGAACATTAGATCTTGTTTATTTCAGTGGGCGTCATGCCAGGTGTGTATCCATGCCTGAACACATTTGAAACCTTTATACAGTAAAGCTCTTTTATACAGGAAATAAACTGCATGTTGTGCGCTGTTGCTGTTGTCAAGCAGCATTATTGTGAATAACAACACTGTAGCCCACTGCATACAGAATACACTTAGTGAAAGATCCATGTCTGGCAGTGTGGAAATGTGCCACAGCCTATAATCAGTGGTCATTGTAGGATTAAGGCTTTGCGGCATTCCTGTAATTTTGTGGTTTCTCTTATCGAGTGTGGCAAATCCAGCTCCCCATATGTAATTATTCAGTCCACCCCTTCGTGTCATGCTGTTTAGCGGCTGATTCTCAATTTATGCCCTTGATGTAATTTTCTCATTTGAGATCATTTGTGCATATTTTTTCAATCAAAACTAATGATACACTTAAGAGTTGCTATTCCGATATCAAGATCATATCAACCGTTACCCAGTTGAACGGTGGGAAAACTACTTACCCGTCACCACCATCGATAGTAATAAGCTGGTATATATGATCAACATGATGTTGTATCATACAGATGGACTATTGTTAAAATTTGTGTGCTTAAGTAGTTAAAGGTTATGACTCATTGCTGATCTGAAAACAGCTGTACTTGGAGCACAAATCCATGTAACTAGCTATTGATTGTATTTTTTTTTTAACTGTTAGACTACCTCATGTTTTTCTATGAATGTGTAGTTTGTTTATGTTTGTGTGTTTCTGTGCTTATGTTTAATTTCATGAAATGTCTATAGATTTTTGGCCTGCTTGGTTTTATTTCAGTTCAAGTTTAATTGTTCAAGCTCAAAGAGAACAGTGAAGAAGTTGATGTTTCCCATGATGCCAAGATTGCCTTTATTGGACGTTGTAAATGTGTAAAACTTTTGGTTTGCTGTTATGGTTTCCTTTGCTTTTTAAAACGTTTATATACTCTAAATACACACAATATTTGTATACTAGTTATATCCAATAAATCTCCATATTAATTAATGAAATGTTTGTTATTTTTATCAACAGTTCTGCACTGGGTGAGCCAGATGTGTGAGAGCATAGTGCGTATACCTCCTGTATGGATTTGGTTTAGAACAACGTGCTGTAATAATGATGTGTTAGACTTGGCCCTGTTGCAGTGAAGTCATGACTTGTCTCTGGTGAGCTCATAAATGATACAGACCATGTGGACATCTGGCTAGTGGCTTTCGGGGGGGAGACCACTGCGATGAGTGTTACGCATGAGCCCTCACCTCTTCCCCCTCAGCCTCTTTGCTTTTGATTAAAGCTCCTTGAACACAGCTGTAAGCAGCATATCATGGAGTAGACTGATGAGTTTGCAAAGATTATAGTATGAAAGAACGAGACTGAATGGTGAAGCAGCCGAGAGTTATGCCAGCTCAGGTTTAGGTTCAGCTGGTCCACATATCTTCTCAAATCCTTCTGACCACTTTAAGGTTTGTGATGTCACATATCTAAATTTCCTTTTCTCCAAACTACCCTCATGCCATGAGGCTCTTGTCCAAACGATGACTAATTTGTTGAATGTTTAGACAAATGCTCGTCCATCTCATCAAGCCTCAGTCATTTGACTTTTTTTTTTTACAATCTGCAGTTAATCCATTTAGTCACTGATTGCATTTCCCGCAGAAACCAGTGCATGACAAATACAGGCTTTTGTTTTTATTTTGTTTTCTTTTTTGTTTGTTTTTTTCCAAACACTGATGCTGGGGAGGCCAGACTAATTTGGACCAGACCCATTGCTCCTAAACATGATTACCTGAATTAAGTTAAGTGAGATGTACTGGAACTTGGCTGGTTTATGAAATCAGAGGGGGATGAGACCAGAATCACAGACTGTGTATATGTACCAACACTTCTGTCTGTCCCATGGCAAATAAATGTAGTGTGGTTGAAAGAATAACAGCATGTCTTGCATGAAGTTGGGACCTACAGAGAACTGATGTCAGTTGTAGTGAAGTAATTCAGAAGAAGAAGAAAGATATCATGGCCACACTTGATCTTGGTAAAGTAAATGACTCATTTCCCCCCATGTTAGTTTCCCCCTTATGTTAGTTGACTCAAAGTTGAAGCTTTTTCATTGGATTAGAAGTTCGTCAAATTGATTGAATCATCAGAAAGATGACTAATTGCATTAGAAAATATTTGGTTCTTAGATAGAAAAAGTCAAATCTGTGTACATAAAAACATGATGTATCTTGGGGGAAAAAAACAGCCAACTGCCAAACAAAATGTATTTCCATTTCGTGCGTTGCTAACAGAGAACATAAGCTATGGTTCCACCACTGGAGTAACTACTAACACAATGTTGTAGGTTAAATTAAATAACTTTTAGATTCTGGGTCAGTTTGAATAAATGTTGAAACTATGTTGGTGTGTTGTTCTTCTCAGTTGCAACAACAAAAGATTTTGACTTTGAGTCACAATGTAGTCCTGTTTTTCCATGCTGGAATTTTGAGGATCTTATTATAGGAAAATTTCACTATTTACTGCTTTTATGCTTTTACCTTGTTGATGCCCTTCCTAAATATCTCCCTGTTTTACTTATAAATCCTGCACCCCCTTCCCTTTCCCACCCTTGTTTTTTTTCCCCCTCTAACACTCACCTGCTCCTTGTCTGCTCATCTGCCTCCAGGGATTTATTTATACCCCCAACCCACCTTTATTCACTCCCAAATTGTCATTGTCTGCTTATGACCTTAGCCTTGTGTAGCTTTCATGTTTTTAGCCTACATGTGACAGGTAAGCCTATTGTTTGTGTAGTTTTTGTTCATGCCTTGACTGTTTTTTGCCGAGGGGCTACAGAGAGGTTAAGCTTTTGTTCATGTCCACCGTATTCTACACTAACTGCATTAGAGTCATTTCAAAGTACTTGCTGAGCTTCCTGGGTTCTGAGTTTCCAACACTGACCAGAAGTTTGAAATGGAACTTTGAAATAGGTACAATATCATCAGCTCCTCCCATGTCAGATGCTCCAAACATGTGCAGCGAACATTGAGCTTTTTAGGCTTTTGACAAGTTGAGCATTTGGACCATTAAGAGTTTTATTCTGGTCCAGTTCGTGTACTTTTATCTTTCCTATACTTTTCAGCCATGGTGAAACTGTACCCCCTGTTTGAGGTATGCTAACTTTAGCTTCACATCCCAGCTGGCTCCTGTGCTGCACAAAAATATAACTGTGCTGTGTTTCATATTACTGCCAGAATCGGTAAGACAGTCTCATTTTGCTGAATTGCAAACTCTGTTTTGATTGTGGCACATGGGTACTGCATGTGTGTATTTATTTTAGAGAGATTTGAGGCCCCCCTATTTATTGCTGGAGAAAAGTTTTCTTCCAACTGGAAACAGTTGGAAGAAAAGAAGAAGAAATCCCTTTGTAGCCTAAAATTACACAGCTCATAATGAAAAAAGCTCAGTCATAACCAGTTTTATACCACAAACATCTCGCAATCAATTAACATTTATGTCTTTTTTTATTTGAACTCGTTTTTCTTCATCTTCAACCACTAAACATTTGCATGCACATATGCAATATCCCTGCACGCACTGACACACACATCCATACACCAAACAGGTTCCCGCCTATATGCACTTAATTATACTGATTGATTTGCTGCCCAAGCCACAGATCTAAACTGAAAACAACCAGGAAAAAACAAGCCACCACTCACTCTTCCAGCACATATGTCTTTACTGTTTGTACTGAAAAAGCTGCTCATTTAAAATGGAGGATTTCAGGCACTAAAGTTAATGCATCAACGAGCATGACACAGAGTTGCTGCTGTTCATCCTACAGTCAATGCAGGAAACCTTCAATGATCCATCTAAAAAAAAAAAAAAGTCTTTTAAGTCTCATCACATTTCTAAGCCTGATTGCATTACCTCAAAAGTTCTCTGTGAAAATAACTTGTTTTTATTTGAGGTGGTAAGTAGTTTATGTTTCCGCTGGTGCAGTGGAAGTCGTAACATTTTAGGAGGAGCATAGTGGTGTACGTTGGCCTGTGCAGACACATCATTCATTTACACTTGACCAACTTGTGGCCGCAAATCCAAAGTCTCTTAAATCCCTGTGGGAGGCCGTTTTTAAAACATATCACAGATCAACAGATAAGAGTCCAAAGCCATAATGTGCATTTGGTTGCATTCATCCTTGGCCTACTCTGTCCCTCTGACAGAGCCAAAAGGTGACTGTGTAGATGAGCTGACAGATTTGCTTGTTCATGGTCCATAGACCAAATGAAAACTTCAGCAAACAATGTGAGTGGCTGTTATTTGTCTAAAACTCATAGAAGGAAGCACGACCACTGGAACTTTTGCTGTGCTCATTTGGCTTTGTGCCAATACAAGCATATCATCTGTGATGCAGATGACATTCATGTGGCAGATGGTGCCTGCTTGTGTGTTTAAAAGCCCCTGTTTATTCCTCTTACACTTTTAAGAGGTTTTCAGCATTTAGATTTTACACCAAATAAGTTGTTTAGATAGAATGTAAATTCTTGGCAGTCTGGGACTTTATGATACTGAATGCAGAACATATTTATTTTTTCCCCAATTACATCAGTTCAAGGATGTAATTCTTAGTAAAGGAGAAAAGTGATGAATGCTTAAGTGAAACAACAAATAACAATTGAAACAAAGGAAATAAGAAAAATTCCAGACCGGCCCAATTCCTCCCAGCTCAGCTTCACAATACATTTCAAAGCTCCCGGTCAATGTGATGTGATGAGAGGAAAGAAAAGGGAACAGGTGATACAAAATGATTGTGCTGTCTTCCTACAGTAGGCAATAACCTAAAGTTAATCAAATACATGTTTAGCAGAGGTGTAGATGAACCCATCTTGCCAAATGCAAGATTAAGGACATCTGTGCAAACGTTTGGCCCTGAATCATGTAATATGTTATATCACATTTCTCTGCAAGCCAAAGATCTTTTGTTGCACAGCTGTGAAAACTGGTGTTTTTCCTCTGACCACTGAGGCTGGTAGAGTCAAAAATATTCAGGAGAAAAATAGATTGTGTGAGTTGTATGATTTATGTGAAGCAGAAAATGATCCCCAGGTTGTTTTTTTTTTTTTTTACTGTGCAAATTATGATCGTCAAGGACTGTTAATTTTCCTTGAAATATTCCAGTATGATGATGATCAATAAATGCAAGGGTCAAGGTGCTTTGGATTTGTTTTCATTTTCAGAAACCTGGAAAAAGGTAACCTATTTAAGCTATTTAATTCTGAATATTTCTCTACTTCTTTTCCTGTTTTTTTTTTTTTTATGTATTTGCAGCATTCTGGTTCTGGCCTATTTGAATCTATCCAAGACTGTAATTTTGGATAGCTATGGAAAATCTGAGAAATTAAGGTATATAGCTTTTCAGTTGTTTTAATGTGTTTCACAGTCATATCTTAAATTTGACAACAGTGTTAAGGTTTTTTTTTTTTCAAGTATAAGTCCAGATTTTTACGTCTGATGTCCAAGTACTGTTCTTAAGAACGGTGCAACATTTCTCGTCATTACCAAGGACAGTATAATGTTCAAAGGGTTGGCATTCATTTCACGTTGTTCAGTTGCAAACCATCTGATTTGACCATCATCACAATAAAGCACAGTCCATACTGATCTAAACTGGGATGCAAGATCTAAAATTTGGAAAGTTCAGGTCAAATTTGTCATAAAGTTACTTTGTCATAAAGTTATATATACATATAGATAAGATATATTCTTCTAAAAAAGCCAAAGTAACCACAGTCATAGGTGACAACTGCTTTCTGAGTATCTTTTCTATGTAACTGACTGATATATTTTCCTCTGAAAACTCCTGATGAAAGTACTGCTCTCTGCTGCCAGGGCCCACAAGCAACACACAGCAAAAGTTGCAGGGGTGAAGGCCAAACTTCATTAAGATTTGTTTTTCCATCCAGGATCCTGCATGGAGAACTGCTTTGCCAGGCCTCCACAGATCAAATCTGCACTGCAACCCAAACCAAATAAGCCAGGTCCAAGTACCCACTCCTAAATGCAACCAGATGTTTGCCCTCAACTAATAATCAGAGAAAATACACACCTTTCCTACCATTGGTCCAGCGGAAGCCCCAGCTGATCAGTGAAAGCTGTCATCCAGAAAACACATGTGCAGACTGTTACACTCACAGCTCGGGGCAGCACGAAAAGGTGAATGGAGCAGAGGTGTAGTTAAAGAAAACAGTCATGGTGTGGAAAGAACAGCTTTTTTGTAAAACTGCAGCTGATATTGGAAGAAAACCGTACAGAACAGTTTTAAAGTCAGAATGTTATATTCCAAAGTTATAGACCATGTCCTAATTACAAAATGATTCTCAATCAATTCTGGCGTCCTTGTCAGTTACATGATGATGAAATACAGTGTATTAAATAAGGCTTCAACAACCTGTTGATACACGAGAATGTGTCTCACTATCATCATCAGAGTCACCACCATCATCAGATTTATTGATAGTGACTGCCTGATTGTCAGGATGACAGAGCAGATTATCAACCTGTGTATGTCAGGAGGGAGCCACCAAATCAAGTTTCACAAACTGGCTCACAAAGCCTGCAGCAGCCCTGACGCTTGGAGAACTGTCCTAACAAAAAGTCACTCAGCATCATGTTTTCAGTCCGAACACCTGAGTGCAAATAAATCCCTTTTTTATGAAGTAAGGGTGGACATGCATATTAACTAGTGTCTGATAGATAAGGGGCTTTTGAGAAGACTGCAGGTTCACTAGCCGAACTCAGCCTTGTGCAATCCACACTTACTTACTGTGCTTTTACAAAAACTGAGCCTTTAGCTAAAGGGCTAGTCCACCCAAAACACAGAAAATGTTCTATGATTTTCTTATAATGATATCTAGCCATATAGATGGGCTGGTAGATTCTCAGGCTCTGTGCGAAAGATCACAGTATTACTCAGTTTTTATAAAGAATCTCTGTTTGATCAAAACTTTTCTCTTTCAAATTTGCTGGCAACTGTTCAGTGCATGGCTCTTTTGGACCAGTTGATCATCCCTTGGGACGTACTGATCTCAACTTAGGACCGATTCGTTTCAACTTGCCTGCTGTTCTCACCATGAGACCTGTTAATTCTGGCCTGGGAATCTTTGATCTTGACTGGGGACTTGTTGATCACAACTGAGACTTTTTGGTTTAGACTTGGGACCCATTGGCCTCAGTGTGGGACCACATGGTCTCAATTTGAGACCTGCTGCTCTTGACGTGGGACTTGCTGATGACTTATGATAACACAGTCATGGTTGGGACTTAAAGTATTCATGATTTGCAGGAAAATGGCTTTGTCTCATCCCTGGATCTTATCTGAGATAAAATGAGCATGGGAGTTGCTGAAGGAAATTACACTTTTGACATAAAAAAACAGCATATAGACACAATATTCTCATAATTGGTATTAAAACAAGTGACATATTTGTCATAAACTTGAATCAAATATTACCAATGAGCCTCAAAGGGGATGATGACATCTTTTTTTAGGGTAGCTCAAGGACAAATGTGGAATATTTTCTTTTTTAGTGGTCACGTGCCTGGTGAAGAAAACTATCAGAGTACAACTGTCAAGGGTATTTCTTACAGGGCTCCTCTGTACTGGCTCCACTGAGCTAAATTCCACACACGTTACCATAAAGATTCCCTATGGAGTTTTCATCTCTTCTCGCAATCTTCATAACAGACTCTTCCATGCAGCCCAATTGTTATTAGGTCAGACCTGGCTCCTCTGCACTCTTCTTTACTCCTCCTCCAGCTGCTCTTGCAAGCTCTCCCCCTCTTTTGCCAAACACAATTCATTGTTATTATTCAGTCTGCTGCAGCTTTAGTACAAAGAGTCCTGGCGTTTTGAAGCGAGCCATGGAGTTTAAGGAGCTCCATATTACAAACCTACCAGTTTATATAGTCTGACAGCTGGGCCTCACTTCTTCCTGAAGTCCCCTGAAGATCAAAAATGTCCACCAAATAGCAATGGTAGTGTTACCTAAACAGCTCTCATGTTAAGTATCCCTTGCACAACCTCATGACTCTGTAAGCCTTAGTGACATAGCACCCGTCACACTGCTTCTCCTACACTGGAGGCTGTCAGGAGTGGCAACAGGCATGCTAAGTTATTAAAGGAAGCCCACTGATTCTTATAAAAGTCCTGCGGGCCTGATTGCTCTGGTGTAAACAGTGCTGTCCCTGCTCTGCAGGTCCAGCCATGCTATGCCGCTGTGCAGTGAGTCTAGACCCTATATGGTCAGCATAGTAAAAACTCTCAATGCTACGACCCTAAACAAATTATTCACAGGGACCTCTGTTTATGGGAGCATCACCATCTTGAGCTTTCACATTTTTGTGGAGGTTCTTGTCCTCTGCTTGAGCCCAGCTGCACAAAATTTCACCCTCTGAACACAGGAAAGCAAAGCACTGATTGCTGCAGTACGCATGCACTTAAGGGTTCTGATTTACCAGCACATCTCAATGTCATAAATCCCCTGAGATCAATATGTCAAGATTAAAGTTGATGTCCGTGCAAATGCCACGTGTTCGTCAGCACCTGTGAGACCCCCCTCAGCCCAGCAGATTTTCCTCATGGTCAGTTTACATCAGCTGTTCAGTTTATTAAGCATGCACATGTGTTTCATTTGTTCAACATTTTCAAATAATGAGCAGAATTTACTGGTATGCTAACACCTCAGTGCTGATATAAATCAGACGTGGATATAATACAGAGCAGAGCAGTGAGACCTTGGTGAGAGGTACTAGACTTACAGATCGTGTTTGAGTTGATCTGCTAATGCATTACCCAGCTGGCCCTCACTCGCTCTCTTATTATGGAGGTCCTGGATGAATGCCTCTGAAAGGCTGATATTATCAAAATTTGTTAATGCTTTAGTTATTTTTTCAGCTTTCTTTTATACATACAGTATGAGAGACGTTTAGTTATTTGTAACTCTGAAGTAAGCATCTGGATTCCTTTTGACAGAAGAGGAATGGTTTTTCTGTTTATGCTGAAAAATGAGAAAACTGGTTCGATCCACATATTCATTCAGTGTTGTCACAGAGCTGATACTACCACATGATGGCAGCAAAGCAAGGCATTTTTAAAAAAACCTACACATAGTGACTTTAATAATGGATTAGGGGAATGCATAGCCACCATTTATTATTCATTATGCACCCTCTAAACACACTTTGTTGTGCTTTAGATGTGATTTTATTAGTTGTTGCCCAGTAATATCCCAATACTTCATATTTTATGTAGTGAAAGTCAAGCATGTTAGCATGCCTAGTAGTTTGGCCAGTCTCATCAGGAGTAGGGATCATTTTTAAATAAATTCAGAAAAAGTAGAAAAAGTGAGATTCACAAATATTTATTTATCTTTTTACACTTGATTCCAGCGAGTGGAAAGAAATAAGATATAATTTGGATCTGGGTGGACCTGTTGTCTCAGGGAGGGCCCCATAGAGAGTGGTGATTGATGACAAATGGATAGGCAGTCTCACACACAAACATTTCTTAAAGATGAATAACCACAGTGATACCCAGAACAATATCTACCAGAGCACAGGTTATGATGTAATGTCATGCGATGATCTATTGTGCAATAATTCAGGGCAAAACTCCACATAGAAACCCACACTGACAATTAATAAATGGTATATGAAATGAACCAATGTGTAATAAATCTAACTATTTTAGGATTGTGCAAACAATTTCAGCATTACTTTAGAAGGAGGACCCTCTACAAAAGTCACCAGTGATTATTTTTTCAGTTTCCACAATCCTTCCTCGACCAGCCTATCAACCTTTCTAAAATTAAAAAAACACAAAAAACCTAAATCACCTGTGGTATCAGCAGCAGTACTGACTTCCATGTTTTATTAGAAGTAACACTGTAAGCATACATTTGTACCTTAGATTTCAAATGGTTAGCAATGCTTTCTAAAAGCTGACAACACTATAGGTCAGTCCATGCACCCAAGCTTCCACTGCTTCACCACAACCGCTACTCAGCTCATTGTCCATACAGTATTTGGCTGATGTTGTCCTCTTTCCTCAAATCAGCTTCACAGCCTGCCTTCACAAAATGTTTTTAATTCCTAATTCTTTCTCCCTCCCAGAGAAAAAACAGATGCACTACAGCTCTTCCCTCTTATTAGCAGAAAATGTATGAACCCTCCTTGCTGCCTTGAAGATTGGACACCAGCAGAGTGCTCATCTGGCTGTAGCTTCAGGGGAGACAGCAGACATCACTAGTTGCATGTATAATGAATCACATGCAGCTTGCCTCCATAACCTACGACTCCCTCCAGCCAGGTTTCTTTGGTTTTCATTCTGTGATCCTGTATTGTCAAAGACACAGCCTTGACACTCCTCAGTCCTTCCTCCTAACAATATATTTTCTCTACATCCTGGACTGTGTATAGCCTTGCTACCACATTTCTGGCTGTAAGCCTTCTTTTATTTGTCAGATCCCTCCAGTCCCTTATGTCTGACTGACTGGGGCTCTTGAGTTCCATTTTTGCCTCACTGCTATTGTAGGCACTGTGCACATCAAGGTTAACTCTCTTGACTCTGTCAGCATCCTATCCAGCTGTTCTTTTGTGTAGTTATCATGGAGACTGACAGGAATGATTTTAACTCCTATATCCTGTTGGCCAGTGAGCTTTGTATGATTTTTCTTTTTGCTTTCATGGTGATTCATGATTTCTCCTTTACAATACACAGCACTGAAAGCAAACTGCAGCAACAACAAATCTGTTTTTTTTTCCTAACATTCCCATGTTGCTGCTGGACAGGTGCTGCTGATCATTTAAAATTCTGATACTACTAACCAGTATGTGTTGAATTAGAAATATCCCACTTTGTTAGTGGAATAACTTGGTCTGATAAACATTGGGAGATAACACACAGACTTCATCAGTGTTTAATGGCATTATCTAATTTTGGCTTATGCCATTGGAATTATTGATATTATGATTCAAATAAGTGGCTTTGGGTATATTCTGCAACACTTCAATGAAATATTCAGTTTCCTTTGTGCTGTTAGTTCACATGTTAGCCATTTAAAACAAGAATATAAGTTACAATAATGTAATGTGGATAACTGAATGCACATTTCTTAATGTGCCTGCATGTTTCGGTCACTTTTTATGGCTTTAAAAGTTGCATGTTTATAATACAAATAATATACTACCATTATAATAAATTATACTTCAAGATAAAAAAGTTTAGTATTTAGTTACAAAATAAACTAAAATGTACATTTGGCCATCACTGTGACCTTTATTAACAGTATAGTCCTCCAGATTCTTGTATGTGTGATTGGTACTATAGGATTCAAAGCATTCCTTTGAGGCAACACGCAGAGCTGCAAATGGAGAACTGTAGCTGAGTGGACTATGCAGTCCATGTCATCAGGGACACAAACAGTGCACTTTGATTTGACAGGTTCACTGCTGTCCCATTGGGGTGTCTGTAGTCCTTCCAGAGCCCCATCAGTACCCCGCGGAGCTAAATGTATCACTCCTGCTCTTCATCTTTTGCCGTGCTGTTGATATAGAGGCTTCAGTGGTCAGTTACTCACAGATGAAAAATCTCTTGCATGGACAGTATCAAAGATTCCAACTATTCCCTATATTCCCTCTAATCCACCACAAGTCTGAACTTTTTTTGAATGTTCTGACGCTTTGATGGTAGTTCTTATAAGTAAGTGTCTCCTTTAGCTGCATTTCTTTATACAATCCAATTAGAGAAAAAAGGCTTTGATGTGCATACTGTACACAATTACAGTCATTTCTGCAAAAGAGTGCCTACCTCTAATAATTTACTTTAAAAAAATCTGCTGAGATGTATAATGGGTTTTTTTGATAACAGTTCTATTTATACCAGCCGTCTGTGTTATTCAAATGCCTGCAGCTGAGTTAAGAAAATAAGCAAGATACTATCTATCTAGGGTGGTGAGATTCTGAAATTAACAGACGTTCATATATTTAAGTTGAACTTTGATCCTGATAAAATAGATTTTAACTGGGTTCAGTGTAAAACCCTCACATTATGCCAGTTTAGGTCTGGATCACAGACTGTGGCCTGATTGCAGCAACTGATACGCTGTGGTGGCAAGTAAATGTAGTGTATTGTGTGAAAGAGCAGACCGTGTGCGTATGGTGGCCTCAAAGCAGATAGAGACCTTCTCTGCTATAAACTGCATGGTTAATGATGTGTGGTAGCTGGGCTGCACCAAATCGCCGTTCCCAGGGGTAAACGTGGGCAATCATTAACATTCAGGCTCTGTTGTGATCAAAACTGCGGCATACACACAAAAAGCTCCCCATGCTCTTATAAAGCGTGTGTAAATGGTTAGATTGGCCACAAATGACAATTAGACTGTTGGCTAGATTTTCCTGAGCCTGATTTGAATTTGAAGCACGATATGTGCATTAAACAAGCAAAATACTTCCATACAAGTCAGTAACACTTCAAGTTGTTATAATTGTTAAAACAGTTGATTTAGCTTAGATCAGTGAAGGGAATTAATCCTTTTGCACAGTAAATTGTGCAATTGCGATTGAGTTTCTCGTGTGCTGTGATTTGAATGTGCATGTTTAGCCCATGATATCTGAACCAGATGTTTCCAGTGTGATGCCACTCAAGTACATGTGACTTAAATGGTGTTAAATGAAGGAAATTACATCAGCTGTCTTCAGTTTCAGAGACAGACTACTGTCACATGTATCCTCCCTTTCGGCCCAGTAAACAGGAAATGATTTAAGAGGGCAACAAATCATTTAAATGAACTCCATGAGCCATAAAAAATAAACAAAGGAACTTTTGTTATTCCACAACTAACTGGTAAAACGTTTATTGTTTGAGAGAAAAAAATTGCCCAAAGACAATCACTGCAAAAGCATTTTTCTGTATAAGTTTGCAGGTGGGCAGCATGGTGATTGAGTGGTTAGCGCTGTTGCCTCACAGCAAGAAGGTCGTGGGTTTGCAACTCGGCCTTTCTGTGTGGAGTTTGCATGTTCTCCCTGTGCTTCTGTGGGTTTACTCTGGTTTCCTCCCACAGTCCAAAAACATGCATGTTAGGTTGATTGGTGACTCTAAATTGCCCATAGGAGTGAGTGTGAGTGTGTGTGGTTCTTTGGCCGTGTGTTTATTATGGGATTATTATGTGGCCCTGTGATAGACTGGTGACCTGTCCAGGGTGTACCCCTGCCATCCACCTGAAAGAGAGCTGGGACAGGCTCCAGCAGATCCCCGTGACTCTGGTTAAGGAATAAGCGGGTGTAGAAAATGGATGGATGGATGTTTACGAGTCAGTAATTGTCTTTTATCTGTTGAGATCTTTTATGACTTTGAAACAGTATATGGCATTTTTCCAGACTGCTTCACTTCTGAAAGCAGTGGTTTACCTACTGCCCAGTAACCACCTGCTCCTCCCCACAGAGCAGCTAAAACATCTGTTACCTTAAGAGACTTGGCTGCCTGGTGTAAGTCCAGTGAGCAGACACCAAATCATAGAGCGGAGAAGGACAAAAAAATATGGACAAATAGAAGGGAGTCACAGATGTTGTATTGTAGATTCATGCGAACAACCCTAATGCAAAGACAAGAAAAAAAAACAAAAAAACAAAAAGCTTAGTGATCCAGATGTGTGGAGGAAGTGACTCTCAGGGGGAAGCTCCTGGCAGAGGAGTTGTGTCTCCTCTAGACGGGAGGGAGAGGAATAATTCATCTTCACATGAAGGTTGCAGACTCTGCCTGCATTGTGTTTGGGTCAAAGGGCCACTGTGGATGTCTGGTGATCAGCTACAGATTAACCTTCCTTCCACTGTCACTATATAAAAAAGGTGTGTAAAAGTTAAAGAAATGGAGTATCAGGATCACGGAATGATTTCACAAGTAGGCTATGAAAACACCAAATCCTATTTTCAAAAACTAAATGGAATCTACCATGACTGATACAGTGACAGCCGTTCACAGTCACATTCACACCTACTGTATGGGCAATTCAGATTCACTAGTTAACATAACCTGTATGTTTATGCAATGATGATAGCTAATGGATGGGTAGTAGTACATCTCATTAGCTTTGCACTGCAATACAAAAATAATGTTTGTGTCTGTATTACAAATGCATGGTCATCTATGGTAGGTGGTTGACTTTGTAGTGGCTGTAGTAATTTTGACCCAGAGTGAATTTGGTGACAGTATTCAGTGTGAAACATTGTGATTTGTGTTCATGTCCCTTTTAGCCCAAGCCAGGACCTGTTCTAAACTTGTGTGAAATCTGACCACAACAAGGATATAGGTAAACACACTCACTGCCAGGGAACAACAAAGCTGTCCTGAAGAAGGTCATAGTGGCCCAAAACCTTGCTAAGAAAACTTTTGTTGTTTTTCTTCTCTAATTTGTCATCTCTAGCCAGATGATGGTTGCAGAGTCAAAAAAGCACACCTCTCCGGGTGATTTTCCTGAGACCCCCTGGAAAATGTAGTGGTGCCACTGAGTTTGAGCTCAGCACCAAATTTTCAAACCAAACAGTTGTGCTGGATGGAGGAGTGGCATCATTCAACACCTCAAATGATATAATATTTGTTAATAAGCAGCCCATTACTATTAAACTGCATGATTAAAGGCCACAAACGACATGACTCCGGTTCTAACACAAACAAATTGAAGTCCTATTTATTGATCACTTAAATATGTTCATTAAAACGGGAAGGGAGGGTGGGATGTAGCCAATACTTGTTCTTGCTTGCTCAGAGAAACCTCCCCAGGATTAGATGGCACAAAGTGTAGTTTCTGCTGTGGCCTGAGCTGTGTTCATTGGCACTGTGGAGGGCTGTGGTAACAAACTGTAGAGACTGAAAATGTTTGTGTTGGATAAGAACCAGCTGAGAGGATTGTGCAACATCAGGCTGAGCTCACTCTGCATAATATCTGGGATGTAGAGGGACAGAGGCAGAGCGAGCAGACTGAAGCTCAAAGAGCAGTGGAAGTGAAGGGGAGCCAAGCTATCCCAGAAGATGACTGGTCTAAATCCTCTTCTAATAAAAGGTGATGAGTGGAGTTTAATGCAGACATTATCCTAGAGACCATGTCAGAACAAACTCACACCAGGACTTAAAGAGTTTGTACAAATGTCAATATGTCAAGAGAGAAAGAAAGATGAGAAATTGTAACAATGAGCTCATTTTCTGCTTAACTGGGGCAAAATGTGAGATGAGATAACACACACGTCATATTCCTGTTTGAGGTAGTTGTGCTGAGGTCAGTGCAGTTACACTATGCAGCTGTATCATCACCACAAAATTCAGGTATGTGCAATCACACACAGACCCACACACACACACTCACACACACATTTGCAGCAACTCACTTCTTTGTGCTTGCATACATACATTTGCCAGATGCACATACAGTACTCTACAACTAATACATAACATTGAACCAACATGCTTGCTCAGAATAGGCACTGATGTAACCATGCAGGCATGTAGTCAGAGATGTATATTCTTTTTTGTATATTATAAATATGTAATATCATAAAAATATCGTGGTGTCACACTTTGCTGCAGGCTCTCCACCTGTATTTGTCCTGTTGCTCAGGTAAACATCAAGAGAAACATTAAGCAAAGTGGAGCCATTAAGATGAATTTGCTCAACTGCATCACCCTCTAGTGGAAATATAATGCAATGAGAACCAGCAGAGAGCGTAATGCCTGCATATTCATGCAGCAGATTTGTCCAAGGGCAATAACTCTTTTAAAAAATATTACTCATATATGGCTTAGATTACATGTGTGGCTGGACACAATAGAGGGCAAGGAGTTGGATAAAAGCACAACACAGAAAATAGTAAGAAATTAAGCGGTTTTTGAATAATCCAGCTTTCCATCTTCTTGCAGTAAGTCAGCATCCTCTATTGAGCTATTCTCCCGCACTTTGCCAGTTTTCTCAAAGAGTTCAGGTGTACAGGCTTGCATTCAATATTCACAAACTCAAGGGAATCCTGGTGGCCTAGCGATGAGTCAAAATACAAAATATACAATACGATGCCCCCATTTTAATGGTTGCTGTGGTGTCTGTGTTGCTTGTTGGAACCCTCAGTCTACTAAAAAAGCTAACAACAATAAAGCAGTGAACATACACAGGTAACAAAGACTATACTGTAAAATTCTAACAACATAACTGCATGTGCACACTACACACAAAAAGCATTATTCAGAGATAACGGGAAAGTCACCATTGTTACATTACTGACGATTCCATAATAAAATTTCATAAAGGTGCATACGTTGGTGTGTAATAGAAAACATTTCAGTTTAATTCAACTTACTTTTCTTCACTGGAGACCTAAGCTTGCCATATGTTTTCTGCAATACAGTTCAGTATAATCCATTTAGAATTACATAGACAAATCTACAGAGAAATTTACTTCAGCAAAAAGCTAATTTAATTTTATCAAACTCAATCTAACCTTAATAGACACCAACCTTTTGTTGTCAAATCTACAGAGAAATTTACTTCAGCAAAAAGCTAATCTAATCTTATCAAATTTAATCTAACCTTAATAGACACCCACATTTTCTTTCTGTTGTATTTACACATATTGTACGCAGAAAACAGAGAATAGATTTAGGGAATACATTAGGTAGGATAAATCTGAGTGGATGTTTCTTTGTGCTAGCCATGACATCATAGCAATTCCTGCCAATATAGTTTTGACCCAAATCCTCAATTTGGAAGAACACTAATTGACTCAGCTGTTCCTTCAGAGTTTCTGTATTTGAACTAATGCACATGGTGTACAAAGCCGTTTTTCTCTTTGACTGAAAGGCAAAAAACTATGGTGCAGTACACTTAAGTTGCTTCTGATCTCGATAGAACCCCTTCAGGACAGATAGTTACTTCTGCAGCAAGAGGGAAGCGTGTGTGGAGGAGTACAGACTGTAACGCAGAGCCAAAGTCTACATTCCACAGCAGCACATTTATTATAGTAGTTGGATGTACAGGAAGCTGTTTGGCTCTCTGAACGAGGTAATTGTGCCAAAGTGCTGGGAATAACCAGTTGAGATCGCTGAGCAGAAAAAGTACATCACATGCTGCAACACTCTCACTAAAAACAAGTGAAACTCCTGCAATACAAGTGTTTGGAAAACAAAAGAATTAATATGTGATACTGACATTGACATGGAGTGACCAGCTGGGATGGGATTTCACAGAAAAGATTGTGACTATGAAATGTGCATGTGACTATGAATAAAATTACTTGCAGCGTACTGTCATTGTAAGATCAGAGTGCACAGAGACTGAGTGCACTGTAAAAGCTAACTTTTCTGGTGGGGGAATTATTAAGAGAGTCCCATTGCTTGATTTCCCCTATGGCAGCGTTGCCCTTATACCCAATTGTTTCTCAATTAAACTGAAAATGTTGCAGCATGCAAGTGCAAAAGTAAATAATCCAGCTGTATGAAAGCTCACAGTCTGTCAATCAATTATCCCATTAGTGAAAAACTTTACAGAGGAGCCCAGGCAGACCTTGTTTGCTTGTGTGATTATTAACTCAAGCAGACTAACATGTTCCAAAGGGCCACACTGTGAGGCGGGCTCCTGTTGAGTCCAGTTGAGGCAGCAGCCCTGATAACAAGGCAGATGAGGGTCCCATCATAACCTCACTGTTACCCAAACTAGCATCTATTATTCTTTTGTGCAAAAGCATTAACTTAACAACAAAGTCGGGGTCATCCTCTATTCTCTTTATAGAGCAATCATGGGAGGCAAAATTGGCTTATTGAAATAATAAGCATGCACATACAACTTCTGACACAAGCTCACAAGATTTCTCTCCTCTTTGAAGAGAACAAACACATCGGTGAAACTTTTAAGCATTCCCTTTATTTCTCTTCCTCAGATATGTTGTGAAAAGAAAACAGACATCATCGCCGACTCCAAAGCAATTCTCGTCTCCAGTGTACAAAACTAATCAGCCTGTGTTAGCAACACAGTTAGCAACGTTCAGCCCCCAAAGTGAGGCAACATGAAAGAGAATGCAGAGTGCTCAAAAGATGGCTTCGTCTTTGCAATTTATGTCAATCTCTCTTGCTTTAGCGTGTTTACAGACAGATCAATTCCCAAACTCCAAGGGCCAACATTGTCAAAACTGAATAATTTAATAATATAACCTTAAACTTTCTGTTTTGCCATAATTGCCCCTGTAATATTCTTCCTGATTTTTTGTCTGTGCAAAATAGACATGACTAGAGCCCATGTAGCACTGCTTGTTTATTTCATAGTGGTGACAAAAAGCAATTTTCAATAACTTTGAAATTCAGCTATTCACAGATTAAAAAAAAAAAAAGAGCCATACAAAGGTTTGTCTGTGATGTCCTGATGTCTTCTAATCTATACCAATGCCTACACATTTTGAAAATGACTTCACTGGCAGAGTTCTAAGTATTTTTAAATGAACACAAAGTTCATACAGATTCATTTTTCTTGCTTTCTACTTAGCCCTTTAAATCAGTCTGAGGCACCTCCGAGGCCAGCAGAGCCATAGCACCATAGCACCCTGTTGTATCCATTCCATAACCAAAAACTGTTTAAGATTGTGCATAAGCATTAGAATGTGAATATCTATGCGCCACATGGCTCATCAATGAATTATGGCCCACTGCTTTCCAAAAGATACCACTGTGTGAGATCTGCTTAGTTGATGAAAAATTACATCAACATCAAAGAAGCCCTCTTAAAAGAGCAAGTTTAGAAGAATTAATATTTGATCATGCTGAAACCCTGCATACGCACACAGGCAATGAGTGCCTGATAATCTCTTAAGAATATTAAAAGCCCTAAAATGCCATATTTACTGATATTAAGGATTAAAACAGCATATAATATGCATTTAAAAATCGTTTTGCATATCAAAATGCAATTTGTGAGCAGTGATTTAGTGGTAGCTAGTAAGACTCATTTCAAGAGGCATAGTAGATATAGATGCAGCAGGCTTTACTCTGCCACCTTGTGGTAATTTGATCCTACTGCAGAGATGGGGGTGTTTTCAAAACGGTTTATTATCAATAGATTATTATAAAATTAATGTAGAGAACATTACAGCTGCATTTTTGAATTTATGTGAGAGGTATCTCAGATTTTACACATGATCATCTCCAAGTACCGCCTAGCATGAATAGTACTCTATTAAAATCTATTCAAACATATATAATGTTTGTGGGCATAAGCATGTGATTATTAGCAACATATTAGCACGGAACCATCAAATCTACTCTTGTGTACAACAGATATTAGCTTCCTCTCCACTAGCAAAAAGCATTAAAATACTCCTTATATGTTAATTCATAAATAGTTTAATCATCAAATTGTATTTCAGTTGTATTGCTCCTTTTATTTAAGTAAAGGATCTAAATACTTACTCCACTAATGCAATTAATTAAATACACTGATCAATAGTTACTTTTTATATCTGCACTGACTGTTTGCGACCCCCTTTTCAGATTTATTTTAAACTAGGTCTGCCATCTCCATCTATATAGATATATGTGTGCTATAGTTCACATAGTGCATGGCAGTGACTCTAAACCTATGGCCAGAGGTGAGTTCATATACACATTATCTGCTTTGAAATTCAGATTTCTTTAATCTTTTAACACTTTAAAATATAACAAAAAATGTCAGATTCTGTTCTGAGAAGACATTTTGACTGAAAATGACTGTAAGAAAAGCATGGGTATAAATAATATTTTAATAAATGTCAAGAAAAACTGCCAACAGTGATGCTCAGCTGACTGATGGGGCCTGTGCTTGGACCAAAGATTAATATATAGTTGGAAAAATCATTTTAAAATAACAAAGAGTGGTCAGGTGCTGACCTTGATTTCAGACAGTGGTCTGAAACAGCATTCATTAGTGATGTTCATCTGGGCAGCTGTGGAGGGGAAAACTGCCTCTGAGTTAGCCAACTCGGTAATTCACATACCGTCTTGTGCCCTGTGATTATAACCAGTTCTGCTCTGTCTCTCTTTGTTAACTAGCTTCAGTATAATGATGTAGTTTTCTGTGATGTTCCAACATCATGGCTGGAGGCAGGAGTTAAGTCAGCAGCGTGCAGGATCAAGAAAAAAAAAAACAGTGAGCCACTGAAAATGGAGAAAAATGGCTTGCAGTACCCCAAGGTAGGAAATAAATTGCAGACGATAACTAGCGAAGTGAGGCACAAACAGCATAATAAACTGTTTGAGATTTTTGCTCTCATTTTGCAGAGCAAAATCAAACTTTGGAGTGCACACTTGGCAGGCCATTAAAAGAATTACTTCATGCTCGGAAAACAGAGGGCTTGTGTCAATTCATATATCTCACACAAAAAGACAATGCACTTCTTGGAATTGCTTTGTGTTTTCTGCTATCTAGGTGGGTGTGATGATAAGCTCAGATCACAGTGAGGCAAGCACAAATACACTAAGTGACTTGGAAACAGCTTTGAAAGAAACATATCTCTGTTGAATAAGGAGCTAAACCTAGAGTTAATACACACTGGCATGAACTAGATAAATATTTATGCACAAATATTTATGTCTTACAGTTTCTCAATATATCATTATTAATGATTAATGATCTGCATTCCACACATTTAATAATTTAGCAAAAATAAATAAGTCATATTTTGCCCACTCTATAAATATTCAACAGATTTGGAGAAATTTTAGTTGTCTGTGGACTATTTCTTGTTGATAATAGCAGTCACTGGAGCAATGTACACTCAAAGATTTGTTAGTGGTTTGCTTAATCCAATCAATATTTCATGTGTTTATGAATATGAGAATTACCACTCCAATCGCCCACTGCAGACACCACACACAGATGGTGCACTGAGCAAAGACATGCTGTTACACACAAAACGGGGATGTTAAAGATATAAGATCTGCTTTTACCTTATTGTAAGTTGTGTAAATTGATAATAACAAGGTCTGTTTAGAGTAGGTGGACTTAAATCGGAGCCATGGCAATGTTACAGTTGCAGTGTAATTCAATGTTCAAAGCATAGATCAAATTCATCTAAACATTATCCAGACTATGTGGATGTTTTTTAACAATATTAATGTAAATTGCACATATTAGCTTGTCACTAACGCAAACAGGAACAAAGTTAATCATGCTTCTGGGAAGTTCAATGGAAATCTACTTAAGGGAAAGAAAATACACACAGCCTTAAAAGAAATGATGAATGTAAATAAATATCACTTGTTCCAAAAAACACACTGTTGACAGCAGGGTTTATTTCTCCCTGAATGATGTGGTTTTCCAGCAGAAACATGGAAGTAACACTTGGGCAAGAAAAAACCATGCATCTGTATTAATAATGCATTTTCAGCATGCATCATTATTCTACAATTTAAATGAGGGTTAAAGCTCACTGCTTTACTTGCACAAGAGCAGCTGAACATTAAATATACAACAGTAGCACATTTCACATCAATGGGACCATTTTTGAAATTGAGCTCACAGACAAATGGACCCCTTTTTCTTTCTGCCCAGCTTGCACTTCTGGGTTACACTGTTGTGCTTTGTTAACCCAAGACAGCAACAGTAGCAACTAGTAGACTAACTTGATTAAAGCATAGCTGAATTGCAATTTCAGTTTACCAAGTGGAACACTGTCACAGTGAACTTATTAAATTATGCTGTGCGAGAAACAGTAAGCAAAATCTAGATTTAATTTTAGGCCACATAATGTAATGATATTAATTAAGCATGCAGTTCAATGTCATTAACAAAGTAAAAAGCAGTGCTGTCTATTTAGCAGCGTTGTCACCCAGTGGCATGAAGTCATTAGGTGAGGAAATGAAATGGACATAAGGGGTCGGTGTGCGGCTTGGGTGCTGCTCCTTTCTCTTCCTGCTCCCATGAACATCACTCTCTCCTCTGGACCAGAGTGCAACTTGCAAAATGGCGACAGTCTAAAAGAGGGAAGGACGAGCGACGGCGTCAAGTGCCGTAACAAACTTGGGGACAAGAGTCGCCGTCCTGAGGTGGGTAGCGTTTCAGTCCGCGGTACACTTTGACGTGCGCAGGGATACAGTGCATCCAGGCACGGTCATTAGTCAGTGATGTGCCGCTGTCGTAGGTGGTCGTGAAGCTATCAGAAACACTGCAGTGACTGAGGGCTGTGAAAGGTGCTGCTATACACTCTTTGTCAGCTTCAATTGGTTCACTATTATAACTTCAAGTCTTTTTTTCCGAAGACGTTTTTCTGATACAGTTTTCTCTGTGTCTCGCCGACTGTCGCAGAGCCTGTCAAAATAAAGTCGTAGCTAGTGGAGGCAGCTCTCTGCTATCTAGCTCAATTGTTTCAAATTTGTAGCCTGCTGACAGACAGTCAATTTGTGGCAACTCGGGAAAGAGCTGTTAAGATGACATATCTTTTGTTGTTACATTTTTTTTTTGTAGGGAATATAACCATTTGATGCAGAGCTTCACGGTTGTATGGCAAACTTGCCTTCTCCGCCTTCCCTCTCTGATTTTAAAAGGCCTATTAGCTAGAAACACGGAGCCAATGTGATAATGAGGGGAGTGAATGTATGAATGTTTTGAAAAGCCAGATGTTTTTGCTAGTGGCTTGGCTAAAGGAATGATGAACTGCAATAAACCTGAAGAGCAGCCATGGACAGCACTTAGGGGGCACACTGCTACTGCGGGTGCATAACAAGGAGAGCAAAACATTACAAGCATGAAACACATATTTAGCCCTATAGTCATATTAGGATATGTTCATATTGTTTGTAGTACTTAGAGCCACTGCAGTGCTTATATGGTTCACACATATGGTTGTGTTCACTAGTATATCCCTCATTTATTTTGGTGACAAAATTACATTGGTCTAGTGCTACATCTGTGGTGATGCAAATTGACAGTGTGTACAAATGTCTGAACTTGGCTGCACGGTGAATTGGTGGTTAGCACTGTTGCCTCACAGCAAGAAGGTTCCAGGTTTGAAACCTGGCAGTGGCCTTTCTGTTTCTCCCTGTGTTATGTGGATTTTCTCTGAGGACTCTGGTTTCCTCCCACAGTCCAAAAACATGTAAGTCAGGTTGGTTCGTGTTTCCAAATTGCCCATATAGGAGTAAGTGTGAGTGTGTGAGGTTGTTTGTCTATATGTGGCCCTGTGAAGGACTGGAGACCTGTTCAGGGTGTACCGCTGCCTTTCACCCAGAGAGAGCTGGGATAGGCTCCAGCAGATCCCTGTTACCCTAAACAGGTATAAGTGGCTTCACTGTAATGCTTACTATAGAGTTAACCATTGAGTGTCAGTGTGACATCAGTTCAATAAACAGTAAGGCCATTCATTTCAATGTGATTTGAGATACGTGATTTCATGAGATAAGTATTAATCCATCCTGTGGATCGCAGGGGACTGGAGCCAATCGCATCTGATACCCTAAACAGATCACCAGTCTATCACAGAGCTGACACATAGAAACAGACAAAGTCACGCTTATATGTATGGACAATTTAGAGTCACCAGTTAACCTAACCCTAAAATGCATGTCTTTGGACTGTGGGGGGAGGACCCAAGTACCTGGAGAAAATCCACACTATGAGGAGAGCATGTAAACTCCACACAAAGAGATTGCAGGCTTGAATGGGACTCAAACCTGGAAACTTCTTGCTGTGAGGCAGCAGTGCTAACCACCACTCCACCATGACTATTAATCACTAAACAAAATGATTGACTGCAGAAATAACAAGCATAGTCGCAAATTTAGTACTGTATTGTTTATCCTGCTTCAGCTTAGGGATGGAATTTTTTTTGTTTTTTTTTGTTTGTGTGTATGTAGACCTACATAAGTGAGCCCTTCGCTCCCTGCTGGTGCTTAAGGATGAGCTTTACAAGGCTATAGGAAGAAGTCAGTGGTGGCTTAACAGCCTAGTGTAGGTTTTACTGCATTAGTATACTGCCGAGAGTAAAGGAGTCAACTGCTCAACTAAATAAATCAGATGGTTGAGGCATGTTATCCACAAATTGATTATATGTCACTTGACAAGGTCAAATATTTTAACCAAGATGCCTGAAGCCCCCGAATGCTCTGCATAGCAAACAGTTATGTGTTCTCTGTTGGCCTGGCTGGCTGCTTACACAGCTATAAATGAAGACACCTGGGACTACTTAAATGGGAGTACAGTGGCCTGAATTAGCAACTCAGTTGAGGAACAGCTGCAGAGATGAGATACTTAAATAATCAGGTGGGTCTACCAAGAATATAGAGGTCTGCAGAAATGTATCAGAGGTGAGGAAATAAGGGCGTCATGTTTTCAAGGAAACACGTTAACTCTGCAATTAAATCCATCTGCAGGAAATTAGTAACTATTACAGTTTTTTTTCTCTTGGTGATTAAAATATGAAGCTGTTCAGTTTTCTGTTTTCCCTTGTTAAATGTAACATGAAAACATAAATGTTACCATTAGGGGAGCTATCAAGGATTATTTTCAATATCATGTTAAATTGTCAGAAAAGAGTGGTACATGTCACAGTGTGTAGAGACTAAGATAAAGTCAGTCAATAGTTTTTCAGTCCAACCAACTGTCCAAAAGCAGGCTGTGTAAACAGCAAATTTAAGATGCTGTAGCCAGAGAATTTGGGGCACTTTTGCTTAAACGATTAATGAAACAGAATTGTTCATCATATAATTAATTAATCAATTCAGCTCTAGTTTCATTATTATTTACATTTTTAGTATTTAAGGGATTATTCTGACACATTGTTTTCAGCCTCAGGTTCATAAATAGGTAGCAAGACCAAATCTTTTTTGTCCACGTGCTTATTTACCAATCAGACTAACATATCATATTGCTGCTGTGACATACAGCACAGTGCATGCTGCACTCCGTATCACTGTGATTGCAAATATTTATTTTCATTTATTCAATTAGTCTGCTTTATTTTATTTATTTATTTGGTCTATAATATGTCAAGGTGCTTGAGATGATGTCTACACAGTACTTAGACTTGTTGTCTGATAAACACTTCAAATGCAAATAAGAAAAAAATCATATATAACAGAGAAAAGCAGCACATAGTAACATTTATCAGGTTGGAACCAGTTCACTTTATGACACGTGCTTGAAAAATGATTAACCAAGTATTCAGTTGTTTGTCTGTTAAGCCTGCTGTTTTGTTTGGTGTCCTAGAGACCCCAGGTTTTTCTGACATTTCACCTTTTTATCACCTTCATATTTTGTGATGTCTTCTAATTTTGTGAGAATTCTTTATAAACATGAGTTTGAACTGATGGCACTACTGAAAAAATATTACATTACCTGTGTTTGGGATCTCAGAGAACCTAGCATCAAAGCATGGTTAACTACAATCAACTTTCATTTACTCTTTATCTGTGATTAGTGTTGACAGCACTTTGTTAATCAACACCACCCTCGCAAATACGTCTATTTGGATGTCTCTTTTTTTACCACAGGGCAAAGAGGGAGTCTGGCATATCTGGGGCTGAAATGACCCTAACATACTTCACCGTGACAAGATGTTTCTTATGACGGGCTAAAGCCTTCTTGGAGTATTTTTTTCCTTGTGTAGTGTGCTCCCAGTCCTCTTTAAAGTTTGTGAACATTTACTTGCTATTTTCTCTCTGTTACAGGTGCATTTTTTATTAAAGAGCCATGTGGTGGAATCCGTGGTTCAGCACAAACCGGTAAGTACATATTGATTGGTTCTTTTTTATTTTATTTTTTGTCTTGTTAAACATACTGTATGATTACACATAATAGTCTTCTCAAATCTGACAAACCCAGGTGGTATTAGGAGAGTATTGTCTCTTAGTAGAAGGGATATTATCAGCTCATAGTTTATGCTTCAGCCAAGAATCACAATAAGGTGACATGCAGTGAAGTGTATAATTTGTTTCAAATAGCCACTGAACTGAAATGAAAATATCTGAAAAGATAAAGCAGGGCTCAAAATGAGTGTTGATTGTGTTTTTATTGAAAGCAAGAAAATGTGTGTTACTTGGTGTGTAATTCTTGTTAGTATTATGATTATTATAATCATTATGGCAGAGCATAAACCTAAAATGTGACCGTATCTGATGAGGTGTTATCATTCAGAGGCACAGTTGTATGTCTCCTTACCAGCTTAACACCTGAAACTGTAGCTCAGATGTGTGAAATGCTCTGAAACTATAGCTGGGTGTGATTACCAGTCAAATTAAATCTGAGATGTCAGTTACATGTGTCAGTGCTTCCACTCCTACACTTGGCAGGTTGTAGGGAGTGACAAGCTGGCTGTTGATTATTTTCCAGTGTGAAACAGAATCACTGACACACAACTAGTGTTTAGAATACTCTTAGTCTTTGAGAATTCTCTAGTCTTTGTTTAATTTTCTAAAAATCTGAGCCACTATTGTCAATGTAGATGGTGAAATAGTTTTTACCAGTTATTCTACGTGTACAACTTCAATACTGGTCATTCAAAAAAAAAAAAAAAAAATCAGAGACTTTGCATATGTGATTAAGTGTGGACAGGCTCTAGACAGCCCTTGAAACATCACTTTTTATGACACAACATTAATCATCACCTATTTTGACAATCAATTAATCATGAGCAAAAATGTCAAACATTTCCTTGCTCCAGCTTCACAATTCTTTTTCTTGTGTCATAGTAAACAAGCTCTTTGAATGACTGACAAAACAAGCATTTTTAAGATCCCAACCTAGCCTCTAGAAAATTGTAATGGACATTTTTCACTAATTTTTGATACTATAATCAATAATAATTAAAATAATTGTTAATTGCAGCCATATTAAATTTTTTATTTTGAATTCAGATTTTTATACAGGTCTTCTTTTTATGCAATTTCATTTTTATAAATTTCACTTTTTTGTTTATGTCGGATTTACATCGGCCATGATATTCATCCAGCTACAAACACACAAAAATAGATTAGGTACTATGATACAACTTCATATTTTTATGAGGAAGCATCAGGTTTCAGCCATCTAACTGTAATGTGCTAACATGTTGGCCACTGATAGAATTGGCAATACATATATTTTACAGATATTATTTTGGACATATAATTGATTTTAACACATGTATGAGCAAATACATCCTGAATTTTACCTTTCAGTGCTCAGTTTTATTTGTCTTTTTTCTGCTTACATTTCAGTTCATATTAGTGAACGTTCACTGCTCATCCTGTAGCAGACAGTAAGGACACAGGAGAAAGCTTTTGCTTCCTTAATTTCTGACAGCAGCTCTACGCAGAAGGATTTGCAGAAACACATCTTGGGTAAATTTGTAGGGATAAGATTCATTCTATGATTCTGATTCTCCGATGCCTGATTGTATAAAAAGCCTCAAACAAGCAGCTTTATGAGAGAATGTCAAAAACCTGGATTCAATGGTGTCCAACCCTCTTTTTTAAAAGAGCTATGGAAAGTATTTTAATGCAGAAACCAACCATCCATCCATCCATCCTCCCATTATCTATACCCGCTTATTCCTATTTAGGATCACAGGGATCTGCTGGAGCCTTTCCCAGCTCTCTTTGGGCAAAAGGCAGGGGTACACCCTGGACAGGTCATCAGTCCATTGCAGAGAAACCAACCACAGCTATCTAAATCTGTGGCCCATCAAAGGCTGGATGAAGCACTGGATGAAGCAGCAGATGTTCTCAGTTCCAGTCTCCTGCTCAGCCTCTGCCGACACAGCTTCTTATTATCCCTTTTTACTCAGGTTATGGACCATTTCCTCCACTAAGGGGCAGAATATGATCACTGATACTCAGAGTCCACAGTGTAAGGGATGACACATTAAAAATGCAATGTCAGTTATGTGGCTTGTGCAATCGTATTAGATTGAATGGATGATAAAGGAAGGGTTGGTGGATGGAAATAAAGAATATTTCACTATTATGTATACATGGTTGTCATTATATTAAACATGGGAGTAAATACTGTTCAAAGGTAAAAAGTAATTCTTCAAAAAAAATCTTTAAATTTAATTATGACTTAAGAATATACTGATGATTAATAATAGTGAAAGTCTTCCAGTGTTTATTTTTGAGGAATAGTCTTAATAGTCTTAGCAATATTTGAGCTTTACAGTAGTTGATTCTCATTTTATTCTTTATCCAGCATAATTAAATTCCAATTACCAGCCCATCTAACAAGTACTTCTGTTTTTGCTGCATGTACCACTGATTTAAATACTGCACATGCAAGACTTCAAGAGTGCCAGATCAGTATTGTATTTATCCCTCTGAACATTTCGCAAGTCCAAACAACCTCTGTCTGAGGGTTGGGATTAGTGAGCGTCTATTGTACATGAGCTGTGAGGCAGTTCACCTTTTCTGTGATACCTATCTGAGGTTGAGCTCAGCACTTCCCTCATTAATTTCCCATTTATTCTCAGAGTTGGATGTGATATTTTAGAGATTTGAGCATGGGGGGCACAGGTTAGGCACAATTATGCTGACGCAGGGCTTTTACAGACATTCTCAATGAAATGTAGAGTATAGGATTATACATGTAGAAAGTTATATAGTGATTAACCTTCATATCAGTCCCCTCTGTGATCTGTAGGAGGCAAATCCTCTCCAATCAGCTGCAGTCAGGTATATTTCTTCAACCTTATAAATGACCTTCAAACTGATAGGTAAAGGTATTCCTTCTTCTTCTTATAATTTTGGAGCATTTGTTTGCCCTTTGAGGTAGTTCAAATGCTTCTTTAAACTACATCTCACTGTTTTTTTTTCACCCCATAGTGTTTTTGACCACTAGTAGCACTGTCGAGCAATGATTTGTGGGTGGCCCATTGTTTTGTTTTTGTCATGCATACTGAATGTAAACATAACTTTTTTTACAAAAACAAACAAACAAAAAACTAACTTCATGGCGCACCTTCATTACACCGGTAGAGCATGGTTTAATACGTTTTGCAGGTGTTGAAGGAATAGTGACGGTAAAAATATGTATATAATTATATTTCATTATACACTGCAATATATATTGTTTGGTAATATCTCCTTGTGGTCTAATTTTTCATGTAACAGTCTGTTGGGCTGGATTGTTTACAGCAGTTGAAGGTATGACAGTAGCAGTGTGGCTTAATTTCTAGTGTATAACACAAACCTGAAAAATGTGGTTATTTACATAGAAAAAAATTAAAGCTCAAATGTGACAGTTGTAAAGCAGCGATTAATTAATGTGTGTATACATATATTTCTACTGTTTTTGCAAATATATTGAACACTATTATGATTTAAATGTATATTATAAATATAATGCCAGTAATAATTGTTTTCACAAATACAGCCTGATTGATTAAGCCATTTCTAGTTACTATTATGTCATTATTTTATGTGAATTTGTATATTGACACTGCAGAAAGCAGGTTTTCATAACAATGGCAGTTCCTCCAGCACCCCTCCAAAGAAAGGATATTTCTGAGCTCCTTTGATTTGGCCCGATTTGTTTTGATGTGACGAGTGAGTGGTTTTTAAAATCTCCTTAACTCCCCAGGCCTGGCCCAGGCTCCCACAGGGCTAATGACCGTAGCCTGGCTCGTGTTGAATAATACAGGCACTTGCAAGGTGGAAATGAGGGGGTGGGCATGGGGTTAGACATGGGCCCTCCTCTTACAGTACACCTCCATTGATAAGATTGTATTAATTGGTATGAATAGAAAGGGGTTTCTCCCTCTTCTTGTATACATTTACCATTATACTCATTAGCTTCCCGTTGCCTCCCAATGAGTTTCTTCTTCACATCCCCCGGGGTCTCCTGGGAGGCAATTTGCATCTCTCCATGGTGTCTCTCTAGGGTTACTGAGGAAATATTAGCCCCTTTTCTTCTGTGGAAGACCCTTTGATTTATTTGGAGCTGGAGCTGATATAGTGGCACTCACATGTTAATGATTGGCCCTGATACAGGCCCCTGGTGCAAGACAACTCATTGATCGGGGTTGAAAAGGTACAATTGACAAGCAGTTCTAAATAATCATCTTACATGTGTCTGTGTATGTATGGATGTGTGTGTGGACCTTGGAAAATGACAATTGAATTCCACTGCTTTCAAGGCTACAGCGCTCAAGCTGTCCACTTTTTCTGATAGAGTTAGATGAATAGGCTTTTTTGGCCTCTGAATTCCTTGTGACTTTTTGACAGCCACAGTTTTGTCTTCAGAGGCTTTTTCTTCTTCGTTGTTCACTCTATGCTCTGCAAGTCATGTCATCTCTTTGACCCCAAATTATCATAGTGGTGCATTTTTATAGCCACTTCTAGGTCTCTAAACCCAATAAGTGGCTGCAAATGACACACTTGATCCAGTTTCTGTTTGGAACTGTTTGTCCTGGGCTAAAAATACAATTCAAGGTGACTACTGAGGAATCACTTTGGTTGCCATTAGTGACTACAAGGCCCCTGCTTGCTGCATTTCCTTCTCATTCCTGCTGTGGTGCACGCATATTATGTTTTAAAGAAAGATAATGAGAGATTTCATCCCCATACTGTATCTGTGATGCTTGACATGCCTCCAACTTTAAGCTCACTGATGTCTGCTCAGCAATGTGGTGCGTGTACTCAATTTGGGGAGCAGTTTGACACCAGCCTTTCATCTGAATGGTCACATGTTGACAGCAGCTAAGTTTGATTTTATACATTGTATGTATATATATGAATTTTTCCATCAGAACTGAAGTAGAGCACATCTGAGCATGCCTAATCATAGCAACGACTTCTGTCTTGCTTAGTAATTTTATATTTTAAGTTATATGGTAATATTAACATTTTATAAAAGTCAACATCCTAACTGCCACTAAACAAAAATACCCACTGCCGCAATCGCTGCATCTTCTCTGCATACTTATAACAGATTAGAGGTTATGTATATCAATTGCACAGCTCATGCATATTGTTATGAAGGAGAAATGCAGGAAATGGAAATGTGCCATTTCAACAAGCCGGCACTGCTTGCCAGAAGTAGGCAAGTGGGTAGTGCTTGTGGTGATGGTCGGGTTTGTTTTCCTCTCAGTATTGGGAGATGAGAAGTCATGTATCTAAACAGAGCAGATATGATGTTTATGAGAGCCATCTGCTTGGCAGCCCTCCTGTGCCCACTGCCCTCCTCAACGTGAGAGCAGCCTCATTAAAACAGTCACATGCCTGAGAAATTTCTGTTGTTTTTTTTTTCTTCCACCCTTTAAAAGGAGTTGAATTTAAAACTAACAAAGCCTTGGGAAATCCCATTCAGACATCCCTCCCTTAATCCATTTAATTTTGAAAGGTATTGTTTAAAGCTTTAAAGTTTATATCGTTTAATCCCCCTCCAACACTACGGGCAGCAAATGAGGCCGTGTCAGCAGCTTGAACAGATATAATCTACTCCACACAACAGAAAATCCTCCTTCAAGACAAGGTTGCATGGGTTTCCTGTGAACTCACTGTTTGATGTTTCTACCTGCTATTGAACATGACTTCTGTCTTAACCCAACTGTCACTCTCTCTCTGTCCCCTTTTATCACTCCGAATGTTCTTGCTTCACCTTTTTTCATCAGTAAATCTACCATCACAGCCATTTCACTCATTCCCCTTCTTCGGGAGAGGGGTGTATGGAGAAGTTTGTTGTGGGCAGGTTCAGGGGGATTTCTTCGCGAGTGTTGAACACTGGCCAAAGAACAAGATTGTTTTCAGCTTGTGAGTTTCAGACAGGCTCTCACCTGTGGTTCAAGGCACCGCACTCTGCAGTTTGTCCTTTGTTCTCTCTCAGCGAGTTTTTTAGACTTTTTGTCTCTACTGGATGTGGAAGTATTTTTTCTTTATACAAGCTTTAAGACTCCATGAATTGCTTAACAGCTTATTTTGTATACTTAAAGCAACATGTTTGACATTTTGGGAAATAAGCTTATTTGCTTACTTGCTGCGAATCAGATGAGAAGATTAATACCGCTCTTACATCAGTTCACTAAAGCTACAGTGGGTAATTATCTTAGCATATCAGAAAAACTGGAAATCACTAGCTGCTCTGTCAAAAACTAACAAAATATCCCTGCTTCCAGTCTTGATAAGCTAAGCTAAGATAACTTTATATCCTAAATTATTAAATTTAGGATATGCTAAGCCAATGTAAGATGACTGCAGCTTTATAATTAATGTAAATTTACCAGTGCACGTTTATCGAGCTGCAATTACTGCTTAAAGAAATATTTAATAAGCAATGACATTAGACTATTGATTAAGTTTATGACACAAGACTGGTTAGTAGGATTTGAATGAGGTCTTCTTTATTAAAGAATACAACCTAAAAGTTAATGTTTCTTTGGCTCTCTATTACAGTATGTACAGATTTATTGTATATCTTTCACACATTATTATTAAAGAACTATTTTTCAAAACTTACCTTCAGACACAGCCAGATAAAGTGTTTCCTCCTCTGTTGAACCACTTATTTAAGTCATTCATCTAGTAATACTTACACGATTTTTTTTTTTTTAGTACTTAATTTGTTCTGACTACAAACAATGTCTGTGCAGCATAGCATCTATGGTAGCTATATATTTTCCTTTAGTGTATAATTTATAATAAGTATATTTTTTCACTCATGCAGTAAATTACATTGTTTAGTTATCAAAGGCTTTGTGTAATTACATTTGTGCAATTCAGGATGACAGGGTTGATAGCATCTGCATAAGATGCTGGCATACATAATTACAGCCAAAATCCCATTAGGGAGAATGGAGACCATTATTATGGAAATGACCTTTGGGTGACAAGAATTCAGTGGGATAAAAGAATATGTAATCCAGACAAAGATGTGAAGCCATTCTCTCTTGTACAAATTTAAGAAATTTAAAGTGCTTTATTGATCTGATATTTTTGTGTATGTGTGCATGCATGTTTGTGTATTTTGTTTAATATTTTTCTGCTAAACAAGCTGTTACTGACAGTAATAGAAAAGTGTGATTTGGCTTGTGGTTTATTGGTATTGTAATTTCTTCCTGCTTTTCTGCTGTTTGATATAATAGGTATCTGCAGGGCTAAAATGGCAGAAGAGCTGACGTGTGCGTGCGTGCGTGCGTGCGTGCCTGTGTTTTTGCTGTGGCACCTTTGTTGAGAGAACATGCTCATCTTGGGATTACTGGAGTGTCAAGCTGAATCTCTGTGTGTTTGTTTTGAGCCATACTTTGATACTCTCACACTAAAGAGGCAGCTTAATAAATTCACATTGTGTCAAATAAATCAATAGATCCTATTAGCTGAGGAAGTTGTGTAGTACAGTACTTGAGAGACTGAGCCCCCGCCCCCTACCTGCCCACCCCACCACCACTTTTTTCTTTTTGACATTATTTCAGCAAAGGTAATGGCAGAGGAATATAAGGTTGGCTCTAGATCCGTACAGACAGCTCCAGCAGTTGAAATGGCTTGGCTGACTGGTCCCAGTTGGTCTTTAGTGCTCTCTCCACTGTGCTGCCAGGCTGGGTCTGCAGTTGAAGAGGAAGAAGGAATTTGCTTAGACATTCACAGCCTTACATGCTAGAGTGCAAACTCTTCCTTCTTCTTCCTGTTCTTCTTCCTTCAGTTTGTTTTTCTGCTAGACTAAAAGTTTTGCAGTTTATAGTGTTAAATAATCTTCTAAGATAGGATAAAAATGAATATATCTTTTTGTGCATTATTTATGTGTCTGTTATTTGGAATGTACATTGTAAGAGCTGCAATGCCAGAAAATAGTGAAAAAATTCAGTTTTCCAGTGCTCAAGGTGCCAACCTAAGATGTGGCATTTTTCAAACCATCAATCCACAACCCACAGACATTCACTTTACAGTGTCTTGGAACTAAGATGGCTCCTGAAAAGTGGATCAGAAAGTTGCTTTGATGGGTTTTAAAATAATGCCTAACAGTAATTGTGATGGAAGTAGGTTGTTGCCTTGTCTCTAGTACTTTGCACCTCCTGTTATACTAATACTGCTTTAAGAATGTTACTTAGGTTATTGAAACAAATACTTGAGGCAAAATTTACATGAGGCTGTTGAGGCATTTTCTTGTAATTAGATGTATGGATGCTTGAAAATGGCAGGAAGATTAAAGAAAATAGGGCTTGACATGAGCTCAGGTTGTTAGTCAAAACCAGACTGGTGAGAGTACATGGCATGCTTCACAGCCCACCAACTATCAGAGCGTGCTGCACAGGATCATTTTATCCCATAATTCAAGTTGATTTCATTTTTTGCTGTTAGAAAAGTACAAGTTAATGCTTTTATTGTTACAATCATGGATTTTCTCTACCTCTGCATTATAATGCCATCCATTACAACATCCTTGCAAACCCTCGTATCTATTTAAAGCTTATTTGTTTTTTGTCTGCATTATGTCATACATGTTGAGAGAAAAAAAAGATTCCAGATGGCTCTTCATCAGATGAAGATAAGTACATGTGTCTGGTTTATGTGGAGACATTTGAAAACAGCCATCAAGGAGAGATTTGGGTTCAGTGCATCAAATATAAACAGGGGACTCATGATGTGTGCTAGAACTGTGATTCTGATGATGAGTCTGACTAGTGAGCTTTTACTTGGTTTGATATTTTGATTTTGATCATTTTGATATATTTGATATTTGAGTGTTTGAAAGGTTTGATTGAAATTATTTTTCACTTGTAGTTGGAAGTGGTTTAATGGCTGCATTCCAGGATTTATTCAAGTTCAGTGATTAATTTAGCTTTTCTGTAGCTGAATATCCTTTTGAATTTAAAGTAATATTAAAAATAAACACAATAATAAACTGATTGTTGTTTTATTTATTGCAAAATCCAGCATAACCTTTCACCCCACATAGTGTGACAACTTACCCACTGATGGGCTTTGTGTCACATGTTTGCTGCTTATAAGTCTGTACTGAAACAAGATATGAAAATGACATAAATACTGAAAACATTTGCCTGAGACTGTGTTCTTTCATGTGGTATGTTATACAATGTGTTAATCCCAATATATATGAAAGAGTGTGAAAAATGTGACAACATATCCCGGTCTGCCATACAGATGCTATGACATTATGTTGGTTGACTGTTGTATTTAATTAAATGACGTTGTACAGATGTGCCTAATAAACTGGAAACTCCACAGGTTTATTTATAACATTACAAAAATATAGTTTGCAGAGAGCATGTTTTGAATCTAATTTCAAGATGCAACATTGAAATTCAGGTCCTGAAAGACAGAAAATGAAACTAAGAGGAAAAGGAGTTAAAAGAAAAGGATCTTCAATAGATACTGTACCTGGTCCTTTCTATTGTATGTTTTCAGTTCTTGCTGTAATAAATCTCATTTACCAAACTGAAAAATGAGGTGAGTATCATGGGGAAAAATACCAGACAGGGTTAGTAAAGGCTCATAGTCGATTGATCTGTGCATACAGCTTAACTGTATTAAAGCTCATAATGCTGCAGATATCTTCAGGCAAGGCAAAATCAGCCTTGAGAATTAACTGAAGTAAATAGAAGCAAATACATTAAAAAACTGTATTTCTTTTGAACGTCTTCGTTATATATAGAAGTGAATTGCATGAGTTGGCTGCTAATGAGGCTCGCACATTTTGAACCAAGATATTTTGATGGTTTTGCCACCCTGCCGTTTGGGGGTAACACTGAAGTTCGCTTTAAATTTAGAGCGTCTGTTCCCTCTTCGAACCTCTAACACCACAACAGATGGGGAGAATATGGAGCTCGGAAGGTTTTACCTCTGAGGTGGTAACAGTGAAGCCACTCATTAACACTGAATTTACCACTTCGTTAGCAATGCAGCTTCCTGTAGAGAGCGACCAGCCCTGGATGTCAAATCCACTGAGCAAACATTTTAAACAAAATCAGCTTTGGACTGCATAGTGTAATCAATGATGGGATGTAGCACGTACATGTTTGGCTGTATGCTAATTATAATCTTATATAATAACTCAAAACCACCTATTTCATATGCTTGTCCAGATAAATATAAAACAACTTCAACCATTCCTTAAAGAATTAGTATGCTTGTCCATGTGTATGTGCAATATTTTCTTTGTGTAGGTCTGTGTTTGTGTTTTAGACAGATTGTGTGCCTGCCAATTTGTCAGGATTCAAGTAACAACAGTCTCATGCTGGGATCTGTGTTGGCACCATCACAGAGTGATAAGACGCAATATGATCTCATTGGAGGTGTACTTTGTTCCCATGGAAATTGGTCAATTTTAGCAGACGGCTGAGAACTTTAGGTGGAGAAGCAGGAAGGTTGTATCCCAGAGGTATGCTCACATAATTAAGCATCCTCGCCAGGGTATTCAGGGCTAACAGCAGGGTTTGTTGTGAATAGAGGTGGAGAAAGAGGGTGTTGGAAAATCATAATGCGGCACAGAATAATACCACTCTCATTTTACTGAGCAGTGGGAACTGCCCAAAAAACTATTTTTTTTAACAGAACAGCATTGTCAGCGTGAAAGACAAAAAAGTACTAGATTTGATTATACCTGTTGTGCAACAGTGTTTTGTTTTTTAATCTACATCTGCATTTTTTCTTTTGCCAATTTTCATCAGATGACTGGGTACTGCACATATAAAGGAAAGTATAAATAATAAAAGAAATGCTACGCTTGTAAGACATTACCTGTTTTACAGGGTTGGGATGAAATGGTTAGAAAAGTAGGGTACATTTAATAATTTTGTGATCTTTTATATTTTAGAAAGTACTGCTACCATGCCTGATCTGAAGCCAAATACACAAGAGGACAAAAACGCAGAAACGGCATCTGACAGCCCGGGTCCTACTCAGGAGCCATTACAGAGTCACACATTCTCCCTGAAGAACAATGCTGCAGGTCTGTCCTCAGATGAACATGAAAACCCTTTAAATGGAACCCAGCCGAATCCATTTGTATACAGCAGTGTCCCTGCTGTTCCCCATGCAGGCAATTCATTGCCTTCAGGAGCACTTGTTAATGGACCTGGTTCACACCCCACCTCAGAGGTACACTGTGTCCTGAACAAAGGCACTGTTTTATCCAACAATGTCCTGGATGCTGCATGGCAGGCGGAGAAGGACACAAGCCCCGAGGTGTTACGACCACCTAGTGAGCTTCAATCAGACGCTTGGAAGAACACAGCGGGGCCCGCCGTAAAAACACTGGCCACACAGCCTGGTGTCAACACGCCACTGTCTCACCCAGTGGAGAATGAGTCTAAACTGGCCTATTCCACACTGTCAGATGACAGAGCAGAGCAAATGTACATTAGCCAACCTTTGACAAAACAGACAATAAAAACAAGATCTCAACAGGGCACAGAATGGTCAGAAAGCTCCTTGGATGATTATGATTATGCTGAAGTTATCGGATGGGATTCAGCAAGAGAGTGCTTCATGCACAATGACAGAAGGCTAGAGACTAAAGTGATGAACCAAAGAGATGAGAAGCACAATACACATGAAAAAAGTGTGTCAGGCCCACAAGAAAAGGTTAATAGCAGCTTATATCGCACATACAGATGTCTCTGCAGCGGTAATGATGCAGAAAATCTTGACATTGCAGACGAAGGTGACTCTTTGAGTGTACAATCTGATGTTAAATATTCTACTCTGCCATTGAAAGATCTTTCTAGGCACCCAGTTTTAGACTCTGGGCACCATATTTCTAGCACAGCACAGGAACACTGTAATGAGGATTATGACCCCAAAGATGAAGACAATTTTAGTCCAAAAGTGGAGCAGTTGAAAACACAGCAACTTGTACAAGATCCGCTTTTCTTTTCATGCACAATATGCAATGTTAATTTCAAGGAAAAAAGGCATTTCCATAGACATATGATGTATCATTTAGGCAAGCATATTCAGGTGAACAGTGAGAATGTTTCACAGCCCTTTGTATGCAGGGAATGTGGGCGTTTGTTCTGTGATAGTAACTCCCTCAGGAGGCACATTATTATTCATCAAGACAGGCTTGAAAAACTTAAGGAGGAAATGAATGGTCTCAAAAACAGTGAACTTGAAGCCAGGGCCACCATGGTCCAGTGCCCTCAGTGTGTATTTGGTTGTAATTGCCAGAAAATCTTTGTCCAGCATGCCATAACACATGATAATCTGAAACACTACTACTTCTGTGAGGAGTGTAACTACATTACACTGACACAGCAGGCACTTGAAGCACACTTAAATGTCGAACACCTCAGCACACGCTTGCCTCCATATAGGAAAATGACTCCTACTAATGATGTCGAAAAAGTGGACCATGTTCAGTTTCAGTGCAAAATGGGTCTTTTCAGCAACAGAGACAAAGTAGTATTGGAAAGGCACTCTGCGCTGGAACATCAGCAATTGCATTATAGCAGTAAAATGTTTGCTGACCAGCCAAAAAGTACTGGGTGTAAACCAAATCCATTTAAGTCTGTTTTTGGAGAAACGGCCCATTTCACCCACTACTCCAGAAAAAAAGAGGACAAAAATTCCAATGACACAACTGTAAATCCTCCTCAGTTCAAGTGCCATGTTGGCTGCACCAAAAACATGCTGTCGCCATGCTTGTGGACAATTGACAAGAGTGGAAAATTACTCCTACAACCAGTAGAAAAATTAGATGTGGCAAGTGATCTCACGTGTGTGGAAGAAGACACTGAAAACAATGACTGCAAGGCTTTTGGCAGCTCAAAGCAGGCAAACTGTGCTGCAACCACTGATTTTTTACTATCAGCCAGAAATCTTAAATTAGACCAGATGTTCTGTCAGAGTAGCAAGAATGACCCTGCAAGTTTCCAAGTGCAAGCAAACCAACATTCTCCATCAGTGAGTAAAATGTCAACACCTTTGCATAACACTATTGACAGTATGAATGATCATGCATTGCCAAAGCTCAGCCAGAGGCTTAAGAAACAGTCTGCAGTTAGGGATTTTGAGAAAGGCTATGAGGGTAGCAATAACTTCAGTAAGGATACCAGTGAAGCCAAAGGCAAGTTCGTGAAAAGCTGTGAAAATGAAAGGAATCCTTATGCTCGGAGGTATTTCAGAAAGAGGCAGAGGTTTTCAGACAAAGACAAAAGCCTCCGTGTACTCAACGATGAAGATTTTGGAGATGAAGACTGCAGTGACATAGAGCAACTCATAATCAAGGAGGAGTATATTGAAGCTACAGTGTGCGATGATTCCCCAGAGTCACCTTGTATTTCTCCAAGTGACAGGTTTGATGTTTTCCCGTTGCAAGTTGTGGAACAAAAGCCCTGTCCCTACTGCCCAGCAGTGTTTGAGTCTGGTGTGGGTCTGTCCAATCATGTGCGAGGGCACCTTCATAGAGTTGGCCTGAGCTATAATGCTCGGCACACGGTTCCACCGGAACAAGTGGCGTTGTGGGACCATCAGCCACAAATCACCAGAAGGGTCCCTGCTGGCCTGAGGAAAATGAGAAAAGGTATAACTTTTATTTCAGTGATCGTTGTAAGCAAGTAAACACTAACAACTCAAATGTGGTTGCCTTGTTTTAAAAAGGAGATATGAATGGGCCATTTGCTAGACCCTTCCTGCAAAAAGCAATGGTCCAATCATAGCTCCACTCAGGTTACTTCACAGCCTGTGAAGCTTTGGATTTCTCCACATGCTACTGATGTGCCTGGTGCTGTTTGGAAGGTGGTGTCTTTTTAAGCCTTTCCAAAACCATATGTAGAATTGTTTAAGGAATGGATTAAACAGTCTGTTTGCCTGCTTCAATAAAAGCACATCAGTGTACCTAGAACACTGAAGAGATTTGAGTGTTGGATTCACCAAACACATTGGTAAGTGCCCACCCTAAATGCATTTCTTTTGTAGCAGAAGTGAAACATACTGTTTGAAAATATGAACAATGAAGCATCACAACATGTCTTCCTTGGCCAATTATGTAGCAGCTAAACATTGTGATGCTAGAATAAAATTATGATCTAATATTTTAAAACTGTTAAATTGCTTCAACTCAAAAATATAAATTCCCTTTCTACTGTTTAAACTAATTTTTCCAAATTGGGTTTAAGTCATGAAATGAACTTTAAAAATGTCACACTAACTGAAATTGGAACTTGAGTAAAAACATTGTCGGTGTATAGGGGTGGACCTATACAGTGTGACATCACCCATAGCGTTACACACTGCAAGAATGAAGCCAATTCACCATTTTCGGCTGTTAGGGCCATTTGCTATGTTGCTTTTGTGGAGCCAGAAATACCATATTTGGACAATAAGGCATTGTCTAGAGAATTTTCCCGTGGTGACATAGATGAAAGGAGGCACCTGACTGGTCAGTTATTTACATTAATATCTTGTATTACAGACCAAATATCGATATAAGAAAATTAGGAATACTAAGAGCGTGTTCAAACAAAGACGACAAGGCCACAATGATTACTATGGCAAAAATAGTGACTTAATAATTGGTGCTGATTTTTCAGTGGAAGTCAATGGGAGACAGGACTTGGAGACAAAGGCTACTTCATATGTGAATTCAAACCCGGAAGTGGGCTTGCTATGTCCACCCCTTCTACAGTCATTGGTAAAAACAAGTTCAACTAAGTTGATCTCAGGATCACTCACTGACAAGCTCAACTATATTAAGTTGAATTGACAACTGTTCAGTCTCACAATCATTACATACTGGTTTGCTCTCCATTTACATTTTCTTATCTTAAAGAATCAGTTCTTTATTTGTCATGAAGAACTTACAGCTGCAGCCCATCAAGCCATTTTGTACCACTGACAATAGGCTACATAAACAACATTCTATGCTCCTCCCACATTCAAATGTAAATTCATTAAATTGTTGCTGTGAAATATTTCAATGTGCAGAGATGCTATTTTTGCATGGCTGTTGAAGTCTGATATTTAAGTTTGAACTTTGATATTTATATGATATTTAAATCTGCAGTTGTAGTATGTGATACTGTTGCATAACAGTGTACATCACTAAAATAGTTGGGATTTTTTTTTTTTGTTCTCTTGTTTCAATTACTGTGACAAACTTTATCTTATATTACAGTTGTTAAGCCAGAGACACAAGGAGAGTACACATGTCCACTGTGTTGCGGTTGGTTTGATACTAGGACTGGCCTCTCCAACCACGTGAGGGGGCATCTGAAACGACTAGGCAGAATTGTTTCCAGCAGCAGCAAATCACCACTGTGCATCCTAAATGAACTGCTGACAGACAAGAAGGAACTTCAGAACATTCTTCAGGTCCTTAATGAGAGCCAGTTTCACAGTCCACATCCCATATTGGATAGTTTGGTACCAAAACAGAAGTCAGAGACCATCACCGAGAGGAAGAAGCTACAGGTAGAAGCACAAAGAGGCATCAAGGCCTCCTCAAGCACTTTAATTGAACTGCTCAAGACAAAACAGGAAAGTATAGATCTTACATCAAGAAATAACCAGGATGTCTTTGCAAGCAGGAAGTTGTATGATCCTATGACCAAAGATTACAAGGAGGAGATACGGATGAGCAGGGTGGAACCAAACTGGACTCGTGGTATGGAGTCTTGTGCTTTGAAAATGGTCTTATGTAAATTATACTTTAATGGTAGATATTTGGCTAAAAGCATCCTTATGGCATAAAAGTGGCATTTCAAGACATGCCCCTTACCCAATATTGTTAAAGTATATTACTATCACCCATTAGATCACCCATGTGTTGTTCCTAGAAAAAAAAACAAACAAACATGCATTTTGCACTAGTTGCTTTGTTTTTAATGGCTAATGCTTGGGGAGTTCCCATAATATTTGAGAAGCTATTATGACATTATTTCTTGTAGCACTTCTCTGTGTACTTGAAAAATAGAGCTAGATCCCTCCCAGAATGTGAGGTTTGGTTCTGGTCACCTATTCTCACCTTATTTTTCAGTTAATTCTCAAAAAAAACTGCAGTTTTCATTGGCACCTGGCAAATTAATAGAGTGTGTATGTATGTAACATCATCCCTAAACATCTGCATTTTCCTTTCTTATCATTTTAGTCTGAACTTTAAAAGCTACACATTCTGGGTGTTTATCTGAGAACTATCTTGAGAGTTGTAGACATCACCTGAATCCTGAGGAGTTGGCATTAGAAATAGTTGATGATGCAAAGTTTAGTGTTAATTTTAATTAACATTTTATCACAAATTATCACAATCTCAGTGCAGGTAACTTGTATACTGTAGGTGGAAGCTAACAATGTGAGAATTGTTCGATATCATCTGATTGGTGCAAAAAACATTAGACACCAAAATGCTTTAGAAGTTCATATTAAAAAAAATAGTGAGATTCTCTTGATGTTGAGTTAGAAGCCCATCATCAGTGTTTAATGTCTGTCCAAATCAAACTCTCAGATACCAAGAAAGATTTAAATTCAAATTGCTCTTTGGTATAGGAAGTTTTCATTATTATGGCATTACAGTGGCAACTGCAGTGTATTCCCAAAGATGACTGCTTGCTGTGTACCCTACTCTAAGAATAAATTAAAATGACATTTTACAGTATATTTCACTGTTTATAGTAATAGATTTTCATTATTGAACTGTTGTCAACATTGTGTCATCTGAAGTATGAGACAATTTACAAATTGGTCACATAAGGACAATTTTTGATTTTCTTTCTACAAAGACATTTTTGTCTTTTGGCATTGTTCTTAGTTTTCTAAAATTACTTTGAAAATCAAAAACTGGTTAATTTTAATTCTGAAAATCCATTTAGGATATCTATTTAAACATCCCACTTCTGAGTATTTAATAACGGGCAAAGGTACACAGCAGTTATCATTGGCAGTTTTTTTTGTCATAGGATTAACTGATCTGTGATTTTTTTTTTTCCTGTAGTTTATGAATCCTCTGTGACTCTCATGAGGTGGTGTACTCTATGTGAAAATAACCCCCCTGAAGACACAAGATTGTGTTAAACTTTACCAGTAACACTTTTCAAACAGGAGAGTGAAAATCAGATGCTTAGAAGGAAACCAAGTGGAAGAAGACTAGCGCACACTGGGAGTAACAGTTTTGCTTGATAATAAAATTACTGCATGAACTCTGTGTTACAGCTCTTATCTCCTCAAACACCAACCAACTTCTGATGATCCTAGAATTGGCTTTGAGTATCATGTGAATGAGCTAAATTATAGAGAAATGAGCATCATCCATTCAAAATTTTAAGGTTAAATGATTTTATCCATATGACTCATACCCTTTGTTTTACTTTTTCCAATGTTCTATCTTTCAGGGGAATGTGATTCAAATAAGGGTTATATTCACTATAACAGCACCCTCCCCACTGCTGCCAGTCTCTCTGCTCATCTCCACACTTATACATGCAGGAAGAGGATTGCCATTTTGGAAGGACCAGGTAAGTCCTGACAATATACAAAATCAAAATCAAAATTTCAACATTAATTGCTTATGCAGTACAATTAAAACTGCAGTTGAAATAATCAACATACTTCAATTTGTTAAATATGTAAGAAACCAATATTTGAATGAATGCTACATTAGTAGAAATTTGATTAATACATCTCTAAAACAACAGCATACATACTAAATAATAATAAAAACAAAGATTTAGGTTTATTGCAGTGTTTTGTCTTTTAGGCTATGATTATAAACAGAAGAAGCCAAGACCAAGGCCTGGGCTAAAACAGAAGATTTTGCCCTCTTTGAATGCTGAGTTATACACATTCACCTGCAGGTATAATGAATGGTAGATAACATACTGTATGCAGTCATGATTCTCTGAGTAAAGAATAAATAAGAGATCTCTTACCCAGTTACATGTGTCATATGTTGGACCAGCACACCAGCTTTGCTAGACACAATGGTTGAGTTGAAAGTTTAAAAAGAAGTTTAAAAAATACACAATAAAATATTAGAGTAACTACTGATTGTCAGCATCAAGCACTTTGTTCCCAACAAAGCTACATTAGTCTGGATGAACTGTGTAGTCTGTTTGGGACTGAGTGGCAGCAGTATGCTATGACATAATGCCCATTATGCTGCAAAGGCATGGGAAGAATAGGTAATGACTGCTGATTGCAGTGGCCCACCATCATCCTCATAAGCCCACTGTATTGTATTCTAAACCCAATAGGAGAACCAAACCTTTGGTTTAAGAAAACAGATGGCCTGTATAATAGAGGGAGTAGAGTTTAATTAGCTGGCCCACCTGCAAGTCAGAAAGGACCTTTTAGGAGAAATTTGTCATTGGACCATCAGTGCATCTTCAGGCAGATGTTCGTATGTTATAATTGACAAAGCCTTTAGCTTTGTTACCCTTTCAGGTTTAGTTGTTTTTGACAACCTCTTCCGGTCCACCAGCAGAAGCTTAAAAGGGGCCTTTTCTAGCCCCATGAGAACGTCAGGGTGGACCTACTGGAATCCCCTTTTCTTAAGGAATTAGCAAACCAGTTGACAGTTCCTATCAGACAACTTGTGTTTCCATATTTGTCAGACATTTACCACAGCCACTACTCTGACAAGTAGAAGAGGCCCTGAAAGTCCTCTACTTATTTTGTTTAACTGCTTTGTATGGTGTGGTAACTATGGTAAGTGTGTATATAGTTTAATACAAAAAAACAAAACAAAATCAAAATAGGGTTCCAAAACAACACTGCATTTGACCATGTCCACAGTAACCTGTTGTCTAACTTGCTTCCCTATAGTCTTAAACTCCTGTGTTACTGGAATATCGGTATTTTACAATGTGGTACCTCTGTGATGGTTTGGCTTTCCAACACAACATGCATTTTTGCCTGATTAAAGCATTGGTCTCAGGATCACTCACTAACAAGATCACTGGTGACCTGGAAATATGTGGTCTAAGAATAAACCGAACCTCAAGGGTAATAAGTGAAAACACCCAGGGTGTAGTGACCTATCTGACATTCCGCCACCTGCCACCTGACCTCCTGGGAACAGTGATAAATTTCCTGGGCAGTCTTAAAAAGTAGTTGAGGTCTTTATGGCATCAATCTTTCCATATCTGAGAGAAGGCCTGCAAATATGAGGCTGATGATCCCCACATCTAGGGGCAGGATTCAATAACATTTTATCAAATCTGAAACCAGTTCTGAATCTGTGTGTTGGCACTGCCACTAATTTTTAATTGTTTGGTAGCAGAGCTTTTAAAGAGAGTGACGTCACCACATCAAAGTGTGATGGCAAGTGCCCAAGCCACTGCGGGGTCCAGTCCCTCCCCCAGGCTTGTTCTGCACTGAACAATATGTAAACTAGCAGTGTGGTCTCTCCTGACTGGCCTCCTCTGGGTAAGGGGCAGCCACCTGGTGCTCTAAAAGAATCACCCCACCATATTCATCCTCATATCCATCTTGGTCTTCTGAGAGGGAGAGGATTAAGCCAAATTACAGCTATGCTGTGCTGCCTTCGGATGTTGGCTTTTACCCTTTTTTACCAGGCACTAGTAAAGACTTTCTGAGACACAGGACAACAAAGAATTCAAAAGAAATCATGAAAGCCAAGGATTACTCAATTGCTAAAAGGCATAGCTTGTCAGCTTAAGATAGGGCGATTATGTCTGTGCCATTTATTTTCCAAATGTTACACCCCATATTTACTTCAGATAACTTATTTGAGAGAAACAATTCATTTGAGAATGCAAACATCAAAATATTGGCCTTTTCTTTGAGAAACTACTGAGGCGTATAGTCAAAAGGAAGATCACTGACTTGGCTTGAACAGTAACCACTCTACCATACTTTTTCCAGTGATTGATCATGACATAATACTGGTTTGTGTCACATATCCTGTAAATGCTGAAAAGAACAGACCATCTTACACTGAATGGTGGTCTGTCAATCTCCCCTGTGTTCCCTGACCCTCCAGGTCATCCTACATGCAGTTGTTGTCATCTGTCCTATGTACATATGTAATATGTGACTGAGTATTAGAGAGATCTTGAAAAGAAAAAGGAGAAGTCACTGTAGGAATACCCTTGTGCTCATCTAATCTAGAAGCAATGACTGTTTTCCCCATTACTTTATTTTTGCAGATTCTGTGACCTGGTCTTTCAGGGTCCCATGTCTATCCAGGAGGACTGGATCAAGCATTTACAGAGACACCTTCTGCACACCAGTGTGCCCCACACAGGAACAGGGATGGTGGAGATTTTGGATATTCATCACTAAATACATTTAAGCATGTCTCATGAGCATCTAGACATTGTGTAGAGTTAAATCACTCTGGAACTTCCAGTTTGCACTTGGATTTGCACAGTTTATCTGTATACTCAATATGTTATGTTAATCTGCAGTTGTTTATAAGAGCATATACAGCAACAGTTACTCCAGACTACTTAATAAAAGTATATATTGGTATATACAGTAATAATACTGCATAAATTAGCAAAAATTACTATGCTTTGCCTAATCTTATATTTACTAATACACATCATAGGATGATTCTTCACTGACCGGTGGAGGAGTATAATCAGTATAATCTGGCCTGGCAGTGCAGAACTGCCATTGTTAAAAACAAATTGCTCTCATACTTGTGATAGATGTGATAAAAAAAGTGCCTTGTTATTATTACAAAGCATTTTGTTCTAATGGAAAAATATTTTCATTTTAAATATCCAAATATGTAACTTTCTTCTAAAGTTCTATGCTGAAAAAGAAACATTATAAAAAGAAACATTTCTCAATATCTTCCACACTTTTTCTGAAAAGGCTACAGTAAGAGCAGCATTGTCACTCTTATCTGGAAAAATATTCTGCATGTATATTGTGTTAGTGTCTCATTTTGTTTTATTGCCTAGAGAAAAATTAAGATAAGACAAAACCTTATTAATCCCTGAACGGAAATTCATTTATCCACTTTTGTTTGTTTGTAGGAATTCACCTCTCTTACCACCTCCGATTGTATCAGAGCCAGCAAGTCCTAATCAAACCTCCATTCAAGATGCTGCATTATGTTTGTACAGCTTGTTTTGTTAGTATTTGTTCCTTTGATTAACCTTCACCCACCAGTCTAATTTCTGCAATCTGGCTTCCATTATAGCTGTTATATGAACATCTTTTTCCAGTTCAAACAACATATTGTTAGAATCATTTTTCTCACTGAGGCAGTTCTGTATTTTCAAAGGCCAAGATGGTTCACCTTGGTTCTCATGTGAGCAAGAATGTGTTGCAATTAGTGATATTATACTCAGTGTTGAACAGTCTAAAGACCACAGGCAGTGAATATGTACAATCCATGCCCATAAACTGCCCTCCAAACTTCTCACAACTCCTAAACCTGGTGCTTTGTTGGTGAGTTAGCAGAGGTGATTCCATAAATTCAGACAGCAACGTGCAAAGGTGAACTGATAATTAAAATAATTAAAATAATTTCCTTGTTTTCTTTGTTACATTTCCATAGCAGGGATTATAGCCCATTGTCTTTTTTATTTTGATTGTTTTTTTCTTCAGTGTGTACAATATACACATACATCATTGCTTCGAAAAACTCAACTCAGACTTTATAAGTATTGTCTCATATTAGATTTTCACATCTCAAATTGTCAAAGCCATTGACTATAATGTAAAAAAACCCAAATAAACAGAATCAAGCTGCAGACTGAACAAAAAAATATAAATATAAATATTGACTAGTTTTGTCAGTCTGGTATTATAAATGGTTAGGTATTCATGTACTTACTATCTTTATTGAAATATTATTTCTCAAAATAAGTTGTTATAGTGATGTAGCACTCCCTAACATATAGTACAATTCAGAGTTTTATAATTGCAAGTTGTTGAATTATTTAAGAATGTAAATCTCAGATATATCCGTCATTCTTCTCTGCTTGGATGTGATCATTTTTATAATTAGTGTGGAACAGATTCTTATTTGACTTTTGTGGGTAAAATGTTTATTAAAGCAACATTCATGGTACAAAAGTGTAACTACTGTACAGTATATTTATTTATCTATATTATACTTCACCAGAGAACTATGCAAAATCATTTGCTAGTGCTGCATTGAATTGAATTGAAATTGAATAGGTGCTAGGCAAATAAAGTTATAGCAGCCTGTGCATATTAGTAGTAGCTTGTGGCTAGCCTAATTCTGACTAGTAACATACTGCTGATAGAGCAGACAAAACACTTAACCACAGTTGTCTTTCTGTGGAAAAATGTATTCAAACTGGAGCTAATATGAGGCTTAAGCATTCAAATGATGTAGAAATCTTCCAGTTACATTTTCAGTATAACATTCCTCATGTTGACTCCAGAGCAACTTTCAAATACATATTTAATGGAAGGAGGGCTGCCCCCACCATTTACAAATAAACTGCATTAGAGGGGGCCTTTAATGGCCCCTATGAATAGTAGTAATAACTATAACAAGAAAAACCCATGTCAGAATTCATATGGGAACCTGACTATGTTTAAAGACAGTATTGAAAAATTCCCATTTCTTTTCAAGAACTTTAACATCGTCATGATCCTGAAAAGAGATAATGAGAACATTTGTGGCACTCTGTGACTAACGTGATCTATGGGACATGCACTGCAGCAGTGATAAATCACAGCAAAATCAAACGATGAATTTCTGGATTTTGTGGAAGATAATGTAAGGTTGTCTAGTGTTTATGATGCGATCTGTTAATCTCTTGTTACTTCACTGCTCAGTGAGGTGATGGTGGTCCCGCAAATGGTAGAATAAGCAAATGAATAATATTTTAGATAAAAAACTTATTTCATACCCTAATTCAAGGTCTTCTTTCAAGGGAAAATGTGATTCATTTTAATACAGAGCACAGACACAGGTTTCCCCTTTTAGTTGGATGAAGGTGTGTAATGTGATAATGAACCGTTCCCTCCCCATAACACACAGTCCAATTTTATTTGTTATGTTTAACAAAGTTTGCTGCAAATCTTTGGGGTAAAAGAGAGATTTCAGTGTCACTTTGCACCATTATTGCCAGCGGAAAGTAATTTTAGGGCTATGTGTTATTTTAAACTCCACTTTTTAGCTTCACGGACTGAGTATTTGATGTATCCAGTGCTTGATAGCGACTTCTGGGTTTTCTACTTACCAGTGGCAAAGGGGGCTAACCCTGCAGTTTATCTTGGGCAGTATTTAAAGCAGCGATCAAAGCTGTACAAACCAATTGTCATCATGCTTCTCCGGAGGGAATTTTGAAGTACATTAATGCTCCTTCTTTGGGAAATAATTGTGCCACTCTGTGACTTCATTAGGTCTCCTGGCTGTTTCAAAAGATGTTCTCTCTGGAGGTTGAAAGCCACATCGCTGGCAGACAGCATCCCAAGGGGCCGAATGAATAAAAAAGGAGAGATTATAATGAGATTGAGTTAGCCATGACCAGAATTGGGCTTTTCATTATTCCACTGGCTGGAGAGACAGGGAGGGAGAGAGAGGGACAAGGCTGACATAAAGAAATGTGTTGTTGCAGGACCCGCACTTGCCATCTGCCATGGGGTCCAATGTTAGGCAGCCAATGCATGCTTATCATTGCCATGGGTATCAAAGGGGCCTCCTCTCTGGAGATTGCTCCATTAAAGCTGCAAATGCCGGCCCCTGTGTGCACAAAAACAGAAAATCTGCCTTTAATTCAGAAGTAACACTTGCTCTCATTTATCAAAATTAAAATAGAAAGAAACAGAAACCCTTGAATTGAGTTATGTTTTCATGTGTGTAGCAGTCTGAACTATTTGTTACAGTCAGACACTTTGTGTGATTGTGTGTAGCTGCACTCTGAGAAAGTATGTATTAACTAACAGAACTGCTTTTTTTCTCAGGTAGTCTTGTGTTTTTTCCTGTTGGTTGTTCGGCTGTAGTGATCCAGAGACCAGGATCATTGATCATGACCTGTCCTTTGGCCAGTTATTCAGGAGCGCCACAGACTGGCTGTGCGAAAAACAAAAAAGAAAGAAAAAAGGGGAAAAATCAATAGGTTTCCATTATCTGGTTGGGCAGTGTCACTGGCCTGTCAATGATCCTGTTACAGCTGTGGTACAAGGGTGACACAGGCCCACACTCAAATCGCTGCTGACAAGAGGAAAACATGCTGACAGGCACCGGGAACAAGTTGGACACAGATTTGCACTTCAAGCAGCCGTCCGAGGAGGTATCGTCCAAGGCCACCACGCGGCAAGGGGCAAGCTCGGGTGAGGTGAGGTGGGGTTAGGTGGGGTGGGGGGAGTGGGGGGGGGTGTTCCCAGCCAGCCTCCTCCTCCTCCTCCTCCTTCTCTGTCTAGCTTGCTACCACCAGTGCTTTTATCCTCCCATAAATTATTCACCTCTGGATACACCAAAGGAAACTCGGTTGCACTGATTGTGGCTGAGGGGAAATTCATAAAACCTAAGGCTGCACCAAGGGTCTGCTCAGTCCTTATACAAACCCTACCCATTCTATACACTGTGTGTTTACCATACACAGACATACAATATATGCTATAAAATACTGTGACATCACTGAACTTTTGTTTTGCAAGAAAAGGTGGCAACTTTCATGTCAAATCTGAATTTTATAAGTAATCATTTTCATAGTCCATAACTATCTGATTAGCTCTTTGAACTCTTTGCCTTCAAAGAAAAAAGAAGCAGTCTGGACTGATTCAGTCAGTCCAGATGGTCAGTCAGAAATTAAGAAAGACATCAACTGTCTCTTGAAAGAACATGAATCAATATATTTTGACATGGATCAAATGTGCTTCAGATGAACCTTTTGGCCCTCCCAAAACAGTCTTTCTCCTCTTGTCAGACCTCCTTATTTTTGTTTGTCTGTGTGTAATGACCAGACATCCCATGACTCATGGATCTTGAGATCACTTTTAGCAACATACTTCACATTTAACACCTTTAATTCGACTATCTCAGTCTGACATTTGGATTTCTACCCTTACAGCTCTTATATACTGGTAGAAAGCAGATATATTTCAACATGGAAGTCTGCAGCTTGCACATGACTGTTTACATTCAAGGCCTTAGGATGTTATGACGTCATACTCCCCTGTTAACGCAGTACCCTACAATAACTACATATAGGCCTACATAAGAGTGCTTTTTTTTCTAGTCATGTAGATAATTCCGTCCATAATGAGTGGGGAATTCAGGTTAATATGATGACAGGGTTTAACAACAGCGGGTCATGTTGCGCAACACGCATGGCTGGCTCCGTTCACTCCAGCAGCTGACAGGTCCTAATCATGCGCTGCCCTAAAGGCACTGCGGCAAAGAGGCTTTTAATCACTGAATTATAGACCAGCGCTGGGCTTCAAATTGAGACGTAATTAAAGTCAAAGTTGCAATAATTGTTTCGACTAATTGGCCAGACAAGTGCGTTATGGTGCGATTACATTAGGCGATCTGCTGTAATTCCTCGAGTCAGAGGGTTTTTTTTTTTTTTTTTTTTGGTATTACTAGAAAGAGCAGGAATATTCACATTTCATGATGTGACTAAAAAATGGATCTTTCCTTGCGGGTGTAGAGGCAAAACTGATTTTTTTTCTCTCTGTTTATTTATTTCTTTTATTTCTTTATATTTTTTTAGGCCAAACTAACCCAGACAATAAGATACACAAAATAATCATTTCAAACGTGCACTGTTTTATATGCCCACGTCTTGCCATCCTCGATAGCGATGCCGCACCTTCGGTAACATCATCATTTCCCATTAATTAGCAGCCAACCAAATGCCTGTAGACCCGAAGCTGCAGTAGGTGTGACGGCGGAGCTGGTCAGGGAGCAGCTGCCCTGCATCCCGCCGGGCTCAGGCTGACCTCCTTTCTTTCTGTTTTTTTTTTTTTTTTTTTTTTTTTTTTTAACATCGCTAAACTGCAGGCTTGACAAGCCGTATACGAGCGCAGAGGGTTTTGATTTGGATGAGGGGAGAAATGTAGAATATGAGCCAGAAATGACGAGTCAGACAGGATTTCGGGTGTGTTCAAAGAATAAATTGTCCAGAGTAGGAAAAAAAAAAATCCAGATTTTAACGTGTCGTCTTTTTTTTTTGTTTTTGAGCGGAAGTGTCTGTAGTGATCCATCATATTACACCCGGACTGCTGGAACCGTTTCACATTATATATGGACTCCCATCCACACCGATTCAATCATGGTTTGGCCATCTTTGCGCATATTCCCAAAAAAAAAAAAAAAAAAAAATGAACGTGTGCTCTGAAAATCCTGCAATCATTCACACAAAATATTTACGCTTGTGATTGCTTCCCAGTAATCAATTACAGGGGTGTGAAAAGGCTCTGTGGGATTTAAAGTGTTTACTAACCACTGGGCCCATGAGCTTTATGTGCTGATGCCACTGTGCGGTTTCACCGTGGGACGGTAGGGGGCGCTGCTTGTTTCGTTCTGAAAGAGGAGAAACGCAGCAAGCGGGCTACACATACACACACAAACACACACACAGAGGGGTCACACTGACACAGATGATAAACAGCAATCATAATCAGAGAATAAATAAATAAACAAATAACAAGAATTTAAGGTGATAATTTAACTAAATAAAAGCAGTGGATTTCACATAAACACTGCTGATTTTTTACCTTTTATTTTTTTTTAATAATTCGCATTTATTCAAACTGTCTGACCAGTCCTCAGTTTACTGTCACTTTTAAAAAAAGAATCTAATATATTTATGATATTGGCCTATAGGCTACTGCGGAACCACCTGTACAGGCTACCCTTCTTTTGGACGCTCCACTGCCAAGCAGTGATGCAGCAGTCACGCTGACTTCCACACCTTCACTTTAAGCCCCCCTGTTTGCATGGGCTTCTCCATTTTTTATCGAGCTGCTGTGGCTAGTGAAGGCTCACATCCCCGCTACTGCTCTCAAGACGCACGGGTCTGCCCGAACCTCCTCGACGTCACATCAGTAATCAAGCATAAATCACAACAACAACAACAAAGCTTCTTTGCTTTTGACGCATTTGAGGGATAAATTTAATTACAACCTCGGGTGTATGCAGGCACTGGAAAAAAAAAAAAAATAACCAGGCGACAAATGAATATACAGAGCAAATGACAAAACATGAGGGGAAATAACTGACAGATAAAAAGACAGAGGATGTGCAGCTAACAGGCAAAACGCGCCGGTACAAAGCCGCGCACACCTTTGAGAGCAAGAGTTTGTTTTATTGCACTTCTCCCGGGTTGCATCGCCTGTCGATTTGCAGGAAAAGAAAGGGGATAAGCGAACATGGCCTGTTTAAAAAACAAAGATGCAGATTAGATTGGATCCTGACAACACACACAGCTCAGACTTCATGTCCCACAGATCAGTGCAAAAAAAAAAAGGGTTGAAAAATCCACTCAGCGCGGTTGACAGCACTTACCGTCATTCTGCAAAAAGTAAATGCAAATAATGAGGTGGCATCTGCAAATAAATAGCGGAAGTTAAGACAGACTGATAACAACTCTGGTCCGCTTAAGACCCCAATGGGTTTTAAAAACCTTTATTTACAGACGTTTCAAGGACGTACACACAAATCTGAAATATTACGAGGAAAGCATACATATATATTATATTAGAAAATAGAAACATAAAAATATAAAATATACAAATAGAAATATCTAAACTTCAAGAGGCCTCTCTTCATGTAGCCTACAGAGGATTTCGGCGTATAACCAGCACAAAGCCATATAAAATAAGGAACAAATCAGATCTTAGCAAGGCATGTGTAACATTTAGTTCCAGAGCAGAGTTGTCACTTGTTATGTGCTACCGGGCTACATATCAGCAGCACTCACAGCCTCCACCCACCTTACACGATGCTGCTCCACAACAGGCCTGCAGCAAGCACCGGCTGCGGGGTATTGGGGGGGGGGGGTTGAACCCAGAGCCACCTTCAGCACACCTTTGCTGGGCCTAATCTTCAAACGCACCACATGTCAACAACGTATAGCAGCCATATGGAAATGTAATTATCAGCATGCTTCTGAGATTAGATTTGAATTGATATTATGCTATAGATGCTCGCATTTACTTTTGGACAACAAAAATATGTTTAAACACAATTTCAAATGTCGATTACCACTGTCAAACTATATAGTCATATTTCAGATTTGAAATTCAAATTTTATTATTAAGTTATTAGGTTTGCTGATTAATCTCTATAGAACTATATACGAACTAATTTTGCAGGCATTGAATCCGACCAATCAAACATAAAATGAATGAATGAATGAATGAATGGACTTAGACTTGAAATCCTTGTAGTTTTGGTTTAAAGACCACGTGACACTTGGTCGTGACCTCCTAGATTTCCGGGAAATGCAGGTAAACAGGAAAGTTTGGCCTTCTTCTTCTCCTCCTCCTTATTCTTTTTCTTCTTCTTCTTCTTTTATTTTTAAACAGTTGAAACACTTCCAGGCCCTTTGGTCCTGTGCAAATTGAACCTTATCAAGCGCCCTGGTGTCGGAGAATACCGCGATACTTTGGGCACAACTTGACGCCACCAATTTTGTGGACGCTGTTTGTAAATGTTTCAGACAGCGACGAGTTCTTGTGGATTTGTTTGGATGTATTTATGTGGCGTCGGGCTGAATGAAGGTGAATCAGTTTCTATTTCCTTCCTGCCATGAACACACTGTGGCTGATTGAGGCCCTGCATGGACTGGACCAGTCCTCTGAAAGGTAAGAGATAAAACATAATTCTATGAGTTTTTAAAAAAAATAATTTATTGTAATTAATTGTTAGACTAACTTAGGTTACACTGCTGAGTCTGGGTCTGTATGTGGTTACAGGCCAAAAATGTGAGAACCACAGGTCTGGGCAAGAGTTAGAAAACAGAGGATAAGAAACACTGAGCTGTTGATGTTTTTTCCTATAAAAAACAACAAACAATGTACTACTCTTATTACTCTTAAGATTTTCTTTATTCAGATAACCTGTGGACCAATGAGAAGTCATCTTTATAGTACACTTTAACTGCTCTTCCTTATTTTGATTTTTGCAACGGTACAGTGAGGGCGTCCCCACAGGCCTGAACATTACGGGCTGCCGTGCATCAAGTCTCCCCAGCAGCCTCATTATTCCATTCTCCTCTACTATCCAAGGTTGATCTAATCACCACATCAACAACCGCGATGTGTGAGAGAACAAATAGTGGAGACAAAATGAACAAATGATTAGTATGCTGTGAAAAGTACAATACGTTTCTTATTTAGCATTTAGATAACTATCTATCCTGAGGAGCAAGCTTCAAAGTTGAACTCAGTTTAGGCGAGGGGGATTAATTCTCTCTACTCCATGCTTCATTGAATCTCTCATTACCAAACTTTGTCTGTATTGATGTTAGATTTGATTGAAGATTAGAGCATTTAGCAAATCTTGCTTTTCCGCATGTATCAGGGTTTTTCAAGCACGGCACACCGCTCGCTGGTCAATACCCTCACTTTTATCCAGTGTCTGCTTCATTTAAACTTAATCAACTCCATCAATGAACTGGAACAGCGAAACGTCCCCTGGAACAATAGCTTTTGTTGGATAATGCTTTGGTCTTATTCCCAACCGGGTGGCGATAAACCTAAAATTACACTATGATGAACTATTTCAATCAATATGATAATGGAAATTGGCTTGGGTGACTCTTCGCAGGGCTTAAGGAGGCAGGCTAAAGCCTATGTGACATTAATACATCTCCATGCTCTCTTCCTGCTGTTGCAACCCCCTACCTCACTTTATTGTCCCATCTTTTCAGTGACATTGACTACACCATATTGCAAAGCGCCTGGTAGTTTAATGATCTATCTGCACCAGGGAATGCTTGTGTTGAAATGGATGTAGAAGCCGACAGTCTCATGCATTGTTTCTCAGCTAAATTATAGGCTCTATACTTTGTTTCCTGTAGTGGCTCAGCGGGGTGTAGATCAATCATTGATGGCACCGCTGTAAAGCAGCTACAACACGACTTTTGCGGCTCATTTGGACGTTTTGTCCTTGTGTGGGATCCAGTGCCTGTTACAGGCTACAGTTCATCATATTTATACTGCTACCAAAAGACCAATTTCACAAGCCATAGCAAGGAAAATGCATGCTCCCCATCTGTTGCATACTAATAAATATGCCACCTTCTGGGACAATCCAGGAGTGATCATGATGATCAACTGCCAAGTGATATGACTTAACATAAACCTGTTTATTTGAAAAGTTTCCCCTCAGCCAATAATTGTCAAATTTATTTCAGCATCTATTATTATTTGCTGAAATGATTTCTAAAAGACACAGAGTTGGTTTTCCACCAAACCTTTCAGTCATTTCATTATCATTTCTAAGGCCTGCGTTGACACATGGTGTGAGATGGATGCTTTTGTGTTGTTTTACACAGAACTGAGCAGTTATTACTGGAGCTGAAAGTCACAGCTGTTGTTTAGCAGTGAGTCACTGATCACCCTTACCTGGTATGAATTACTGTAGATCCAGTGATGGAGTCATTGGTTTTGTTTTCCCATCACAAAATTCAACTTCAGTTAAACCAACAGTGAGCACATCATGCACATATGCATCTAGGATGTCATATGTTGAAACACGCAGTAAATAATCAAAACTGAAGTACACGATGTGTTACTCACCAAATGGTAGCAAATCATTTTAAACAGCACAATGAAATAATCAAAAATTGATGATGATCATAACATTAAAATACTAAACAGGTATGTTAAGTTTCTGCTGGTATTTTGGAATACTTAATATTTATCCATACATTTTGAAAGCCCTCTTTCGATTTAGTTCTGTAAGGGAGTGAACCCTGTTCACAGTCCATCACAGATAACACGTCTCTCTTTATTGTTCTCGGACTTGCGTTATTATTATATAGTGATGCAGTGCAGACTTTACTTTCAGCTGGTATATATGATTTGTAATTACCTGGCTAAAACATGCAAAAACACCAGTACTGCCCTTTAAGGTGTTCACCATTGAAGGTGCTATATGTCAGGGAGGAGACACTACCTTCATATTAGGTGCTAATTAGTGATGTCATTTCTGTCCTCACCACATAGGGGTGGTAAGGCTGTATAGAATAGTATGAAAGTACACAATGGCCAAGTTATTGGATCAAAAAAAAAAAAAAAATCTGATGTTTGTATTATTGGTAAAATCTGCTTCTAGCTTTTGCAGAACCTGTTATTTAGACGTTTTAATTTTTAGGTTAGTTTTTTACATACCACACAGTCTATGCAATGGCATTGTTTATCATGATCTCAAACATATCCCTGCATATCTGTCCCTGAGTTTCTTATTACTTATCATCGTACATATACTGTAATACGATATATATATATATATATATATACATGCCAAAAGCACTATATAAGACAAGATGGACTAGTGTTGACAATGCTGATACATGAGATGATGCAAAAAAAATTGAAATTGAAAATCTGCAGTTTCCTGCATCATTGTGCTCTTCACTGCTGGCATTTTGCAAAAATAAAATAAAAATGGTTGGTTGTACAATACTAAACAAACAGCGTGCAAAAGCAAATACAGTGATTACCTGGTGCACATAGTGGAGCTTTTAGCTGCTAAGAGCTATTTCACTGAGGGGTTGGTGGAGACCAAAACAGAACTAGCAGAAGAATACATCTTTGACTTGTTCTCACCAGGGTGGCACACAAACCCCAAATGATTACTTATCCTACTCCATGTTTATTAGTTAGGGAAATATTGAGACAGCAAATTCCGTAAGTCAACCATGTTAGGCATTTCTGCTGCAGAATTGGTTTATTAACTTTTAAAGACAACAATGCTCAATACGGTAAGGTTAGTCATCTTCCTTTTAACTCCTTACTTACAGTCTACTTACAGTTAGTTTTAGTGTTGGGCAGTTCATGACAGAGATGGATACTCTGCCTCTCTAGCCTCCCACCTCCTGCATCAGCCAGTGTCAATTAGCCTGTCCTCCATCTTAACTGACTGAAGCTGCTTCCATGTCACCATCATCCAGCTAACATGAAACACCAGATGTGTCGTTTGACACTTTTGAATATGTTGTTTGCCTTTGTTTCCATGTTTTTACTCCCACTGCTGGAAATGATTTGAGAGGACAGACATGCACAACAGATACAGCACCTTGAACATCAAAGGCCTGCACTGCAGTATTAGTAACAGTGTGTGTCTGTATTTCTGCTGTAACTCTGCACCCACTCACACACATCCATGTAGCTGCTTCCAGTTGCCAGTTGGTGTGCTTGCCATAGGAAAGCATCGGAGACAGCCCAGAATATAAAAATTTATAGGCCTTTTTCCTGCTTTGTCTGTCTTCTTTCCCATTCTCTTAGGTGAACAGGGTCTGAGTGATAGAGCCAGAACCTTTCATCTCACCCAGTGAGCGTAAATAGCTGCCATGTTTGATTGACGGACTGACGTGCACATGTGATGCTCTGAAAGAGGGGAAGAGATTCAATGTGAACACAGTACATGATAGTTCTACTGTCTTCAAATCCAAGATGTAATGAATGTGTAATTACACAAAAACTGCAGCTACATAAATTGGCACTATGTCATATTTGATCCACATTAGTAACGTAAAAATGATTAAATAATCTTAAAATAATTAAATAATCATTAGAATATTTTCAAAGACTGCTTGCATCTTCAGTCTATAAGTATAGAGAAGCGTAACTTCCTTTTTAAATTCACTTGTCAATTTGAATCTGCTGCACATTTTGCACTCTGTTGTGCAATTAAACTTAGTCATTACCATTGCCAACTATAACATGCACTCTGTGATATAAAACATCTATCATTAAAGTATGTTACTGTTTTTTTTTTTTTTTTTTTTTTTTTGTTGACTCTAAGCTTCTGTCACTGGGACAATAATAAACATGCGATGAAGGCTGTACAAGAGTCATGGCTAAATGAAACAACAGTATATGGCAAGGTAATGATACCTTGTGTTAAGTTTCATGTTATGTCAACCCGTATGTCCAATCTGATCTCAGAAATTTTGTCTTGTATGTCATTTTGGGGCATTTGCTGGAAGGACTGATACTGCATCACATGTCAGCTGGATGTTGCTTAGCAATGAAATACAATAATGTGTCTTTACAAGCTGCACAAACATAAAAACTGGAAAGAGTCTCACTGGAACATCATTCCAGATAATATTGTTTTGCAGAAAAAGTAGAAACGTTTATGTTCCTGCTGAACTCTAACACCTAGTGTAACACAACTGAAAATGCTGCCCAAAAAAATAAGAGCTATACTGTAGACTTCAAGCTGCATGTAATAAAGTATGCAGCTGAAACAAAGTTTGGAGTGAGTGTCGCAGTTGTTTTACTTTGCTTAATACGGATGAATGAATATTGTAATGCCATTCCAGAGCTGACCGAAATAATAATTCAGGCCAGGACTTTCACTCCATACCAGGCAGCTCTATACATACAAACCAATGGCTGCTAAATTTGTAGGTTAACCCTATTTGTTGATATAACAGCTACTGCAGTTTTAGATTTGGGTGCTACTGTAGGCCTAGGTTACAAAATACTAATATGTCGCACTGACCAACAAGACATCTGTCTGAATATTGAGTTTTCAGCGTATGTACAGTGTGTCCACTTTCCCTGTATCCTGTAACATAATTTAGTTCTGGTCCATAGCCTAGGTTTACTAGTTAGTAGTTTTTTTACTTTTTGAAATATAACTTTTGGAACTTTCATATGTTGAACTATTGATATAGTTCCTCACCCAATTGTAAGTTGTGTAGCCTAATGGCTATTGTTTCACATTATTAGCCACTTAGCTAGCTATACGGGATATGTTGTGTGTGTGTGTGTGTGTGTGTGTGTGTGTGTGTGTGTGCGTGTGTGCGTTTCAGAGTTTTTGGCTGACCTGGTCCCTTACTGGCAAACATGTTGCCTAATTTACAGCATTTAGCTGTGTCTATGGCAAGGGCCCTTTTCTTTTTGATTCTCTCCCTCTGTTCCCCCTTTCTTTTTCAGCATGACACAATGATCGTCCGCTTTGATGGTGTTCTGTAAGTAACTAGAAATGGAAAACCGTAAGATAGCATTTTTTAGTCAGGTAGCACAAATTGACAGAACCCCTGCTGACTTGTTTAGAACGGCGTCGGTAGACAAGCAGCTGAACGGTTGCCATGCACTATGGTTGCTATGTGTGCAATGCCTTTATACAATGCCTTTCCTTAGGGCTGTGGTGTGAAAGTCACGGGAGAATTCTGAGAGGTCTGTGAACTTGCTCTGTGAACCAACTCCTGCTGCTATATTATTGCTGGTCAAACACCCGCATGCCACCAGGGAATGTCGTAGTGATCCCGACGGGCTGTCCGCCACTGCTTGGGTTGATATTAGGTGACTTGGTTTTAAGGAGTTCCCATAAAGAGAGTTCTAACTGGCCTTTGTGCTTAGGGTCATCGTTTAGATAAAGTCAACACATGAACTGAACATGATTGTTTTGTTTCAAGTCCCGATGTGCTGGGCTATGATACCGACACACTGTGGCACTGTCCAAATACCTAAGGACAGCACTTTGATGAATACTCTATCTTTGATTTCAAAATGTTAATGCATTGTTTTAGTATACTTTATGCACTGCGCATTGTGATGGGTATGTGGCTTGACACATATTTCTTTGTTTGGCCTCAGAATGGTGAGACTGATGTTTTTTGCAATGGGATTTTGCTTTGATATAATACACAAAAAAGCATATCACTCTCATCTGCACTCCAATGGGCTGGAACTGGTGAGAAGGAAACAATTTAACTAAAGAGAATATATGCATCAAATGAAAAGCAGATGAAAAAATATGCAATTATGTTCCTGATTGGGTTAATTTTTTCTCTGCCAGCAAATGCCAGCTACCACTAGAACATGTCCCAAATAAGTGGGTTCCAAGCCTGGGCGAGGCCCCAGAAAACGTCACATCAGAACGGTGCCATCTCCTACTACATCTCCGTTTCCTCAGATCCATGGCCAGTGTGTCCCCCTCGTTTCTCTCTCCTGTTTGCTCTACTCAGCTTCTCTCTGCGTCCCAGTTAAGGGAGCTCAGTTTCCGTCTGCCAAAGGGTTTGTAGCTGCCCGGGAGTAATGACCTGAGGGGGTACTTTGTGACAACTGGGGTATAATAATGCCTCCAGCCATGGACAAAGCAGACCCTTGGGGTCAATTTTTAAATACTTTTATGTTTTTCACCAAGGGTAAGAGTCATTTGTTTTTTATTGTTGGCTGTATACTTCACATACTCTGCTGAAACAACAATTTTTTTCCAATCAACTGGGGATATAAAGTTTGGTTAATGTTTATTTCAACAAAACAGGTACAATTTTGATGAAACAGTACTAGTGGTGACCTATCGCTTCTGATGAAACATCTTCCACTTTTCAGCAAAATTCATCTGGCAAATGTCTGTAGGCTCTAGTCCCTCAGATCAAAACAGTGTTATTGATGCACGCAAGGGAATATGGAATCACCTGCAAATGAAAGGCTTCTCCTAATAGGTTAATTGTAACAAAGGCACAGGGTCTTGCCCCATTGAACAGAAGAGGATTGTGCTACACAGGCCTGTGGAAATGATGCTGCCTGCTCTCCCCTGCAGGGCCAGGGTTTGTCTGTCAGCAGTTAAATGTTTATCTCCTACCCCTCCCCTAACACTCAACAATCAATTTACCTCCTCAGGGTCCATGAACCCAAAGATTTGACCTTGCAGACTTGAGCTTTTGTCTCCCCCTTCATCTCTCATATCTCAGAGTACTTATTACAAGATGAAGTAAAGATATTTTGAAGTCTGCTTTTTTTTTTTTTTTTTTTAACAGATAGAGCAGTTGTAGTAAAATGCTTTGGTGGTCAAAACCACTGGAATTAATTTGGCGTATAAAGCCAAGTTTTCCATACAAATCTGTTTTGAAGAGTAACAGCATAGTGGCAGCTATTTTAGGTGCACAATTTAAATGCTGTTTTAGATTCAGGATTTGTTGTATCAGTAAGTTCAAACAGGTGTATAAGGAGTTAGTTTGGCACTTTGGAAAATGCACTCGATTGCTTGCAGAGAGTTGGAAAAGAAGATTGAGGGACCTCTTATATCTGCATGCTAAATATAAGGCTACAGCCAGCAGCCATTCTGGCTCTGTGGAGAGGTGGCAAAGATATAAAACTAACAAAACATCTTATATCTCAATTGTTTAACCTGTAAAACCAAAATTTCTCATTTTACTTGAATTGTATGGCTTAAACAGATATAATTTGATACATTTGTGGACAGTATGGTTGATGATGAGGTATTTTTTGTTACCACTAATCATTAGAGTTTATTCTCCTAGAGTTTATAGTTTATAGTCCTAGTTATCATCTCAGTTTGCTAAAGAGAGCATATACATTTCCAAAGATGTTCAGTCAGTGTAAAAGTATCAAATCGCAGTATGCACGCCGTGTTCTCACACTGTGTTGTCCTGTAGAAACTAGAGCCCGACCGATATGAGGTTTTTGGGGCTGATATCGATATTATGAAGTTAAAAAAAAATCAGATATCGATATATCGGCCGATATTATTTGTGTATATTATACTACAGTACTAGTCAAAAGTTTGGATGCACTTGCACAGGAAATGACATTTCAATTCGTGTGTCCAAACTTTTGACTGGTACTGTACATTGAATACCGTATACATAAACAGAGTATATATACGAGTATATATTAACGAATTTTAAATGCACATTCAAAAAATGTTAATATCGGCGGCATATCTGTAGCATATCTGCCGATACATCTGCAGTAGGCTCGTATCGGCTGATTAAAATCAGCAAAATGATATATCGGTCGGGCTCAAGTAGAAACCATTCATGATGTTAATACTAGAAATCCTACTGCTGTTTCAGTACTGTATATACCATATCCAATGACTCTGTAGTACATTTTATAATTGATAGAATAAAAGCCAGTTTGTGGTGAATGCCTTAATGATAATTATGTGTTCAGAAATTATTAAATGTATTTCACTAAATTTGAAGAGAAGTCTTTAGCGGTTGAAATATTTTACTGCTAGATTACTTGTACACTGATGGGTACACAGCCTGGGGATGTTTCTGTGTCACTCAAAGACTTCAAATCCCAAGATTTATTCAGTGTCTCTCCCCTTTGTACAGTAACCAATGGAGAGAGTGCATACCCAGCAAGGTGTGAGTTAATTGGGTATAGAGTGAATAAAAAAGGAGAAAAAGCGGTGCTTTTTTTCTCTTATGTGACATTTATTGAAACTGCTGATGGTGGAGCACAAAGCTTTCTTCAGGGTATGTGAGGAGAGCTTTGTAGTCGAAGCATCATCTGTTTTAAAAGATTATGGCGTGTTTGCTTTTCAGTTTATGGCATTTTAGTTTATAGCAGAGTAGTACACAGAAAACAGTAGGGGGGGGTGGGGGATTAGCGTGCAATACAAACTCACGGGACCATTAGCACAGAACCTGGCAAATTAAGCTTCCACATGAAATGATAGAAGTGCTACCTTTTAAAATTCTGATTGATTTCACATGTTATATTCTGTTGAACCTGAAATTAAAAGAGGCATTACTGAAACAAGGGATGCAAAAGGCAGTTGCAACATCCAGAAAAACAATAGATAGTACAGCATTTTAAAGGAACAGTGACAGGAATATTTGTTTTATTGTAAGAATGAGATAAAAAAAAAAAAGTTTATGTGAAGATACAACCAGCACCCATTTAACTTAGCTTACCATAGAGGGGTAAACAGCTGACCAGTAACTCTAAAGTTAATTTAGTTAATAATTTAAAATTACCTATACACTGTGATTTTTGGGTTTAATTGCTGCAGATACCTACCACATAAAATGAGCATCTAATGAAGGCTGTCATTACGTAGCTAAGCTAAACTAACTGGAATTGATATTTTGGGGACAGACATGAGAGTGGTATGAATCTTCTTATTTAACTCTCAGCAGATAAACAAGTTGATTTTCTCAAAACTGTCATTTTCTCATCATATGCTAAATTACGTTATTGGTTACTGCATCAGTTTTTGTTCACATTTCTGTTTTTTTGTTGGTTATGTATACAGTCAATAGCTAGTAATACAAATAAATGTAATACTAATGATTTGTGTTCTCATTTACACTTTTTTTAATAAACAACTTTCACTGTGTATGTTGACATGTAAGAACAGTGTTTAGTTTAAAACTGAAAATTCTGAGATCATTCTGGGGCTTGTGTCAAGGCTTGGCTTGTTTTTCCACTGCTGCATTAACCATTAAGAGAACAGTGTCTAGTTTGTGGAGTTTTTATTTGCTGAGGGGAAGCCAGAATGGTTGAGGATGTTTACACGTGGGGGAAGAGCTGCAGTAATAGAACTCAGCTGGAGTAGGTTACTTGAGGGAACGCTTCAGGAGTGGGAACAGAGCCAAAAGAGCGAGGAAGCATACTTCACTTTATTGATTTTGTCGATCGTCTTAAATGAGGGGCACTCCAGGCCAAGGGCTCACCTCTGCGTTATCTCTCTCTGTGCCTGTGTAGCTCAGTGGACAACATGTAGTAGTTACAGGAACTGGGAGGCAGGAATTATTTACACTATGTGTTTATGTGTGGGAAAGATGTGTGTATGTGTAGGTGTGTGTGTGTCTGTGTGACTTCCACTGTGGTGAAGTTCTAACTCAAGTTTATGATTCCAGAAAGTGTTGGATATTAACCTTTTGTCATTATCTTTCGATTTTGACGTGAGCTGTCTGTGAGATTTGCTGCCTCTAGTGTCTGTGTTGTAAATAAGCCTCACATGCATCATCTTGAAGTGCAGAAATGAGCTAGTATATCCACGAACCACATCTTGTCTACACCCCCTCATCATGGATCATGACCTTTTGCTTTACACTAGAGATACACACCACTATTGTGACTTATTCATCAACTGTGACTTGGTTATAAATGGCCTCTTAAGGCAAATATTGATTAAGTCATGTGTAACATCACTTGACTTAAAGCAAATGTCCATAAGCAATTATGGCTTGTAGTCTTTTAGTATTTTCCATTTTTGCTTTGGCTGACATACTCATTAGTTTTATAGTCCCTTATGTCCTGTCAGATGGCAAGGGATTTTTTTTTCCCACTGTCACTGTCCCCATAGACACATCACACACATTTGAGTCCTTCAGAGTTATTTTATAGTTTTTTGTGTAAATTCAAACTTACTTAAAAAAAATTATTTTGAATGATTGGAAAATTGTGAAAAAAATTATGTGAATACATTAGAGTTGGATATATGTACATGTAGTTTAATTTTTTGATATGTTGTGGTATTCTTCTGAGACGCTGGATTAAATAATAATATGAACATGGCTGTTTTGGCCTATATAGAATTAAAAGTATTTTAGTGTTACTTCCTGTGGATGTTTGTTCAAAATTATGTGCAGCCATTGTCATTTGTAAGCTTTTTTAAAAATTCATCTGAGGAAAGTTAAAGACCTGCGCTGTATATACAAACATGCTTTGTGACATCATGTGTTTTTTTTTGTTTGTTTGTTTGTTCAAAATGCACCTCACATAACACTGAAGATGACCTTTACAGAAACATTCTTTTGGCCAGTGATATAATATTTAAAACAGGACATCTGAATATGTTTTATCCAGTATGTGCAAAATTTTATAACTTCAGTACCATCATGAAACACATTTGTGCAGCTTTTAACAAATCACGAATATCTATATAGTATTTATATAGCATAATACAGCATTTCTATGTAGCTTTATATTTGTCAACATGATTAACTACTTAGTTAACTGAAAAACTTTCCTTTAATCTGATAAATGTTGAATTTATGACCTAAAAGTTACATCAATTTTGGCACTTTTCAGCTATGATGGAAAAAAATAGCTACATAACTTTAGGTTTTGCAGGGTTGGTAGGACAAAAAAAAAATCTTGTGTTGCTTTAGGATTGCTGTGACAATCATTTTTCATTTATTTTCTTCATTAAAGAGAGAATTATTATTCAATAATTTGGGAAAGATTAAGTAAAAAATTCTGCCTTAGAGCATGTTAGGATACGTATATTTTCTATTAGTTGATGCAATTGCATTTAATTATAAGGTGAAATGCCCTTCTATATTTGGGGTATCTTTCTTTGGTCTGTTGGTCTGTTGTGTTGTCTGATAGATTTGACTGTGTGCTGTTACACTGGTGCTGCATAGACAGCTTTGCAGTGTTGTTTGTTGTCAGTCGCATAGATCATGCCATAATTTATAGCATGGGTATTTTTTTATATTCTCTTTCTAACGTCATGCTCAACCTGCTTGAAGTATCTGTGTCGGATCTGAATGCTGTTTGGAATTTGTTATCCTGCATGATTACCATGATTTTCTCTGGCAGTGGCACTTTAGCTGTACTGAGGGAATTTGTATGTTTTTACAGGGTCTTCCCTCTGTGTCGCCCTGTTCTTGTCCTGCAAATCAGCTTCATCTACATCTCTGTTATAAACCACCTAAGCTTCCTTATCTTTTGTCTCTCTCATTTCATTACACAAAATCCCACAGAAACCACTGGGCAGGATCAGTTATTCCCAGCCAGCTCACTGGTTTTCCACTTCTTTATTAAAGTGTAATCAAACATCGGTTTAAGTGGAAAATAAATATCCAGATCTAATAAGCTGCTCAGCCGGATCATGTAAATGCAAATTTTCAAGCTGGTTCCCATCCGTCCCATTGATGGGAGAACAAGCTACAACAATCGCCTCCTCTACCCATGATTGTAAATCAAGGAAAATAATGGCTGGATAATGACCAGTTTGTGGTCTCAAGCAGATTGAATGATAACAAACCGTGTATGTTGCATGCAGCTTTTCATTTAACATCCTATCATGGGGAAACCCGGTGAACAGCTTGGTGTGCCTCATTAAAGGGGATGTCTATGCCTTGTAAATTTTGTGGAGCAAGGGGTAGAAAATTCACAAGACAAACTTCCTGAAAGGGGAAGACAAGGTTTATTCCCCGCCCATAGGGACCCCTTGTGCCAAGGCGGGGAGACCTGAAGATCAGCGAGCCGCCAACTGCATTGCAGTCTGTTTTCTAATGTTAAGGAGCAAGAGTGTGAATTAAAAGAGAAGAAAACCTACTTAGACAAGCGCTAAATAATAGACATATAAATTGCTTCGTTTTCTTGTTTGGGGGAGATGCTGATTTAGCTGCTAATTGGTGACAGAAACTGTCAAATGGGTGGCAGATAGTGATTGTGGTGGCTTCTGTCAGGATTAGGTGAGAGGGAAGAAAAAAAAAAGAGGCTTTCTTCTGGTGAAGGCAAAGACAATATGACGGCAGTCCCCTCCCTTCCCTTGTCTGATATTTACCCAAAACACATTAAACAGATAAAGAAGAGAAAAGAAACAATAAGCTTGGGATTATGGACCCTGTCTCTTGCCTTCGTCTTGTGCTCTCATGTTTTTGCTTTTTTCTCTTCTCTAAGCCATCTCTGTGATTGATTAACGTGTTTGTTTGAAGAAATTCTGAATGTTTGCTTGCACAATAAAACACACAAATGTATGAATGCGTGCAGGATGTACACAGACATGAGCGCTGTGCGCACACAAAGATAGTGAACCGGCTGTAAAAGAGATGGATAAAGACTGACTGACTGATCTCTCGAGGGCATCTTCCTCTAACCCTGCCCTGACTCTCCTCCCTTTTCTCTGGAGTATTGAAATGAACAGTAATTAGGCTTTGATACTCTGGCAAATGAACAGTAATTAGAGTGTGCTACTGTGGATCCTCTGCCTGGGCTCCTCATTGAATATTCACACCATTATTGAACGTTAAGATTAGCTCGCCGCTGTCATGCACAAACAGTGTGGCATGGCAACGGCCCTTTGCAGATGGTATTAGGGGGATGGTGGAGGCAGAGTGCGTGCGTGCGTGTGTGAGTGTGTGTGTGTGTGTGTGTGTATGCCTGTAGACAGGTCGCCCAAGCCTGGCGGACCCTCAGAGGGGATTTTCTGGTTATTAGATCCTTGCCAGATCATGGGCCAATTATAAAGAAAACTGTCAGTCAAGGCAAAGTGGCTATGTGATTAGCGGAAAAGGACAAAATCAGGTGAGGAGTGTGAATCTTTCTGGAGGCAGCTTTGATTTGCTAATAAGAGGGAGAGGGAAAGGACCGGGGCAGGGTCCCCAGCTGTAGTCCTGCTTTGCTCTCTTCATTTTCACTGTGACCTTCTTAGCGCTGCTGGTCTAATCTGTGCTGCAGAGGAGACATAAAGAATGGCTCTCGAGGGGGTTCTCTAGGTCCAGGCTCTGAATGAGGCACATGGGGGTTAGCTACCAAAAATGAGAGCAGTACCCCCTACTCCCAACCATTGGGACATAAGTAATCAAATAGTTCCTTCAGCACGACAGGGGCCAAATGCTACTTAATTACCTTAATAGTTTTTAAAGACTTTTTTACTCCTGATAAAAAGGGGAAAAATTCACTTAAAGCTATGTCACAGAGAGAAAGAGGAGTGAAAGGATAAGAGGAGGGAGGGAGAATCGCTTGTCTCTGAGAGCATCCCGGGCAGACAGAAGCTCAGTCCGCTTCTCTTCCTAATTTCTAAAAGCACGACAGTGTATCCTAATTTAGTGGCTGGTGACCAGGGCTGACACTGAGGGGTGTGGTAGGGGCCTTTTTTCCTGGCCATAGTTTCTAGCAGGGGAGAAGTGAGCACAGAGGGGAGACAGGCAGCACAGTGCCAGCACTATAATGAAGCGTGGTAGACAGCAGGCCTGACAGCTCTGGCAGGTGATGCATGAGGCCCATGCTAATTCTTCAGCAAACCAGTGATGGATCTTGAAATCTTGACCACACATCCCATTAGCCCCTGTCTGTGACAGGAGAATAAAGATATTAAAAAATCTGGGTGAAGTTGGGAGAAGGGGGTGCAGGGGGACGCGTAGCGGGATGTGGACAGCCAGTCAAAGGACCTTACGCAAACCTCCAAGTCCTCTGCAATATTTTCAGCTGCAAAGTTATTGATGACTTAACCTCTGGGGTGCAGGTTATGGGTGATGGATACTGTGCATCCCCAGCATGGAACAGCAGAGGATAACAAGGTAGACAGTGAATCACCTGCACACAGCTGATAAAAATAGAATATGACATGTTCCACAGCATATACGCTGCATTATTCCACTGTAAATTCTAAAGAGGTGAGTGAACTGGGCTTTCCTGTAAATAGATTAGTTCATTGAAAGAGTTTTCTATAGTCTCAGCTGTTCTGCGCATCCCCACTGCTCTGGCTTTTGCATCTCAGCACTATGAATGGAAGGACTGTTTATTAGGCTGTCCCTGCCAAATTCCTCTGCGACCTTCCTTCCTTTCAGGAAAAAAAAAAAAACCCGCTAAGGAAATAAAAAGTCCAGGAGGGTGTAGAGCTCCTCAACTATCAAGCACTCAGGTGTGTTTACCATATATCTTTTATCTTCCTCTGCAGGGTAAGGCTAATATTTCTGACAAGTTTTGTGTGAAATATAAATGACCCTGTCTTGATACAAATAGGAAAACTGGTAGCAAGGCGAGCCGAATCGCAGCCAGGCCCTAAGAATTCTTCCTATTTCTCAGGGTTGACAAATAGCACCGAGGAAGTTCCAGGGGAAACTGAGAGGTTACTGTGACAGACAAGGAGCACAATTATCACACTATGATGAAAGAGCCGTGGCGAGTGCGCGTCGCACCGTTAATTACCGTCCTTTTTCCACCAGCCTCTAATGTGAGGAAAAACACGCGATGACAAGTGTGTAAAAGAGCAAGCACTAAATTACTGTCAGGAAAAATAAACGGAGGATCGCACGGCCCGCACAGTGATTTACGGGGGCAATTAGTCACCGCCCCATGGAGATGCTGAGGACAGCAGTGCGGCGGGAGTGTGTCACGGAGAGATAGTGTGAGAGACACCCTACGCTCCACCCACACTTCTAAAGAAAATTGGATCGGGAGGTAGGAGAATGTTCTCTGTGCTCTTGGCTGGGTGACCTTTGTCTGTCAGAGGGCATGTATCCAAGTTTTCACTGGTTTTAAAGAAGTTCACAAATAGATGATCAAGCAAACTACAGCACAGTAAACATCTGACTTGAAATAAGTGCCATGTTGTCATACATATATGTATGATAATAGAATAAAAGAAGTAACATCAATGGGCAATATGGAGCACAATTAGGTCACCATTACTAGTTTTATGCTGAAGTAAGTTGATTATGACAATGGTGTAAGACAAGCTAAAGCAATGTCTGTCATTACACTATCAGTAGAATACAGCCTTTTGTCTTAAGTTGAATATGTCAGCATACTTGAAATGCTAAACATCTAAAATGAGCAGTCCCCCACTCCACCATCAAACATCAATAGGCTCTAATTGTTTCTAAACGTGACACAAGTTAAGATGCTTCAGTTTAAAGCCCGCTGTCACATCTCAGAAGTGACGTTTGATTCATCGTCTCATCTGTGCGAGCAGCTTCTGAGACAGGAGGTCACATCCCAGTCGTCACATGTCCCTCATACTTGATGCTCGCTTATGAAATGGATCTTTCATCACACATTAAAATACCTGCTGTACTTTTAAGGAAGTAAAACCTCTGGGAATATGCCCAAGTGAGTGGAGAGCCCATTGATTTGTAATGGCTGATGACAGATAGTGTCACATCATCTTTGTTAATTTCACTCATTCTCCGATCCATTGAACAAACATGGCATGTCCATTTTTTTCCCTTTTTTTTTTTCTGAAGAAATTTCTGAAGTGATAGGCTATAAATTTGAAGTGGGCTTTGTTAGAAAATTGTCACACAAAGAAATTGTGTGATGTCTTACAGACATGGTAAAATAAAAATGGAGCTGAGAGCAGTCAAAAATTTATCCTAATATATCCATCACATCCAAATAAAGACAATTATAGTTGAGCACTTTAAAGAAAAGCCTCAGACACAGACTCTTGACTTCTGATGCATTTGCTTCACTTAATGTTAATATTTGATGCTAACATGACACAATGTGTTGCAGTATATTGACATTTTAATCTGTCTTGTCATGCTCCTGTACATGTTTGGACGGAGCATTTGCACTTGTATTGTAGGGCAATAATAACAATGCCAGAAAGCTAAGTGTTATGGACAGTATAATATGAAAACGGGGGGGGGGGGGGCGGGTTTCAGATTCTCCCGGCCATACAAATCCAGTCGGGGCTAGTGAGTGGGCTTGCTAGGTTGAGCCACGTTTCCAGGTCAGTGGCCTTGAGCATGCTTGGTTACAGCTGCCGTGCCCATTCTTATTGGCAAAGGTGCCATAAGACGGGGTTGTGAGGGGCCATAAGTGGTGAGGAGGAAGCGGTGGAGAAGCTAACCAGGAGAGGCCCATATGCATGTCCAGTAGACTGTTTCCCTCAGGCGCTCTCTCTCCACATCCCTCACTTCACTGCATTATCCAGTCCTTTGCCACGGCCATAAGTGCCAGGACATCAAACTTCCTCAAGCTGTCAGCCTTGCTTTTCCCCCGGAACAACATGATGTGAGATTGGATGAGAGTAAGAAAAAGCAGCTGATTGAGCTGGAGAGTGATGAATAGAGAAATGTTCACAATCAGGTCCAAAAAAGAAACAGCGCCAGTCTGTTTAAGCTTTAGCTGCTGCCTCTGACAATTAAAGGGTTTTTAATTTATGGCTGTCATAGACCTGTTTTACTTTAACCTTTATTTCTCTTATTAATTATGGTGAACTGGCTAGGACTCATTATAAACCAGTGCAATGTAGATTGAGATTTTCATACTCTAACATAAAAGCTTTGACAATTTTTTTTTTGTTTGTTTTTTGCTGTTATGCACATTTCATCATTATGAACACTATATTTCATTGAACAGGGGGGTAGCAGACAAACACTTTAGATTTAGTTTTACAATCGTGAAATACATGAAATTGCTTTATTGGAAAAGTCAGATCATACAACTGATAAAATGTTTATTTCTGTGCTGTAACTATGCAGGTGGTTAGCTCAGCAAAGCATGAAGACTGGAAAGATGTCAGGAGCAAAGAGTCAGTCTGTCCAATAGGAAGTGAGATACCTTGTGTTAATGAATGAGCCTTAGAAGTGCTAGTACCGTAGGTGAATACTGTTTGACAAAGCTCTTTGGTAGAGCGAGGCTAGCTCTTTCCTTCCTTTTCCAGAGTAGCTGCTAGTTATACTATATTTCAAGTATAGTTCTGAATATTATTGATCTAATCTACTTTGCCACCAGAAGCATATACACTAAGCAGTTTACGCTCCCAAGAGAGTGAAATGTTTAACCTTTTGATTGGCATTTATGTTTCTTTGCACCAAAAGAATGTTTTTTTTTTTGTTTTTTTTTTACCCAAACACGTTGGGTTATTAGCGGTTTTAGTTGTAGAATGTGAGTTTAAAAATCATATGGAAATATATTTAGCAGCAGTAAATATTCTATATAGGAGACAGGTTGTTTCTTTTGGAGTCACGATAAAGCAAATGCGAAGTGTCTGTGTAGTCTCAAAATAATCTCAAAACCCTCATTGGGCATTTAAATGAGTAAATTTCAGTTTAAAATTAGTTACCATCAACTTAACCCCCCAAACACATGCATACACGTCTGCGGTCTTTGTTGTGTTTCTAGTTTATCAAGGAAAGTTATTTGAAAACGCATTGGGACTTTTCTTCAAAAAAGAGATGCAAGTGTGAAATCATACTTTTCCACTTTTTCCATGTTTATGTCTTCTGGTGTTTTGTGAAAACAGGCTTGAAATTAGGCTCACTAACTGGCTAAGGAGGGTAGGTAAAAAAAAATAGGGTCTATGAATCAATATGGGCAATGGGGGAAGGCCAAATGTAATAAATAATACAATAACAAGCCTAACTAATGAGCTGTTGCGATTGTGTAGTTCACAGAATAGTCCCTTTGTACGAATCCCTGCTAATAATCTTGGGGAGCCAGTGGATGATGAAGTGTTGCCATAAGGCAACACCTGTGCAATTAAAGCAGCGGATTCTTTTGCACGTAACATTAATTTCAGCCCTCTATAAAGGCCCAATGAGCACACTAATAATCTAGTCTACTTGACTCCATGTCTAGCTGAAACAGAGCATCTAATTAGGTAAAGGTAATTAATTAAGGATAAACGGAGCTAATCAGGGCCCGTTAGCACTCCCACTTTCTTGGCATTAAGACACGAAGCCTCCTGCTCTCTCACTGGCTGCCCTGTCATCTTCTCAGTGAACATGGAAAAGATATGTTTTTAATAGAGGCAATGTGATCTGACGGTGAACTAGTCTGCTCCCTCAGGATCAAGATACAACTCTGTTGCATCTCTAATGATCTTGCTAACTTTCTGAATTCCTTGGTAAATTATTGTTTTATAAAATTCAATGCTGTTTCTGTTAAATAAACATCATGACAGTTACATGTGGTTCAATTAGGGTTAGTTTCAGTGTATAATAATTTGGGATGCTTATATAGGAGTAGCTACATTTAAAAAGTGAGTTTAACACTTTAAAAGAGATGCAATACAAAATGTATTTTTTAAAACTGTTTTGCTGCCAATTAATCATCTAAGCCAATTTTTGGTATGAAAATTGTAAACAGTGTCTAATTTCTTAACAATTCTTTAAATCCTTGGAGTCCAAAATTAGTTGGTAGCATTTCAAACCTAAAATATGCAGTCTAGTGGTGACCAAGAGTAGAGTCCAACAATAAATTGTATATATAATACTTAAATGTGATTTCATGTTGTTGTATGTATTTAGGCTCAGATGGCAAACATCCAACTTCCTAGCATTTTTTTTCTAATTATAACATGAAAGGTGAAGGGGGAAACCTGAAATGTTGCTTCCATGTTACACTGATGCAGTAGTATCATGGAGACCCCTGTGCTTACACCCTTGTACCTATCATGTCCAATTTTTTTTCCTAAAACATATTCCAGCCTGCACATACTTGAAAATACTGTTTGAAAATGGAAATTTAATGGTTATTGTAATGAATGTTGACTTGGCAGATCAGAAAAGCAGGAGGAAGGAAATGCAAGTGATCCTGAGAGAAGGAGAGGTTTGTTTAGATGCTCGGGTGTCGTTAGGCTTCATGAGGAAGAATGATTTGGGGGAAACATGATTATTTTTTCCTTCTGCTTTTCCTTGTACACAAGGGAGTCGTCTGCTACAAGAAGGCAGGGCGCTCCCTCGACACGCATCATTAGAAGGTTTTTTACAAGCGACAAGCAGGCTATTTGGCTGTCATTGGGATTGTTTGAAGAGAATATGTTTCTGCACCATACTCCAGGGAGCCCCACATCAGGAAAAAAGTAGATCACCCTTGAGCACTTGACACTGCTGTTATGCATTTGTCAATATTAAGGCTAAGAGGTTGGGCCAGTGTGTGTAAATTGGGAGCTTGCCGTCGTCGCTTGCCTCAATTGTGAGTTGACCTCTAACCTGGTATGTCACTCATTCACTAATCTTACTTCTGCTAATTGCTGCCGTCTGTACTGTTCAATTATTCAGTTTTACTAAAATACTAAGAAGTTCCTAAATAGGGTTCTGGTGTGCCAGTACAATAAGTGCTTAGCTATGAAGTGCAGTATGCACTGCCTACTGATTATCATTGCTGATAATCTGATGATAAAAAAGGAATCTGTATACTGCACAAGATGGTAGTGAAAAGTGAAGTGGCATGTTGTGTGTACATGATGGACTGTCATAATCTGAGCATGGCCCATAATGCAACCATCACTGGTCCAAAGTGCAGGGTGTGTGCAGCATTTACAATTGAAATGAGGCAGAGTGTAGGCATAGGGATCCTCATTATATCATTTCCCCAAGGGCTGAGGGCAGTGCTTCAATTGGGAAGGAGGTAGACAAGTGCATCCTCACTGTTCCACAAAGACAGAGACGAGTAACAGTTTGGTTTCAACACCAATCTCCAAATGGCTATTCAGAAGTGAATGGAGACCAACACAGTGGGGAGAGATTTGTGTCGATGTCTGCAATTCTGGTTCATTTGTCTGCTGTTCACCATGGGCGAAACAGGCAAACATGGCACACGGGTCACATCTGATTCCCTATTGGAGACAAAATAGTGAGAGGATGGCAGCAGCGCGAGGCAGCATTGCTGCACTCTGTCGTGTCCAAAAGTATCTGCATCAGTGGTGCTGATTGTGAGGCACCCGCTGGCGCTGTTTAGATAGTTTGACTACATCAAGCTCCCCTCCAGACGGCTCTTACTGGTGCGATTAGAAGAGGGTGAAGATGAAACATGTTCCGTGTACTTTTAAAATTGTTGATTTTCCGTGTAATGATAGCTCATGCAATTAAGCACTGGCTCCAGGCTATCCGTGTCCTTGTGAAAAAAAAAAAAAAAAAAAAAAACTCAATTATTTGTGTGTGTGAGTGTGTATGTGTGTGTCTGTCTGCGAGTCTATGTGAAATCGAGTGTCTGTATGCACGTCCGCCTGTCCTTCAAATAGATTTTCTACATTACAATTTTAATTTTATGCTGCAGTTAGATTTTCTGCTTGTGCTCTACAGTTCTAATATGATGTATATTGCCATTTACTAAATTAATGTATTACATGCAATTAGTCTAAATGCATTGCAATATGTTCTTAGTAACAAGTACCATAAAAAAGGCAGTGTGTAACATATATAAACATATAAACAAAACAATGTAACTAAAATATATATATATATATATATATATACACATATAAACAAGGTAATGTAACATATGTAAACATAAACAAAGCAATTTAAGTAACATAAAAACATAAACAAAGTAATATAAATTTGAAGTTGCTGTTTTTGTTCATTTCTAATTCTAATGCTGAAGGTATGAATGCAGTTCAACATGTGTTGTAGTAACAGAGCTAACACCAGTCTCTTTATATTGTTTACTGAAATGAACACATGCCAGCAAATGTTTCCTCTTGGATTGAAACATACGCCAGTGTTTTCTTTGTTTTCTGATGTATAGTCTTCATGGTGTGGATGACAGGACATTTGTTTGTGTGTGTTTGTGTTAAAAGGTTCTGGGTGTGTATGCATGCAGTGGTGGGGCTGGGGAGGGGCTAACCTGTAGGGGAGATTGTCAGAAGGACTAAATTTGCCATGAGAGTAATTGTGCTGTTCCATGACATTCACTTCTGCTAAATGTAATCACTTTAAATAATGTCAGTGACATCCTGTGAAGTATTTGGTGGAAGAAAAGGCACTATGTAGGGCAGGCATCTTAGTGTGTGATCCTGACTGTCTGTGCGTTATCTTCTCTTTCATTAGAGATGAACAGCCTCGGGTCGGATTGGTGGTGGTGTGGTGGGGGGTGTTTGTAGATGCAGGGGGTTGGCAGTGGGTATGGAAGGGGGTGGCTTCACTGGAAATGGTAAATAGGATTATAAAGAGGGCTCCAGTGTTGCCTAGAAGACAAAAGTGACTGATGATTAGCTTAATATTTGTTGCACAATGCAACACTAGCTGAACACTGTGAACATTTATTGCTAGTGCCAGGCTCTTTCAGCAAGCATTTCATCACACCCAATTCTGGCCCTGTGAAATCCCTTGTAATTTTACAAACAGTCAGCATGTTAGAGAAGTAGGGGGTAAAAAAGGAAGAGAACATGTTATCGGCGGCTGCCTGATGTGCCTTCTATACCTTGAGGCACGGTGCTGGAAAATTCAGTGTGAACTTTCGACACTTAAATGCTAAAATGCGACTGATTTGGGATGATAATAGGCGCCCTAATAGAAGCTGATCCTTTGCAATGGCTTGGAGTCTTATAGCACACAGCTGTAATGCAATGTGAGTCGACAGTTAGGGAAAAAAATGCAGAAAGGCAGAGATAGTGAAAGATAACACATAGCCCTCCTTGGTGGCTGAGAGGGAAACATGTCTTGTAGTGCTCTGCTATATAACAGGGTCGGTCGGAGGTAGCGGCAGACTGGAGAGGGAGCAGGAGATGGGGCAGGAGACAGTAAGTGGAGTTGGCAGAGTGAGGATTCAGGCAAGGGGGCTTGATGGTGTAAGAATGGAGCCGACCCCTCAGACCTCCAAGATCCACAAATGGACGGAGGCGTTGGACGGGACAGGCTTGGAGTCAGAGACCTGCTCAAGGTTGACAAGAGCTGGGGTCAACCTTCAGCGAGCCCGACTGTAAACAAGCTGCTGGAAGAAACCTAAAGGGCTCGAATCAGGAGTGCTTCCATGGTAATTCTTCACTTATTGCCATGCTGAATTGGCCTTACATATTTGAGGGCTGCCTCAAAGGAAAAGCTCTTGTAACCCGTATTTGCTGCAGCTGCAGCAATAGTCACAGAAATTATATAGTGATATGCTCTTTAGATAGTTCTTATTCATTGCAAGTGATCTTTAAGGTTTGGTTCACCCAAATAATAAAAACATATTTTCTGACTTGCCTCTAGCAGTAGTTACTAGCCACCAGCAGAGATACTTTTGGTGTTATTTAGCCTGCCTCTCTCCCAGTCAAAGTAAATTCAATTTTGTTTGTGTTGCAAAGTACTTAACATTTAGCCTACGTTTAAAATATATATATATATATATATATATATATATATAGAATGTTTCTGGAAATAATGTCCTTGATTTTCTTAATAATCCTCAGTGTTTGACAAGTTTTCACTGGAACAACTTTATACCTTTGTAAAATGTACTTTTTCAATACTACAAACACCACAAACAAAATTCCCTTTCTTTGTAGTGTGGTGGAAGTTGTTTAAATGTTAGAGATAGATGGCTAAAAACCTGAGCACATACAGCCAAACCTCAGCGTGAAGGTTCGCTACTGACCATTTAAAAAAAAAAAAAAAACTGATAAAAATTGATAGATGGGGCTAGTGTTAGTCTTTACTTTTTTCATTTGTCAACAAATCTGGTTTAAAAAAAAAATGAAAGTATAAAAATATAAGTTTAGCTATCCTTCCTGCTTTTATAACAGCACTGAGCCCATTGGTTCCTACTGTAATTTCTATTTAAAAAAAAAAAATAAAAAAAAAGCTCAAAAGGTGCCTTAAACAGCTGGACACAGAAATAAACAATACAACTGCTAATTTCTGATAGCAGACTGAATTAAAATCAACTATAGTGTTTATGCTTATGGTAATGAAGGAACATGCCACCCAGTGCAAGTGTGGCTCAAGTATTTTTAATAGTTTCTAAATCTGTGGCACAAGGAAAGGACATATGACAGTCCTGGGCTACACAAAAAGTTATTTTTAGTAGGATACATCTCCCATTGAATTGAACAAAAATACTTTCAACCTTCTTAAGCTCAAGGTCCTCTTGCCTTTTACATTGCTGTCAACCCAACAACCCACACTTTTTTCTGTCAAAACTAAAATGTGATACTGATGGTTAGATACAAAAACATAAGTAGGAGAATGTGACTTTTGTGATTTGTCCCACTGACCCTTTGCCTTAGTAGAACAATATGAAATTAAGAATTATGAGACAGAGCCGTGTTATATGTGTGTTGACTTAGCAGCAGACGAACTGCTTTGTGACAGCGCATTTACATAAGACTCGCTGTCCTGACTTGTGATAAATTGAAAGAATGGCACAGGAGCAGGTTCAATTATTGCAGAGATAAATGTGGCTGTCTTCTGACTATAGGAGAATGTGTTAAAAAATAAACTTCCGCTCATCTGCTGTTCATCATCTCATCAACACATCGGGATCCTATGGTGACCATGTCCCAGGCAGACAGACGGTTTGTCAAGAGTTTTAATTAGTAATGGGGGCTCTCCAGGGGGATGGGTCTCATAGAGGAGGGTGGGGATCTGTGTGTTGTTTGGGAATATATGCATGTATGTAAAATATTCTTCCTTTTCGTGAAAATTGTTGTTTGCTGATTGTGATTTCATGAGCTAAAGCATCTTTCCTGTGCAGTGGATAATAATACACACATCTTGCCTACTCAGAGAGATGGGCGCCGCCAGCAGTGACACACGCGTGCTCGCATTATTATTATTTCTGATGCATTTAATATCCTCGGTTTAAGCTTTGAAGACAATCTGTGGGGAATATTGAATTTAACCATTCTCTTTTGCCCCGGATTCCTCTCTCAGACAAAACTTTGTTAATTAGCCCCATACCTATAGGCAGAGTTTTCCTTTTCTGACTTTTCTCTGATATTATTAAAGATGCTGCTGACTCTTCCCACCCTGCCTCTTCCTTCTCCTCCTCCTCCTCTGTTGTCTTGTTATCCGAAGACGCCACTGGCATTTTTTACATGCAAATTTGGGCCAAGCATTTTTCCAGCATCCTCCAATACCATTAATGGTTGTAGCCCACGGTTGCCCCCCCTCCCCCTCCCAGTGCCAGTTGAAGCAGAGTCTCCAACTGTTTCTTATTGTCTCCTTAAGGCCCTCTTAGCCCAGTCCACACCAGTGCTGTCTTGTTAGGAGTTATCTCAGCACCCTTGTTCTGGAGTAGTTCAAAGTCTTCACAAATCCTGCTGTCAAACTAAAGTTAGGCATGGGACCTTTTAGAATGTGTTTTAGAAATCAATAGGCCTTCCTGAGCCCACCACCTACTTTTTCTTAGCTCCTTATGCTATAAACTTGCCACAAATTCCTCCACTGTCTGACTTTATATTACTGATACTTTTTTGAATAGAATATCTAATTCATTCAGTCTTTTTATCAAATAAGCAACAATATGGTAAAGCATAGTATTGATATCACTATTACGCGCTACCCAGATTACAGAATTATGTTGTCATCTTTATTGAACATATGGGCAACATATATGGACATGAGGTTACTTGATATATGTAGACAGGTTTGCAAGAAGTGTTTGATATATTTTCTTGAAGAAAAAGACCCTATCCATGAAATGGCTATGATACTCTATGTTGACTGACAAATGTAATGAGAATCATGGAAAAATATGGAAGACTGGGTAGGGCATGCTGTAACATTGCATTAACATAAGCCTACTTTCCTGAACAGTGACAATTACAGGATAATTGTTAAATACCGGGACATAGTGTAATAATTGTTGCACTTTGGAGAACAGTAATTAAGTATGCTAGCTTTATCTGCTGTAGCTGTTCAATTTAGCAACTGGTCATAAGAGACCAGATGAAGCAACAAAACTCTTGTGTATTGATTTGAACATGGATACCCTATATTTTACTCAATATGTTTGTCCATTACAGTCTGCTCAGTGCTGTTTTTTTCTTTTTTTGGGGGGGGGGGTTGCATTGTCTCACTTCAAGTTTATTTGAAGTGCCTTAGTGGTTGGTTAGAAGGATGGGTTGTGATGGTGGGACACATGTTTATGAAGGCTATGTGAAATTATCAGTTATCACTGGGACTGTAATTTGTTTTTTTTTTCATCATCTAATTCATTCTAACTTAAGTTAATGACACTGCAGAATTGATAGCTTTTGGTGCATCTGTGGTCAGCTGTAAAACAGTTTCAATTTACAGTACAAAATCAGCAAACATTGGTACCTCTATTTGCCTTTTTCCATTGTAGTAAATGTGTTTTTGCAATAAGTTAGGTCTCGCTTTCTCACTGGCTTCTTAGTTTTCTCAACATTGCATTGGCGAAAGGAAAAACAAACAAACTCAAGCTGAACTGCAGTAGTAGAAGTAGGTAATTCAATTTTCAAATAAAGCCATCATAAGCAGATGATTACTAAATAAAAGACATGACAGCCACGCAACAGATGAAGAATGAGTGTGGTTTTAAATTTGCAACCGCTAATATGGGAACTAAATATTTATTTTGTTGGAACACAGAATAGGCCACTATGCAGACTCATGAGGAACGTTGTAATGAAGGAAATTCATCCTGTTTACAGAGCACACTTCCACAGCACTTCTTAGTCTTTCTTGCAAAGTAAGAACCTTGTACCTCAGCTATAAGCATTACATTACTAATTACCTACTAATAAACTATTAAAAGCTCTGCTGCAGATGAGTTGAATTTGAAGTGTTTAGCTCGAATAACACCCAGTTTTACTAAATAGTTGACTCTCTTTTGAATAATTGCATTTTCCTTTGATTTGCCTCTGACTTTAAGAATATGAAGCGATCACCTCTGGCTATGTGATTCGCACTAAAGGACTGCTTTACATTGCCAAAGGGGTAATGCTAGGTTCTCCCTCATGCAAACGGATGTTATTCACAACAATATGCAAAGTGCCATCACCTGGGACTCTCAAAAGGAAGCAGACTTCAGCATTAAATCACTGGAAACTCATTATTTGAAGAAGTACTATATTTTTGTTTTTATAGCATACTAAAATACATGATTTATCTACATTGAATAGTTAATATGGTATTACACATCATAACCCTGGGCTTGTTGTATTTCACATTGGAGCATTTTATTATATACATAAGCAGCTGACTGACTGTATTGTAGCTGTATGAGGGGGTATTTTATGTGTGTGTCTACTATGACTGTCTAATGAAGAATAAAAAGTCAAAAGTCTCTCTGTTGCTCACAGCCCTGAAACTGTAGACCTTTTAAATGCAGTCTCGCCTCAGTGGCTCAGTGTTTCACATTGCAAAGTGCTGGTCAGAGTTGTCTTTAGGCATTTGTGTGGTGAAGAGGTGTATTTTGTAACCCTTGATCCAGATATATATATATCGGGAGAAGCGGAGGGGGAGCCGTGTTTGAATGAGCTGTGTCTTCTGACGCTGCAGCCAGGCAGGCTTTAACAATGCTGTAAAGCATAATGACAGCCCCTCAGAACAGCACCATGATCACAGGCCGTAAAACTATGCAGATGGTGGCAGATGATCAGTACCGTGTGAACAGAATGCAAATGACTGCAGTCCAATAGAGTGAACTGTGCATCCCGTTAGGACAAAAGCACAATAATGGCCACCACTGGGATAATACATAGCCTTCTGCTGTTGCTGCTTTTATGGCAGCAAACTTTTCATTTGTGCAAAGTTATTGAAGTTATTTGCCGAAAGCTGCAAAACTGTCAATGTGCTCATGTTGACCATTAAATCCCATATGAAGAGTAAGTGTGTTCCTATTGTATGTCCTATATCTCCTAATACAGCTGGATATTTACTGAGGCAATTCGGGTTAAGTACCTTAGATACACAGCAGCGTCCCAGCTGGGATTCCAACCTTCTGGTCACAAGTCTGGTCTTTTAAAGATCCCTGCTAATTGGGCTGTGGGTAGATTTCAGAAACTGGAGATGAGCTTTCCCCTGCTTACTAGTGCCTGAAGTTTAATCTCACTACTCTGGAACAATCTTGGTTATATGTATATCATGTAAAGACCTTCAATTTTATTTTTGAGTTGATTGTGAACAGCAGTTAATTTTCTAAGAAAGTGAATCATTGCTCATTTGTTAAAAACAATTAGAGAGAGATCTCATTTAGCATTTACCTGCATTTTACTCTTTGTTTTATTACTCAATGTTATAATCTGAAGGATATTCAACGTTTTTAATACTATGTATGACTACCATTTATTCTGCTCTGCCTGTTAAAAGTATTAACACTCATTAGTTATCTCTGTATAGTAGTTTGCACTAAGTAATGGAATGACTGGGGTCTCTCGCTGGGTTGAAATGTATGCATATGGTGCAAGAAATGAACAAACTAACAGCTGATCCAGTATACAGTATCTATCCAAAGCATATTTGCATCATAACAGTATTGACACAGTGTTATATCAGGAAGGCACACATTTTCATCATGGCCAAAAGATTAGGGAAGCTATAACAACCCTCTGAAAGTCAAAGAGTAACTCATCTTCTCCTGTATGTCTGACACAGTAGATTTTCAAAGCAAGCATCTTTCACCCAGTGACTGATAAACATTTTTTTAATGGTAGTCTGCAACTGTTTCTTTAGGATGTTTGTATCAAGTCAATTTCTGTGAAATTAACCAGAGTTTATGACTTTTTTAAATTTGAAAAATACTAATTTTCAGTATAATTAAATCAAATACATATTGATCCATGTGCCTTCCTTTATTGTAGACATAAAGTCACATGGGTCCCAACTAAGAATCTCTCATTATGGATCAGTGTATATATCTATTTCTTTGTATTAACAAAGTTGAATTTAAAGGGGATTGGTCAGTTTGTTATTTTTGTCAGATTCAAACCAAAGCATGTGTTGTGTCACATTTTGTCAGTACAACATCCCTGCTGTGAATGGGCATTCATAGAGTGGGTGTGTGACAGCCCATTGACAAAAGCATGTGGCAGAAATGGGTCACTGTATTTGACCACTGACCAATAAATAGAGCTACCATCCTCTTTTCAGGTTATATTAGAAAAGCCACAACAAAACATTTTCCTGCAACAAGGTCAACATACATAATCATTACTAACAGCTCACAGCTCACTAATATATGATCTCTTGTTTAGAGGAATCTTATGTTCTTTAATGTCAATTATTTGTTTTGTATGAGAAACAGAAAACTAGATTAAACTGGCATGTAAAAAAATTTCATTTCACCTTAATATTTGAAATACATTCCCTCCTACCAGCAGGCTGCTCCTGGCAACTCTGCTTTTGTTGTGTAATTCAAACACTTTATCCATCCAGCCTAAACACATCGTACATCACAGTACTATGAAGGAACTTGGTCGGTTTTTTTAAATGACTGTGCTCCTTCTTTTTCTCATGCCACCTTTGTATCTTTTGTGATAAAGTAAGTAGGGGTAAGTTTGAATCACTGAGGTAAAATGCACCTTGCTTGGGTGTGGCAGTATGTTTGGGGTACACTGTGTGACCCCCACAGCTGGCTCATTAGTACCGTACATTTAGATCATTTTGCAGTGTGCAATGCAGCATTAGAATACCCTTTAACCTCTAAATCTTGACTGAACTGTGCATAATTGGTTGGTCAGCTCCTTTGCTAATTAGTGTAGCATTAATGTGTGCAGCCCTGGGCTAGCATGGTGCCAGAGTTTCTGGGGAAGTGTGGGGGCTGGCATGGCTCTGTGGAGCAGCCGCCATTAACACGAGCCCATGGGCAGCCTGCTGGGAGGTGAGAATGCTTTAGACCAAGTCCAGTCCAGAGTCGGCTGAAGGCTTGGAGCTCCCTCCGATCCATATCTTCAATGTCCTTGTGGAGCAGTGCTGATTTCAGGCACACAGATAGCAACAGTGACGTTAACTGGAGCTCCTCTATGATCCCTCGCTCTGTAAATTCATGACAGGCATGCGACCCCTGCCACTCCTCAGCAGGCTGCCCCCACTGCCGGCAGGGCTGCGTCCAACAGTGACTGATGTTGGCATGAGATATGCTGCCAAGTGCCCTAGCCTGTGTGTCCAGTCATGGATGTTGATTTCAATTAGCTCAATCACATGCTCCAATACTGACCTCTCCTATTCAAGGGTTTTGTCTTTAGTTGTCTTTCAACCTGCCTCTCTGCACATTGCCTCAGCTGCCCCTAAGTGAACAGGGTCAAATTGTTGGGTGTTTATGTGGCTCCTGGTAATGGTGGATCCTTAGTTATGCTGGCCAAGACATTTCAGTGGTGGCCTGTCAAGCATTGTTGGTCATTACAAGGTGGGGCAAAGGCGCAGGGGGTTGAGCTAATGATGTAAAAGCTACTCTGATAATCTGTCTGAACAATGGTTGGTCCTGATGGCTTGTGGCTGCATGGTGCTGGGTTGATTGATGCTGGCCTGTACTTATAAACAGATCCCTGCCATGTGGACCCCACTGTGTAAACACTGTCACTGTGGTGAATCTCTTAGTGCCTTAAAGCCTTGATCAGTGGCATGCTTTGTAATCTGCAGTGCTGACCGAAGGAAGCGTATATGGGGATTACAAGGTTGTGATTACATACATAACTTGGCAGTGCTAGGGGATTTTTGTGGACACTAAATGTAACTTTAGAGGTAAAATAGACTTTTTAGTTTTTATACTGATTTAGTGGCACTTTATAGCAATGTTATGCCTCTTATTTCAGCCCCAAAATACTAACCCATACTGTATAGGTTAGTTTAAAAAATGATAAAGACTTGTTTCTGTTTTTCAACCTTTTATGATGCCTCAGCCATGAATTTCCTTACAACCAGAGCCCATTGCCTGAGGCCCAGTGGGTGGAGGCCATTTCCTTAAATATACTCAATGTCACTGCAATGCAGCGTAGGTTGACTCTGGGGCCTGCAGACCAGTGCAGTGCCCCTCTTTTTTCATCCTATCTGCTGAGCTTACAGTCAGAGATAAGTGCTTCTCCAGAGATGGCCCCACTCCCTCAAATTGCCTTCCAGATCTGTGTAAGAATGTCCACGACCTGCATGTTTAACATGTGACCATTAATCACAGCAAGACAGTCAATTAAAACCATCAGAGCCACAGGGGCCTGAGCCAGAAGTGTGTGCTGACAAAATCATACACAGGCTTATCAGGCAACACTTTCTACTTTTAGTATGGTTGCAATTAATCAACATTTTCTCAAATATGGCTGTCCAGGATAAGCAGAGTGGTGACCTCAAAGCTGGTGTGGACAGAAATTCTACCCTCAGAAAAGTTTTTTATTGTGAGGATTACTAATTACTTTATTGACCCTAAGCAGTTACATTGTAATCTTAACATACCAGTCTACACATTTCTCTTAGTAGTTCCTTTATAAAAACTAAAAAAATTAATTTATGATGCTTTTATTTTGCACATTAGTATATTTGGGTCTATTGTAAAATACATCTCATCACTACAATGTCAGTTTAGTTAGATTTTGAATGTGACTTTACCATATTGTGATGTACACTCAGTGGCTTAACTGTAAATTTTATTTTCACGTCTCATTGTTGGAAATGTGTAAAGTGAGTTAATGTTTATTAATTAGATCAGAGTTAAAGGTGCAGTGTATAAAATGTGAAAGATTTAGCAGCATCTAATGGTTAGATTGCAGAATACAACCTTCTGAGCATACCTCACACAGCAACCCCCCCACCCAATTTCCACTCACGAGGTGTGGTGGCCGTCACCTTTAAAACAAAAAGTGATTCCCTGTCTAGAGCCGGTGTTTGGTTTGTCTGTTCTGGCCTACTGTAGAGACATGGTGGCAACATGGCTGCCTCCACTAAATGAGACCTGCTCCCTTATGTAGATTTAAAAGTCTCATTCTAAGATTAAGTAAATGCAACGGGTAACAGGTATTTTTCACTGATTACACGCTAATGATGACATATTTATGATAACTATAATCCATTTCTGCTAATAGATCACTCTAAATATTACACATTGAACCTTTAAGTGGTGTTTCTACTGGACTATGTTATATTGAGTGATGTTTCTAATTTTTGTTGTCAGCAGAATCTGACTATTATATGGATATGCATCATAAAAGTGGACAAGAGAAAACAGTTATCTTGTGTCTTGCGTTGCTTTAGACTGTACAGGTGTACAATGACAATGACAATGAGTGTATATTGACATTAGAAAAAATCCTTATTCTTATATCATGATAATCAAAGGCTGTATCTCCCAGTCCAGTTGGTTACTGCCAAGAGTGTAAGAGGTGATCAGATAAGTAATATATAGTAAAGGTACTGAGTAAATTCTAAAGATTTTCCATTACAAGTTAAAGCTTTGTTACTTAGGTTAAAGTACAAAAGTATTATCAGCAACAGCACTTATTAAGCTGCATAATTGCTCTTGGCCATATTACATTATTATTTAATATATCACTGGATTATTATTACATTCCATTAACATGCAAGCAACATTATAATGTTGTTAGCTGGGAGCAAGTTTTAATTGCATGTAGTACTATTGACTGTTCTAACCCGTAGCAGTGCATACTATTTAATACATTGATCACATATCCTTATAGACAGAGTAATCAGTAAAGTGCTGAAATGTGGTGGAGTTGAAGTGTAAAGTGGCATAAAATGGAAATACTCAAGTCAAGTACACATACCTTGAAATTTTACTGTACTTAAGTAAATGTAGTTACTTTAACTGCATTCCAACACAATGAGAGCCCTTATTTATATAAGTGATAAAACATCTAAAACTGACCTATGGAGCCTCTCTGCAAAGATACCTTTTAGGTAATCAGACGTGCAGCCTGCTCTTTTTTTTTTTTTTCTTCTTCTTTGTGTCAGCGTGCCTTTGTCATGGCCACAGTCTATAGATGGAGTTGTCAAGTTGGACCTGTGGGTCACAGGGTCAGAGAACCTCTTCACTTCTGTTGACCTTCACACAAAGAGATTTATACACTGTCAAATCTGTGCACGAGTCTGTGCGCTCCCACCACAGATGTGCCTTCTGTGATTGGAGACAGCTGTAATAGAGACATCATGCTTTGACCCCTGTCACTCTTCATTTCATTGATAATTGTCATGATTCCTAAATAATGCTCAGATTTCAAGCAAATGCATTAGCCAAATGAGGTGAGGTGAAGACTTTGACGGGTAGACCTTCTGTCCGCTTGTCAGAGATGGGTTGTTCGAGAGAAAAAACAACTTGACTGATTTGCCAGTATAATCACAGTAAATTACTTGTAGCTCATTTGCAGATTGTTGTTAGCGAGATGGAGTTTACCCATTTGACAGCTTAGTTAGCAGTCCAAGGACTTGTGAAATATCGCACTTTCTATTTTTCCAATTTGAGAGCCACGCTGGGAAATGTGAGACTGGAAATTGTGTGATTGAGTCAAGGTCCACCACCAACTCCAGTACCCACTGGACGTATTTCTCACAATAATAAAAAATTGTGAACTTGAATTAAAGAATGTATGTGTTTTCTTTCACTGTTCATCATCACAGACAAATTTTCTGTAAGTTCCATAGATTAGACATTTTGCAGCTAAGGGCTCAATTAACAATAAATGCATATTATAATTATGATGACATTGCAGCATTTTCATCTCTTTTTGTGTTACACCATGTGGATAAACAAGCAGTTGACATAAGTTAATTATTAATTAAACACAAAGGAGAAGAGATTCCCTAAAGAGACCTCTAAACAAATGGGGCATGGAGCAGGTACCAACATGACCCCGCTCCCAAGAGTGCTGTCTGTGGTGAGACTGCCGACTCAGTAATGAGCTGTTTGCAGAACTGGGTACGCAGTGACAATGACCCCTGACCTTCACCCACACCGTCTGGGAGGCAGGGAGGGTTAGAGAAGAAAAACCTGCCCTTTCAGTGCTGCGTCTTCACTCTCTGCTCCTGGTCAAACGAGTTTTGTGACTCTGCTCTCCGGCTGCGCTTTCTCAAGTATTCTCAGAATGAATCACTGCCGCTGGAAGAGCAACATTTCCTTTCTTTCTCATTGTGTGAAATTGACCTGCGGAGCTTTATAATGTCAACATGTTACAATCGCTTACATAATTACTATTGTAAAAAGGCCATAATGAGCATAACGAAACACATGACCTTTAGGCACTCTATCTCCATCCCTCTTGTAATCATCCTGGATTTTTTTTTTCCCTCACAAGTGTTCTCTGAATATGAGATAATAATGAGCAATTTGACAGTTTGATAGGGAAGATGCTGTCTGTGTTTAAAGATGCCAGCACGTCAGCCACTGAGCTCAGCAACAGTAAAAACCCATCTAATTAACCCTCCTGGTGTGACATCATGTGATTAAATTAAACCACATCATCTCCCTCTGGGTTTGCCTGGAAACAAACCCCAACAATTAATTCGCTAAGCTTTAATTTTCAAACCTGTTTCAAAAGGCCTGATGCAAAGATAATTACCAGCTTCATCTCAGGTGGGTTTTTGTTCTATCTGCTTCTTCATTAATAATGATAAGAGGTTGGAGGTTAAAAACTCATTTAATTGCCTTTATATTAATGACATTATGAATAGCAGGAACTGTGGAGTCTAATTCTGTCCAGTAGTTAGTCTACATGCAGGGCCCCCTGGAGGGCCGCTCATTTTGCCAGAATTACACTAAGGCAAAACTAGAATTAATGTGCACCACATTTTAACAGCGATGACAAACATGCTCTGCAGCAAGGAATTATCTTGAGAAATGGTTGCAGAGACACACTCTCTCACTTTCCCTCTACACACACACACACACACAGACACTCACATTCTTGCAGACGCACACACGCACAAGCTGAAATTGCATCATGAATCCCCATTTTGTAAACAGAGTCCAGTTCAACTCATTTTTAAATATTCTATTGCCTTTCAGGGTCCCAGTACTAATTAGAGTCTCTTTACCCTCACGTCCTATAGAGGTGAATTCATTCCCACCTCCAAAAAGAACCGAGTTGGGCACTGATGACTAAATTGTACTCTACTTAGAAATAATGATAATGAAAATGCCTCTCAGCCAAGCCATTTCACCCATGAATATTGCAAAGAGGTAATTTCAGCGAAGCGTTGGCATTTTAACTAATTTAAATTCTTGTTATCTCTCCAATTTTTGGGCTGGTTTTATGGTTACTGGAGCAGATTTAGTTGTGTATGCATTATAGCCACATGAGCCTAACCATACATCTGAATGCTAATTAAACATTTGAATAATCAGCTGAAAGAGTAGTCCAACATAGGGAATGCTGCTTCCTTGTATGTGATGCAAAAACCTAAGCACCTAAACCATATTTTTCAAAACAGACATTTTCATACCAGTGACATTGTGCACTTAAATGTTCTCTATTGTAAATATTTTCCTCTAGATGCTTACCCCCCGTCTGTATAAATAAAGCAGAAGTTACAGAATTTGTAGCATAATGATCCTAACTAAATAGCACAAGAAACTTATTAATTTACAAGTATCACCAGCCAGAAATGAGGCCAAGGGGGGATGATGAATGAGTATATTTCCCCGAGCAAAAGCCTGACCTGGATCCTGCTTTTTTCCTCCCCTTCCTCTGTGCCAAGTGGGCCACCATTTTTCACTGGCCTCACACTTAGCCATGGACAGGCTTATTTGGGCCCATGCTAACAGTAGCCCTGACCTGCAGTCTGCCTCCGCTGCCAGCCTCTTTCTGCACTTATCTGAAAATTGTAATCCCTTCGCCGGGGCCCTGTAATTTGATCAAATAGCATGCACTCTTCCCCTCCACTTATTGGCCAATTAAATCAAGTTCTCACGCAGGGGGTCCAGCTGGCTTGGTGTTATCTAGGGATGAATTGATTGAAGCCATTCCACATCTATGAACCCTACTTTAATGATGTAGGTGATAATACTTGTAATTCTTCTCAGTCAGGGGACTCATGGGCGCAGCTGTTACCACAGTAATCCTGGTCCTGATACACCGAAGTACCAGCAAGACATTAATCTGTCTCTCAGATTCTCCTCTGCCAGGTTTTTCTCCAACCTTTCCTCCCTCATTCCTGCCTCTGCTTATGTCTCATAGTTAATACCACATCTGTGACATGTGACACTGAAAAATAAAAGATGAGGCGTAACACACGATTGTAGGTGATTCGATCTTAATAATTACTCACTGCTTGCATTTCCTAGTTTGGACCCTGACCACTTTGTTATTAAAAAAAAAAAAACACTGCTCCCCCAACTAAACCATGACAACTTAAGAAGGATAGATTTAGGACTGAAAAATCAATAAATACATGCATTAGTTTCAAAGGCAGACATTAACATTCTAAAACAGACTTCTGTTGTAATCCTGCCTCTAGCCATTCAGTCAAAATATCAAATTATCATAATGAGGTCTAACTGCATATAAATGCTAAGCATTACAATCTGAGCAGGAGGTTACACATAATGTGATGCGTTCTTTATTATAAATTGCACACTATCTCCATATAGGTGCACATTTCTACAGGTTCCTCACCTAATAAGGTAACAGTAATTTGCATCGCAGCACATTTCAAGATTGTTTAAAAAAAAAAAAAAGCCCCTCTCTGACAATAGAGAATGCACATCATGTCCTCGGGCCTTTGTTTAAATATTTCTTCTTGAAAGGTGGAATACTTTGTCAAAAAAAAAAAAAAAATTAAAAATACAACAGATGACCTGAATCTTAGATATATTATGCACCAAAGAATTGAGCGTGCTCTTAAGAGTGTCGACGTTGTCTTTTAACTTGAGATCAGAGAGTGAGAATTGCATAGAAATTAGTCTGAAGTTCCTCACTTAAAGATGGGAGAGAAGAGGTTATCTTCTCAGCCAATGAGGCCTTGACAGGCTCAGTAATACCCAGTCAAATCACTACAGTTTTTCTAGCTCTGCAGAGCCATACGTGCACACACACAGACACACACACACACACACACACACACACACACACACACACTCTCAAACAGTAGCTAATAACACGCTCCAAGTCTCCATTAGGTTGCGATTAGGGTCCTCAAGGGTGCATGGATCTGGTGGGGTCAGGGGTTACAAAAGCCAGGTGGAGTCTGTGACAAATTTATCAAGGGAATGAGATCATGTAGACTACACTTTAAAGTAGCGTCAACAAGGGCAGACACATATATACCAGCTGGTGCTCTGCAGTATGACAACGCTCACCTGCCAGTAAGAAAATAAAAATATTTCTACTACCATTCATTACAGTCTCCTTCTCGTGTCTTCTTTCAAATGCTTTGCTGGGCATTTTCTGTCTGCAGTTATTAAAATAATTTCCACATGTAATGTTCACAATGCAGAGTATCCATTTATCTGTGCCATTAAATTTACATAGCCAACTTCTGCAGAATGTATTTCCCTTAAAGCAATTGTGTCTTGTAAGGAAACATAAAATCTTACATTTTGTATTATGTGTGTAAACTTAAGTATACTGATAGAATTTGCAAATCACTCTGAAAATGCATTGAAAAATAATGAATAATACATAACTGCTGAACAAATTGGACCAGTGTGAGCTCCAGTGTGTTAGTGTTAGCTGAATGCCGCAAAGATCTTGATATTAAAGATGAAAAATTGGGTGAGTAAGCAGCACTAGCAAGCTGGATCAGTCTCATGGTAAACAATTTAACGTGGGGGCGTACAGTAATTACTGCTTTCAGTCTCATTTAGAAAGCCTGTTGGCACTTGGGAGCATGATGTCACTACGATGCTGGATGCGTTTCTGGATTTGTTATGTGCTGATATGAACAGTGATTTAAGTGACAAGACGTTTGAGCTGTCATGCCAGCTATGAACACTTCCTGTTTGTCCTCCCCTTGTTTTATATATATATATATATATATATACTTTTTTTTTTTGCTTCCTTCTAGACAATGTCACACCTACTTTTGTCTGAACACATATTGCTCAGTTTAATTGCTACTTTTATGTCTTACAAATGTGTGTGTGTGTGTGTGTGTGTGTGACGGTGTGTGTGTGTGTGTGTGTACGTGTGTACGGGTTGGGGGGATACCTAAATGATCATAAACCTTGAAGCCTGTTTGTGTGTTCTCTGGTATAGGGATTCACAGAAAAATCAAATGCATTATGTACTTTTATGTGCATACATAACAAATTAACAAAGCAAAGCAGGTTTGCCTATTAGGTATGCATGTGTGTGTGTGTGTGTGTGTGTGTGTGTGTGTGGCTGCAGGATAAAATAAGCAACAAGCATTTTGGGCTTGTAAACACAACCATCGAGGAGCGTCTGTTGGTTTCTGTTCTTATTATTTTTGGCAGGGTTGCATATGTTCTCTGTGCAGAGCCGAGCTTGATTATCATTCCAATCAGCAGAGGTGGAGAGAGTCACATTAATTTGTAGTAATTAATAGCACTGCTGCATCTGACAGCACATGCTAACGAGATGCTTTGATTGTTTGGATCTCTAAGTGTGCCTCTCCTTGTTTGCATCACCTCGGAGGAATTCGTAATATCAAAGCTTAGCGCTATCTGATACTTGTCAAAATGCAATTTATAAAAGTTTAATTCTTTTATTGATTTAGTTTAGGTTTGATGCCTGCAGTGTCAGCTCCCCTGGTAGAACTTAGTGGATTCAAATGCTTGTCACCAGCTCGGCCTCCTTTTTACTGAGAACAATTGCCATAGGCCAGCCCAACAGGCATGGTTTAATTGCCATTAATTAAAAGCATAAATCTTTTTCTTCAGTTGCTCTGCTCTTAAACAGGGCTTTGCATATCTGCTTTTTTCCTGTGCTTGTCAGAATCCCTCCTGGCTAGTCAGGGTTCAACCAGCACCCCCACTGACTCCCCCCTCCCCCCCACTCTTCCTCTCCCCCTCACCTTCCCTCTCTGCTCACCAGACGTTTCTGGAATCATCTTTTTAGCACACTCTTGAATGATCTGACATGAAGTGCGGGCAGCATGGTGATATTTAGTAAACCGGCTTCCTTCTTTATTGATGTATAATGAGGTCAAATGAATCCCCTCATACACATGCTTAGATGGCTCCTTGCCTCAAATCCTTTCTGACAGTGAGTAAAACAGCCGGCAAACACATTGCTGGCTCCCAGAGACATGGTTGTGAAAAAGCAGGAGAGAGAGAGAGAAAACTCTTTTATACCTTGGCAATTTCCCTCCTGTCTAGTCCTTAATTAGACACTTATTACCCTCTGAACAGTACTGCTCTTCTACTCTAAGCCTCTAATACTGCAAATACTGGCTGGCAGAATTAGCATTAATGCCAGGTTTATTATCAAATGACAGCTCTATTTACTTTAAAAAAGAAAAAAGACACGGTTTGCTATTTTTTGTAAAACATTACCTGCTTTCATACTTCTGTTTGAATTGTGCTGCACTGGTTCTACGTGGGAGTGATATTTGGTGTTTGACAATGCAATATACCATGGTTTAAAAAGGGATCACTGGTGTCTTAAATTATCAGTGGTGTCAAAACAATTCAGTTTCCTTCCATTGCCAAGCTTTGTCCCCTTGCCCTCAGCTGAGCACCCTCAGCTTCTGGCTGACCATGTTGCTGTCAGCGGCTCATCAGAGCCCTACGCCCGTTTACGCATATTAGCTTTTTGCCTCATCTGCCAGCATTCGCAGCCATTCCCCCATGCAGCTGCATATCTAGTCAGGACTGAGCCTTCCCAGGCCTTATTAAAGCCAATAGAGTGTTTCAGTTCAGGGTCATTGAGAGAGTGTACCTACATAAATATGTTAAGGCAGCACTATCAGCCGGTCAGTTTGCTGGGGGTGATCGATGATGGTCCCAGCTCACTTGCCAACAAACATCTTAAGTGGATGAGGTTTTTGCTTAATTGGGAGCTTTGCAGCTCAGATTCCGACTTATTTGATGTTGATGATGAAGTCCCAGGAAACCTGTGAGATTCTTGTAAACTAAATGTGTATGCATGCTGTCTTCATCCGTACGCTGGTCAAAAGTGTTACTCGTCAATTTGACCTGCATAGTTTCCCTCTTCGTCTCAGGGAGTATGAACAAATACGCATACAGACACACACACACACACACACACACACACACACACACCCACCTACACACACACCTACATACACTCATACATGCACACATGCCCAGAGCTCATTTTTAATCCTTACAGCTCACTGTGAAGGCAGGAGGAAGTTCCAATTAAAATTAAAATAAGCTCTTTTAACGGTCTCTTAAATTGACAACTGAACAATGATTTTCGAATTGGTGTCTGTCAAAGGTCTCGGAAAATCCTCAGTTGATAAGGCCCAACGCATCCAATTAGTAGCAGAGTAGGGCCTCAGCTAGTAATGATTTCCAGGTCCCTTAAGATGTGGCGCGGACACTTATTGCAAATTACTGACAAAGAGCCCTGCTGTATTGATGAGGGGAAGAACAGCTAAGTCTCCGTGTTCCCATCAGGTGGACGAGCACCAGGAGAGGCCTGAAGGAGAGCCCTGGTGTCTCTCTCTCTTCCTCTCTCTCCCACTCTCCAACCATAATGTGGCCTCGCTCTCTAGCTCGTATATAGCCCCCCTGCTGACATGGACTCTGAGAGACCAGGCTCTCTTGACATGAGCCCCAACTCAGAGAAAATGCTAATGCTAACATGAGGGAGGTGTCAGGAGCGGATCATCAATAATGTCTGCAAGTTTACTGCCCTCTTCTAATTATAGCTCCTCTCTCTCAGGGCCGCAGGAGGCTGCAGGGCAGCTCCTTAATTGAGCTGAGGTAGATTTCCTTCCCTATCATATTCACGGCCCCATTGTTTACAGTCCTTGAAACTGATTGAAAGGAATCAAAAGATTCTTGGAGATTCAGTGCAGAATGTGTTTGGTATGCAGGAAGAATGAATAAAGGAGGATGATTCTTGCTGGTCAGGTAGGGATTTAGATTTGAAGGCCATGCTATAGCCAGAGGTCATATCATTTATTCTCTGCATTGATGCTTCTGGAATGCTGCATGTGTTATGTTTCTGCTTCTCTGTAATATAACAGGCTGATACCAGAGGGGCAAACACAAGGAGTCTCTATGACAGTCTGGCAACTAGTGCTGTTCACCTCAATTACTAAAGTTAATGAATATATAATCACATTTTGCATTTAGTTTTGCTGCTTGTGTAGCATTACTGTAGCGCACATTTCCTCTACAATCTCTAGGGGAGTGTTGCTGCTCATCCACAAAGCTCTCAGGCCATGTTAAGTCCCTGATGCCTCCACCAGTCTAAAGCTTCCATCCTGCTGTAGGCTCAGTAAAGGAGGTGTTGACCCTAGTGACCTGAGCCTGTGTCCATTGGGTGAGAAAGGGCTGCTCCATACTGTGTGCTTCAGGGTCAAATGGTTTGTAGTTGGCAGTTTCCTCTAGTTAGATGTTTGTTGCAAATGACTGTGGAGAACGGGAAGGGTTTTGGGCTGGTAGCAAAGTAGGTATGTCAGACAGGGAGAGGTCTGGGATGTTTTTTGACATTTTGCTCAAGGAGATGATTGTGCTTCCACCTTCATGAGTGCTTCTTGTGAATACAATATGAGCTAGCTGTTGATTAGCATTGTGTTACTCCTTATCTCCATTCACAATACACACAGAAATATTTGATTTTTTTGGCACATGATCTGCATCTGTTCATTGTCTGTGTACTGTTGTAATCCCCACTACCACTTGTAGCCCTCTGCACGTCTGTGTTCCTTTAAGATGAGAGACGCTTTGATTTCCCCCATCTTTGTGTCACACTGACTGGCATACTATTTGACAGGTGGAGTTAAAATAGAGAAAATTGTGGATGAAAATTCGTCAGTCTCAATCTCTTGCCCTGGGCTGTAGGCAGCAGAGACAGAAGCCCACTGCTTTGTGTCAAATGTTTATCAAAGGGCCTGATTACATTGCTGTGTTCAGGGTAAGAGTGTAATAGAAAAAATCTTAAATCCCTATACCTTGGTAAGCAGTCCTTGAATGATAGTGAGTGGAATAAAGCAGGGGATGCTGAGATGCTAGAAGAAACCTCTGACCAGCCAGCTGTAAAGGAGCCTGGAATATCATATGCCCTTTGTTGTCGCACAAAAAGACACGCAGGTTCTGAGATCTGTTGTTGTTCTCACTTTCCTCTGTCTTCTCAATCATTCCTTTTTTTCTCTTTATTGCTGGAGGAAAGAAACCTGGCCCCTTTTGCTGAGGCTGACTAGCTTCCCCTGGTCATTCTTCTCTGTTTTGTTTCAAAAGGGCAAGGCTCTCCAGCCTTAGCAGTTTGCCCTGCAGTCCCACGCCAGGGGCGATGCTTGCCTCATCTGCTTCATCACCAGGGGACTGGGCTAACGTCTCCTGACTGCACTTAGCTGTGTTTCGCTGATACGGTCATATCACATCAGCCTGGGCACATGTGACATTGCATCTCTTCCTAACTTTAAGCAGTTTGTTGCCATCCATGTTCTTTCTGCTTTTTTCTTCCGCTTTTTTGAGTGATGTTATGATTTGTTGCAATATTTTCTGGCAGCACCGCTGCTATACGTTTGTGTGGAATAACAGCGCCTATTACAAGATCTCTCGATCTGGCCACTTTTTCCCCACAGGATACAGAGAGTTAGTCCTCCCCCTCCCGATTTTTTTTTTTATCCTTGCCCCCGCATTTGAATTTCTAGATAATAGGCTTTGACTTCTGGCTGCACGTTTATGGGTCTTTTCATGTTATCAGCTTAGCTCATAGCGTGGAGCTGAAGAACACAGACTCCTAGTGACAGGCCAGCCAGTCAGCAAGGCGAGCCTGTCAGGATCTCTCATACACTAATGATTTCCCTTTAGTCTATTTTCTGTCTCATTGGCCGTTTCCTTCAAAAACAAAATTGCTCATTTAAATTCTCATGCCTGGGGCATTTTGGTCTTCAAATATTGTTGGAAAGTGAAAGGATTAGGCAAAATATGCTTTTTTAAAATGTTAATATATTTTCTGGTTCACTTTCTCCTCTGAGGCCAATTAGGGAATTTCTGCTGGCTGCATTAATGTCAAACTGACATCCCCAGCTATAATTACACTGTGCTTGAAACCTAACTTTCACTTGTGGGTAGATGAGTGTGCCTTGCAGTGACACAGAGACTCGCTCTGCCAGCTTTTGATCATTTAATCATTGCTTGCTTTCTTTCACTCTTTCCTCCCTTGCTTGCTGATGATTTCACCTTTTATTCCTTCTGTTGCAAAATGCAGTGTTGTTTCATTATTTACTGCCATATTTTGCAGGGTTCATTAGTGACATCATGCCTCCTCACAATAACATAAGGACAATGGGGTGGTCTCCTTCAGATGCAGATACCATATGTACATTGTTTACTCACTTGATGCACGAATTACATTGTTTTGTGTTTCTTAATAACAGTGAGCATGCTGTCAGGAATGAAGGATGGCTGACACGTGGCACAGATTCACCATGTCAGTGCTCCTATGCTGAAATTCTGTGTCAAGACCAGGGAGATGGTTAATGATGGTTATTTTTTTTTATCCATAAATATTAATGCCTTCACAAAGTGCATCTGAAATCATATGACAGATCATGCTTGTGATTTGGGCTCCTTTTGCCATGATATTTAATGCATTTATAAGGAAGAGGTACATTGACATTCAAAAAGGATCGCTAAAGAAAATAATTCTCACACTTTGTCATAAGAAAAAGAAATGTTTAGAATTGACAGTATTTTATGGAATAGGTATCTTGGTTTTAGTTTAAAATTTAGTTTGTGCAGGGTATCAAATTGATTTGTACACTTGTGCAGCCTATTTTATATTTATATACTCAGAATGGGGCAAAAACACAGGTTGTATTTAGACTTGAGTGTGTTTTGAAATTATATTTCCTTTTGGTTTTGATTAATTTTCCAGGAGAAAAGGTCAAGTGCAGAATTGAATGTTTTACTGAAAACTTTTTTAGGCAGGTTTGTCATTATGTTCAGACAGTTATCGGTTATCAGTATAATTTTTTCTTCCCATAATATACAGGAGGGATGGGGAAATACCTGTGCAGCCAAACTTTGCCACTGAATTGCCGTTTTGAACTGATCTCAGAGACCATGTTACAGTTAGTTGAAAGCAGCCTCTTGTGAGTGAGCTACACCCTTCCCCATTTAGCCTTCAACAGCTTGACAGTTGTGATGCCAATCAACTTAATGACCCTGTGATTGCTTTGAATTTTCATTACCCCTTGTTGGACACCATCAATCTGTTACAGTATGTGCTGTTTCTAGCTCTAGGGTGGGAGGAAAAAAAATCAAACAGCACAGTCTGACAAAGTGCAGAAAAGCTTCCTTGGCTATTTGTAATGTCCATCAGCCAGCCCTTACCATACACTCCCACTCCCTCCCTCCTCCGTCTTTTCTCCTTGCCTTACTCTGTTTGCATTGTTTTACCCTTTTGCTTGGACTTCAGGTAATAGGAAATGGCACTGACCCCTCCTGATCCCCCCGATTACCTTTGTGAAGCGTGAATGTGGTATGGAATCACACATCAGAAGACGAGTTGTAATTATTTTTGCGATGCCATCAGCATGGATCAATCAGTCAGGGAGGCTGCTAGTGGAACGCCGCTCGCAGCCATGGATAGAGCCAGCAGCGACCCTCTTTGACTGACAGCTTTGGTAATTAAGTGATTGTATAGACCCCTCTGACTGTTGTAACAACCTTGTCAGGGCCAGTCTGTGTTTGGAACACACTCAAATCAATGCGTTCTCCTCTTGCTGAGCATTTCTGATCATATACCTCAGACAGGAAGAAAAAGAAAAATTCTGTGTAGTGACATTGCTTTTTTTTTTTGTAACTGTCATCGCAGCAAATAGCTTTGTTCAGCTATCCAACATTAAAGAAATACAATTACACATAATGCAGATTTTTAGGATATTTTATTGTCATAGCAGACCAGAAAAGTTAATATCCAGTGTGCTAACCCTAGTTGAATAAAAGTAGATTTTTCTCTCCCTCATGTTTATCATATTTTGAAGTGTATAGAATAGAATGATATTGACCTACTGTACACTTAAAATTGCAGTTGAATGTCACATGTTTCATTAATGCATGACTCAAAATGAGGTTTAGAGGTTGGAATAATATAAAATATGTCCATCTCAAATGTCAGATGACTTTCACGCTGCAACCTTTAATGTGAAAGCTCCTGGGATGTAATTTTGCAGTGAAATTTGATTCCCTACGTCACATCATCTTAGCCTTTTTCTATCATGCCGAAATGAAAATTGTTATCTGTTTGCCAGAGAAGTACATTATCCTGCATGTGTAATCTGATCACTAATATAGTTAGAAAAAGAGAGGAATTGGTCTGAATGCTCTTACGATCAGTCTGTATCAAGCCTCTATATGCAGTAACAGCCACAATAGCCTGGTTTGTTATGAATGGGTTCTATTTTCAACGGCAGAAAGTTGTGTTCTCAGTCTGTTATTTACCTATTTGAAAGTCTAAATTACTTAACTGGATTTTGAAAAGGATGCAAACTTGTCAAGACAGATAGAACATCCAGATAAAGTTTAATTCATAGTCCAGCCATTTTACAATCAATATAGAAACTAAATCAAACTTTTAACAGTTCATTTCAGTACCTCCTTCAGCATTTATAATCAGGATATAAACACTCTATAATGCAGTTATGAGTAAATTTGTCAATGTACTACAATATACTGTTTAATAAATGCTTTATAATATTCATAATGTGTAAAATCACTAAATATGATTCTGTCTGTGTAAAACTGCATACTCAATCATGCATTGGCTGTTTACTAGATGCCAGATACATGAATCAACTGTTAAACTGCTCTTGTAGTTGTTAACAGCTAGTTTTAAAGTTTTTATCAAGTGCTCATATGCTGTTTAGTAATGCTAATATTGGAATCAGTGTTAACAAAACTGGAAATGATTCTAGAAAAATGAAATTATAGTTAGACATTCTACTGTTAGAGACGCTACTGTGTAAAAATATTCACTGATCACGTAAATGTACAGTGTTTTGCAACTTTAATTATGTTGTGCATTTTATTCTTAACATATATATTTTGAAACTAAGTAAACACATTGATCTGTGTTAGGCCTGAAACTTCGCAAATGTAGATTTATAAGACTAATTTCTTATTTCTTTTCCAAATCTTGTTATTCATAAAAGTGCAATAAATTTCAGTTCAGGATATGCTCAGAGACCTGTAAGTGATCTACAACATCCAGACCAATCAGCTGAAGCCTTTTTGATTTGAACTGTAACGCTTGGTACTAAAACTTCCATAGCAATGAAGATGTTTTGATTCCCTCTGAACGTCTGTCTCAACTGAAGGTCACTTGAGGTCCTGAATGTACCGTAACCCACCCTGTTGCCCGTTTCACCTGATCACCTCCAAACCATGTAATCAGTCTCAGTTTACAGGGACCTCACGGGAATGTTACAAAAACACACAAATGCGCACTCACAGAGATTAGGTGTGTGATATTTGCAGGAGCGAGATCTTGAAAACACATAAGACCTCCAGTCTTGAAGTCAGGGGAGATATTTCACAGTGGTCAATTTTCACCCCCCTTACAAGAAGTAAGTCGTCATTGCATAAACTGATTTGCACCAATATAGTTCTAGGATTTTAAAGGATTTGATTGTAGACCGGAAGTTCAGAAGAAATGGTGTGATGGAGGTTTGACAGCCAGGCTACATTACGATACAGCATATGCCCTCTGTCTTGGGATATTTAGCTTCTTTGGTATAAGTTTTTCTCCTGTGCTTAAAGCAATAAAAATCATACATACCATTAGACAGCTTGTCCTCCTGCAGCTTTTTTAATCAATATAATTCCCCAGCCACCTGCTGGACAACAACATGGTCAGTTAAGTCACACTTTGCACATGCCACTGACAATATGACCATTTAACTCAATAACAATATGCAGTAAGTGAAATACCTAATTCCAAATTTGCCTGTTATTCCTATTTTCACATGCATTCAGTTGCATATAATTAAAAAACACTGCTATTGCCTCAGAATTCCCATGATCACAAATGACCACAAACAACTCTACAAAATCATTCTTTTTTTTTTTTAACTTCACATCATGCAGGTTAAGTTTCAACAATCTACACATTTTAGTTGCTCAAATAACATTTCTCTATTAGACCATGTTTCTGGGATTGCTTTCTTTGCAATAAATTAGGCATCACACAGTTATGTTCAAATCAAAACGTCCAATAGTTTTAATTCTAGTGAACAGCAGGATGGACAAAGCTCAGGAAAAGCTTTTCAGTCACTGGCACCTTACAGATGTATGACCTTTTCACTGGCCCCTGGATTTTTAAAAGACTTGTATTAGTAATTGTAATTATTTTATTAACGTGTGATGGAAAACTGATTTTTTACTTATTTTTTTATTCCATGGAAATAACCTGACTAAACTGCTAAAAGCCCATAACATACATATATTTGATATTTTAATTCAAACCGCTCAGCAAATCCCTAACTGGCCTCACATCCCTCCTGATTGGATCCTGCTTTTCATGACGTTGGTCACAGTGTAATTTAAAAAAAAAAAAGAGCCCTCTAGTCTGTGATCATCAAACGACACGGACGATGCAACTGTTTCTTTTACAGGGCGGTTAGATTTAACTCGGGAAATAGGCTTCGACTTGTTTTAACCTGCACCAAGTCTTGTTTTAAAAACTTATCGTCCATACCTGTGTGCACCTCCGTCTGCTCCAGCATCTTCCCCGCAGTCACTGACTGTCTGGCGAAATGCGCGGCGTCTCTCTGTAAACGCTGCAACTGTGCAACCCAAAGGTCTCCAGCGGTGAAGTGACAGCTCACACGCGAAGCCGCCGGACAATCAATATGGTGCCAGCCATCATCGACCATCGGCTCAGGCCGATAAGACGATATCCTAACTGGTAACATTCAATTTGCTCCTGCGGCGCCTTAAACCTAATAAAGCGATTGATTGTTCCTGTTCCCGGCTGATGGGCGGCCCGTGTGCGCCTCTCCACACACTGACTGACACGTTTAAACATCGCTTTGATCCAATCTGAGAGATTTGTAGGGAGCAGGATTTAGGAAAGGGCCTGATTACAGGCTGCATGTGGACAGAATATCCTAATTGGCTCTCCACTCTAGAGATAATGTCTTTCATATCTGTGCCATGTTGTTGTAACCTAATCTTGTTTCTATAACTGTCACTTCGTTTTAGGCGGAGCTCCACTGCTGGATGACTGGTTAATGGTTATTTTTAAGGCCGTATGAATTTCAAGTCAAGTTGTCTGCCTGGACCGTGAAGCAGCTCGGCCCATTAAGGGGCAGCTGAGGCCTCCCTCTGCTCCTGAACTTCACTTCCAGCAGACTCTGGCCTCGCTTTGTCGCCGCCTTGTGCTCACACTTTACCTGCATCTCATTCGACTGCACCCAACTGTACAGATTCATGCTTCCAAATAAATACACCTTTTTTTTTTAATATATATTTTGCAATGCAATTAACAGCAACCTTAAATTAAGAGCATTTAACTCAAACAGAACGCTTAAATTAAGCCAGAGACGGAACAGAGTCTTTCCATTGAAATCAAATTGGCTCCTGAAGTGAAAATAAAAATAATTTGTGAGGCAGGTGCCTCAAAAATGTGCTAAACAGTCAATGGTAGAGCGCAGGTGAATAATCAGACCTGACAGTTAATGAGAGGGGGATTTATAGCTGGGTGACAATTCAATGCATTATTAATAAAAGTTGAGCTTTTTTTAATTATTTTCTGGTGGAGAAATAAAAAAAAGACATATACGAAAAAGAAGTTCGAAAGCAGACATGCATTAATTCGTAGAAATAATACTATTAATGAAATTGAAGTGTGGATTTATTATTAATGCTTATAATATATTTCTTCTCAATGTTCTGCATATAAAGATCGATTGAATAAACATAAATAAAAACCTAATAAATGCGTCGCTTTAACTGATGGAGTTGGTAAAGTCCCTGATTATTGCAGTTTATAAAATGAACATTTAAAACAAGAACAAACCTACAAGTCCGGATTTCTGAACAGCGTCAACCGCACGACAGTCTTCCTCTGTTTCTCATCAGTGATCACTATCTGCACCGTCTTTACTAACGACCTGCTGTGGAAAGAAGGAAAAGGAAATAATAATGACAATAAAAATAGTAATAAAAAGCCAAACCCGCTTTGTGACTCTTCCCAAAGTTCCGGGGGGGGAAAAAACTGCGGAGGCTGCGGAGGAAAGAAAAATTCTAGTGAGAGAAGCAGCACAAGTCCTGAAAAAAAAAAAAATGCACGCATTCAGTGGCATTTCCCATGAACAGACATCATCCAGAGAGTGCGCGCACACACACGCAGCTGCAGCTTCTCCGCAGACACTTTGTCAGCTGAGCGTTTTCCTCCATATCCCCGCACATCCACGTCGGGGGAAAAGTGCTGAATTTCCACTACCTTTGAACGCTCATTAGCACCTCATAATGACTTTACTAATTAGGATGACATGGTTATTAACAAGATGCGCTGTCATGACAGTCACCGCCACTCCTCCCCACTCCTAAATATGTCGACCTCGCGGCTCTCAGATTATCTATATAGATAGATGCCATCCGTGACATGGCGCCCGGTTATCAGGACGCGACCATGGTTTCCAGTTTTTGGATAGATTTTTTTTTTTTTTTAAACTAATGATTTCTCATTTTAAAGTTAGGCCTGAAATTTGACCAAAGTCAAAATGCGCAACAACTGAGTCTTTTACTCGCAGCTTGTTGTTTTGAAAGATTTAACACTCTGGTAAGAGTAAGCAAACCTCAGTAAAGTCTGTGGAGAAAGGAAATGTTGATCATTTATCCTCCCATGCTGCACTGCCACTAAGGACTTCAGCCTTTTTAGACTTTATCAAATTTACTTCGAGCTCTGAGTCGTTTTCTCTCCTTTTTTTTAAATTTCCTATACTTCCTCAGTCTTTTCTGTCGCAGCTAAGATATTTCATTAACAATGTGTCCGGCATGGCCTTAAAGCACATACATGTGTTTTTCCTCCTTTTTTAAAGAACTGTACTAAAATTAAACTCAATTCAATGGTTGGTCTGAACTGTCTGGATAAAGAAACAACTCCCTGATTGGTGAGGTGCCGGAGCCGGTCACGATGTAAGCCAATGGCAGGGGAGGGAGGTGGAGGTGGAGGGGGGTGGCGGGGGTTGAGGGGGGGCGGGGACGGGACGGGACGGGAGAAAAGGCGTCGAGTGTTTATTATAAAGGAGAAAATATTAATTCCCCTCGCCGTGGGCCGTGACGTCAGTATAGGAAGTCATTGTAGAGCAACACTGGAGCGATTAGCAGCAAAAGGGGGAGCCTGATGTCGAGGAGTCAGCCCTATGTATATCTCTCTATACGCCTCAACTTTTAACACAAAGTTCAATATCCAAACACAAAAAGGGACGTGGACTACGCAGACCCACACTTTGCTTTTCCGCATTTTCACTGATTGTAACATCTTGGAGCATAGGCTACCCGAGCCGCTTGTAAACGTGGATTTTGTTTCTCTCCTGGGTTTATTCCTCAGCTCTTTTCCCTTTTTCATTTTTTTTTCTTCTTCTAACTCCGATTTCATTTTGACGACTTTCTTCTGATTTGCGGCGGAGGAGAAACATCTCACTGTTGTTATGAAGACTTCACCTCTCCTTTCTTAATATGGAAGGATCCAGCGGGTCGAGTTTTGGGATAGACACTATTTTATCCAGCGCTTCTAACTCTGGTAACCCCGTGCTAATGAACGGAGATTTTCGGCTCGGTGACAGCAGGACAGCGGATTTCAGGAGCCAGGCTACCCCGTCACCATGCTCGGAGATAGACACTGTGGGAACAGCCCCCTCGTCCCCCATCTCGGTCACCATGGAGCACGCCGCCGATCCGCATCTGGTCCAGGACAGCCTTCAGCATCACCACCATCACCACAACCAGCCGCAGAGTTTGCCGCTGTCGCCGCAGCAGCAGCCACTGGCCGGGGCCGGCTGCGCCCCGAGGACTGCCACCTCCTCGTTTTTAATCAAAGACATTTTGGGCGACAGTAAACCGCTGGCAGCCTGCGCACCTTACAGCACCAGTGTATCCTCACCACACCACACACCAAAACCAGAAAGTGCCACGGCTCCGGACGGCTTCAGGCCCAAGTTGGAACAAGACGAAAACAGAAGCAAGTTGGACAAAAGAGACGACATTCAAAGTGAAATGAAATGCAACGGTAAGAGCACCGAACTATGGTTTAAGGCGCCTTTTCAGCTTGTTGGAGTAGTTACTGAACATGTCAGTCCTCTAAGGTGAATTATCATAGGATAGGGCTACATATCTATAAAAATGTAACAGGGCAGACATTGCCAAAATATTCAGTCTAATAATAATAACAGTAATAATAATAATGCTTCCCAGTCAGATTCTTTGTCTTAGTTCTAGCTCCTTTATCAGTCTAATAGATGTGAAAACAGATGTAAGCCTGGTGATCTTCCCCGTGCGCGGGGCCTCCCTAGTGGGTCAATTAGAGAGATTATTGTTCTTCCTAGAGGGTGGATCACGGTGCACTGAAAAACAGCTACAAATAGAGATGGATTGACATATTGATTTCTCGTTTTCTGAAGGAAAAGAATCCCCCCCCCCCACACACATACACATAAAAAAACTTCATGTGACAAATACACAAATTTTTCTTTTATTGCTAGTGTATTCTGTTCTCTGTCACACGCGTCTCAGCACTTTGAGAAAGTGTTTATAGGCCACAAGTTAGTGAGAGTTTGACGAGGAACGCTGATGGTGAGCAAATATCTCCGTATAGACAGGTGTTTGGTTGTTTTGTATAGGCCCAGCATTAAAAAAAATATACTACACAACATATGAAGAAATAGGCCTATAATGTGTAATCGCTGGTCTAAATGCCTGCGTCCTACCCGTGTGTTTAGGGACTAAAGAAGAAGGTGACCGGGAAATCTCCAGTAGCAGAGACAGTCCACCGGTGCGCACGAAAAAACCTCGCAAAGCACGGACAGCCTTTACCGACCACCAGCTCAACCAGCTGGAGAGGAGCTTTGAGCGACAAAAATACCTCAGCGTGCAGGACCGCATGGACCTGGCCGCGGCTCTCAACCTGACAGACACACAAGTCAAGACCTGGTACCAAAACAGACGGTAGGCAGCTATCCTCAGCATCATTTACAACAGCTTCCTTCATTCCTGTAAAGGGAGACCTTTATTACTCCGACCATGTAAATATCAGCAGTCCTGTTATTAAACACAAAGCGCTAGTTCCTCCTTTTTTTTTTTTTTAATTAGCCTTAACATATTATGGGAGTTGCTGCATTATTTAAGGCTACCGAAATTCCTGCCTGTAGGCCACATCTATCATTAATGTCATTTTTAAGTTGCTGAATTATTTTTTCATACTCACTTTTTTTTTCGTTTGTCGGTTCTATATTTGGCCACAGCTATTACTTAACCATTTTTAACCGAGTAATGAGTGCACTGAGGAAATGCAGGCATGCAAAACTTTGATTTTTATTGTTGTTGTTTTGACGGAAGGCCCGATTATTATCAGCATTGAGAACAACTTAACAAAACAAAATAATCTTCTTTATTTAATTAGTTTAATAAAGGTAGACTATAGTCTTACACATTTGAGACTGACATTATGACAAATTCATAATTAGGTCTTCTGTCATGTCATGTCAAGGTGTATTCAGCAGAAAAAAAAACACGATTTCCTAAAAAATGTTATTTTATTTTTATTTAAAGGCTTCTGTGTTCTCCTGTATTTGTTATTGTTGGGGCCAAAGGTCTATTATTTTTTTGTAGTAGCCAATACCTTCATATCTTCTTGGTATAACTTCTGAAGTGTCCTTAAGTTTAAAAAATGTAACTACTTTATTTTTTAAAACAGCATTTTCATTTTATCGCTGCTTTTCAAAATAAAAGTTTGATTTGAATACTTTATTATAGAGCATATTCATTAGCGTTTTTACCGGCTCTTGCACATGTATGAGAAAAGGAAGCTCAGATAAATTTGGACTATCATTAAAGAGACCTCAGTCTTCAATAACTAGGTGTCTAGTTGCAATTAAGGGGGCTGTTTGGGAATTAGCAAGAGAGCGGGGGATTAAATTATTCATCTGTTGTATTTTGATCTGATCTCAGGACGAAGTGGAAGAGGCAAACGGCGGTCGGATTAGAGCTCCTGGCTGAGGCAGGAAACTACTCGGCCTTACAGAGAATGTTCCCGTCGCCCTATTTCTACCACCCGAGCCTGCTGGGCACCGTGGACAGCACGACGGCGGCCGCGGCGGCCGCAGCCATGTACAGCAGTATGTACCGGACTCCTTCCACGCCGCACCCCAGCCTCCAGAGACCTCTCGTCCCGAGGGTGCTCATTCATGGCCTTGGGCCCGGGGGGCAACCGGCACTAAACCCCTTGTCTAACCCCATGCCCGGCACACCGCATCCGCGGTAAAACACGAAAAAAGACGAGAAAAGACGATGACCAGAAACCTGGTTGAACATGTGATGTGAGTAACTGCATCGGAACCACATTGCTGGACTTTCCCCTCCCTATAACCCCTTCAAAATAAAGAGACACACTTAAAGACATTTTACAGAAGTAAAGGAGGTATTTAATATAGGCCCAGATAGCCTGAGCCCAGTCCGAAAGACTTTGTGTCCGGGCCGAGACAGACCACAAGGACCGCCTATGTCTGATTGTTTGTTTGTTTGTCTTTTGTACAAATACACTTACATTAGCAAATAAACTTATAAAGTTTATTAGATGGAGAAGAATGAATGAATAAAGAAGTAATCCTACTAATAGAATTGTAGACGCTTCTATTGAAACTTGAGTCTAAATTTCTTTTTTTTTTTTAATGCAAACGGTTCATACAACTGAAGATTTCAAAATCTGGACGTGGTTTTAATAAGATAATTATTGACATATTATAGATTATGAACTGGGTATTGGGGGAAAAAAAAGATTTACCTAAACCGTGACATAATTAAATCTTATTTTCGAAATCAAAATCTAGCATTTAGCCTGTGGTTTTTATTTTGGTAAAAAAAATCAAAAAAACAAAAACATTTTATAGAAAAAAAGCAATGAATCTGTGTAAACTTATGGCTATAGGACCATACGGCCTTTCAATTTAATTTGGTTTCGTACCAGTGATCACTGACTGGAGGTCAGTTTCCAAACCTTTACATTAATGTTTACTAGCACATATATACATATGGATGCGCAGCAGCTGATTGGTGGTGGGATGAATGGTTGGGATGAGTCCGCTATACTGGGAATGTGGCCTTGGCTTTGCAGCTGTTCCCTGGGAGCACAGCAGACAATAAGCCTGAATTTCTCAGCGTGAGCGATCAGGGGAAAAAGCCTGCAAGGAAAAAAAAATACTGCTGATAATCTCCTCGTTCTCAATAACCAATAGCCGATAGTCAACTTGTTTCAGGAAGTTTCTGAGCGGAAATGATCTCTAGTGAGTCTAGAGCACATTTAGGCCTATGGTGTAATTTCAATTTTTTGCATCATTTTACGTCATTAGCATTTTTGCGTCATCCTGCTTTATTTTATTTTATTATTTTTTTTATTTTAAAAAATCTGTTTTTATTGTTGTTTTTGCTGCAGGCCATTGTGCTGCATTTATGGTTTTCTCTGGTATATGCGCATTTTTAGTCTACTGCTGCGGCGAGATGCGTGCGCAGGAGGACAGATACTAAACAAATACAGCCCCGGTCTGAAATTAAATGTTATCAAAATACTTTGATTTTATTTAGCCTCCTAGAAGCGCGCACCCGGGAGAATGTGGCGAGGAGGCGGTTCATCTGAATTAGCGCCTCGGGGCTTGTTTGTTTGGGTTTCTTATCTCAGAAGCCATTGCTTATTACACTGAGCCAAATTGACCTTTGCTAGTTTCCAAACATGGACGACGCATGTAAACCTTCAGTAGCACTCTATTTATTTTTTACACCTTTTAATTTTGCATGTAGACATTCAATTTTAAAGAGTTTCAGCGCTTATGTCTGTGCTGTCATACTGGGGGCTAAAACACTACTGCATTTTTCATTGCAAGATTTGGGCTCTGCAAACACATAGCTCCAAACCCGCACACAACCAAAAACCTACCAGGCCAGCTGAAGCAGTAAACACGGGCTTAAGTTCAGCTGTTTCTTAATACTTTGAACACATGTTGGTGTAGCCTGTTTAAGCCTCCTGCTTGTCATTCACCGCATGGACACGTCTCCCCGTCATTTTGCGCAAAACAGCCCCACTGCTTTCCCTTTTTGCAGCTTGGATTTTGTTGCATGGGCACACAGACCCATTAGACTTGTTTTCGCCATTGAAACAAAGACAGGTCCACAGTTATCTTATGGCGAGCTGCGCATACAGTAGGCTACCGTTCAGAGAAATGGCTCTAGTTATCCATTCTCATTCAGTCTCAGGGTTTCTGGATAGAGCGAATACACACCAGGTTGCAGAATAAGCGATTGGAGAGCAGAGCTGTGGGATAAATCGTTCCCTTCTTGGCCTTGGAAGCAATGGGAAATGAAGGCGAATGCAGCTCTTGCCTATACCGCCAGTGTTGAAAAATATTAGCCTACCATATTGACCCTACAGCTTCTGCCCATTACTGCAGTATAGTGCGGACGCATGTTGTTCATATGCATGACTTCTACAGCATTATTTATTTATTGCACTCTGCGGGTGGGAGGGGGCAGTGGGTGCCGACGGTTGTGCGGGCTGTTCCAATTCATTAATAATAGCCTAAGCCGCACCACCGCACTGAATTAATAGGCTGCTACCATTTCACACAACCTGGTCATTTTGAGAGTTGCAATAATCTGATTTTCTTTTTTTTTTTAAAGTTAGTAAGTCCGGACATTTATAGCTCAAAACAAAGCAGCTATCAGTCAGTTTAAGCTGGGCCACAGTGCGTGTGTTTTGTTTTGGCATCACGAAAGTAAAATTATTATTGTTGTTGTTATTTTTTTAGGTTAAAAGGAGAGAATATTATTTTCGAGCGGTCAAACATAAACGCGACATATGCAGTATCATAGGAAACTGCGCTGATGGAAGATGAAATATCCTAATGTGCTTATTTTAAACTTTAACTCCATGTGAATTCGCTGCTGAGTCCAAATAGTTTTGGTGAAGATGAGCAATACTTGAGAAAACACCGGTAGAAAAAAAAGGGCAGCAGGCTTGAATAAAGAGGATTAGGCCTTTCTTTTACATGGCGCATATTATCCAGAACAGATGGGCTTTAGAGAGTCGTTTTCTTCTTCTTGCCTTAAGGAACCTTGTTGGGCACTTTAATTGCCACTTTTTCCAACTGATGTAATGGTAGGGTATCTTTTTCATTACAATAATGAGGTAACACTTGCTCTCCTTGGCCTCTCATTATCACATCTCCTACATCACTCACTAAACACAAATTTAACCCCACCTTTTCCCCCAAAAATCTTTCCCTTAACTTCTCCTATACATCTTGTACACTATAATCAACAGCTGCTGTCTCCCGTCCCCATATCCGACTGTGTGTCGATGCGCCGTTGCAGCGGTTCTTTTCATTAAGAGCCTGCAGGAGAATTTAAAGCCCTGCATAATAATGCTTTGACCAGCAGCGTTTACGAGGCATATCACATTTTAAACCGGTAAATTATTCCTTCAGCTGGAATAATGCATCAGATTGATGCACTGGAAGCTTAGGTTCTTTGCTGGTTTTTTTTTTTTTTTGGTTTGTTTTGCCACCCAAACACATGTATTCATCAAGTTGGTGCAGTATGGACTGATCTTAGTCCAAAATACATAAAAGCCAACCTAAGAGAAACTAGAGTTAGATGGTCAGCCTTGATGTGTTCTCAGTGGGTACTTTTCTGGACTATTTTTCCAATCATCAGCAGTCTTTGAAAAAAAAAAAAAAAAAAAAAAAAGTACCTGAGGGTGTGCTTCCAATTTTCCTATAAACTTTCTGTATTAGACTCTAACTGTAAGATGCTAGGAAGAGGTGTCGTTTTCTGAAATAATGGTTGAAAAGAAACAGGCAGCACATTGTTTCATTGTCATCACAATAGTATGGACATCTTTGTGTGCAACATCTTTGGTTAATTTAACAGAAAACTATACAGATGAAAACAATCTAACATCAACATTACACATGCTCTTAGGGGCTCGTGAGAAGCAATGTATAAACTTTACCCTGCCTGGACATTACACACATTAATCATTCAATTGTTAGTTACGTATTTAATACAAAACTTATTATTATATACTAACCTATCATTATAAAACCCATATCATTCCTGACAATGTCTAAGCAGACAAATTACCCAAAATTTATTTTACATGTCTTATTCGTCCATTTTGCCTTAAATTTCATTTTGAATTTATTCTTATTAGGGGTATAAGGAAATCCATAGCAGTTTATCTGCAAATTTATTTTGTTCCTGAGATACAAAACACACACACAGGTCAAGGGATGAAAGTGCATAAAATTAACACTAACACTCTTGATCAGTTTTTCTTTATGTGAACAGAGTTGACAATTTCTCTGACCTGGCAACCTTTTTATCTCTAGTACCTCTGAGCTGATGGAACAAATTAGTGATAAGAAGTATCTATGATTAAAAAGGCTTTACAGCTTTCCCATAGCTAAAAATGAGCAGTGAATAACCAATGAGTAGGCTGTTGACACAGAGGCTGTAAGCCGTCCACTAGTCATTTCATAAACACCCACCTCACAGCTGAGCCTAGACTAGCACGGACATCTGCAACAGTCTTGCTGAATGATGCTGTATGGCTGCGACATACCATAGTTTAAATGGCCTCATCATTTCACCAAATCCAGCCAGTTTCCCTCTCTCTTTTTGTCAAGTGACAGGACAGCTGATGGCAGAGAAGCTCCGCTACCTTTCAAGTTTCAACCAGGCGCCGTCACATGCGACCGCACAACCTAGAAGAAAAAAGTCTGTCAGCAGTGATGTCAAAAGCTTCAATTTTTACAGAGCAATTAGGGGTTTCATCACAGCGGAGTGATGTCAGGATTCATTACGGCTCAGCAACAGCTAATTGCTTCAAGGTTAAAGTAACAGATCTGACGGCATTATATTTTAAGTGACAGACTCAAATTCTGGTGGTGTTTCACAGAGTACAGCTCTGACATTAAGGGAGGTGCTTGGGAGGATGGGGGATGAGAAGCAACTGAAATTAGTGCACATTAGTATTATGATTGGTTGGAGCAGCATTAAATCTCTAAGGAACATACATAGGGACTGGTGTTTGAAACAAAGGACAATGTAACATGCACAGTGCAAACATCCTTTCAAGTACTGAATTCTTGGATTGTCTCTTGGCCTTTGTGGATGTGAAGTATTACATAGAGAAAACCTATTGAAAATATCATTTTTGTTAGGACTTTGCAGTCATCTAAACTCCTGAGCACCTTTAAAGTTCTGTCCAATCACTGAAAATTATGTACGCAATGTCCAACAGCAGCCACGATTGCTTGTGACTGATTAATATAAGGCAATATCCTTGCAACCTTTGGTATAGGTTGCACGAGTGCTTTTTTTGTTGTCTCTAATAGTGTTATTTGATTAATTGCGTAAGGCCTGAAAATGTAATATTGCAGTATTTTACAAGAAAGAAGCAAAGAAATCTAAAAGTTAAAAATAAAGTGTATTTAGCTTTTTCTTATATCTTATATGGGCTTTCATTTTGTGATTCATAAGACTCATCTTGTGTCATCTTTTCTTTTAATAGTATTTAAACTGAAAAACCTGATTACTTTGGTCACTTGATGGCAGCAGTTTGTGAACACAGCTCTGACATGTTACTTGCTTATATGTCAATATGGCTAACATATTATCAAACAGCAATCTCCCAACACGTGCAGCAACATTAGCATTCATTCAGACTTGTGGTCATATGGCCACCTGGCAAATGTAAATCCAATATTCACTTTTATTTTAGCCTTGGCTTGGGTCTCCACCACCTCAGCTCCTTAGCTGCTAAATGCTCTACTCTATTCAGGAGCTAGCTGCTAACTCTGACTGTAAACAGTGCCATAGGAGGTGTGAGACCAAACCAAAACAGTAAAGTTGGGGGCAAGACAACCAAAACAATAAGCTAAAAGACACCATAAGAGCTTGTCACTATAAGCAATCCCTTTTACATACTAGTACAGTAGTCACACTGGACCTGTTGTTAATATCAAATTATATTATATCATTTTTAAAACAGCAGTGAGCAAAAAGCAGCAGAGAGCTCCAGCTTCAGTCTGGTGCCATGTGAGCATCCTTGTATTTAGACCTTTTCATAACCTGATGACCCAGTTTAAAAGGAAAAATTAAATGAATATGAGTGAAATGAATTATATCTTGGGGCATCTATCTAAGAGAGCCACTGGAGTCATTTCTTTTCAAATGAGCAGTTGTTTACCCTTAGCTTTTTTTTCCCTCTTAAAGAAGAATACCTGATCCTTTGAACTGATTGTTTGTTTAACCACTGCTGGGAATCAAGCATCCCCGAGGTCTGAGTAAGTGTTGATCTAAGGTTGGATTTGAAATAGCCTAATGAGGAACTCTTTGGATAATTAGTGATAGCTGGAATGCTTGTGGATAATTTGAGTGCTTCGCCACCCTGTACGAGCAATACGACAGGGAGGAAGGCGAATGATGAAAGAACGGAAAGATCAGGGTTAATGAAAACTAGCATGTCAACTTGGTCCCTACCTGTCTTCTTTCATGCCTTTTTTAAAAATCTTTTACTCCTCTTAAGATGCGTTACTGTTGGTGTAATGGAACAATTAGCAGTGTGGTTTATTGCATGGATAAAGTGCTGCTGGGGAGAGCAGCCGCTACAGCTGGAACTGCAACTAACGCTGTGGTAATTAGAGTCAGGAAGGTGTCTAGTGGTGAAGTCCAGCAGGAAATGAGGAGGTGGGAGTTGGGCCTATGGGGAGAAAAAGACTGTCCCTCTTCTGTACCCACTCGGCAGTCAGTGGGAGACCACAAACAAGAGCTGTGCCCAGTTCAGACAATCATACAAGTTTGGACTGGTCTGGACTAAACCACCAGCAACTCTGCTTTTGATAGTTTTTACGGTTAATCTGTTGTGTGTGTGTGTGTGTGTGTGTGTGTGTGGGGATGATTGTGTTTATGAACACACTGAGCAGGCACTGGTGTTGGTAAAGACTCAGTCTTTCGATAGGAAAGATTTGTCATTTGTTGTCATTTATCATTATTCCACAAAACAACATAGTCAATTTATTAAATGTCAACTGTGTAATAGATGTACTAAAACTAATAACAGAGTGATGAGACAGATCTGTTAAGATATGATTATAATATTATGTACTCTGTAAATAACAGTCACTTCATGTAATAATGACAAATAATATCTCTGCAGCAGTAAGGAAAATAAAAAAAAAAAAAAGCTTGTCTAAACAGGACCACAGCCAGATTTGATTTCACGATATGGCAAAGCGAGGGAGACATTAACCACTTTTCCATCATGTTGTTTGTTTTTGTTTTGAATCACAAGAATAAGCAGCAAGCACTCGCTGGAGGTTGTGTTGTGGCACAGTTAATTACATTTTTAAATTAGGGCTGTCTTCAGATCAACTTGGTGAAGAGTGACACTGAGCACAACATTAGGTGCGAAGACAAGGACTGATAGGAGTTTACAAGTACCTGTGATGTGCAAGCACAGGCCTGCCGAGTGGTATAATGTGATTAGGAGTTTGTGCTAAGCACTGTCTGGCCCTCTTACCACTTTACCTCTGTGAGCTTTAGGCCAGAATGCAAGTTGTTGATTGGCACAGCCCTTCTTCATATTTCACAGCCATCATCTCCTGCAAGAACCGGAGTGACTGTATTTCTAACACATGCATAGGCAGACATATGTCTGTATCTCATACATATAAAATGGTGAGAAACTTGGGCATATGCGTACGCATAAATAGCTAGAATTGCTAAAAGTGTTGCTAAACGGATAAGGAAAAATTGGATCGCCAAGGGAGTCAGAATGGTACATTGAAACAATTGTTTTGTTTTTCATTGGCTGTTGGAAATAAACAAGAGCTTTTCTAGGGACAAAACTGGTCTTTCTCTGCATTAACTATGGGTATAAGCTTTTTTTTATAAGGTTAGTTTCCCCATAGCCACACAAAGCAGCCACCCCCCTAGTTGAAGCGATTTGCTGTTCACAATGCCTCAGCTTAACCAGCTAGGTCAGGTCAAGTTGACTCAGACAATAGGGACTTTAGTGTCTCACCCACAGCACAGAGTGTCACAGAAACAAAGCAGCTCACTGCAAGTGGAGCAAACATTTCATAAAGTCGTGCCCCCAGTCTATAAATGTCTTGTCTAATCTGTTATTTCTCATCAGACAGACTTTTTATTCATTTTTGGATTTTGTTTAAAAAAGTCAATATTTAATAAAATATTGCGCCATATTATTCCAATACACGGAATTCTGTTTATGATTTTGATACACATGACCTATTTATTTTACTGATATTTTATATTATGCATAAAAAAGAATCCTGGTATGCTTTGCTTGAGTACAATAAGGATGCAATGAACTCTGTAGGACTGCATGATTATTCTGTCATTGTTGATCAGCTCTAATTAAAATGATACTGTCATATTATTATCACATTAAGAAAAGTCTGTCTAAATGAATGACTTAGAGCAAGCAAAAACTGTTATTCCAGTTCATGTTGAAACACTGTTTGCTGGAAAAGTATTCTTGCCTATTTGTGTGCTTTCAGCCATAATGTCCAGTTTCATAATAAAGGACATGAAACAGTGCTAGATGATTGAGAGGGAGACTGAGATGCTGGTAATCATTTATTTAAGTCATTGTTTAGATGACAAGGAGTCACTGACATGGGTTTCTCAAATGTAAATATTTTCATGTTTTGTTTGATTATCTCCTTTTTGGACTGGTTTGGACTGTTAAGTGGACCAGATATATGGAAACATATAGGATGGTCAATTTTAGTTCCTTTCTGAGATTTAAATAAAAAATAATTTAATTTAATTTAATTTGAAAAATTAATTGATAATAAAAACTCATTAGCTCCATTGTTGCTGTTAATTGTATGAGTTCTCTGAACCTCCACAGGCAAAAATTAGGTTTTTATTACTCTTACTTTTCTCAGCACATACAAATAATGTTTTATCATTAGAGGTTGCCATTCGTTGTTGGTGATCTCCTCATTTGACATGACTAGGGGAGAGGCCCAATTATAACAGAACATATGTGTGATAATAGGGAGATAATTGCAGTGTGTTCAGAATATCTATTTTAAGATCCAGCAACTAAGTCTTCACTCAGCTGCTGTCTTTATAGCTTGCTGAAAAACCTGTCTATCCATCCAACCTCACCGTATCAGCAGCTATCATATTAGATATAAATGAAATATAAACTAAAGTCACTCAAGTATACTACCATGCCTGAATGCAGGCATTCAAAGTGAATTCCTTGAATATATCACAGTGTAAGGCAGTTTTTTGTTGTCCTTACTTTATGGATGTGTGTGTCAATTCATATACAAAGGTCTCCCAGCAGCATACATGATGGCTGCATATAGCAAGAGATGAACATCTGATTTGTCACATTAGAAACGCTAATGTTTAAACCAAAAGGAAGAGCACACAGTAATGTGTTCATTCATCTGCATAAACACCACCTGTCCCGACACAGACAACTCCTCAAGCAGCAAAAGTTTAGTGGCAGCCTGTGTGCAAGCCAATCAGTAGGGGCCCAGCTGTGGTTTCATGAACCCGTAGCATTTTCAAGTGTCAGAAAGCGCTCTGAGTACTGTTGGTGGTGCTAGAGAGAGAGAAGACTTTCATTTCATGTCATCCGCCAGCGAGACGAATAGGCGACACGATAACAAAAAGAAAACAGGGTGTGCTATCACGATTGACATCCAAAGGTAATTTATGCTGGCCCTTTATTTACTCATGCAGCTTCCATATACACACTCAGAGTTGTTCTTGAAGGCTAATTTGGAGCATATTTGGCATATTGCAGGCCCTCTCTCCTTAAGAATTTCCATCATTTGTCTAAGGCATGAGCAATGTGTTATCAAAATCCAGAACAGCATTGATCACCCCATTTTTTTTTTTTTTTTTATTGTTATCATCCCTGGAACAGCTCCTTAGTGCCAAAGCTTTTGTTTGTTTTCCCTGTTGTTTTTTTCTGCACTGATACTAGAACAATACTGTCAGTTTCTCTCTTGACTTCTTTGCAAAAGTGGAATATGGCATGTTCCTCAAATCGTATCCGTAATGAAAAGGAAAGCTTGCCTCACATGACACCTCTTCAGCTGCATGGGAGGGACAAAGCTTGTAGTTTGTTTTGATGGTTAAAGAGGGGATGGCATCTGGCATCGTAATTATCTGAATAAATTACTGTGGAGCGCTGATAAATGAAACTGAAATGCTGTCAGATCTTGATCAGTTTGTTTTTTGTTGTTGTTTTTTTTTTTAACGCAGAAATACAGCCACAATTCTCAGAAGCTGTTTTTTTTTTTAAAATCATGTCATCTGCTGTCTTTGAATACAATATTTGGTCTTATTTTGTAAATGCAATTCAATTATCTATTGCTTTTGAGAGATGTAATTTAGTGCATAGTAATCTTTTTTTTTTATCTTTAGGGTTTTATTCGCAATTGTGATTTAGGCAATGGTCATTTCTTTCAAGTAGTCGACTTTCAAGGGAAGCTTTTAAAGGTAGGATTGTGGGTAAGTCGACTGTCACCATCAAAATCATACGACTGATCCACAAAGGGTCAATTAGAGATCATTTGGAAAAGAAGCTTTCGATTGCTTTCACTCTCATATTATTTGGTCTTTTGTTGACCTCTGCTGAGAGCAAATGCGGATTCTCAGACAACCAAGAGAGGGGCCACTGGCACTCTGCTCTTTCATCTAGCATTGTAAAGCACAAGTGCCTGTGTCCGCCAAACCACTTTAATCAACTTAATGCAATTGATACTGCCTGTTGTTATGAGTCTCTGGTCCAATTCAAAGAGGCACACAGATGGACGATGCTGTAGAGGCTTTTCCTTAGACCTCTGTGTCCAGCAAGTGCTGTGTGGGTTAGAGATGGAGGCATGGGGAAGATGGGGGTCATGGGACATTCAGACAACACTCAGACAACCTGTGTGCAGGGGCATGCTGGTTCCTCTCTCCTTTCCTTTCCATATCCACGTCTTTGGAAGAGCTATCCAGCACATCTGATATGAAATGTGGGTGATGGACCTTTGTTTAGTTCAAAGGTTCATACCTCTTTATTCCTAAGTCCCTTTGTGGATCCTTGGGCCTTGAAATATGTATAACTGTCCTTTTCATTCCAGCCATCTGAGGGGGAAATCAAAGCCAGAAGTTTCTGTGAGAATCAGTTTGAAATGTAGTGTCCATACAGTGTCATCATTTCTTAACCTGCTATACAGCACAGAACCTTTCATGACCTCTGGAACATGACTATTGACTATACATAAGCTTAGGAACAGCATCATTGATCACAAAAGTAAGTATGTGTTTCATATATGTATATTTACAAGTAAACAAGAGCAGATGGGATGATTAAAGCTTTGTTATTGGTCTTAATATACTGGTTTTAGCTGTTTAGCTAATGAAGAATTAATTGAATAGCTATACACAGTGCACGCAATGTTGCATTAAATACAGTATGAATTTAAACAATTAAAAAAAAATTTGGAGGAAAATTTTGGAAATTTACTGGAGGGGTAAACACTATTCCTCCATAACATATTTCCTTTATTTGGTGTTTTGTTGATGATGGTGGACAGCAGTGTCTAATTCTTCAATTCAAATTCTCCAGTACTGTAGATGTTCAGTTGTAGATGGTCCTTTGGTGAATGTTAAGGCCATAACATATGATTCACATGACTTTAATAACCATGAAAACCATTCAGTGACCATTTCATACCTGCAGTTGTTTCTCCACTTATTTGTTCAGGGCTATCTGCTAATTTGTCATCTGTTTGTGCGTATTTTGGTAGACTACAACTTGAGTAGTGTTGTTAACTATGTAAACTGTTGCAGCAAACAACTAAGACCCTTCAGGTGCTTCCATCAAGCAATTGCCACCTCCACCTCCATTATTTTCAGTGTGTACCTGGTGATAGCTACATAACATATGGGGTGTTAGTTATAACCTGATAAAAAATTCACTTTCTCATAAAAAACATGGCTCTGCTAATGTTTTCAAACACAATACTTAATTAGACTGTGTATTAAACACAGAAAGAAACCAGTGAGGTTGTATATGGGAGAGGAGAAATAAGAAAGATTGGCATGTGTGCTGAATGTAAACAAAATAACGTCATTAAGATGTCAGCAATTGTCATGTAATAAAATTATTAGAGTCCATGTATTGCCATGTATTGACATGTATCTATTTTCTGCTGTATAGAAGAAATTTAATTTAGAATTGCAGAAGCCTAACAAAAGGACAGGGAGAGACACACAGCCCTCCAAGGCATGACATTGTTTTTGACTTGGCAAAGTGCTGAGCTCAACAGCAGACCACTAACAAGGAGACAATCACCCCTGAAGGAAGGATGCATAGACAGGAGGACTCATCTTTAAAGGGAAAGTGATATGCACTCACTATCCTGCGCTTCGTTCCTCAGTCATAATAAATGTGATGGTGATTTTCTTACTGTTTCTCCTGCTTCATTTTATATTTGCGCTGTGGTTCAACATCCATATCAACTTGATTCCTCTTGACTATCAATAATTTAGCTTTTTCATGGAGTTCATTTTGAAAGCACTCAGTCAGATGAAGAAAAACAGCATCATCTTGCTTTTATCTAACATTGTGAACAAACCAATCTAAAGCATTGATGTTATTTCTTTGCTTTTTCGTCTGAATTGGAGCATTGATCCCAAGACACAGTGGAGGTTTTGTTTTTATCTTTGGATTAAGGAAGCATAGGTCTTTTTTTTTTTTTTTTTTTTTTTTTTTTTTTTTTTAAGATTGGAGAGAGCTCTCACAGGGGTCAAATAACAGATTAATAGGTCCAGTAATGAGTTCCCCGGAGTGTCCAAGTCTCTCTGACTTCCCCAACCTCCATTACAGTATGTCCTTTTATGATGGATGGTGGCAAACATCATTCACATATCTCAAAGAAAAATGACTGGGATGCCATTTGTATGAAGGAGAAACATCAGCTGTAGTGATATATTGTTCTGGTGTGATGTTCTCTTTTGTATCTTTGTTTGTCATCCATGCTTAAACTGTCACTGCTGTCTCCTTTTGTTGCGTGTCCTCACAGCAACAGGAATGTTAACATGCGCCTCTGGGTTTCTTAAAGGTGCTTAAAAAAAACTTGGGTTTTAGATCTGGCGAATTTGTCTGCTTTGATCCGATCACACACTTGAAAACAGGAACGATGAGAGACACCAAAGCTCCCCATTCTTTTTTCGCAACAAGTTACTTCATGCTATATGAGCCAAATCAGTTAAAAAGATGGTTTTAGCAATTCAATCTGAGACAACTCTCTCTTTCTATAATATCTTTGCATGGCAATTATGGTATAAGGTGAGCACAAGATTGTGCACGTAACTGATGTTTAACAGGCTGAATCGTTTCGGCGGGAGTGAAAACTAACTGTAACTCTATTTGTGACTGAACAACCGGATCACCTGAGAAAGCCCAGTCCCAAACAGACGCAGGGGTGATTTGCTTGTGGTGTGAAAGCAAAATCCAACCAACCCTGGGATAGTAGATACATGATTTAAGCATGAAAAGTAAACCAATGACTTATCTTGTGATCTCTTTAAGTCAGTATTAAAACTTGAAAAGTTAAATGTAGTGAACACACAGTAAATATTTCCCCCTGCAGTATTATGGTAAAAGAAGCATTTTTTTTCATCCTCTGTTCAACATTTCTCCTGATGGGAGGTAGCTTAACAAATGTTTCCCATAATTAGGTATTTTTTCATGAGCTCTTTGTGATCCCAGAGCATGCAGTTAAGTACAGCATGACTGGCTGTCATTTAACAGAACTGAATTTCCTGGGTTTGAGTCATGAAGATGATACAGTGTGACAGTCTCCAAAACTGTCAATGAATGAGCTATCTGTCAGTCCACATGACTTCATGTTTACTCTTCTAGGTTAACTTGCGAAAACTCAGCATTAGCATGAACCAAACCATTCGTTCATTTGTTCTGAGCAAATGAATCAAAGTACAGGTGTGAAAGCAGCCTTATAAAAACTTGGCTGTTGGCTTTGATATGCGTCCATCCACTGCTTGGTACGTACTTGTTATTCCACCTTACTATAGGGCACTCTGTAAGTTGGCATTGAATGTTGGTCGCAGGGTGTAGGATCGTCTAATACCGATGTAATAGTGGACTCTCTGATCACTTCAGTGCCCTGTTTTTGCTCCCCCATTATGAAACTGAGTCATTAAAGCAATTATCAGAGTAATAACTTGGGATAAGATTCCCAATCAGAAAATGTTATTTTTATGCTGGGGTATGCCGAGACATCATTCATTAAGTGCTCTGGAAGGTGGAAACGTTGCAGAAAAAGGAGTTTCACACCTACCCGCTCAACCCCAATTTATGGTCAGGCTGCTCTCATTGTAAAAATCTTTGATGAGCAGCGGGGAATGTTTAAAATCCTTAACAGTGTCGGCCTTGTCATTTCATGGCTGATTAAGAAGTGTCGGGAGCAGAGCATAATCAGCTGCCAGAGCGGCTCCCCTGGTCAGATATCTCTGTCCACCATCATTAACTGACCTTACACGTGTAGAGAGTAACCACAGGGGGAGGACAGACAGTGCAGCAGTCTCAGGAGACAGATCTCAGGAGGTGATTACATTATGCTACACCATGGAGCGAGGCTAATGACCTCTGTGCTCTTGCATTAATGGCCTTTGCTGTCACGTTATCATGTGGCAGAAGTGTATGTATGAAGAGGTCCTTACCTCTCTGAGACAGTTTAATCAGAAAAAGCTCTATTAATACCCGGAATGAGGGTAGATGTTAAAGATGAGCAACTTTGCAGCATGGCCCATAAAAACTTCCATAATCACCTTCAACTGAGCCAAATTGTGTTTGTGTCCAATATGCTTTGGACCACATACTTGGGTTACAGTGGTTTGTTATTCCTATAAGCAGAGTTAACTCTTTTATATTCATTTTATTTCCCATGTCCTTGTATTTAGTGTAGAGCTGGGGTGAGGCCACTTACAGAGACAAAATCGTGTGCTGACCTTCAGGAGGCTCTCGGTGGATATTTGCAAGATGAGTTCCATGGAAGAGGTAGGCATACACATTATCAGGTAAGCTACTGCATGTCTTCCTGTACTGCAGGAAAATGCACGTAATCATATACAACACAACAACAATTAGCAAAACTTTTTATGTTAAAGGTGAAAACAATGAATCTTGTTAATCATTGGGGATAATATGAGAGAAACAAACCAGATCAGTCAAACTGAAGTTGGTATAGGCATTTTTCACTTTGGTTAAAGCCAGGTTTCCCCTGCTTCCAGTCTTTGTGCATAGCTTGGCTAATCACATCCCAAATCTGTCCACACACACAGGAGAGTGGTATCCATTTTTCTATTTTCCTCTTTTAGCTTTAACACTATCACTGCCTCATTCCACATTCAGCAACAGTTTCTCTTACAGCTTCAATACATCTCATACAGAGAGGCAAAGCCTTATGTATCTTAGGACCTAATTTCAGAGTGAAAAGTTTTTGTTTTTTTTTAAGCTGACTGCAAATCAAGTTAGGTGTATTAATGGACATCTCCCTCGCTGTATGAGATGAGCACTAACGTCATGCTAAACTGTTTGTCTTGTGCTCTGGGTTGAGTTCTTCATTATATGGATCTTGGAGGATTACTCCAGGATTTGTGCGATTCCTCTGACTCATAATGTGAGCAATGAAAGCCACACTTTGGATGGCGGGGGGTCTATATTAAAGTGGAAGTGGAATATGGCAGAATGAAATGGAAAGATATGAAATCACATAGGCTTTTAAAGTCACATCCATGCCTTTTCTATATTTCTTAATATGTTGTTTAATGTAGCTAATACAAATTTCTTAGCAATGTTTTGCATTTGTATTCGGGTTAACCATTTTATCTCAATGACAACACTGCGGTTGTGCTGTTATTCACTCTGTCTTACCCATTATTCTCTCTGCTGTGGCTCACTATTCTTGTGTCAAGTGGGGCCATAACTTGTGTGTTTGGGTTGCCCCACCAATACTCATGTCAACACGCTTCTGTCCCTTCTGTGCAGAACCAAGCCCTGAAGGCAAATGTGCTCATTTACAAGGTCGAGGGGACACCACTCTGTGGGCTCATGGGTGTATAACGCAGAACATACAAGAAACTATCACATTATATTTATGTAAACTTAAACTATCCCTTGTTGGTGCTGTTTACATAGCCAATTTTTTGCTTTAAACCTGTGAATATGTTTAGCCTTATTTTTTAATGTAATTCATGCACTAATACGGGCAAAAAATAAATATATCCTTAGTATTTTTTTTTTTTTTCATTTGACCAGGCTCACAGAGGATGCAGCTCCTCTATAGCAGACAAATGCTGCTGTGTGATTCCTGCATCTTCAGCAGACCCAGGCCTGAAGGAAAAGTGTCGTCTTTGAATTCACTGCAGAGACACTGAGATCTGGCCCCTTTCTCCTCTCAACTTCCCCCTTGAAGTTTTTTTTTTTTTCTTAAAGCTGAAAAGAGAGCAGGATTGTGCTTTAAAAAAAAAAAAAAAAAAAAAAAAAAACGAGGGGGTTTTTAATCTGGGGAATGAGTGCTTTGCCATGCAGCCCAGCTCTAGAGAGAGTGCCAAGCAGGGCCGGGCAGTGTATTAATATTTAAATTCCAGTCCAGATAATCAATAGAAGGGGGTACTTCTGTGCGCTGTTACCCTCAGATGGGAAACGATAATAGGGAGAAAACCTGCTGATTAGCCTCCTTAGAAGCTCTCTTCTCTGTGTAGTGCTCAATACTTTAGGAGTGATTATAACCTATTGAGGCAGAAAACCTGATCGAATATAACCTCTTTTGAATTCCTTGTTCCCTCAATGGTGTGTCAAAAAGAGCATTCAGTGGTTCATGTTACAAAATCACCGCCTTTCTAGGTTATTCTCATTTCTTCTTTGCATATGGAGCACAAGAAAATTTTCAGTCAGCCTTTATGTCGTAACATAATGCTTTAATATGTGTGCTACTGCCATAACAGGCACCAATAGGGAACTTATATTTTATTCTTCTTTTCAGTGTACATAAAAAAATCCCAGCTTAGTCCTTTTTGTCTTTTGAATGCTTTGAACTCCTTTCAGCCTTTAGGGGGACTTTTTGTGCTGTGGACTATGGTGTGCATTCACTGTAAAGGCACTCAATACCGCAATAAGACCACAAGCAAAACTGAGTGTCTTAAGCGGGACCACACATCTAAGGCATTTGCATAATTTAGGGAGGGGCGAAAAAGAAAAGGCAAAAAACCAACCCTCTTCATTTAAGATGAGAATCGAAGCAATGCATACTTCTCTCGACCTATCGGGTTGCTGCATGTTTGGGTCAAAATGGCCCAACAACGGCCAAAAACCTGAGTCTGAGAATTGGAGTCTTTCAGGGAGAGATTCCTCTTTTTTTGTGCAGTTAAGGCTTTAGCCACTTTATTATCTTCTCATAACACAGTGTGTCTGAAAATCTGAATGTTTAAGAGAGGTCAGGATTTTTTGCCATTGTCCTCACTTAGTTAAAGCATCAGAGATAAAGAATGGGGGTGTGGGGATAGGTGGGGGTGTCAATGCTTTTCCTGAGGATAATATCTCGTTTGAAGGGCCAGCAGAAAGAAAAGCAGAAGGGGCTGAAGTAGTTTTGGTGAGTATCTTGAAAGAGAGCAAGGCCAAAGCTGAACTGCTCAGTTCATTTTCCACCTCACTGGCCGTCGTAATCCATCTTGGCCAGCTGCTAACAAGATTGAGTCTGAAGTTTACCTCCACAATGAGATAATCAGATTAAGATGCACAAAGATCAAATAATGACCCGGCTTTAGGGCAAGTTCAGCAGGCCCTTGATTGCACTGTGTGGTCCTTCAGGTATATTAAAGAATTCTAATTGTCTTGGCATAACATGTGTGACATTATCAGAGAAATATGTCCAAATGGACTCAGCTGAGATGGCCTACGATGCTTATTTCATGCTTAAATGTTTCAGGTGGCACCAATGTTTTCTTCTTTTCTACAGAAACACAAGAGGTGTTGCCTGCAAACTAAAAATATTTAAGCTATTAGGTTTAAGTTTCCAAAGTGATATATAATTGAGAAGTTTTGCATTTTCTAACCAGACCTCTCTCTCATTGTATACTGCTTTGCCTTAATAGAAGAACGGGATTACTCAGAGGAGCATACAAATGTGATTGTCTCACAGCAGATGGTGTGCACCGCTTCACCTTTGAGAGAAGTTAATTAAGCCCACCATATTGTGCCTATCCAGGGGAAAAAATGTAGATGAATATTGAGCAATTGAACCTGGTTTCTTTCCCAGTCCTCAGCACATGGGACAGAGAAGGCCACTGACACACAATTATGTATAGAGTTCAATTCATTTTCATCCACTTCCCTACTTTCTCTCCCCACATTTCCACAGAAGCTCCCGAAAGTTCGACCCTTACTAAATGTGCCATGCCACCACGCCTTCAAATTCTCATACAACCTCTGTTGTGTGATATCAAATGGGTCAGTGGGAGGGAACTTTCTCCATCAACAAGTTACCTTCCCTGACCTTACAAAAAAAAAACTCAGTTTTCACTCACATGTGCCCCTCAAGTTATATTTTGGTATTGGTTAAAAATAAAAGTCAGAAAACTTAACCTCTATAGCGAGTGTTTTCTACTGCAAGGTTTCAATAGTTAACCCATCAAACGCCAGCCGACTAAAGCGGCTACAGTGCGTATTCCACAAAACATCAAAGACCTGCGAGGTAGTGTTGAACTGCGGATTATTAAACCAAGTGAAGTCAGAATAACAAAATAGTGTTCAAAGTGCCCGATATGGAGGGAGAAACCTGCTGAGTGCAATATAAAAGTAGGGGTTAAGCTCTTTGTAAACTCCCTCCACTACGTTCCAAAGGTAGATGTTACATATGATTAGAGGAACTCTGCTGTGACAGTCACGGCAAGCTACTTCCGTTCCAGTTGAGCACTGATAATTTTTTAAACCCTCGACCACATGTGTGGCACTACTGTGTAGCTTCTTTTTCCTCTCTTTTTGATCTGGGTTCAGGGGGGGTGTGTGACTGCAGTTTTGTGTTAAAATGCGTACTTGAGCCATATTGTCTAAAGTTTAATAATGCTTAGTGTTTTCCAAAATACGTGAGGGGATAACTCAGAATGGCTGTCATTAAAGGTTCCTGTGGGATTTAATATGATACAGACATTATTTTTTCATTTATATACTCAGTAGGTCAAAGCATTAAAAAAAGATTTCTTTTCAGGAATAAATAGCTACATCAGAACCTGAACTTTAAATCAAAGCAGTCAGTACCTTGTACAACAGTATTTATATGAATTTAATCACTGCATGAGTGACCTCTTTTTTTTTTTTTTTTTTTTTTGTGTTTATGATCTTAGGTGTAAATCACAGTGTGCATAACTGCAAGCAATCAAGGGGCAGCTTGTATGAATTTACTTTGATACACTGCTAATTTGTAACCCTTAAACAAAAATACCAGCAAAATTACATGTAATCATCTACGTAATTGTGAAATGTTTTCAATTCACTTTCAAGAATGTTGATACTGCATGTTTAGTGACAGTGTTTATATTGTGTTCTTCCCACATTATCTACTTTGAATTATTATTGCAATATGTTAGCTATCTTAACATTTAACCAACACCACAATTTACCTTTGACTTTAACCAAAGAATTTTTGTTGCCTATATCTAATTGCACAAGAGGCTCAGGATGTCAACAGCAGTAAAATGGTTTGATACTTTTCACTGTAACTGTTTTCCTAAGTCTGCCCCCTAATTGGCCAGAACAAAACATTAGCAGTTTCTTCAGTGATAAACTGTTGACACTGAACATAGTCCATAGAACTGATGTTTCCCCCCAAAATGCATTAGGCAAAATATATTAATTTTATATAAATGCCATTTCAAAAATACTTCCAATGCTGTGGAAGAATAGCTTTGAATATAAGAAAAAAAATAATCTAAATAAAAACGATTATATTTTATACAGGAGCTTTCTCCATAAAATGGAGAATAACATGGACATAGTGTTAATGAAGTTCCTGTTCACCACCTCTGGTAGTAGTCTTGTAGTTACTGGAACCAAAGTGAAAAGCTTGGGTTTGAGTTAAGTTACAACACCCATTGGAGAATTTCATAGTCTGTGACTGAAAAAGTAAAATGAACAATTTAGATTATTTTGTTTTCTAGAATACAAAATATCTCACTTCTTTTTTTGTTGGAAGAACTGGAACTTTATTTGTTAAGACCAAGATCTTGTGGCTTTTAATGGTGCCTCCATTCAAGGTAGCATTGGGTTTGGTTTCAGCCATGGCCTTGGTACTTGGAAAGTCCCTAGATCTTATCTGGAAATGACTTTTTTCATTCATTATTATAGTGATCCTCTGTGTTGACACAATGCACTGGAATTTTTACATTAAATTTCAGTGCATGAAATGACAACAAATAAAACATAAAAGCATCTAAACTGCTTTTTATTGATACCTGCGTACTTTCAGGTGCGATATATACTGTTACAACTTCTCATTAAAAAACATATTGTATAATGTACAGTAAGTCTTATTAAACAAGGTAGGTAACAAGATTTGAAAGTGACATAATGAGCAGTGGGTGATTTACAACTGAAGTAATATCATGCACTCTGTGAGTATACCTCTGCTCAGGCTAAAAAAACAGGGAGGAGACTGCAGGGTGGAGGGTCATATTACAAGTTTGTGGATTACACAGCTCTTTCACTTTTAAAATGACAACACAACCTACCCAGATCTATAATTAGACTTGTCTTATCTGCTGTTACATGGCTAATGATGGAGGAAACTTGAAGGCTACTCTGGGTAAGTTTTAATGAGTCCCCTTTCTTTAAAGACCACAAAATGCCACCAATTTAAGTCCTGCCAATGCTGTCCATTTCAAGTTGAGAAACACCCATGGAGAGGAAAAAAATCATCTCGTTGACCGGCAGTGTCAGCAGTTAAGAAGCCAGCATGAGCCTGCTCATTCTCTGTGGCAGGGATCAGATTAGAATTCATGAAATGAAAGTTTTCTGGCATGAGATGATCATGGTGTCACTCAAAGCTTTAATTAAAATAAAAATAGTCTAGCCTGCAGCAGCACCATATGATTTTTAAGGGGAACATCCATGATTTAACAACCTAAATGTTCTTGTTCATTGCTAACGCATATATTTTGTGTTACCTTATAATAATTATGAACAAATCTATGAAAGCTCAAAATTAGAAAGGTAATGAACCACACGATTAAATCAGAACAACTCAGACTTGACTGGTGTTTTGTATGTCAGACAGCTCCAGCTTCAAGGGGGAGTTACAAAAAAAACTTTGAGGCACTATATAATGAAACAGTGCTTCAAAAAATAAATGTAATTGGAGCTTTGCTATCTGTAAAGCATCTGCTCTCATCTTTCTAACAGAAATAATACCTATTGCTTGCAAGTATAGTCAAGTAATATCACAAAGTCTCTGTGCTGTGTACTATGCTATTGAAATGATACAGAAGTAGAAGTCTGTCTATGCACATGATATTGAAATTCCAGGCTTTAACTCGCACATTTAATCGATCTTTGTAAAAATATGATTTTAACTTAACTTCACCAAGCAAATCGCAAAGCACTGTCCTCTTACCATAAATGATCATACAGTTTATCATACACCTTAAAAATCCCAAATGACCAATTACCAGATTACCAATTTAATATTTCGTGCCAGTTTTAGTCGACCTTTGCTCTTCCTGCTATGGCAAACATGGCTGTTGTAAACAAACCAGATTTGGATATTTAAGCTTTGAGATGCTCAATTATTTAACCACCTAGCCTAGTGGGTTTATCAATTTCCCACCCCACAACTGCCTCCTCCCAACACAACAACACTACAAGACATATAAACATGACATGACATGGAAATTATGGTCATTAATAAGAAAAGTAGCTATTTACTGCTAGTTGGAGCTATAAAAAAAAAAAACCCAAAAAATATCTTCCATAACAACGTTTTGAGATATTATAGTTCTCATTTCCTGAGGTCCAGACACAAAGACAAGGGAACTTCCTCCAAAAGTTCTAAGAATTATAAAAAGGTTCCTCCGGTCCAAAAACGCTTTTTGAGAGGTGTTTGTACTGGACTCACTGGGAGTGTTAAATTAAATCCAAGACAATCAGGTTGGTTTTTATGGTCAGACCAGCTGACTAAATAATTTTCATTTAACACATATTGCATACATTCATGTGCATAGCAGATTGGCTCACAGCCAGGATAATACATGTTAGAGGCTTTGTCACTTCATTGTATTACTTCCATGCTAATGTCACAAAGTACCGCTTGACCTTTAATCTGTTGCAGAATATTATGACTGCAATTATTATGGTTAAATTCCAAAAGTGAAAGCAGTAAAACTCCAGTGAAGCTTTGCCTGGTCTATGCATTTATAAATTCTAAACCCCAGAACTGAAAGCTGAGTGAAATTGCCAACAAATATTCTACACCTGGGCTCTTCATTTTTGTTTAATTAAAGAGAGCAGTAAAACTGATTTACACACAGAGGCTTCTTTTTAGTTTTTTTTTTTTTTTTACAAACACAAATCTTTGTTGCAATTTAATTCATTTTCACCAATATGTTTTTCTTCTTGTTTTCTTCAGCAATCTTAAATGCTTATTTAGAGTTAAATTAGTAATCGCAATGTGGGATTTAGCCCTTCTGCATTACTTCTCAGAAGTTGCATTGGTATTCATCCAGAACAGCTGCTCATACAGCCAAGGACCTTCTGCAGAAATAAAATGTATTTACTTTCCTTCCTCATATCCATTTGATTTGCGGGGTGGATCATATGATGATTGGATGCTGAGTGAGAAAAAGAAGAAAAAACTGTTTAGACACCAAGTTAAGTCAACTGGCAGGTGTTAGGTTTACCAAAATTATTTTGATTTTCAGTGTGACTTATTCGGTACTTTAGGCTCGAGTGGTATGATTGGTTAGTGAATTAATTTGCAGGTGCACTTGGCATCCAGTCCGCTCAATAGCAGCAAATTACACTGTTGAGTAATCTCACAAACTGACCCAAGAGTGTCCTCATTCACAGCTAGACTGACTGATTCCCTTTTTGGGTAATTCTCAGGGAAGTATGGGTAAACATATTTCTCATTTAACAAACTCGTAATGTTTTCAGGCAAACACCAAGAAGCAGACATTCATTTCATTATATTTACTGTAGTGTGTATGCATTAAAATATCAGGAACACCTCCCAGTAAGACAATATAGTTTAGCAGTACAATAATGTTTACTGCTGGGGTGTTGTATTAGCCCGCTTAATATGTTTACCACTAGGCTTACCTTTACTGCTTAATTATTTATATCTCATGATGTGATTTTGAAACCTCACACCTTGGTGGCTTGACAGTGGACAGGAAACTGTCAAGGTGAAGTTAGGGAGCGTCTCAAAAAAAAGCAAAATGGCCAGATTGTTTACAGATTGTTGATAGTACAATAGTTCTTTTTTCAGAGACAATACAGTCAAATTGATTGTCATCTTGACTTCTTCACATTGCCTAGAGCATTGTCTTTGTAAACACAATGCTGTATTGCCCAGGCTGCTATTTTTCCCATTACTTTTTATTGAATTGTTTTTTATGTAAGCAAATCATTTTGTTACATTTCAATCCATAGACACTGCAGATCAGTGTTGCATTTTATACTTATTTACTAGATTATACCACTGTGTTTGTTTCGTCTCCTTTTTTTGTTGCTGTTGTTAATGGCAGTAGAAACATAAAATGATATAAAATAAACAAAAGATAAAGGAGCCTGAGCAATTTAAACAAACTCCTGTATAAGCCCTTTAGTTCATGAATAAATCTGAAAACAGACCCAAGTAAATATTTTCATGACATGAACCATAACTTTTCTAGTATCTAATAAATTGTCAAAAGTGCAGAACAAAATTGCCCATAGCTGATGATGTCCTACACAGCACAGGCTGGTTTCAACTCAGACTGAACACTCTGATGACACTAACATAAAAAAGTGTTGTATCACCGAGGTGTATACAGGTTTATCATTTATTACAATAGTTAACACAGAAAGACAAGAAATTACATCAGCAATAAGAAATTTGTGCTGTTTCCTTTAAGCCAACAAAGTGTGTAAATAAAGTGAAGCATAACTTCATGTCTGAAGGAGCACTGGTGAGGAGAGTTGCCTTTAGAGCTTAAGTATAAGTACTTATGAAATAGATTTTTGAAACATGGTAATTTCAAAATAACTTGCAATACATAAGATTTCCCTCATATTTTACAGAATCTGGATGATGAAATGACAGAATCTAAATTATAAGTGTAATAATATCCTAGATGTGTTGGTCCAGACCACAGATTAACACAGGCAGTTACATGCATCAACATAATGCATTTAGGCAATCACAATAGTGCAAGTTTATCATTCTGGTAGAAAAGATAGATTGATGGATATGTTTTCAAATAACAACATTCTATTTTTCTCCCCGATTCAAACAATGTAGTCTAGACAAAAACAAACAATGCAAAGCTATTTGGTTTTTAGCTTGCACCCCCTGCCCCCCTCCCCCATTCTCCTCTTTTGTCTCTACAGAAATGACAGGAGAAGTGCACATTTGTAGCTTGCAGGTAGTGGTTGGGGTACAGATTGAAGCTATGATATATGACATGTGTTGCAAGCAGTCTCTGTGTATCTCCCAAGGACCTGTCACAGCTCCAGCACAGGCAGTTAAAGGCTCTGTTATGCACAGTTTAATCCTCCATTTAGGTCACAATTCACCAGCAGAAACATGGTTTATGTTCAGAAGTCTAATTTAAGTTTTAGAATGAGCACTATCACACGTGATAGTTTAAAAATGAGCTTTTATCAGCTTTGGATTTTAATATTTTTCTATTTCTAATGAACTATTCTGTCTTTTGTCTTAGCTATTGCATCTCAAATATTGATTTGAAAATACATAATGACTAAAGAGAAGAAGTATCTCTCTGTTACACTGTGTTTTTAGTGGAGAGCACATAATCTAACTACTCCATTTTTCCATGCTCTTTGATTCCCTCCAAACCGGATTTTCTCCACATATTTTCTTAAATATAGTTAATTATGTTTTAGCCCTGTGCAAATATGTAATCGTTGTCTGTTACATATAAAGACTCTTGTTTTTTTGTTCCCTCAAGATTTTAGCCTCAGATCAACCACTGATGAGAGCCACATTATTCACTCAAGGTTGTGTCATTGCTAGAAGGTAAACCAAGCACAAGCCCTGTCCAACAGACTTTATTTCAACAGTTAAATGTACACGCGCACATGCTAAGACGCGCAAATCAAATCTGGTCACATTTTTTTTAAAGTATTTTCTGTTAGGTCTTAATAGGTGTCTTTCTGTTCCCCTCTGGAAATTGCTGTGATGTTTAGTTAGTATAGTTAGTCAGTATACTGTAGCTAGGGTTTGCCATAGATCTCACACTAAGCAAACTGTGTTGATATTTTTGGAGCACTAAAGAAATGGGATCTTTTCTGATGTGACATGCAATCATGACAGAGGCACATCCCCTGAAATGCGGTGTGAAGGTGTCTCTGTGCTTAGAGGACACAACCTGTATGTATGACATTCCACCAGGCTACATCCCTGCATTTTGCCATTGTGACCTATAGGTTGGGGGTTGTGTTCCTCCGATCACAGCAACCATCTGAGGGGGAATCTGCTAAGAGTACATTAAAGGGAGCATGTCTTTCTCCAGAGCCTGCGGCCCGCTGGTGCTGAGTAAGCCCAAGTAGCAGAGGATGCCTGTGAATTAATACTCCTTGACAGTAAATGTCAACAGAATTTAAATTACACTGCCTGCTCTCTCTCATAAGCATGAGAATGTCTTTAACTTATATTGGGTGCCATGAACACGGCCACAGGAGCCTTTGGGGGAAATCTTTTTTTGCACTTCAAGATGTCTCTGTGTTTGAAACCACCAGCTCAGTGTTTCTTGTTGCGCATGTGAAACCAGCAGCAAATTCAGCAGGCATGCATGTGGCTAATTAGTTGAATTTAACCGCAATGATCATTAGCGTTGTAGACAGATCTGCTGCGATCTCAAACCAGCGCCCTGCCTTCTCCTGTTCAATGGAGCGTTTCACTGTTCATTAAAGGAAGACACTGTGATGGAGCAGGCCTGGCTGCCTGTGTTAGTGTTAAAATCCCATAGTCGCAGCTGAAGAGTAACATCTAAATTATCGTTATATCTTCCTTAAAAATCGACTGAACACTGGAGGAAGAGAAACGCACTGGAATTTTTGTAATTTTTTTTGTGTCTGCTACCATAACAACACTGTACTGGAGATTGCAGTGTGCCAGAAACTTGTTTTAAATGCAGTCCACTATTTGGTTTTTCAACACATGAAGTCAAGATGCTATAAGTTGTAAATAACCCCAAAGGAGGTAAACTGAAACAAGACAAGCAATAAAATTAATTTAAATTTATCCTATCCAAGGTAATTGAGAATTCTAAACACATAAAAAATCTATATAATATCTCTAAATTATTAACATATCAGCCTATTGTACACTTCACGGTTAAGCATTAAAAAAATATTAAAGGCACCTTATTATATCCACTCTAAAAGTTGTAACTCCAAAGTTTTATCAAATAGGGAAGTTGAGATGAATATTTAAATAAATAATTGCATTTCATTTCAGCTAGATGATAATAGTGTTGGCTGGTGGGTACAGTGTTTGTGTCTGTAGAAATGTTTGTATAAATAAATACAGTTATTTGACTTGTAGCAGCAAGATTAATAATCCAATGACAGTTGGGGAGAACTGTTGTGTAAACTGGCTGGTTGCTTGGTACATTTAAAAAACTACATCTTTCCATAATGGATCCAAATCTATTATAAAACTAATAATAGTGCACTTATAAAATTGTAATCAGTACAAGCAAAGTAATAATTTAGTTAGCAGTAGGAAAGCTAAAAATTGTCGCAAATCTATGTTTTGGATGCTGAAATATAACACAAATGTCAGCAGGCAGTGGCTACCCTGCAGTGACCTCAGGGACTGGACTTGTTTCAAAAAGAACACAGTTGACAGGCCAGCAGTATCAATGAGCTGACCTCTCTGGAGCCCACGCCAGCAGGTATTTTTCCAATTGTGTGTTTTTTCTTCTTTTCTTCACCTTGCCACAATTTATTCCTGGTGTGTTAGAAGCTGTTGAGGTATGAACTGTGGATTTCAGTATAAGTGTGGATATATGGCATATTTTATTAAGCATAGCATATCTGTCTGTATATCTGTGTAGCCTATCTCTCTACCTATATATCCATCTGTCTCTCTCTCTGTCTGCCTGTCTGTCTGCCTGTCTGCCTGCTGTGCTTGACTACAGGTTTCACATTTACCTTCAGTGTAAATTGCAAATGTTACTGAATGTAAGCACACTGTCAAATCAGAGATAGGGGAGGAATATTACATGTCAACAGCAGGAAATCACCTTTACCTGGATAGACCTTAATAAGGTAATTGACCTTTTCCCATCACTGGCTTTTTCACTGCAGTCTTCAACTAAGAGAAAATGTTGAAAAGTGAGCGTGTTTTTCGTTTTACAAAGTACACGTGCAGAACTTTGGTACTTAGCTTTTTAAGGATTTGAGTTTAATGAACAGACCCTCCCCCTTCCTTATTAAATGCAAGCATACCAAGCAAGTAAGAGGCATGGGTTTTCAGTGGCTGGTTCCACACAGGGAAGATCCAAAGTCAAGAAAACAAGTGGAAAATGTTAGCAGGAGGATACTCTTGGTAAAGGTAGGCATAACAAGTACTTTACTTAAATGTCTACTGTGTTACTTTTGATAATGAGTGCTCAGCCATCAGATCCTGTAACCTGCAGCACTGCAACAACCATTTTACCTTCAGGTTAAATCCATTATGCATGTAAAACATCATTAATGTATTTAATTGATATTCACTGAATCATAAAGAAGAATCAATATTATTTTCCATTGTGTTGTTTTTACTTTAGCTTCCACAGCGTCAACACAGCAAAAGGAAAAATGAGTGAGGACAGGGTTAAGGAATATGAAGAGCAGTGATAAAATATGTGGTGGAAGTCCTACAACCCTTCAGCACAGAAGAAGTTCCACAGGGTATGTCTTATTTTAAAAGCTCCAAGCAATAACAATAATTAGAACGGCCATCATTTACTGCAGTCAGTAGGAGTCAGCTGTACATGCACGTGATCTCTGTTTTCTTACTTCAGGGACTTAAGTCAATAAGTCAAGCTGCTGCCATCATATCAATATGGATCTAAATCTACGTCTAATTTCAAAGCTTTTTATCTAGACTGTTGTACAGACTGGAGTATCATCAATAGAGATGATGCAAACATTGGAATGAACTCATACCAGTAAAAAACTGTGTATTTTGAGAAAAAAACACTTAAAGTTGAATTTAAATATAATTTGATTAGTGATGTATAGGGACGCATACATCTCATTCACTCTTCGTTCCGGCTACTGATTGGTTGACTGAAAGCGGTGCATTAGTTGATGTCAGAAAAAAGAAAAATTGCTAAAAGAGTCTGGAAACACTGCTCAAAATTAAAATAACACAGTTTTTGGTTAACAGACTACTTAAATACATTTGGCAATAGATTCAGAGGATTCAGATTCAGTAAGCAGCTTTGGAACTGGATTCAGAGTCAATGAAATACTTTCAACCCCACCCTTACCTACTAACAACTCTCCCTTCTTTGGGTGCTGGGGAGAGAGAGAGCAAATGTCTCCATTCATTTATCTCCAGAGCAGTAGTTTTTGTTGTGCAGTACAGCATAACATTTATTAAGGTATTTATAAATTGTAGTTGGAATATATACATGTCAGATGTGATTCCTTTCCAGTTGTTGTTCCACATGTTCCAGCAACATCCCAGACTGTTCAACAAGGAAGCCACATTATAACCTATGAACATCAAAATTTTTACATAGCCTCCCACTGCGGTTGTTTCAGGAAATGCATTTGTGACACCGTTTGGTTTGAATTCCAAAGTGTATTTGTTTAATGCTCTTTAAAGCTTGTCTCTGTAAGTATTCACATCTGTCTTTGAATTCTCTATCCTACAGAATTGTGGTGCAAGAAATGTCAAGACGGATCTTGACTCCACCTCCATCCCTACCCCCTCTAAAACCACTTAGCCATGCTGAAGTGCACTCTTTCCCTAACTAGATATAAAGGCTCTTGTTTTGCTCCATTTGGAGAAGCCGCAGTGTCCAAAGCATTGAGTGTAAAGCGTACATCTTCTTGTATATGTAATTTTCTGTGCAAATATGTGTTTTGTTTACAGAGGGGGAAAAGGTTCATTGGCAAACCAAGCATGAAGTGGAAAAAATATGATTCTGATGGAGCATGAGTGGTCAGTTAGAGATGTGTGCTTTCTTTTCTGTCTTCAATATCCTAGGGTCATTTCTTTTATTCTGTTAGCTCCACTTTCTACCCCATATAGCCCTCAAAATCTATTTTACCTCTTCAATTACAGACACATAAGTTACAGAGCTGGGTGTAGCAAGACAGTTGTTTGCTGCAGTCTTGCATAATCTTTGACTTTGGTCCTGTGTTACATATCTACATCTGATGATTGCCATCCTTAAGCGAAAAGGAGAGCCGAACTTCAGAAAGTGCTGCAGATTGAATGCTGAGGGCCAGGCTTCTCTGTGATCAGAGCCTATAGTGTGTCCATCAAGCACTGACTGAAACTGGAGCACAATTTTCTAAATGTGTTAACATGATAAAGACTAGCATAACAGCTTCAGCTGCAGTTGGGATGCTTGTATTAGACAAATGTGCCTTGCCACCATGTGATGATATTACATTAGATAATAATATTTTAGATAATTTTTATGTTTTAATGCCTTAGAAGTTGTAAGCATTAAGGCTTGAAGTAAAGCATCTGCTGTAGGCCACATGCCGTAAACGTTATTCACAGTAATTAATCTTGCTTTGCTTTTAAGCAGACACACATATCTCTTATAGCGCGTGGCCTTTTTGCTTAAAGGTTTATCCAGTGAGAAGAGCTGCCAACTTTCACACAGCTGTGTTATTAGTCCTCTATTGTTTTTTTTTCTGAAATCTAGAGTGTCAGCCTTTAGCTCAATTTGTAATGGTGGCCAAAATATGTTTAAGGTTCTTAGCATCTCTGTCGGATAAAAGAAGAGACTTTGTTGAAGATTGTGCTGCAGAATTAGACTTTCACTCCCTGTACTGATGTTAAAGCACATTTGTGTCGCGGTCATCTGTTCTTTCATTAGACAGCCCCTCTTCGTGGGTTTTCCTTTCCGCTCTGGGAGGGCCTTATGGCTCAGACAAGAGTAGCAAAGAGAACAAACACGCTGTCACAATCGTGCCCCCTTTTTATTCAGGGAACTGGAACGATGGCTGGCCAGGTTAATGTCTCCATACAGCATGTCAGCAAAGCCTCCTCTCCACTGCACGTGCACACTGGTGTGACGGCTTGCTCGGACCTGTTTGTTAGGAACATTCTACTGCAACAAAACCACAGGAGATGTACGCTTCTTTGCTCACTTTGACACTATAATCAAAGATACATGATATTGAAGGAAGGAAGGAAGGTGAGAAAACGGGTGTTTGTCATGTGTTTGCAACAAAAAAAATAGAAATGGATTGCAAAAGACATTTTTTGAGAAATTGTTTTTTTCAAAGCTATTTAATTTACTCACAGAAACTCACTGGTCAGCTAATTTTATCATCCCTGTCTTTATGTAGTCCCTGATAAATTCACATCAGCATCACATGGACGAGTTATCTTCACAGCAAACGTGTGAATCATGGTGTGGTGAACCTTGTTAATCTGCCTGTTTACAGTTTGTTGAGCTGTATCACACTCTTCAGGGCACATGGGGAGAAATGGATCCTCTCCAGAGTTCTGTACAGTCCTGTGTCATTTTCTCCCTGCATGTAAACAACTTTTTTTTAGACTTGAATGCATTTGGCTGTTTGGCACAAAGGCAGGAACTCTCAAACATGCCGCACAAAAACTTCAATTTAAGCATTTGGTTGACTTCAGATGCATTACGTTCTTTACTTCTCAAGAAATCTGGTATGATTGTGTGCCCCAAAGTGAGTCCCTTTGCTTCCACCACTGTGCTTTCAACCAACCATGGTCCTGAGATGAAGGGACATTTAGCCTACATATGGAACATAACCGCTGTCACATAGATTTGCTGTTCTCATGCTTTGCTGCATGTAAAATCTCATCTTTTTTGTTCATGGTTCATGCTGCACTTTGGTGTGCCAGGAATTAAACACTTCTTATACATCAATTTTTACACGTGTGGTTAGTGTAATGTGTTGCCATTATAATAATCCAAATTTTACAAGAGGTAGTTATGGAATAGGCATGAAAGTTTTCATCAGAGGTGGAAAGTAATTCATTATACGGATAATTACTTAAAGAGCTCATTATTCACGCATTTACAGAACAACCATACATGAGCCCAGTTTTAAGGTAATAGTGTTGTATAGAGAAATATTGCTTTTTACTTCACATTTATTTAACTAGATACTAGCTAGATACTCTGTCAGATTAAACACAATATATGATCTGTTTATGGAATATAATGTAGATGAAACAACCCAAGAAATAAATGAAGTAGTTACAGTTATGTTCAACTTAGCCAATTACATGAAGTTAATCAACAATGACGATATATTCATCATCATGAAATGCTGCAGTTTTCTGCCAGCAGTTTCTGAAAAGCAATAATTATTAGTGCTTAAAAAACATTTTAAAATAAGTAATACATATATTTATTCAACTTATACTGACTCACAGAAAAGTGTGATTTAGAAATGGGGACCTGTAAAAATATTACTGAGATGAGTCAGAATGGTGTAAGAATAAATGCTGTCCATGGTAAGTATAGCCCTTGGATGTCTAAGGTCTTCAGTGATCCTAGCAGTGTGTGAGCTGTAAATAGAGAAATATATGATCCATGATTAGGTTGCTGAACAGTTTAGAGGATGCTTTGAAAGTGAGATTCCTCCTCCTCTTTAACTCATTGTCACGTTTTTCAGGTCTATAGATTCTGCCTCTAATCTGTTTAGCTGTATTAAATTGGCTGCGTTGACATCTCCTTGCTTTAGGACTGGGACTCCTTTCTCTCTCTGGTCGAATACCCTTTCACGTAACTTAATATGCCATTTTGGTCTCCCAGGGACAATAATTGAGTTTAGGCGAAGTTTAAATAGCTTAAAGGACAGGGAATACAGATGGGCATCTCTGTGATTAACAAACTCCAGCCCAAGGTCTCTGTGTCAGCCACTGGATTAGGACATTACGAAGAGAATGACAGAGCTCTTTGGCACTTTATTCCCTCTCAATAACATTCTTTCACATATTAAGTTAATTCCACCCCTAGGTAGGGACTTTATCATGCAGAAGACCTTAATCCACTGTTGTTGAGTCCATCTTGCCTGAGCTTTGATGAAGCCCCTCCTGCTTTTCTGTGGGTGCAGCGGGCCTTGGTAAGACAAAGCACCCGTGACAGAGACAATAAGATGCAGCTTGAACCACAACAAAAAGAGGTTTCATCCGTTGGAGTGGAGAGAAGAGGTGTTGGTGAAGGAAAAAATTAGAAAAAAAACATCAAAGGATAAAGAAACACCAACCAACACTCCTGATCAAGAAATGTATCACTATTAACACTGCGTGTGCTTTTATTAAGGTGTTAAAGGCCCGGCCCCACTGATCTCTTGTGTAGCACAATATCTGAGGGCCACCTTTGACCCCCTGTTGAAAAGCCCCAGTTGATATGATGAGCGTAAGCTTTGGGTGTTCTTTTAGATCTTGTATTGGTACCATCCTAAATTGAAAAGGCGTGTTTGTGGTGCCAGCAGCCAATTTATCCTTTGGCTTCTGTCACTCTGCATGGGAAAAAAGATTAGTAGTCAGTCCCCCCGCCCTGTGAAATGACCACCAAGGGAAACTGAAAAGTCACAAAAAACATATTGGAATGTTTTTGCGGTTGGAATTGAATTACTTAGCTTGTGTTCAACAGAAGGTTAAAGAAGTTATAACATTAATATATATATTGATAAAATATTTTAATGATTTCTTGAAAAAATATAGCCGGCCACTAATTGGACAGAGTAACAAAAAGCTGAGCAGTGCATATCAGCAGTCTATTGACTGCTCTGTTGAAAACATTTCTGTTTCACCCTGAATAGAATAATTAATTCAGTCACCTGTCTGAACTTAAGCTGTCCATTTGATTGTCAGTGGTGCTGAGTCTCTGAAGGTTTTGATCCTTCCAGCACTAACAGATGGTTGTTGTAGCTTGGCCTGGGCTGGGAATCGCTCCTTAAGAGTAGACAGAGGCTTGGAGGGGGAAAATCCCCTGTTGCCGTCCCTAAGAAGACCATAAGCTTGAGCAGAGAAAAAGAAAGGGCCTGCTACTGGTGCTAATTACCCAGAAACCACACAGAAAGTGCCCACTGTCACTAACTGAAGAGGTTCACATCCCTTCTTACACAGATAAAAGGCGTAGTACGAAAACATTTCGCAGGGGACAAAGGAGGGAAGATTACCATAATCTTTTGGTTTGTATCCCCTGTAAGCTGTCCGTGTGTCCTTTTCCCTCACTCTTTCTCGATCTCCTCCTCCACCCTTTCTCACTTTCTCTCCACTGCTCTCTTGTTTCTTCTTGTCTAAAATCTGGTTTGAAGGAGCAGAAATGGTGGGAATTGGCTTTCCAACCTAAGCCTGACAGTTGTGTTCTTCCCGCCTTCCTGTGATCATCCCTGTCATTGGTGGGCTGCTGTTGGGGTAATCAGACAATGGCAGGCGAAACGAGGTGTCACTGTACTGACAGACCCCTCTTCATGTTATGTCATTGTTAATCCTCAGCCTTCAGCCTGCTCCCACTGCTGCTTTCATCCAAGCATTCTCCATGAAGGGGATAGGGGATAAATATGATGCCTTCATATTTCTACATATCAAAGTGCTCTCAAGCGGCTGTTTTCTCCCTAAGTGCCAAGGGATTGTACAGCACACAACTTGGAGCGAGAACTTTTTAAATGAGGACATCACAGCGGCTGCATCACATTGGCTCCCTGACTGTCCCAGTCACAGGAAGCCTGGACCAAAGCCAGTCACACAGCCAGGAAAACAGACGTTTTAAAGGCCTTTCATAAATGTTGTCTTCTCAGGCTGTGGATCACCCTAGAGGTCTGATCCTTTTAGCATCATGGATGCCTTAGAGCACCTCTGCCAAGCTCATTGGAGACTGTGATAAGGCGTCGAGAGATAGTGGAGGAAATGGTTTCAATTAAAGGCAGTGAATGACGGGTGGCACTAAGAGACTTGTGTCTCTGTGATAACAACAGCAAGTGGTAGAGTGTCTGGCAATCATTATCCAGTACTTTTATAGCATCTAAAAGCTCAAAACATTCAGACTGATGGCAGAATGTGTGCTCAGTGTATAAGACATGCCATAAATGGCTCCGTTTTCACTCTCTTGCTGTCTGCTTTTTTTGGATTCTGAGTGGGTGGTGTTGAAACAATAACAGAAAACTTGATAGTTTTGGTAAAATCTCAAGTTTACGAACGATTATACTTCTCAACAGTGTGAGGGAGAGCATTTTGCATATTCCTCTCATGTCAGTAGGAGGAAAGTCACAATTTTCATTCATTATTCATTATTGTCATTACATTTCCCTAACATGCCCTGCAGATCAGTAGCTGTTTGGTTTGTGAGATTTAAGTCAATGACTTGTTTCTGCTCATCTGCCTTAAACACAGGTCACGTTGTTTTTTTTTCTTTAAACAAACCTGCATCTGTTTCTTTTCAGATGTGACACATTCAGCTAAAGTATGCACAGCCTTTTCATTTTATTGTTTGGTTTGCTGCGCTCTGATTGCATTTGAAAGTGATGCCACAGGTCCGTTCCCATTGTGCGTGCTGTGCTGTGAGTCTTTGCCTCGTGTCTTTGACAGCCTCAGTGTGAGACTGTTTCAGAAGGTAGATATGTGTGCTCCCTGTAACGCTGTGTTTACAGAGCCTCCCCATCAAGTCTCTGCTCACTGCATATGAGGCACAGAAGGCCCAGATGAGATAACACAGTTTACTGCTGCTCTTTCTAGTGGATGGAAGGAGCAAAGAAAAGGCAACCAGTGGGCAAGCTACACTGTGGCTTAAGCTCTGTTGTTGATAATAAGGAAACAAAAGTCACAGTTTGGCTCCAGCAGATCCCCATAACCCTAAATAGGAATAAGCAGGTATAAATAAAGGATGGAAGTCACTGTTGCCATGCTGACTCATCCCATAAATTATTGGAATCATACTTACCATCCATCCATCCATCCATCCATTCATCCATCCATCCATCCATCCATCCATCCATCCATCCATCCATCCATCCATCCATCCATCCATCCATCCATCCATCATTCCATCCATCCATCCATCCATCATTCCATCCATCCATCCATCCATCCATCATTCCATCCATCCATCCATCTACCAACCAAATAGCTGGCTGATGCTGAATGTGCTAAAGGGAAGACTGTAGTCTCAAAGGACTACTACAACAAAAATATCATGGCCAACGGGGGCAAGCTACCACTGGAACTATCAGATAATATTTTCACTGAAACAATATTATATGCACTTTTTTTATGACATATTTCATATGTCCAGGATAAAAACACAGGTGATCACGTTGGAGGCTCCAGAGACACCTAAAAATAGCTAGAACAATCTGTGGTATTACATTTACTGAAGTACAAAAAAGGTACTTTACGTATGCCCTAAAGCAGCTTTTATTGTAGCACAAGTCAAAATGACAGCAGAAGCCAAATGTTATATTGCACGGGGTTGAGCACATGTTTATTTATCCCCAGATTCCTGTTACAGTCAATCTGCATCTCTTATTTAACCTCATTTACAGGCGATGAAACAGGAGAGATAGAAAAGAAACAGGAGATGTTGCATTTTTAATCTAGGACATTGGATAGTAGATTTTTTTGGACAACAAACAGCACTTACAGATGTGTTACACACTGAAGGATTCTTCTACCCTGGAGTCCTGTTGTTGAGAGGCAAATAGTGAAGTGATGCCCCATCATCAGTCAGCTGAAGATCATTCTTCATTAAGGATCTCCTGTTTAACCATCACTGAATTGAGAATCACACAAACACAGTCAACAATCTGGGTTCAGCGAACATTGTCGCCATCATAATGATGCCCTGGAGTCTTTTTCTTACAATCACTGGAGAACATTTACTCAAATCACTACTTGTTTCCAGTCACTAATCATTCTGGAAAATTGTTAAGGAGATAAAATTCTTTAAGAGGCTCTGTGGGATTAAGTGAGAGTTGCTTTAAAAAGTGTATATGTATACAAGTAGTGTATTTTTTGTCCTTCCTAAACTGTAGTAGGACAGAGGAGAAATGCAGTGTTTGGGCAACATCTGGACTAATTACAATCACTCTTTATAATTAAGAGGCAAATTCATGGAAAATTGTTCTCCACATTTCATTTCAGTGATAAAGGCTGTCAGGGTAGCAGGTGACTTTTTCTGTTGTAGCTTATTCCTGGATGGCACAGTGCTTGATTCTCTGACACAGTTTATCGAAATGATTTAGTTTGTAGGGGGCTGCATCCAGGGATTTGCTGTCCAAAGGTATTGGGTCTGGAATTTGAGCAGTACTTCTTAGTGCTCCATTTTTGCTTTGTTCTGTTTGTCTCAACATTTCATGCTGGTTGGATATAAAGGCGTCTTTATTGGTTCTTGTGCAGTTAGAATATATATTTTAATCACGTTGTTCCGGGTTTTATACCCAAACGCCAAAGGCAAAATTGTTATTTGTCATTTTAACTTATAATCCTTTGTTACCTTAATGGATCCCATGTATCCAAAATCCCCCTTCTGAACCTGTAAGCATTCTTACTTTGTGTAAGCTCACACAAGAAGGAGTTTTTAATTAAATCCCCAAAACACAATAACTACGGGGAAAACGGGGTTGTGCTCTTTGGACACTGAATCTAGCACCACCAGATGGGATGTTTTTATTTGATGGGTCTTTCCTGCTTAACACAATGCTAAACCACTTTGTTCATATTCTTCAGCTGGTAAAAAGATTTGGATGCCGCTTACTGCTCTGTTGTTCTGTCACCTTGGATTTATGCATCTGTGCTGGCCTAAATATGCTTTTTCTCCGGTGTGGCCGATGCCGTGCTCTTATGGAAACCTTGATCAAAGGATAATGCACCGACTGTCACTTGGCCTCCCTTGGCAGTTGGCAAGAGCATTCTGAATTATTCAAATGCATTCTCATGAATACTTGTGCAGCTTACACCACTCTTGATGGCAAATAACACTTATCTAAATAGAGTAACATATCCTCTTTTGTAATTCTTAGTCAACAGAATAGTGAGGGCTTCATATTTAGGACATTTAGGTTTTTTTATTTTAGGTGGGTTGCCCCTTATACAGTAAGCACAAAGTTCTTTTGTGCTGCTACTTCTGTTCTGTAAATAAGTGATTCCCTGCCTAGGGGGGACACCCAAGTTCCGAGATAAATGTGAGGAACATTGGTGGAAAGTAAAGAAAAGAGGTTGAAATATTTTGACCATAAAATGTTGTATGTACTGTAATCATAAATTTTACTTACTAATACATAACAATACCTTATCTAAACCTGTTTACTTAAGGTAAAGAGACCTTTTTCCTCCATTGCTGAGGAATCACAAGGAGTAACAAGTAAAATATTTTTGTTAAAATTTACTTTTCTTTTTTTTTGTAAAATTCTGGGTAAATTCACTTCAAGTATGTAAAATCAATAACCATTTAGTTAATCTGATCACAGCCCATGTTTAAAACTGTAAGATCATGACATGCAACTTGTTTATTATAAGGGTAATATTGGGAACCATTACTGAAGAGAACATATGCACATAAACATGAAGAAATGGCACCTTTGAAACTGAACTGGATACTTGCCCCCAGTTATTTTATAATGTAATTGTGTGGGTATCCAAAACTGTTAATAAGGAACCATAAATGAGAAACAAGAGAACTATGAATGAGTGTCATAAAACAAAATGTAATGTAACATAACACAAATTGTAGCTGTCTGTTCCCTGTACATGGTTATTGTACTGTGAATGTGATTTGTTGCCAGTCAGGGTTTTGAGTTTTGTGTAGATATGGGTCATGTTGTGACAGGGGGAGGGCTTCATGGGTTTAATAGGCCACTTAGTAAGTGACTGACTACCGTCAAGGGTTGCCTCGAGCCCACCCACCAAACTGCTGCTGTTCACCTGCTGTAAGCAAGGACACACAGAGAGTACAGCATGCACCACCTCTAAATAGATAGCCTCTTAATATTTATGTTTTCCTTCATTGTTTTATGAATCTGGACAGTTATGTTTTTATCTGACATTTTTTCATGTCATAAAGCATGTCAACATTGATTTTAACAACTGTGTCTGTGACCTTTGACATGACTGTCATATTATAAATGATCCACATGACATGTTACATCATACAATGAAACATGGTCAAAGGAACAGAAATAGTTATAGTGTTTAATTTGGGAATACTTTCATACTGAAAGGTTTAATACAGATGCATCTGACATCAGAACATTTTGATGCTATGGTAAATATGTATCCTTATAAGGAAAAAAAAGTTGGCTCAAACAATTTGGAAATTTCTCTATTATTGTTATTTGTGAAATTGCGTATGTTTATCTTCTCAAAAAAGTGAAGCTATTGATTTTGTGGGCATCCAATGTCTCCACTTTTTCCATAAGGTGAAGTTTTTGGAGCTGTGTAACTGAGGTCAGAGGAGCCCAGAAAGAACGTGTGACTTTGCACAAGATTGTCAGGTCATCTTTTCAAGACTCTTCTGATCTCACAGCTCTGTACTCATCCCACAGAAAGGCCAACTGAAAAGATAAAGGTTGGATGTGCCTATGCATGAGCCGCTGTTGGCTAGTACAAAAGGCGGAAGTGCGTATAAAACACAGTGTTGTGCAGAAAGATTAAATTTGTACTACTGCCTGCTCTAAACGTAAGAACGTTACCCTATCACATATCCACAGTGGAGCAGTTTTGTATAGCTTAGGGCTACACCATGTAGACTTAGCAGTAAATTATGGCATATAGGAGCTGATTTTTTTGTTTTCTTTTTTTAATGTACTGAGCAGCCATGCAGTGGGCATCTTCCAAATGCAGTAGTTAGGAAAAATCACCCATTGAATGTCAGGACTTTTTATTTAAACATGTGCCTGTGGCTAACATGGTGAAATCTACATGGTCATCATAAGGTTATGTATGGGTAAAGAAATGTGTATTCTAGACTACATCAGTCTATCTATCCATCTATCTATCTATCTGAAATTGTTCATTTGTAGCTGCTAAATGCAAATACAATTTAAGTGCTAATTATGCTAATGATTATACAGTACTTTCTATTCATGTTTTCAGCATGCTAATATTCTAATTAGTATATATATATATATATATATATATATATATACACATTAATTAACAGTGACCTTATGTTTCCTAAAGCTCATCTAACAGCCTCAGTGATCACACCTTGACAGACACACTGCTTTTCAGTAACTCGTTTTATCAGCCTCACTTTATATCATATTGTTGACGAAGAGTGAAGGGAATGAATATTTCAGCAGCTGAGTGCGCACGAAGCACCAGCAGGGCTTCATACCATCTTGTTTGCACTTACTACAGCCATTAAGTTTACAAGCAGCATTTGTATTTATCACCAGGCATGGATGGTTAGAAGCAATCAAAAACCAAACACAAGGAGAGAAATACAAGGTTCAGGTTGACATGTGAAGAAAAACTGAGGTGAAGTGCTGACATGCTGATGTCTTAGCAGATAACACTTAAATCATTTTCCTCCAAAACTTCACTGGTAAGAGTTCAAAGAGATATAGCCATAATACAAATTTTTGGAGTAAGTAGTGGTGTTTGAAGTTATTTTATGGGATTTTGCTGTAAGGCCCAGAATTGATTTGCAGAAGGGATAAAAGGAAGATACTTTATCTTCGGAGCTTTGTCGGAAAAAGCTTAGCATCCATTGGTAGTTCCGCCAATATGCCTGCAGGGCATGGAGGTAGGGTGAGAGGGGGGTTGCTGGCATTGACATTATATACCAGAATGAATTGTGCTGAGTTTACACCTCCTGCTGCTTACGTTCTGCTCTTTCATAATCTTTCATGAACCATACAATGTTTTATTTAATGTCCTGGGTCAGAGAGAAACTTGAGAAAAAACATATTAATAATGAAACGCATAGTACTGGGGAGGGAAAGAAGAAGAAGAAAAAAAAAAAACTTGGTTTGAGGCTCCTCAGCAAACAGGTCAGAAGGACCTTTTGAAGTGTACTGCTTCAGTGCAGTCAATAGTTTAAGAACTTGTGTTATTTCTGAATGTAAGGCCAGCTTGGACTTTTTCCTACCTGAAAATGCCAAATATCTCATTGCTGCTGCCCAGTGTCTCACTGTGGTCCTTGAAAGGCTATTCAAGCAGCCAAGAAAAAAAACTCAGTACCTCAGGTTGGTAACAGTCCATGACCGAGACATTATTCTGTAAATTCTCTTTGGTTTCAGAAATGTACAGCATTGTATTTGCAATACCAATTACCATGTGATCTTGAAGTTTATTAGGACTCACAAAAAGGCACATTAATGTTCTAAATGTCTATGAAAATATAAATAAATAAATTTTTATAGGTTCCATGTCATTTCACCCAGTGCTTGTTCCCATTATCCCTCTGGCATAAGCTACTGCAATCAATACTAAGGGGGGGGGGGGGGTGTAAGCATATGCCATAGCCATCATGTTTGTATTCCCTGATGAATCCTCATTTTCCGTCTGTTTAGATGTTTAAGGAAAGCCCACACTCTTAGGTCTTAATTGCTTAATTACAGTCATTATTTGAACTGGAAACAAAGTCACCTGGCACTCTGACATCATGCTGTCCTTCGGCTGAGGTTGAATGAAGATGCCAGGTGCATGATCCACAGGGTTGCAATGCACTCACGCACATACACAAGACAGCATGCATATACAGTACATCCACTTGCATGTATCTGAATTCCTCATGTCTCCAGGACATTTTGGTGCTATCACATGAATAAACTCCATGTCACAGCCTTGGTACCTTCAGTGGATGGTCCAAGGGCTGTGTGACTTATTAATGACTCTCCCGCTGCTCTCCGTCCCAGGTTTGTCTGCTCTGCACTGTAACCTGTGTTGGCTCACAGGCCAACTCCATGCCTTTTTTTATGCTGCAGCTCACTCATCCTGTTTAAATAGTAAACAGTTGGTTGCATCTGTGCTAATAATTTATGTGCAGGGAGAGAGAAAGGTGTTTATGTGTGGAAATGAGATGGGATTAACACCTGCTCCTATATGGACTTAGCTCCTGTTACAAGGTTTATGCAGCCTTTACCACATATATTTTACCTAAGGCATTTTTTCTAACTATTCGCCTTTTTGTACATCAGACAGCCCTTCTGTGATATCTGTTAGACTGGTCATTTTCCATGCTGTAATTAGGCATGTATATCTCTGGCTGTGAAAGAGTCCAATAATTAAAAAAAATGTGGTTACACATGTCAGCTCTCAGGTGTGAATGTCTGGAATGGTGTTAATTTGAACCAGGACGTTACTGGAAATGAGCATATGAGGTTGGGTGACATTACATGGATAAGAAATGGTAGAATAAGTAGAGAAAAATTAAAAACAGCAATGAAGCATAGGAGGGAGGAGAACTAACAATTATTTGCAAAGAGTTATTGATGTTTATTTTGACCAGTAAATTAATTTTTAAGTTTGTGCACTAGAAGTAGTCAGTTATTACAATCTAAAGACCCAAATGACATCTTTGGATTATTTGCTTTGTTCAAAAAAACAGTCCCAATACCAAAGGGATTGAATTTACAATGGTGTAAAACTGAGAAAGGCAGAAACTTGTCATCTGCAAATGTATAAAACCATTGTTGCCAGTGTTGGTCCATTGGTCTGACACTGGGTCACATGGAAACTGTTATAACTGTTGGATGGTTGTTAGAAGGTTGCATGTGCATGGAACTTATTGCATCCCATAGTTACATTTAAATGTTAAGTTTCTTGTAGCAGTAATGATGGGAGCAAGGGAGAATGTACTATAATGTGGCATAGCATTGAGAGCCATATAGATAGGAGGTTGGGGTGAAAGGGTGGGTGGAAAAACATGGCATAGTCGTAGGATAGTCATTATTTCTTTTAATGATCACTGTACATTTGGTACAGTTTACTGTTACAAACAATACTGCAGTACACAGTGCATCTATTGTGTAACAGTACTTAAATACTGTGTGTACTCACTAATGTTTTAGGTTGTACCCTGGCTTAATTCTTCTTAATAGCAGTTGAGTTAGTACGTGATTTGGCCTGACAGTGTTATACCTATTGTATAACAGAAATACACTTCAGGTGTTTTTGGATATATCTGGCTAATGTCCCATAAAATAGTTGTATCTTTCAAGACTGCACTCTAAGCAATTTCATTGAAACTTATTTGTAATCATCCATGCTTTAATGATAATTGCATGCACCTCTCCCAGACACTTTTTTTTCCACTGTCATGGCCTTTTTGTTGGAGAAATATGTTACTAATGGCTTATGAATTAATAAGAAGCCAAACTGAATTAGACTTTCATGCAAGGTGATTGTGAAGAACTTGAAAGCCTTTATTCAGATTTCAGAATTTTCTGGACGAGTGGATTCCCTTTTGCTGTGGCCTATAATGCATCCTTTGTCATCATCTCTCAGCAGTGATTTAGGCTGTGGGATGTTCTTGGTGTAATTTACTTACCCAAGCAGAGCCATTAATTTTCTATTATTGTGAAAAGATGATTCATGTTTTGGAGGCTGTCTTGATTATTTATTTAGATACACAGCAGGGAAACATGAGGCAGTGGCTAATGGAATATAAAGTCACAGGCCTCATTCCCATTCTGACATTTAACTACAGAAGCGGCACATGTGTTAATGTGTCCTCCCCAAGCACCTTAATTCGACTTGAAATTCCTAATGGAACTTGCTATCTGTGCTGGGCCTTTGAGACAGTGAGGGGGAGGGAGGGGGACATCAACTTAACACGTAAATTCACTTGTCTGAGCTTTGGCTGTGCGTCTAGCGACTTAAATGCTCCACTGGTTGTATGTCTAGAGGGAAATGACAGCAGATAGTAGTATTTTCACTCGCACTGTTGCCTCCTGCCTTGGTTGTATACACTGACATGATCTTTGCTTTACTAAATCACACATATTCATATTTGTACGATGCCTTTTTATAATAAAACATCTGAAAATGTCATGGATGAGCTTTTATTATAAAATATTTGGCTATATTCTGATAAGGCACCCTTCATCATTATTGATAATTTATGACTTTATTTATTAAACTTTAATAAAGATCAGTTATAAGCCATTAAGTGGAAATTTCCAGATAGTGAACAATCCAGTTGCTCAATTTATAGCTAAGTAATTATAGGTATAAAATATATATGTATTAAAGGTATAAAAGGTATAAACAACTAGGTTGGCACTCTCCAAAGCTAACAAAATCTGCCTACCAGTACTTCTAAAGCGTAACTTGTTATATGGAAAACTCTCAAATGGAGAGGGGAAAAAGCATTTGAGGAGGAAACAACACAGTTTGAGGCTAATTTAAACAATGAGTATAATTAGAAATCTGACTTATATATGATTTTTCTTCTGTTCAACAAGATCGTTTTTTTCCTAAAAGTGACGTATACTCTGTTAAAACTTACAGTCTAGAAAATAAGTTAAAATCCTTTCAGAAGCAAGAGTTGCTCATCAGTTTCACCAGCTTTGGTGCAAATCAAAACCTCTTAACAGGTTTAAGTGTTAGGCAAAAGCACGAAAAACCCAGAGAATCCTTTCTGTGTTTTGCTTCTGTGTTTTGCAAGTAACGGTTTTGCATGTAGTGGCCATGGACCAATGCTGTCTCCTTATCCTTCCTGAGTGATTCTTCTCAGGAGGAACAGGGGGAACACTGTAAGATTCACGCAAAATGACCTCCAGCAGACTGCTAGAAACACACTCCATGAAGGCATGATGTCCTCCAGAAAAGGGGTGGGCAATCCATGTTCCACTACCCTCATTGTTTTCCCAACTATCCCTGCCCTGCAAACTGCTGATTAGTCCATCAGAAGCTGGACAATACCATCTCAGATAAGGGTGGAGTGGTGGAAGACAAAGTGAAACAGTATCTTCCAGCTTCTGTTTGACTGAACACACCTGATCCAGGTAATCAGCAATGGGCAGGGCAGGGATAATTTGGAAAACAAGCAGAGCAGTGGCATCAATCTTCTCATCCTACAAGAAACCAACAACTCATATATTACAAAGAGTCAAACAATTTTATTATAATGGTCAAAAAGTCATCAGTCACAGATTTCCTTCAGAATTTTCCAAACCCGTTAAACCAAAAGTTGTTGGTGCCCGATTCACCATTGACTAACACAGACATGTTAAATATATGCCTTCTGTTAAATCACCATGACTTAGACTTATCTGAGCACATCAGTGGCTTCAGTGTTCATTGTACATAAATGTCCACTTAGAAATCATAATAAAAGACTGTGCTCCTAACCTCATAATAATTAAAGTTTGCCTCTTATTATTAGTATTCTTCAGTGTCAGAGCAATCCATTAATAGTTGTGTATCTATTGCGTGAGGGCAAACATTACTACTAAAAGCTAATTCAGCATTCATAAATACTGTTTCTGCACACTTTAAGTACAACCAGCAGCCTGCTTATCCTGAAAATAATATGTGGCATGACAGGACATGTAATTGCAATGCCTGTGAGTGACATTTTCAAAATAAAGGATTATAGTTTATCAGTAACAAATTAACAAATAATAAAGTTGTGAATTACAAGAATATATCCTTTTATCAATATTAACTTAAGAAAGTGGTAAAAATAAGACAGTGTTATCTCTTTTGTTCTAGAGTTCTGAAGGGTGAAAGTTAAGTAAAATGCTCTCATGCTTCGAAACTCTGCTGAGTGGCCAAAAGTCTTTCCATGATGTGTTTGCTGTGAATCAGAGACTTGATGTTCAGTCATTATTATAATTGATGACAGCATCTTAGCTGTGTGACTAATCTGTGATGAAGTGGTATGACTCTTGCCTTTTTGGCTTTTCTCCTCTGCAGTGGCCAGGCTCAGTCAAGCTTCTTTACTTTACTGCAAAGGACATCTAGTGGTTACACACCCAACTGACTCCCTCTGCCTCCACTGCCTTTTCTCTGCAACCCGCATCACCTCACAGCCCTAAGTTACTGTCTAAGGTAAGAGATGGCACTGAATGAAATATGATGTTCTTCAAGATGAAAATAGCTGTTAATTAAACAGTGTCTTTTAGAATAAGGCCAATAGAAATTGATCTCATAAAAGATGTGATGGGAGAGAGAGCTGAGTCACACAGCTGTAATCTCAGTATGAACGCGGCATAGGCCGCCTGATAATTAAAGAGACGAAGCAGTAAGGACATGGCTATTAGCAGGTTAATTAGGCAATAATGAAAGAGGTACCTCGGGTTACTGTGGGCTTTAGCGCAATATGATTCACGCAGAACCATATAAGGTGGGCGTTAGATTTAATCCTTGCACATTAATAGAGAACGGCATACCTTCCAGTCAATTATTGCCAGAAGACTTCACCTGCTCTGCACAGTCACAAATGGAGAATTCAGAATAGATTCTATTTGGTGGCTGTCCACTCTGATGAGTTTGATGAAGCTTACAAAGCTTTTAGAGGGGATATTTGCAAATTTAGCTGGTGGCACATACCATTCATGGATCTCCTTATTAAAGAGATTGAAGTGTTTCATTTAATGAGTAATTCATTTGCTGCTACTTTTTGACCCACTTTGACAGAAGTAGAAGTACAATATCCAGCATTTTTTTTTTTTAAAAAAAGGCCACTTAATGGTAGTTTCATAACTTTGGGTGTAGTGCTGTGCAAATTGACATCGCCTTGGTCTTAGATTATATATACCATGTAATTATGAATCAGTGTCTGTTGTGATCAATACACCAAGTGATCCAGAGTGTTTACAACCTGCCCCTTCAGAGAAGTGGCCTGCAGATGTTAAAAGTCAGAGGACAGATGGGGTCAAAGGTCAGTGTCCAGTGCTATCCTCCTCACGTTAGAGTGACAGCCAAACTATGTGCCTCATCCGCCACCTCTAATTGACTTAAAAATGCTGTGGTGCTTTCAGTGTCAAGTAACTCACAGCATTAAGTATGGCTGTAAAGTCAATATGACTTTATTAGTGGCTGTGTCTTCACTGACAGGCCCTACTTGCCCTTTTGACCTTAGCTAACTGTGATCTACTGTCCAGAGACCGCTCCCTTCCATTGCCTTCCTCCCTCCCTCTTTCATTCTGTCATTATCCCACCTCTCAATGATCATGTCACCCTCTGACTACAAATCCCGGAAGAGCGCAGGCGGCCTGGAAATTCGACATTGTTGCTTCCCTTTTTAGGAGTCTATCGGTAAACCTTGCTAATCCACAAATCCAACCTTGGATTTGAGCCGCTGAGTCTGAGGGGAAAGTAATTGGGTTGTTGCTAATAATTGGATTTTCTGCTGCTTGGTTTAAAGAAAAAAAAAAAAACAAAACAATGTCCAGACAAGAATAAGCCTGCATGCACACCCCTTTAAGCTTCAGTTTAATTTTTGAGGCAGGCCCCAGGTTGCACATATAAAATGATTAACATTTAGAATGAGCTTTTTAAAAGGCACTCTTTGAAAGCTCTAATTTTTGATAAGTATGCTGTAAGTCCTCATTATAGGGGCTGAAAGGGTCATTAATGAAAAAAAATCCTTACTTGCCTGTGTTACAGCTTGTGATAAAGCAAAAGAAAGGTGACACAAGACTGAGAAAGCCACTGTAACTTATTGAAATCTTATCAAATTGAGCATGGGTTTACTAAAGCTCTTCCAGCTCTAGGGATTTCTCCAAATCTCGCAAAGTAAATTTTCTTTCGATTGTTGTCTTCCTTTGTTTTCTATTTAAAAAAAAACATGCCCTATTGTGACAGCATGGATTTATTAATGTGAGCAGCGTTGCAATAAAGGTCTCTGGGCACACCTGCATAGTGACAGAGTCTAACAAAGCATAAGTTAACTAAATATAAAAAAATATACTTTTACTCTATAGTTCAGAGGACAGTATTATGCTTTTTGCTCCACTACATCAATTTTGGCAGCTTTGGTTTCTAAACTGAACTCCTAAACTAAAATTAACTTATGTAATCTATGTAACAGTACAAAATAATCATACAATGTTATTGTTTATGTTTAAGTTGAATTTTTTTTCTAAAATTCCTTTTGCTGTACACAGTTTTAACAGATTTCTAAAAACAAATCTGACTGTGAGGTCAAAGTAGTGATGACTAGTTTTTTTTTTTTTTTTGTTATTGGTGGGAAAAGGGCGTCTAGCAGTCTCAGTCTTAGAAGCTGTATTCATGTGCTGGTTGAAAAAGTCTGCAAGAAGCCATGGGCAGCTACGGAAATGAGCAGTGTACCACATGTTGGGTCTGTGGATAGACCAGGGGAACAACAATGCTCCCTATCATGACTTTGAGGTCCCAGCCCAGATTATTGGGAAGGAGCAAACTTCACATTGCTTTAAGGGAATAGTGTAGGGCTCACTCCACACTCCTGCAGCTTACCGCCACCCTGGATGATACAGTGAAGTCATCCTGATTGTTTTCCCTTGTGAAGCCATTAGATCTAGAGACATGCTGGCTTCACAATGCACTACTCTAACAGCTAACATCTAACAAACAAGTTCTCTATACAGCAAATCCATAGGCTCCTACAAATGTTATTATACCGTAGATCCCTGCTGGGTCCACAGGAATTTCGTTTTGTGTTGGGAAATAAGGCTGTGTGCACAAATATCTTCTACAGAAAGGCAAAAAATGTTACAGATTTGATTTTTATGATGGATTTATAAAAATATTATAAAATGCTTGTAACTAATACCAGTGCTAATAGTAGTAACAATATTACTAATAGTATCAGCATAACTCTGGAGACAGCATCTATCCATCTAAGACCAAGATGTGGGTGAGAAGGAGAAGAGGCTCCCCATTATTTCCTGTATTACTGCACACTAAAGGTCAAAGCTAAAAAATCTTCATGGAGTGATAATAATTATATATGATTTTTGCAAGAGCAGGAACAAAGAACCAAAAAGAGCATAGGCCTTTTCTTGCAGTAATTTTCAGAAAGCTCTAATTTTGTAATACAAAATAAGGGCAAGGTAGAAGCACTAGATGATCCTTGAGTAATGGAAAAAAAACCCTGTAGATTATAGAGTCTGAAATTGGTAAGGTATTGTGATTGTATTAACACAACAAAGGGAACCAGTGTAAAGGCAAGAGGAAGGCAAGTATATGTATGTATGCAAGCATGCACACATGTATACACACTGAACATCCGGAAACGCACTTATGCGCACAAGGACCACTCTATATTTACATGGTAGTAAATGCAATTAATGCAATTAAATGAATCCTCTCTATAACAGTCCATTCACCATATCATATAAAAACATGTTACAAATGGGAAATGTAAAGTGCTGCAAAAATAACATGCTCTCAGTCCATGTACTGCACCTGTGTCCATGCTTTATATTCCAACAAAAATGTGAGCTCCCTGTCCTGCCAGCTTTCCATAGGCAGTGCTGATGAGAGGTGTTTCATAATTTATATCCATGCATTGTGTTACAACACTAGTTAAATTTAAAACAACAGCATTTTTTCCTTATGTTCACATCTATATCCTGCTTAGTTTTTACTAAAAATTAGCTGGGCTCAAAGAAACAGTATATAGGATACACAAATTTGAAAATATACATAATACTTGCAATTCATGTATTTTATATCAATACAGTATGAAGATATGCATTTTATAGAGGGGGAGTGTTGAAAGTGTTGTTGAGTGTTTTCACTGAAAACATTTCCGCCCAGAGGTGCTGTTAGGTGGTAAGTACTTTCTATAGGAAATACTTTTGATGTATATATGTTTGAATATTTTATGAAGAGTTATGTTTATTTATTTTGTCCATGTTAAAAGTCTTGTAAAAAAGTCAGTTATGTTATGAATTATTGACATTAGTCACCTATGGGGCTTGTGTAAAAAACAATGACAATGTGGCTCTGCTGTATGATTATCCCGGCACTGATGTCAAAAACAGCACAGCGCTTAGCAGCAAGGTTGTTATCAGAGTGACATTTAGAACTTGTCCTTTTATGTACAAACAGCAAAATGAGAGAGTTTGTTCTCTCACCACTGTCCACCCAAATTCCCTCTGTTGGTTTTCCTGTCTCACACTCCCCCATATTGTCTCCCTGGACACAACTAAATCAGTGTTCTTCCCTTTTCATCTATGCTAGAAAATAATTAGAAGGGGGCTGCTGAATTGTGTACAAGCTGATTCCTCTGTTCAGCAAGCCACCTTCATCTAAGCAGAGCCCCTTTTTTCTTAATAATATGTTCTGGTCTGTTTAAGATTGAGATCAAATGCTCTCTCATAGGGCTAGGGTAATTAGATTTCACTATGTAAATGGCCTTTAAAGCGCACTCAGAGTGTGAGATGCTGTGCTCACATTTGTTTGCTGCACTGCTGCCTCCCTCAGGTCATTTGTGTATGAATCACTTGGCATCGCCCTGCACTGAAACACACAGTTCTGCCACTGAAACTAGTCCAAATAAACACAGATAGGAAAGCATTAATGCTGGCAGCTCAAAGAGTATTTAAAACACTAAAACCACAGCCTTTATTCATAATTTCTGTGCAAATGTAATAGCAGTTGCTGTGTATAATTTTGTTTAATTTTGTTTTTAGCCATTATATTTGCCATCATTTGGTAAAATTAGCCTAACATACACTTAAAAAGTACCAAATTTGTTGTCTTTTTGTTATGTCACACAGCATAATCTATTTATTTGTTGTTGAGTGTTTTTTTTTCTTTTTGATATTTTAATAAGACCATAAAAATCATTGTAAAGACACAAAAATATTAGTCCTTGAAAATAACAGATTTCCAGATTTAATGCACCTCATAGACATTTCTAATTACTTTAAATGGATTGTTTTGCAATGATGAGTAAACTAGAATTACTTTGAAAATGAGCCCTCATTTCTATGATTTTAGACACTGTAAATAGCTGTAAATCAAGCTATGTTGCTATGTGTATAATTGAGATGTGTAGTACCTCAGAGTGATGGATTATTATTCAAATGTCACTTTTGGGCGCGGGGTGGGGAGGGGGGGTTGTCTTGCATGCAAGGCAGAGACAGCAGCTATTGTCTTGAGGAGACAAAAGAAGTAGTGACATCACTAATGTTTCAAAAATAAACAGCAGGCTCTCGTTATGTGGTACAGTTAAAGCCTGGAAAGGAGACCATATGTTAGGCTGAGGGCTATGCTGCTGAGAGTAGCCACGCATTTCATAGCACTGACAAGTCTCCTCTCACTCAGCCTTGTCAAGCCACTGTTGTAAAACAATTATGCTCCTATTAACATATATTTTATTAATTGCCCTATCAACATGGAAATACAAAGACATGGAAATGCCCTGGCCTGACAGATTTAGTAAAGCATAGTGTGGCAGCTTTCTCACAGATAGTGACAGCTGAAGGAATCAGGTCAGATTATATGAGCATGGACAACTCAACAGATTTGTTTGCTATTGATAGCAGTGATCAATTCAATTAATTGTCTCTCATACGTTGAATGGCTGATGAGATTAGCATGGGTAGTGTTTTGTCATTTATTGTTTAATGTATGCATGGATTTCTCTTTCAAAGAAAAGGCTTTTGGTTTTTTTTTTTTTTTTCATTGTGCAGTGACTGTTTGATAATTATTGCCTCACAGCTTTCTATTTCCTCTGGAGTAATTGGACTGCCCTGTTAGATTATCCGGTCTAAATTGCAATACTAATTATAAAGCCTAACAGTTGTGTCGCATCAATAGTCTATTAGGATTAATTAAGATAGGAAGTGACAGCTGACGATTAAGCGCCTCAGTTGCAGTTCAACAATGTAGAGGTCAAATGATCAAGTTCTTTTCTGTCACAGGAACGTTATGCTTGCTTTCAAAAATGCAAATGCTTTTTACTGACAATAGTGTATTGCAATCACATGCATGGGCTGCTTTACAGTTTTATTATTTACTTTCTTGTATGCAAATTAAGACATGGCCCATTGTTATCTTGTCACAGTGTCAGAACAAATGATTTCATAATTGATTATGCTTCTAATTAAAAAGCATACAATTAGTGGAAGTTATTGATAGCTCAGTGTGTGCCTTTTAACCCCCGGAGCTGTCCATCTACTCCCAGAGGAGATGTGTGTCCTTTTGTGTTAATGATGAAAATGACTTTTAGATAACAAGGGTGTCCCACACAATCAGCTGTGTTTACACAGTGACCTGGACATTTACCTGCTTGGCCTCTGTAGCTCCCCCTGCCTTTATATATGCCAGCATCACTCTAATTACACCTCACTGAATTAAGGTTTCTGCCACATGTCTCTGTGAAACAAAAATATTTTGTACAAATTTGGATATTTTTCCTCATTTTTTATTATCTTATTTAGGAATGCCCTCATGTCTCTCAAAAAATACACTTGTCAGGATGTTTTCATGAGAGAAGAAATTTCAGGATAACTCTGATGCTCTATTATTTGCCTCAGACATTTCCAAATGTCAGGACTGGTTGCTGTTTCAGCACTCTTCTTTATTTCAGTTACTCTGTCTTCTAGGACTGTAGCTTCTCAGTTAACAACACTTATCTGCACTACTTTATTACAGTGGTTTCTAACCTTTTTTATCTGACATATGCCACATCCTTATCAGATGAACTCAGGTACCCTACATTGACGCCATCTGTCATGTTCCAACTGTTTGCATTTCCACAGATTTTTTAATGGATATTAATATAATTACTTGTATTGCCAAAAGATGGTTCTTTCAACCATCTCTCCATTACCTTTTACTATAGTAACTGTTTCAATTGTTTATCTATCGAAGCTAAGTGTTCCAGGTATTTATTTGTTACTTTTGTTGAGCTAATTTGAATCCCAGTCTTTCTGAAAAAGCATATAATGTACAACTTCCACTAGCTGGAAGTCATTGCCTTGGCATCAGTGGGAAAAGCTGTAATGTGATTAAGCTTTTTTAATGCTTTGTTGTCTTTCTTTTTTTTTTTTTGTCTAGCTATTGCGAAGGAGACTTGGCTTTTGGTGGCTTTCGAACACAGATATTAAATATGTTGCTATTAAATATGTTCCGGGATTGATCATGTTGTTACATATGAGCTCATATTCTATAATAATTTCTGGCCCCTGCGGGAGCAAAATCTGATAGTTGTGTTTCTTGTTGCATAAAATTTTCTTGAGGATGTTCAGTAGTAGCTAATCTGTTTTAAACAAGTGCATGGACTGTATTCGTCCAGTATGGTGAATCTGTGAAAGGGCTGGAGTGCTAGGGGGCATACTTACCCTTGAGCTCCCAGAGGAGCAATGCTATTATTGGTAATAAGAAGAGCTAAATACAGTGTGAGGGAAGCATATGCCTCCATAGAAGTTACACTCCAGTAAATGTAGGGACCTTTCAGAGTTGCTGTAGATGACTTTCTGTGAGTCTTTTCCACAGTAAATCGCTTTAGCATTTGTGCAAAAGCTAACAAACAACTTTGTTAAAAAATGTTAGTCTTGGGACATTGTAGATTCTGCAGCACAAAAGAGCGTGACATCTGTGCTTATGACAATTTCAATAGTTTAATCTTTCAGTAAAGGTGGGGGAGCGGAGAGCGATGCTAAACTACTGTCAAGACAAATATTTCCAGTAGAGTCCACTTTTATAATGGAATGAAAAAAAGATATATATATAAGCAGGCACTAAAAGTGTTTCTTCTGTTTCTTGCCCCTCGGCATCAGGCTTTTTCCTTTCCTTATCTAGCACAAAGAGTGCATTGTTAGCAGGGCCATTACAAGCAGTCTTGACTACACTGGACAACATATAGCTCAAGGGAGAAAGCTATAGATTGCAGTGATGGGCGAAATGGGAAAGTTCATCAGACCCATCTCATCTGACCTCAGTTGGTTCTGCAGAAGAATCTGCGAGAATGCTTACGCTGAATAGACAGATTTTCCAAATGCTTTGGAATCTGTTAAGATAGCGAGAAAGAAAAAGGCAAGATGCTCAAAGAAATGGATTTGGCCTATAAAGTGTAAGTGGCGTGATGCCCATTTCTTCAGAAGAGTGACATTAAGGAGGCCAGCTTTATTGATGGCTGCACAAAAAGGGGTAAAAAGTGCACACAATTAGGAGTCAATTGAAGGACCTGGAGGTTGGACTGATATATTTTAGCCCTATAGCTTTAGGTCTGGTCATTTTCAAAACACAAAGGAAAAGAATGGAGTGGTGTGTTCTTTCTTAAATGCCTTTTTTTCCTGTTCTTTTATTTATTTGACTATATTATTAGCTGTGGATGGTAACCACAACTTCTCTTGGAACAGATGTATTACTTATGACATCCCAGTTTTTATCCGTTCACAATTTTTACATTAGAGTTAAATCTCTGCAGCTGGAATCTCACGGATGAGTTAGCCAGAGCCCATAAAATATTGAAACCTTCAGAGCCACTGCCAGGCAGGTTGAGGGGAGTTCATGTCCAAAGCCAAGCTTCAGATTCACAGACATCCCAATAGGAGTGTACTACAGAAAAAAGCACTAATAAAATTTTCATTGAAATGAGACGGGGATATTGCTAGCATTCTCCCCAGCATCAGTATGAAATCTTAATCTGAGTTAATGGAAGAGATATGAAAGCCTTTCTCAATTCAAACACAAGCAGTGCATAATTTATAAATTATTGTCAGAAAAGTGATTCTGCTCTGAGATTTACTCTCTTCTAGATGGAAGCGAACTCAGCGAGACAATAAGAAAACATAGTCTTCTTGACCTCTAATGCCAGGAGATTTTACAGCAGACCTGTCAATATAATCAGGTAAACTGGTCTTTTTTTTTTTTTAAGAAGCACTGCAGCAGCGCTCAGAGTGAACAAATACCAGAAAAAGCTTCTTCTGGCAAGCCACAGACTGGTGCAGAATGAGTAAATAAAACAGCCTCCGGAGGATGGAGTGTAAGAATCCTTTGTCCTGAAGGTTGACAGTTTGCTAAAAGCTTCATAATGTCTGAAACATAGCATCTCAGTGATGTAGAAGAGCCAAGTGTTATTTTAAAAAGCCTTTTCCCCTCTTCTCCTCGCTCACTTTTTACTCCAATTACACAAGATATGTTTGCATGGCATCCTCTGCGGTTAATTCACAGTGACAGCCTCGTCTTCCTCCTGCATGTGGAGCGTAATAGAAACTGTGTCCCACGCTGGAAAACATTATTCACTAATGTAGCCTCAGCATGTCCAGCGTGGAGCTCAGGGTTGTTCCTACTCCATTACATGGCAGGGAACAGGTCCTGATTAGGATTAGCACATGTACTCCCCCCCTCCCTGAAGACAGCCAAGTTCAATCATCCTGACTACTACACTCTGTTCACACTCTGCAGCCTCTCTGAGCTGGGCCTACAGTCTTATGCTTCCTTTCATGCACAAGCTTGTGGGACACACTTTAACAGTCCGATCTGAATACAATGTTTTTCATTTAATTCACTGAGCTAATTGAGGCACTATAATTGAAACTTGTGTTATTGCTTTGACATTAGTTTTAGAACTTGTTTAAATTAATTTTATACATAATACACTGATCATATTTTTATTTTTGTACATTTGTACATTGTACATCATTAAAAAAAAGTATGTTGCAGTATGTTTAATGTAGTGGCATAACTGATTTTATATACTTTGAACTGCAGGTCAACATGTTTTTTTTCCATAAGCCATATAATCCACACTGATGTTTGTGTCACTAAATGGTAAAAAGCGAAACCGCAGACACGGAACACAGGATGTGTTTTACTTTGGCGGGCCACTAGACGTTCGTGGAACTGGCATATAAGTGAGAGGGCACATGGTTGGCTGAGTCGGGTGTATCCAAGGTGATAAAAGCATAAAAAGGAGACATGAATGTTAGATGGGGTGCTGAAGTATACACTGCAAACTTATTTAGGACACCACCATCCAGCTTTTTAATGTGAATAAATGGATGTGGATCTTGGTTTCCCTTTGCTTTTGCGTGTTCTGCATAGCCTCTGCTGAATTTGAAGTTGATGAAGCTCCAAAAACCCTTAAGCGAGCGGTGAGTGAGACAACAGTGTCATTGCATGCCCTAGCCAGCATTCATAGCCGCAGGTTATGGAAATTGAGTTTAACGTGCAAATAGGGATTATTATCCATTATTCACTATTGCTTACTGTGGCTCATCCACAATGTTTTAATGCAAGTTATTCATTCAGTACTTATCATTAATTGAGTTCTATGTTGAAATGGGGTTATAGGGCAGTACACTCACCCAGAGGAATGTGCACAATCAGTGAGTGCAGGCTAGTAAATTGGAGCTGCAATTGATGACTTATTGATGACCAAGCTTGTTCTTTCCCCCATTTTAATTATGAGAGCCAGTTAATTCATGGCAGCAGGGAGTTAAGGGGAGATGTGTTGGGTGTCATCAAGATATCCCAAAACTTCATCACTAATGTCCCATCTATAATTCACACTCAGTTCATGTGTGACTAAGATGGCTTTATTTTAGAACAGCCATAATGGGTAAACTCATGTGGAAAAAGGTCCACTGTGCTGCACTGGTCTCCATGTCCCACCAAGTGGAAGAGTTAAGAAGTGTAAAAGCTGCTTTTTGAGAGGCCAGAGTGGACCAGCAAGAGGAGGGAATACATCTCTGGGAGGATGAGGAGAGGTCACATGATGTAAGGGGAAGGAGGGCCATGTGCAGTGGGAGCAATTTCCCGACCTTCTAACTGTAGCTGAGGTGATGCTGTTCATCTTCGGGAGGCTGCTCATGTCAGGAAGTGCCTCAGCTCCAGGATGCTCAGGGACCTGACATGCACTCTGAAGTGTCCAGACTGGAAAAACCTGCGAGATGTCCCTGGACTAGTGGTGCTCACTCACTCAGCTTTACTTTACAATTTCTCTTGTGGGGCTCAGTGCCCACCACTCGCTCTTTCTCAATCTGTCTCCTTAGCTCACTCCCGTGTCTCCTTTCTCTTTCAGTTCTATCAATTTTTTTCTCTGCAAATTTTTTCCCTCTCTGCCTCTCCACCAGCCCCCATCACATCCATCACCACACTCTCATATCCATCTGTTGTCTTCCCAGCATATCCTGGCTTGTTATTGTTTTTCTTTTAGGCTTGGCTGCCCTGTATTCACAAATGGCTTGCTGCCTGCTGACCAATGTTTCATACATTCCTGTATGAATTACTGGAGAAACAGGATGGAGTAGGACTGAATGAAATATCAAAGGTTATAATTGAATATTTTTTAACTTACTGCATGCTGCTTTCATGGATTGTCTCCTTGATAGAGTGATTTCCAGAGATTCTTGCCTCTCAGTGCATCATAGTTAGAAAAATGTGTCAGGAATTCTCATGCAAAAATCAACCACAAAGACTAAAATTTCCTCCATCTACCTGGAGGAACACATACTTCATCTTTGCTCCTCTGTTTATGTTCACCTGGGTTGGCTGTGCGCTCTGATCATGGGACTGCGTGCTGGCCCTGATCCCAACCCTTGCATATTCATCTGGTCTAGGTGCTAATTTGTGTGTTTCATGCCTGTACTCACAAGCTTGTTTGCACACCCAGTTCCACCTGGGCTTGTTTTGGCGTCCTGTCAAAACCCAGGCCAGCGGAACAAACAACGTCTGTGAAAAAAAATACCCATGCATGTTTAATTATGACAGGACACTCTCACTGCCTCATTCTCCCCATAGAGCTCTCGTCTGAGGAGAGGTGCCTCCTTGCAACCCTGCATTATTGTCGCCTTTTTTGAAGTATGGCAAGAAAAACAGGTATTAATATTTAAAGTGTTTGCAGCCATCCCCTCACTTGCACACACACAAACACACTTGAACATATGTGTACACATCTCCTCAGCTTAATCCAGTCCCGGTTTGAGATTTAAGATGGTGCATAGTGTAGTGTTTGATATATGAATTGCTAAAATATTCAAATATAAGGATGGACTCTAATCCAGGAGGCAAAATCAATAATGTTTTGTTTCTGCAGACATCTTACAAGCTGATAATACATATAACACTTACATATAGTAACTAAAAACAACACTGGCTATACATGTTGCTACATGAATATTGACATTTCAAGTCAAATTGACCTGAAGTAAGGGCGGATTAGTATGAGACCTCAGCTTTTGTGCACATTTTCTCCTTTTTCAAAAGAGGATAAAACAGTTTATGTTATATTACACCTGTCCCTTTGCATTTAACACTCAGGATGACTCATAATACTGTTCAGTCTCTATTTCTACTCAGGAAGCTCAGGTTAATTAGCTTTTCCAAAGTATAACATATTAAATATTACCTTTCCTTTATACATTCAAACCTGCATAAAAAAACTTGAGTTGAAATCCCAGCAAATAAAAAAACTGAAGTTCTGCAATTTTTTAAAGGCCCCCAAACTAGAGGATTAGTACCATCAGCCACCAGTGCACACAAATCTTAATACTGGCATAACAGTAGTGGGTTATTGTTTGTGTATTTCCTTTTGCAGGTTTTCTAAAAGAAAAAAAAAGAATCAGTTGAAATTTACATTACATTTGCATGAACTTGATTCTTGTCTATTTGTTTGTCCAACTGCATATAAATTACAACTTTTTTCATGGGTTTAGTTGTGTTGATGATAAATGACCAGAATGTCAAACTAACAACTTTGGCAAAGTTGGCAAACAGTTTCACTGGAATCAAAGTAATATCACATAGTATTTTTAGTTCTTGTACCAATCAAATTACAAATTGCCTTCACATGGAGGCATGCATTTTAATTTGGAGGCCATGTAAACTTCCAGTGCTCAGCAATATAAAAGCAGCCACTGTGAGGCAAAACAATAGACTCACCACAGAGGAGGAGAGAAGGAGGCAGCCTTGTTTTCTCACAGGCCTGACCTCTTTTTCTGACATGTCACATTATGGTTATACAGAATGTGTCTCCTTTGCATACAAAAGGTCAGGAAGATAAATCAAAATCCGCATATGTGACTTGCCCGATTCATCACAGCAAAGAGGGTCAAAGTGTTAGCTGTAATCAGATCTTTCTCCCCAAATATAAGATGAATTGTCTTTGTTAGCCAACTGTATCTGTGGAAATGTAGGATCTGGTGCTTTGCACAAACACACAGTTCTAATTAAACTATTCGGTGAAGGCATGTCCCTGCTTTTTAAAGGAACTGCATTTTGTTTTATTACTTTTCACACTATGCGTGTGAGGAAAGAGACTAATTTACCCCTCGAGGTCTTAGAGATGTTTGTTAGCATAGTGACACTTGTGCTTGTTAGATAATCTGTGATGATGCAATACCCTGAAATAAAATGCTCTCCCAGCTAGTAGAGCTCTAGTTTGGATGTGGGCCTGTGAGGGTTTTAGTTCTGTCTCAATGTTCCCTCCACCCCTGCTGAGACATTAATTAAGGCTCCTTTCAGGTCCTTTTTTCAGCAGTTGCCCCCTCATTGTTCTTACTCAGTTAAAACCTGCATATGCAGGTGCCCCTATCATCTCACAACAAGCTCCTTAATTAACTTGAAGTCGTAACAAATAGCTACAGTTTTGTCTCTATCTTTGCTCTTTCTGTCTCTTTCTTTTTGTTTCCGTCTCTGAGTTTTTTCTATAGAACATAATAAATAAAAAGACGATACAAAAAAAGTCAGGCCTGTCTCTTTAACCCAGCGCCTTTCCTCTGTGAAACATTTGTCTTCTCCTCTCTGTAGCCTGTCATCTCTCGCAGTAGATGATCTCAAGAACAGGCAGAGGTTCAGGAAAGAGTGGAGCACTCCCATCGAAACAGGCATGACACCTCTCCCACACAGTGCTAATTAGAGTTAATTATTAATACACTTTGATTTAACCTTGCTCCCCCACCATCAGGTGCCAAAGTATATTTTACATGTTTTTACAAATGAAAGAAGTGAGGCAAATTGATTGATACTGATTTTTTTTTTCATACCTTGCAACTTAAATCAAAGGCCCTGCCAGTTTAATAAAAGGCAAGAGTGTGCTTGAAAGTCACTTTTAAAAGATATTAAAAGTTAGGTTAAAAGGATAAACTTATTAAATGAAAAACTTTGTAGTAGAGAGAATGGAATATTGGGTCTATGGATATCAAAGAGAGATATAAAAAGCCATATGTCTGGGCATTTTGGAAAGTTTTTATTAATATTGCACATCCACATTATACCTTCAATTCTAACAATAAAATATATAGTTTCATTTCCACATGATTACATGCAAATTTCCCCAAAGTGGCACAAAAGGGAACAAAGACTTGTCCACAACAGATAATGGATTTCAACATCAGTGAAAAAAGTTGAGCTTAAGTTTCAGGCCTTCCATGAACCTGCCTCATAAACACTCAGATGTGCACGGGAAAAGGACAGAGACCAAAAGAAAATGAAGTTCTGAGATGAGTTTGAGCTGCCACACAGATGCACATACTCACAGTCAGTGTGTCAGTGTGAACATTGCTAGATAACTTTCAGCTAGTCAATACATTGGCTGCTGTGGCAAATAAACACAGTCACAGTCAAATTTGCATGAATAATGAAATAAAAATGTTTGTGTTGCTTTCTGTCTGAAACATACCTGAGATTATGCGGTGCTAATTACAAAGTTGTGTGCATGTTAAGTGAGCCTCTGGTTGTGTTTTGTTCACTTATGTTTCTCTCGTTCCTGTAATTGTTCTTTGGTTTTGTTTGGTCATGAAGTGAAGTCATAAAACCTAGGCAAAAGTGCAATCTGAAATATTTTGATATATCACTGACTTATTTTTTCTTCTATTGCACCACCCAGTGCCAATTGTGACCTCCCATAACTTTTCATAACCTTTGTATGCAACTGGAAAACCTTTAAAGACCAAATTGTTTTTTTGTTTTTTTTAACAGAGCACAACAGTAGGAAGATACACAGTGAACCACATGACAGAAGATGGGTGTAGAAACAAGGTTAAACTACAGTCAGGGGCTGACACTAGGATTACCAGCACTGTCACATCTGATGACAATCACCAGGGTTTGAGCACAGATGGAGGCCTGTGAGAAAGCATAATGGTGCAGATGAGTCATTGATTAGTGACTAACAGATATTAGGTATATGTTAGTCACTGATTAGATATCTAGATATAGATTAGATATCTTTCCATTGGCCATGATTCTGTCTGGCTATACAAAGACTCACATTGTGAACTGAACATTTAAACCTGGTTAAAACACACTGATCAATGTGTGAGTGTTAGAATAAAATTGACAACAGAAAGGGATTGCAAAATACAGAGACATGTCATTCATTCATCCATTATCTATATCTGCTTATTCCTAACTAGGATCACTGGGATCTGATGGAGCCTATCCCAGCTCTCTTTGGGTGAAAGGCAGGGGTAACACTCTGGACAGGTCACCGGTCCATCACAGAGAGACATATCAGAATATGCCAAAATGTCATTCCTCTGGAAGCTGATTAAAAGCTTACCTTTTTGAATAGCAGGATCCATCTTCCAGTAATAGTAGTTGCCAGTTGAGAAAAAAGTAACCAATTCATGGATTAAATACCACCACCATCAACAAAAAGTTGCTGGGAAAAACCACAAAAACAGGCTAGCATGGAAACATTCACAGTATAATAATGTGACATTTGCATTGGCTGTGGATATAATAGTAACCTTACTTTCAGTTAATATTTGAAACCAGTGGGAGTAATGTTAACCCTCATATTACTATTAATAAGCTTTTTTACCCAGTTCCTTTGGTATTAATTGTGAGTGTAGCTTATTAAACACTTGAGCTAAAGTAACACACGATTTGTCAAAATGTGCATTAATGGACCCCCCTACACGTACTTAAAAGTGCTTAAATAAAGCTCAATCATGAGTTGGAAAAAATCATAGGGTACCCCCTCTCCCATGGTAACTATATACATCAGAGATGGTAAAAAGTCTTTGAATGTTTAAACTCTTTGACCTAAAAATTAAAAATGCATGACAAAAATACACTGACTACAACAGGACTGCAATAATATTTTCATCAAAAGATTAAAGCTAAATGAAAAACAGGTGCCAAAATTAATATTGCAACCGGGATGTGAGAATTAAAGTTCTCGAGTGCACATGTTCCATGTTGGTCATTATAAGTTTGCTCTTTAACAGCGCCATCACTGCTACCACCCTGCAGCAAAAGGCACACTTTAATAAGACCGAAGTGACTCGCCCATTAAATCGGCTGATCCTGCAGTATTCCCAGTTTGACTGGGGGGGGGACTGTCTTGCCTTGGATTCTGTACCTCATCAGTGGGGCCTGTGATAATACCCCTGAACCCGTGGCTGTCTTGTGCGCAGCTTTGGCTCTCATGAAATAGAATCATCACCCCCTGCAACAAAACAAATAAATCCTTCCTCCCATTCTGTTTTGATATGTAATGAGTCTGTGTTTCACTCTTCGGAGATCTTGTTATGTGGCGTATCAGTGATGTGTCTCTCTGTGGCCACGGTTCATCTGTCAAACTGGATTTTTCCACCTCAAAATAATGATCCTCTGCTCCACTGAGGGCTCTGCTAAAGCATCTGCTTATTTAAGATGGCTTTGCACCGTTGTTCTGTGTAGGAAACATCTGGCCCTCAGGAGTCGTCTGCAGTGGCTTACAAGTGGAAAGGCCCCTGACAGAGATGGAGACACAAACAAGTACAGTATCAAGAGGTGGTGGGCTTTGCGATGTGTGAGTAATGCTATGGTTATTGTCTGTAGATCTCCACCAATGATGGATATCATAAAAATATATACCATACTTAGCAGCGGCATTGGGCTCCAGCAACCCCAAAGCAGAGCGTCGTATCTTGTCAGCAGAGACATTTTAAGGAAGTATGTGATGGAGTAAGTGAGGCTGCCATTCCAGGATAGGTGTATGCTGCAAAGGCAAGGATTGACTACCATCTGTATTCATATGTCAGACCTTTCTTTGATATCAAGACAGACTAAGAGGTTCTTAATGGGTTGTGTGCTCTTAGAATCCAAGTACAGACTTTATTTAAGCCTACGTGTATATACTTTAAAGCTTTCACTTTTCATACAAAATTTGAAAATTCATGTGGATATGGTGAAAAAGGAATTATATTTGAGCAGCTCCTAAAATGTTCATAAATAAAATTTGCAGTTTCTAAGTACAACAGATTGTTTGAACTAGGCTGCTTTGTGGACCAGTAGAGGGCGTCTTTGACATCAACTTGACCTCAATAAACTATTAAATAAAAAATGGTGGCAGACATTAGCAAGGTAAGTAATGGTGCTAAGATAATATGGAAGTGTTTTGGGTGTGTAATTTGTATTTATTTAAATTTGTTATTGGATTTTTGTTGAGTGACAGCCAGGATCAGTGGGCCATCCAAATGTTGCATTTGCAACAGGAAGGGTTATGAAACTATTTTTTAAAAACGTGTATGTACAAAACAATGTTAGTTATTCATGATAAAGTTTATTTTGTTATATCTTCACATAGCTGATTACATGGAATAAATTATTTTGATATTCACCCCTAGTCAAGCGTCTACTACCCAAAAGTACTGTATTTGCCAAAAGATATTATACTGCGATCAGATGCTTGAATTTTTTTTTTAAGTTTTGTGATAATATGCGGTAATTTACTAGTTGGTTGGCTTATAATTACAGCATCAAATCTCTTTAGACTATAAAGAGTTTTCTTGATAGGCTGGACAAAAAAATTTGTCCAGTAGATGAAATACATTTTCTTTCTTTATATTAGGGTAGTTGCTGTGGGTGAGGAGGATACATAGGGTTGAATGGAGGCGGATGATTCACTGTGGCGACCCCTGAAGGGAGCAGCCGAAAGGAAAAGAAGAAGATATTATTAATTCACAGTTTGATTAAAAAATGTAAATCTGACAACTTGCAACTTGTATGTATCAATGGAAATAGTGGCTTTGATTTCAGATCTCCTTTATTTTGAAAGGTCTTTATCTTCTGTCATTTTCTTCTTTTTCTTCACTGTATCCATGGTGCTTTTAACTTGTCTGCAAACAGCTTTTTGTCTGCATGGTTTTAGAGAACAGAATGGCAATAAGGTCGAGTATGAGGGCAGGTGAAAACAGTTGGTGCTGTAGTCTTGAGAAACAGCTTGCCCTTGATACCTGGCCTCTTCTTCATTGTACTGTCAGACCCATGGAGGCATCCTCCCCAGCGACTGGCCGAGGCCAGCGTGGCCCACCTCTCTATCCTCCACCCTGGTCTTTGCAGTAATTGAGCAAGGCTTTGAGGCTTTGAGATTGTTTTTAAAACCCAGTGTTCCCAAGATGCAACCTTAAGCCCATCTTAAATAATCAGAACACTGCATGCTGGGCAGGCTTTCTTTTAACCCTAGCAGGTAGCCAAATGCATAAGATCAAGTGAAACAAAGAGAGAGGGGAAGGGCAGTCCATATTTGTGGACCAGTAACTGCTGTAAATATGAGAAACCTTGATACCGTTAATATCTTTAATCTATTGATATCTCTATCACCTGTCTTCACACTGCTTATCTTCCTCCATGCTTTGTCCTTTTAGAGGGAAGTTAAGGTGATGATTGATCTTCATTAGTGAGGTAAATAAGGAGGAGTAGCGCATGGCCCCCGGTGCTTCAGCCATGTTGTTAATTGGCACGGCATGTTGGTTTGATGTGGAGTGCCACAGAAGGGGAAGACGTCAGGGGCGGGACAAGCATGTGACCTGGGATCTTCGCCAACAGCCGTGCAGCGCTCTTACACTCTGTTCTCCCTATGATCATGCTGTGGTTCTCTGCATGTTTGTTGGATTTGCTAAGTCAAGGTCTTCTTCATTTTAATGGCTCTGCTTGGATATAAAAAAATTAATTGATATTCTTACAAGCAAGCACCTTCAGGCTCGTTAATCAATGTGCCAGTTTCTCCCTGCCATAGAAACGTACTTTACAGGATAATTAGTTTCCTAATATCCTCCAGTCATCCTTAGTGCCCTCAACTTAAAATACTTGACATTTCTTCATACGCAACTGGCTGGCTCAGAGAGCTCTATATTGTAATTAAAACTCTAAAACAAACTAACAAACAAAAAAGAAGTCTTTATGATGACAAAAGACCAACACACCATAATTTTATGCCAGTTGTAATCTTATCTTGTCCTTTGTTGTCGCTACTGAACTGTATGGAGGTTGTAGTACAGAACTTCGACACAGCAGACCAGGGATTACATCCTCAGTATTACATGTGGTTACGTTAAGGTTCAGAAAAGATTTAGAGTTTGGTGAAGCAAGCATAGTGTGCCTCAAGCACAAGTCACTTTTGACTGTTTCACCATTAAACCAAGACCATTACCTTTCCCTAACCTTGATCAAGTAATAGGAGTGCCACAAAGTAATGAGTAATCACGAAAAAGTTTAATCTTGTTTCAGTTGTTACTGTGTGAGTGGATATTATAGGAAAATAACTGAAACGCATGCAGACGCTTTTAAAACTGAGGAGTGAAAAGTCTACGCAACAGATGCCAAAATCTCCTGACTTTTAGTCCCTTAGATGGATCATTCTCCTAAATTTACTACAACACAAGTATATAATTTCACTAGACCCTCTCAAGATCAAAAACCACATTGAGTAGTTTATGTAATTTATGTATTTAGTGACCACATTAATAGATTGGAAATCAAATAGATGATTAATTTGCTGTATATGTGTTAAATGTAAGTAAATGTTTTTTTCCAGATTTGCACATTGAAATGAACTCAGATTTTTGATATTTCCTTTAACTGAAACAGGCCTGTGCTACCAAGAAAATCTTATCCTCAAAAGTCAGATTGCTGTCAACAACGCTGATGTAATGTTATCAGGCGTGCTCTCAATGTGTTTAGAATCCTGCCTCTGGAGCTGGAAGACCAAATGAAATTATTTAACATTTACTGTCACTGAGCTCTAAAAAGTTTTCAGAGATTCACCACTCACTATGGTGAAGCAAGTTTTGCCAGTGCCAGTACCAATTCATCAGAGCCAAGTGCTCAAACTTTGGGTTTCAGCTGATCTGAAACCAGGGGTCTTTGTGGCCACAGATCTAAAACGTCTTTAACCCTCTGAAACCGAATAAGGTTTTTCTTCTTAATTAAAAGTGGGAAAATAGGTGGAGCAGGTTGTTAACTGACTATATATAGTTGGTGGTTAGTGGTTTGGGGCCTGGCCTCTCCAGTCCTTGGCGAGACACTGTGAAGTTTCTCCTTAAGCCAAGTCCTGGTAGCCCTGGCTGTTATTGTTTGAGTGTGTTAACTACAAATATTTGTTGCTGTGTTGGGGAGGTCATGTATAATCAGCCTTCTCCTGGTTTCCAGAGAAAAAACATACAAAACTTGTGTGTCGAATTAAATTACTAAACAAAAAAAATGCCATAATTCTCGACAATTTTAAGTAATAGGATGAACTGAGCCTATTCATAGGAAACCAGCCTATAATATGGTCAGACAACCGTGTATAGAGCAACTGTTGCTTTAGCAGGGAGTGATCCACAGTATTAAAGGCATTAGAGCAATAAATGAAGGTTAACAGTTCCGCTTCTTGTCCAGTGATATCATTCACAATCTGCATTACAGTAACAGTACTATGCTGCATCCTAAAATCAGACAAATAGAATTATCATGTAAAAACTCACAACTGTTTCAAGAAAATGCTCTTTATTTATTCTTTTTATTGTGATACACCTTTGTAAAAAGATTTCCACACCTTTGGAATCTCATTTGTAACAAGGGTAAGAAAATGTGTGTGAGAGGAAAAGAAATAAGAGTTACAGCTAACATTAAGAAAGGGTTCTAAATTGTCTGGACCAGCAGGTTTACTTCATGTACCCCAATGAAGAAGAATGGCTTAAATTGGAAATCTTCTGCACTCACAATATTCAAAGACATTTGCCACATCTACTATACAGTTTGAGAATTAACGCCAAGTCAAAAGACTGCAAGACTGTTTGTTAAAACGTTTCATGGTGTCGTGTGTATCAGACACTCCTGCTGTCACTGACAAAGTCTGAAGTGCTTTCTGGGTCATTAACAGTGTCAACGGACAGAAATAATATTTAAATTTTGCATGTTTAATATTAGCTGTACATTGATGCCTTGTACAGCTAATAGTACAGCTAATATAAGCATTTATTAGAATGAAATATATCAATATTTACTTGAATGACAGACTCAATACGTCAGTACTAGTCTACAATCAGCCAGAAGTACTAAAAATTAGCGCCTTTCACTCTTGTCATGACAGTCTTACAACTTGCTGAAACACAGAGTTTCAGGAGAAAATCACTGCAAAATTAAACCGATCAGCCATAACGTTATGACCACCTGCCTAATAATGTGTACAGTTGGCACTCGTGTCCCTCTACAGCTCACTGTGCATCTTCTGTGAATTTTTTGCTTCCATAGTTGTTCTATGAAAAAAAAAGTTAAAACTGTGACCATGAGAACAAGTTAGAGATCTTTTTTTTTGACAAATTCAACAGCCTCCTCACTCTACTTGTGATATCGACACTCTATCTGCTGAATATTACTCTTCATAGAGACCGATGCACAGTATTTCTTATTTACAACATTACAATCTTATTTATCTTATTATCTTATCTTATTTTCAACCCTTTTAACCAAGATCCAAACAAAATAAAATCTTTTATCAAAGGATTAATGAAATTTAAAAGTTCAATCTGCAGCAGCACTGTTCAGTTTCTACTGCCTTAGACAACTTTTGGTCGGTCCTAACCACTGCAACAAGACCTGCAGTCTTGCAGGGAGATGATCTGACCCAGTCATCCAGTCATCACAGTTTGGTCCTTGTCAAAGTCACTCAAGTCCTTACACTTGCCCATTTGCCCATTTTCTGCTTTTAACACATCAGCCTCAGAGTGTTCACCTGCTGCTTAATATACCTCATACACTGACAGGTGCCCCTGTAACAAGATAATCAGTGTTATTCACTTTACCAGTCAGCGGTCATAATGTTATGGTTGATCGGTTTACATGTAGATTTATTTTAACAAAAGGAAAATGTGTCCTTGTTATTTTATGTACTCAAACTTTTAACTGGTAGAAATACTGCATGTAGCAGTCAGTAACTAAAAATGTATGTGTTTCTATGGGACAATGTGTGTGATGTCATCTTATTATTTTTTTTTTTTTTGCAAATGTGGATTAATGATTTCAAGTAAACAGATGCAACTATAGACGTAATGTTGATCTGTCAGTCTGAGGCACACATATTTTCTGAGTATGCTGGAGCAGATAAGAATTTTTCACCACTGTTGATTCCTGTTAATAACTCTGTGGTAAACCTTTTGGAAGGAAGGGCATTTATCTCCTCTTGCTGGTGTAAATGCACTAACTCAAGTGCTTCTTTGTGTCCCACACCACATCAGACATCTTGCTGTGAACTTAACGATTCAGCACTCACACATCAGCCTGAGAGGCAGGAGAGAAGATTGGAATATTTGATTTCTCACCATGTGACTGAGCATGAGTAACGCTCTAGAAAATGCTCAATAAGTGATTTACAGTGTGCCATCCTTACATTACTTCCACTTAACATGTCTGCTAATTTTTGTCAGAGTATATTATAAACATTAACATAGTCACAACAAGCAAAGTCTTCATTTTTTAGCTGATGCACGTTCAAAATAAAATGCTGTTATAAGTTACATTACAACTATAACTAACACTCATACTGTTTATAAATCTATGGACACTGTCTAAAGGCTGTTGCTGTTGTCTGCTCTAACCCAGCTACTCTGTGTTTCGCTGGTGTATATCACTAGTCAATAGTTATTCAATTTTATCAACTGTGTTTCCCCAGGTTTTATCTGGGCTGTGGTAGAGATTTTGAGAAAGACTTTTTTTGCTATCTTACCTAGAATTACAGTATAACATTTTTGGGGTCAAATGATTGAGTAATTTGAAAGAGCTCTGTCTTATGGCCACATAAACCTAATAAGTTCACAGAATACCAGTGAAAAAAAATTAAAACTGAATAATTGAAACCTGCTTTAGTGCATTAGTGTTGTTAATGTCAGCATCATTGGGTGAAACCGGCTGCTACATTCCTGACAGAGGCCAAACAGTTAATCCCCCTTTTGGTCTGTGTTGTGCATCATTATGCAGTTAAGAGGAATATTTACTAAAGCAATCCACAGTAAATCCTTGGCTTGGGGCAGCATCACCAGGTTTGTCACCATATGGTGTAAGCCTGCATCCCTCCAGTCATTCACCTAAACTGTGTTGTCAAGCTGCAGCCTTTTAGAGACAGAAGACAGAGTTTACTGATTAACATTTTCAAACTGTGCAGCCCTGAAAAATTAGGCCTTGGCTTTATGTACAAAATCTGTTTCTCTTAAATGATTCATGCACTCCAATATGTTAAGACTGGGAATTATACTTCTGATATTTATTTCATGGTATCATGCCCTTGGAAACAAATAGAACTTTATGCTCAGAATGAAATATTAAAATCAGATCTGTAAAATAAATAAGTAGAAAGACCAGTATACATATTTACAAGAGACATGGTGTGATATTTGAAAATAAATGAGGACTCATCTAGCATACTTAGAAAATGATGTACAATGAGGCAAAAAGTGCTTAGGGATATTTTGATGAAATTATTTATGAGTTTATCTAAATCATTTATTCGCCTGAGCTTAAACTATTTATCTAAAATGAATGCACCCTGCATTCGTTTTCATAGCTCAGCATTTAGAGCTGCTTTAAATGAGTACATGTAACTCTGAAATAACCAAATTCATACTGAGGAACAGAGACAGTGTCAATAAGGCAGTATGTGATGTTACACATACTGCCTCAGATGTGCCTCAAGCCTCAGTGAAAAAATAAGCAGCTTCTTTTTTCTTTTTGAGGATACAGAACACCTCTGACCCTTATGCCATGCATCAAACATTTAATTTCTCTGCAGCTTGTTCTGTGCATTTATCTTAAATATTTCAAGACTGTTTTCCACAAATCAGCAAGCACACTAAGACAGAATTTTTTATTTTAATCTTCAAGTGTTGACTTCTGTTTGAGTCTAATTGAACTTAATCAGGTCAAATGCGTATAAGCCTATTTTACAAGATGCACATTTAAAGTAGGACAGTATCCTATATAAAATATACTGTAATGAACTGGCAGCTGGCTAGGTAACTAACTGTGAGAGCTAGCTAGCTAATGCAGGAACGCACGCACACTCAGTGTCCTTTTCTTAGAATGCTCGTGCCCCATACACCGCACGACCCCGAATGCTCATTCCAGCTCCAACTCCATTCAAAGTGACCCGGGGGATCCCTCTCACAACAGCATCATGCACTCTCCTGTGGTCGCTACATAGCCCCCACCTGAGGGGTCAAGTGTCCCCACTGACCCCATAACCCACCACAAAGTCCCTTAAGTGTCCAGGGGTCAGATGCCTCTGCACCGGTCTCCTCCAGTCCCTGGACCTGGTCAGATGGCCCTGGCAGAACCAGAGGCAGGTGCTGGTCCCAGTCTCTCTGATGCTGATCAGTGAGAATAGCCAGCTGGGTAGCCAGGGTCCGGTTAAACTGCTCGACCAGTCCATCACTCTGGGGGTAAAGAGGTGTAGTCCCCCGGAACCCCAAACCTGACGAACATCTCCTCCACCAGTTTCCACGCTGGGGTTGTGACCCTCTGGTCTGGTACCGAATACGCCTAGGGCCACTTGGTGAAGTAGTGCATTGCTACCAGGACGTAGCGATTGCCGGAGTCAGTGGTCGGAAATGGACCTAACACATCGACTCCCACCCGCTCCATGGGGGCCCCCACCAGGTACTGTTGCAAGGGACCTCGGGTGCGCTGACTGGGCCCTTTCTGTGCTGTACACGTGTCACAGCAATGGACCTGCAACTCCACGCCCTGACAACAGCCGGGCCAGTAGAACCGCTGCCTCAGTCCTTTTAAAGTCTTTGAGTTCCCATAATGGCCTGTCCCAACCAAGCCGTGGACCATCTGGAGAACCTCTGGCTGCAGGACCCAAGGTACCAGTAGATGCAGCAGATCAGTTCCCTGGTGACACTCCAGGTTGTCCCACTGGGAATGCAGCACCTTCACCTTCGGCTCCTCAGCCACCACGGTTTGCCAGTCAGGACACTACTGTGCCTCCAGCCACCTTTTCACCATGGCCAGCGCGGGATCCGTTGCCTGATGCTGTCTCAACTGGGCCTTGGTGAAAAGGTGCTCACCAGCTGTTCGTCCAGTCGCTGCTGGCCTGTCACCTCCGCTGTGCAGCTCCGCTGCAGCTACACCGGGACCTTTGGACTCTCACTCCGCCACCATCGCTGGCCATGACCCATCTCTCTTCTCCCGGCACTGGCAGTAACAGCACTCTCCCTCTGTGCAGGGTCGCCTGGAAAGGGCATCGGGATTGGCGTGTTGATGCCCTGGTCGTTGCTGGACCTTGAGCCGATACTCCTGCAGCACCTCCAACCACCTTTCCACCTGACCCTCGAGCTGCCAGAAGGTAAGCAGCCAGAAGATAGGGCCTGAAATGTCTCACTGCCAGGATCACAGCAAGCAACTCCCGTCTGGTGACAGTAGTTGCGCTCCGCTCAGTTCAGACTGCAGCTGTAATAGGCTACCACTCTCTCTGCGCTGCCCTTCCTCTGTGAGAGCACTGCTCTGACTCCCACATTACTGGTATTGATATCTAAGATGAATGGCTGTTGGGAATAGGATTAAGCCAACACTGGTGCGTCGATCAACACCATCTTGGCAGAAAACACTTCTCTGAGGTTCTCCAAAGCAAAGTCACTGGCATGCACCAGTAGGTCGTCCAAATACACCACACAGCGATCTCTGGGGATTCCATTGGGCACCCTCTCCATCAAGCGCTCGAAGGGAGCAGGGGCATTACATAGTCCAAATGGCATCACCCGAAACTGCCACAGTCCCTCACCAATTGTGAAGGCAGTTTTGGGTTTTGCCTCTGGTGTCAGTTCTACCTGCCAATATCCACTGCGCAGGTCGAGGGAGCTGAACCAGGATGAGCCAGCAACATGATCTAATGCGTCATCAATGCGGGGCATGGGGTATGAGTCCTTCTTGGTGTCCGCACTGAGATGCCGGTAGTCTACACAGGGCCGCCATCCACCCCTTTCTTCCACACCAGTACTACTGGAGCGGCCCAGGGACCGTTGGGAGGGCTCAATGACACCGTTGCTGGCCATAGTTTGAATTAGCTCCTCAGCAACCTGTCGCTTGACCAGGGGCAGTCTATGGGGCCGGAGGCGAATAGGCTGTGCATCACCAATCTCTATATGGTACTGTACCAGTCCTGTCTGAGTGCAGTCCTCATCCCTTGTGGCCAGAATGTCCACAAACTTGTTTAAGAGCTGTTCCAACTGTCCACTCTGCTGGGGGCTCAGGTGTTGGCTGCTCCGCTGCAGCAGCTCTTTCACAGCTTCCATTGTCTCTTTTTCAGGAGTCACCAAAGTGGAGACCACTGGCACCGTGGGTGGGTCACTTACAGAACTCTGCTGGCTGTCTCCTGATCAAAGGGTAAGCCCAGACACCTCGACACAAGCGCCTGAGAGGGTCAGCAGGTCCAGACCAATGATGCAATCATCACGAATGGGAGCTAGCCAGAACTCGTGGTGCATGTCCTGGGTCCCCACCATGATTTGCAGTGTTTTCTTCCCTGGCATGAAAGTCTTTTGTCAAGCAATTCAGTGTTAGTGAATGCCCACCCTTCCGGGTGCGCCCCACTGGTGCCCGGCTGGACTCCTGGCCAAAGCAAGCAAATGGTGGACCCCGTGTCCACAAGAGCTCGACATGGTTGACCTTCAAGAGTGCAAGTCAAGTATAGTCCTTTTAAATGTCTCTCACAGCTGGAAACCATGCACAGTTCTGGGGGAGTGTTCTGTTCCTGGGGTGGGAACCCCCTCACTGCCTAGCCCCCTTTCCGTTTCTCGACAGCTGCTTGTCTCTGCTGCAGTGCAGTCTCGGGCCAGATGGCCCAGCTCCCCACAGTGGAAACAGGGTCCTTCTCTGCGACACCTCGAAGGAGTGGACGCTGATTGGGACATACAGGTGCTCTCCATGGCATCCCCGCCTTCACCGCCGGGCTCCGCTGCTTGTACTACCGATTGCCGGCTTGGCGATCTCGGCCGCGGCTGCTGCTCGACCAGTACTTCTTCCGCTTGATGTGCCTTTCGAAGTGCTTCTTCTAGGGAGCGGGGTGACATCAGGCAGACGTGCTGGCGCAGCTGCCCGGGGTTGAGCCCACATAGGAATGCTTGCAGGCTCCTCCGGAACAGCTGGTGGAAATGTAGGGTAGCCCTATCTGGTGTAATGTCATAGGTCAGCCATGTAGCTCACCAGGCTCTTGCCTTCTCCATGCCGTCGGTTGGCCAGCTGGACACGACTCTCCGCTTCACTGTAATCCTCTCCCTGAACCATCTCCAGCACTGCTATGACTGTGGGTAATTCACCTAACACCTAATTAATTGGGGAGGTAGGTCGATCAGGATCTGCAACGTGTCTCATTCCAATACTAACACCAGGTGGATAGCCGTCTCTCTATTGCTCCATCCACTGTGTAGTGCGGCGAGACGCACCTGAGTGAGGTAAGGCTCTGGCGGAGTTGTCCCATTGAACCGGGGAAGCTTAGCCGACGTCTTGGGAGTCTGGGTCATTGTCTCATAGCGAGTAGTGATTGTAGGCGCTTCGGTGGAAACACCCATGGTTAGGGGTATCAGGTGTTTGGTGACCACCCTGCCATAGTGCCAACCCGATCCACTGGCACCCTCCAGTCTCCACTGGTCCCCACTTCTGACACCAATGTAATGAACTAGCAGCTGGCTGGGTAACTAACTGTGAGAGTTAGCTGGCTAATGCAGGAACGCATGCTCACTCAGTGTCCTTTTCTTAGAGCGCTCGTGCCCCCTACACTGCACGACTCCGAACGCTTGTTTATTTTGTTACAACACAGAGCAGAACAACAGCTCAAAGTGAATACACCTAATCCGAGAGGTCCCTCCCACAACAACCTTTCACAGTGATGGTGTCACAATGTCTCCAAAACACACAACCCCCTACACTTTATAACCCCTACAATAACCCACACACATTGAACAATTAGTACACAAACATGAACAGTATAACAAAAGAGATAACCTGCTTTTCCTTGCCCACAGTCCTTTGCATCATGCTCTCTCCTGTGGTTGCTACAATACTGTAGTCAGTTAAAACAGACAGTTTGGAAATGAGTGTGCTGATGATATAATTAGGAATGATAAAGAGGCAGTAAAAAGGGTGAATTATAAGTGGAAAAAGCAGTTGCTTAGTGTGGATATGCTGAAATTGTCACACTTCTCATAAATAAAAACTGTTGCATTTAAAACATTTAACCCATTTTGCTTCATCGTATTTCACATTTCAAAAGGCTGTTTTTAAAAAGCGCTCTGTTTTATAACTGCAGGGTACACTTTGTACGCTTTTTACCCTCACCCCCTCCCCTGGCCTGCCAGCCCTCCACTCCTCGTTTCTGAAGAAAGCTAGGTGTTAACACTACAGAAGCAAGAGGAGTAAGAAAAAATCCTGCAGGTACCCTGTGGGTATCTTTCAAATTAATCGTCTGGCTGGTCTGTCTTATGTGCAGTTTTGAAACATTAACAAGACCTTTGAGAGCAGGGGAGAAAGGGAGAGGGAGAGGGAAAGAGAGCAGGACATGGCATGATGGTCTTTAATGTTTTATTGAACAGATACAAATTATTTTGGCCCTGGTCTTCACTGTTTGGTGGAAGTCAGGGAGAAAGCAAGTCAGGGCATGCCATGGGCACTGAATAGCGACGAAAGAGGAGCTGTGTGTGATTGATGGTGTGAGGCTTAAAGCCACATTCACTTAGTTATTTATTTCTTTTCTGAGGAAAACAATAGCATGAGATATCTTCTGAAAAACACTGGAGAGAAAGCATGATGGAATTGTGCTTCTTCATGTCTTGGTTGAGAAATCGATCATCTTCTTAAATATGAGCTTGCAAATTTCTCTGAAGATATAACAGGATTTTCACAATACTGAATAATTGAATGTTCTGATACCCATATAAAACCATGAAAAAACTTGTAAATTGTGATTGGTATTAAGAATGAAAATGTCTTATTTCCATCATTGATAAAATTAGTAAATGAGACATTAAAAATCCTGAAATTAATCATCATGTAAAAATATTTCTTTGATGAAAATCGGTGCAGGTAGAGCTCTCAATAGTAACCTTGTAAGCATTTTTCATTGACATGAGTTTGAATGAATTATTAGTAGCTCTAACACCTTATTAAATGAGCAGACTGCTCTGCATGACATTAGTATACAGGTCAGAAAACTGCAAAGTTTAGTGTCCATCAGTGACCGTCTCTCTGTCCTGATTTGACTGTTCTCTTACAATTCAGTCAAGTACTACTACAAGTGATTGACAGCAGAAATAATAATAAAAAACAAAACACGAAAAAGAGTCGAAACTAATGCTTTATAGCCAATTGTTTGTAGAAGTATTACTGGATATCTGTGAAAACATTTTAATTTGCACAGTTGAGACTCAAATAATGTGCTCACTAGTCTAGTCAAGTCAATTTGATTTCATTAGAGTAAATTATTGTTATTTTGGATCATCGCTGGAAAAGGTAGTGTCACATGACTCTAGAACTGCATCACATAACTACTGGTAAGTTTTGTGCCATGGTGCCAATGTACTGTTTAGCACAACTGGAAGATCTGTTAGTAACAACAACCTCAATCTGATCAGGTGGTGCCTGCAAGGCTAAAGACTTAAGAGGTTTTCTATTTTATTGGGATGCCAGAAATCAGGTAGTTAAAAGAATCCTAAAGGTGGATGGTGCCCTGCCCCCTAACTCATGCAACACGCATGGCAACCTGCTTATTAGATTTGAAAATTGTGCCCTGATGTTAACATCAAAGCTAAAGATGAGCATATATCTCATTTAGACACATTTTTCATAGGAAGACATACTTACATGCCCCAGTGAGAAAAGCAGTAATAAAATGAATGGATTCTGTTTAGCTGCTTCAAATTCTGGGCCCTGGTATTGTGTATACTGGTTCACTTTCACAATGCCAGTATGGTATAAGGGCTTTTTCTACTGTCACAATTTCTCCTGTAATAAAAACGGCTGGTTGCCGGCTGGTCGTACCGACAGATTAACCAACTGGTGATGTAAAACTTATGTATGCCACTAAAATAAGAGCAGATCTCTTGATTAAGCTCCCTCCAAAAGTAAATGACAACAAAGACAACCACTACCTACAACTACTGGTTGTCTTCAGGGTGCAGTTATGCATGACTAACAGACCTTTTAATTCAATTAGTGTAACAAGTCACGGCATTCTCCTTTACACCCACTTATTTCTAATGTGCTAATGATGCATTTATGTTCTTAATTCAAGATAAATGTTAGTATGTAACTGATTCCTTTAGGACTGAGTGCAATCTATTGCTATTCTTGTTACAATACTCTACTCCTGGCAGTCTAGGCACCACAGTGTACTTTCAAATGCATTTAAATTATAAATACAAGGGGCTCCAGTTCTGTCCAGTTTGTGATACATACAGTAAAATGTGCTGGGTGTGTTAACACAGTAGTAACTCTGATGTCAGCTCGTGGTAAGTGCTGCTGGTGTGACAGGTCCTGATACAGTAAGTGAGCTTTTCCAGAGTCAGTGTTGCTGTGATTTCTTCATGCAAAGAGATGCATACAGTAGAAAACACTCAGCTGATTGAAGTGTGTGTGCAAAAATGCAGGAGTCAGCACCCATAAAGGCAGAGAATGTAGTTGTTTAGAATACCATTTACTCTGAAATGCTATTTTCAGTCAGCTGCAGTATATACTATAGTTATGCAAATAAATATCTACCTCATGTACATTTCTGTTTTGTTTTTTATGTTCTGCTGTTTTTTTCTTTTATGATCTCACACCGTGCACTGAGTTGATGCATTATGATGGATCTAATATATCCTAGTATTTATATCTCTTTGAAATCCCAACTTAGTTCTAAAGACAAGTGTTGTGATGTTTTTTATTTTTCTTAATGTCACCAAGTCCAAATTCAGTCCTGCTAATGTGCTGTTTATTTATACAGCTTCTTCCTATGAACCACAGGGCTCCATTTTTTTGTCCAAAAAATATTAAAAAAAACATCAGTAGGTCATTTGGTTTTCAAGTCATTAACACCTATACCTTTCAGTCTGGTGTTTACACCACTGTGAGTAAGGGTTTCCAAAAACGACAATGCCCAGCTATTGGTGGCACATTTTAAAAGTAACCAATGGGCTTGGAGCTGAGCACCACAGACAGGCTAGGTCATAATTAGAGCTACACAGATAAATTGGGGGAATTGCAGTACAAAAATGGTGAGATAAATTACAAGCAGTGTCACTATTGCATAGTTTGTCCACCAGAGAAAACTGAAAATTATGTCTGGGCAGTATGGCCAAAAATATTATTACACATATTGATAGTGTCGCATTTTGGCAAGATATTTTGCTGGACCCAAGTTTACAGATACAAGAAAGATACAAGAAAAACAATAAAGCAAAATAATGAAACAAAGGTTTCTTAAAGCAACACTATGTAGTTTTTCGACCTTAAAATAATGTCTCTACAATTATTTCAGTGATAGAACTACTCTTAACCGGACGAATTCTACCGCTGCTGCAGCCTGAGCCTGAAAATACCAAAAATATAAAATCTCTCTCTTTTTTTTAATTAATGGATCACACATATTTCTAAGACATTTTTTCTCACTAATTTACAAACTAATTTTAAATCTGGAAATACTGTATGGTCATATTACTGCTGTGGTGGGGATGCTGAAATAGTATATAAGTAGGCTGACATCTGTTATTTTGTGGTTGCAGCTCTCAATGTGTGGTCTGTTCTACTACTAAACAGTAATTTGTTTAACACCAACTATAAGGTACAGAGTGAGAAGTGAATTGCTGTTCAAAATTTCTGCAGTTTCCCTACTGTTTCTGTAGGGGAACAAAGAATGGAATTGCATTAGAAGTCTACACCATATGGACTTCCTCTACGGCAGATCGTGCTGCAGCCTAAAAGACAGTGCTGACTTCTCTCATGTATACTATTAATGAGGATGGACACTATGCATGCCATATGCGCTTTCAGCCTAACTGCTCATGTAAATTTCATCACCTCCCATAAGAAAGCCTGCAACATAGCCATTAGAGTGATCATTTTAATAAGGAGACGAGAAATAGCTATAGTGAAGCACTGAGCATAATTTGAATTTGATCGTAAAGGGTTAGAATAAAAGTGGCACATACATTTATTATTGAATCTGTTGACTATTCAGTTAGAGTTGGATGTCCACATGGGATTTAGAATCTGGCGATGTTCAGTTCCTATGGGAATCCTGGTGGCATAGTAAAAGATACAAAAAGTGCTCTGAAGATTTACCTGAGACTAAGAGAGGTTGAGACTTTTACTAGAATTATAGAGAGTCTAACTCTGGGTTGTGTTATTTAGCGGACAAAATCCATACCACAATTTATCACACAAATTACACAACTTTAGTGTAATGCACTAAATGTACACTAGCTAACACAGATGGTCACTACAGTACTAGCTTTGCAAGGTACTTGGCAACCCTACTGCAAACATGCTTAATATATTATACAGTATTATGCTCAATATTGACTTTTAAACCAGTCAGTCATTCTTGAGACACCCACTTTTGACTAAATGTATTACATTTATTCTTTCTGCTGTCACTTTCAGTTACAGTATGTGATAATCATTATAATAATACTTTTGAATCAATTGTTTCAGAATCTGCAGTGCTGTGGATTAAAAGGGCTTTTGTAGATGTGACTTAGGGTCTGTGAAGTGTGTCTGCTCTGTGTAGTCTGTTGCAGCCCTGCGTCTTGCTATGAATACTTGATATAATTGATTTCTTCTTATAGTGGTAAAAGGAGCAGTAATTAAGAATCCAGGCCAGTTCATTGATTAGACTTCCCACTTGAGACCTCACACTGAGAAATCATTGCAGTTCTTCCCAAGGGGTTTATCAAGTAAGCCAAGTTTGTTTTAATAGCGTTAACAAAAACACAAGATACACTGTGTATGTGTACCACTTCCTTCTACAGTCAGTGACAAAAATTAGCATAGATATTGGGTCGAATAAGGGAAGGGTTCCATTTTTTTTTTTTTTTCCTTTTGTTGAAGGGAAAAGTATCTGAAATTTCTACAGGGCCAGTAGTGTCTTAAATTTTTGTCACCCCAGATTTATAGTTCATTTCTGCCTTCCCTTCGGCAGTACTGAGTTGCTGTGTTTGTCAGGTTCATTTAATCAGTGGAAATAACTGGATTCCAAACTAGTGACTGCAATTTCTGTGGGACACAGTTCTATATTTGTGATCATTTTAAATTTGGAATTTGGTAGAATTTTGTTGTATTTACACACGTAATTTAAAATAGTACACCACTTTAACTTTTTATGTTTTATGCGCCTTAAAGTTTTGAGGTTGGATTTGTTTGATATATCATAGGGTAAAGTGTTGCAGTGTTTTGCTTAGTGTTGCAGTATTTACCCCCAGGAGAGGGTCTATAGATTAATTAAGGTTCAGCTTCCTTTCCTTGCCCAGTAATTTTTGTACAGTCCCTAATAAGAATGAAAATATAAAGAAAAGACAAGAAGAATGTGGTAATAATTAAAAAAAAAATCATAATAACAACAGAAGTTGTAATAGTTTGTAACACCAGTAACAAAAAATATTGTATTATGATGACAGTAGATGTGAGAGCAAACATATAATGCCAGAAGCTTCATCATTACGAAGACAGATAAAGTTGCCACCTTTTCAATGGAAACAAACATTGCTTTGGGCCCCTTTGTAAACAGCACACAGCTGCTATTTCAAGTGATGGGAGCTCCACCTTGTCACAACAATTCCCTTAAAGAGGAGCAGTTTAATGTCAACAATATTTTCCCCATCTGCCTACTTATGAAAAACTCCAATCCACAGGGAAAATGTTTCTCCCATTCCAAAACGAAAAGCACAATAGAAAAAGAACTGATAACATCAAGCAAGGATTACAGTCAAAGGCATAGTATTAGCCTGCTGCAATGAGAGCTTTTGGAGGCACATATCCATCTGTTCACTTTTGCATTTTTCAAAGAGGTGTCATGCCTTCCGTTATTTAGAAATTTCTATGCAATTTTCACAAGGAACTCCTCCGAGCACCACACCAGCTGACTGATTTGCATGCCCACATTTGCAGCAAAATGGAGGTATTCCACCTGCCAGGGCTCTCATGCTTTCTTCCAAGAAGTTTGATCATTCAGTGTAATCTGACTGGGAAAGATCCGTCCAATTTGCACTGATAATGGGACTGCTTGACAGGGATACAACAGTAATTACTTTGCAAGACATATAGTACCACACTCTAATTAAGCACAGTTATATGTTTTGATTGATAATTGAGCCAACAATATTATATATTATTCTCAGTTTTTGCAGCAACTTTTCCAGCAGATTTCATATTGTTTTCTGTTATTCACTTACTTTTTCAACTCATGTTATCACCTTTCTGGGGGCCCTGCGTTAAATGTTATTGGTGTCTGGGAGCAGCTGATTGCAGAGGCTGGGAGCAGGACTGGGGCGAAGAGTCTACCAAGTACAACACAGGAGAAGGGGTTCAGAGTTGAAGGAGAGAGCAACAGGAAGGATTTTTAATATTTTCCATCAATTTCATAAAGTAAGATTCCTGGCAAAAAAGATGGATTGACTGTCTCAACTCAGCTAGGTATTTCAGTACACCAAACTAATGTTAGTCATTGAGATGCAGCTGTAATGTCAATTTCCCCTGTACAATAAAATTGAAGAGATGCAATTGAAATTACAGAGGTGACAACATCAGCCCTGGTGGTCTTGTAATTAGGTGCATGAAAGATGAAACTGATATGTATCTGAGAATGGAAACAGGAGACAGACATAGAGTTGTATCAGTACAAAATGTATATGGTCATCAAAAAATCCTTTTTGGCAAGTTTCTCCTTAAACCCTTACCTGAAGTGTATGTGTGTGTGTGTACTTATGCATGTCTCACCATGTCTTGCCAGCATCTAATCGCATGCCTCTTTCTAGGTCATTAGTATTGGAGTGTGTAAAACATGCAGAACAAGAGGCTGGATTGAGTAGCAGTGCTAGTGTTAGCATCTGCTTTCAGAGCACATTAGCTGATAATGCGACCTGGTTGCTAAAGCTCAAAGCTATTTCAGTGTTCACAATTATGCAGGATTTTAACTAATGCTATTGACTCTGGAACTGAGGTACACAGTTAGGCAGCATTTCAGTAAGAAATGCATGTCAAAGCTGCTTTTTAATCATTTAACCTAAACACATAAACTTTAATTTATGTTTAATTTCTAGAAGCTAAATGAAAATAAAATATCATCTGAACTGATGTGAATTTTGGCCTGGATTGGACTAATAGCTTGTAATAGTAGTTGAAGTAGTAGTTTTAACTTAACCATCACATATTTCTATTATTTAACCATGGAGACAAAAAGAGAAAACTTTCTAAACTACTTCCTGAGAAACGCAGAAATTGCTAATAACTTATTTAATTGAAATTATGTCGCACGCATTAACAGTAAGGAAAAATAACTTCAATCTAAATAAAAAAATGTCCATGTAATCTACAGGGATTTGGAAAAAAAACAACACAACTCATATAGATAGCAATAACCACAGCCACAGAAAATGCCTATTACAATAACCCAGCTGATTGCTTTAAAGGTACTGATAAGCATTTTCTAAACTTATAGTGCCCTAGATAACACTATGAAAGATGTGATTGTGAAGTATGACAGCATTGCAGATAAGAAGTAATGCATGTCTATTAAGATTTATTATAACATATAGTAATTGCTAGTGTGTTTTAAAAATAACTATCTGCAATTTACCCAAAAACAATGGCATGTTAAATACCCATATACATATGGGTATGTGTTTATGGGTAAATTGCCTAGTTTCTCAAATCTACAGTTACGGGAGCCTCAATCTAATAATGAGATATATGAAAATATCAATATCTAAATGATCAACTTGACACCAATTAAAATAGTGCCCTATCAAGTTACACCATACATGTTGAAATCATTCTCATATAGCAGATTCTATATAGTGTATTTGTGTTGTGTCACCCTCGGAAACAGTCATCTCATCATAAATGGCACGTACTTTTAAGTTCCTTGTCATCCTCATAACATTTGAAGACCGACCATAATAATCAATTATCTGTAGCTGCCTCTTCTTCAGCGGTTCAGATGCACCCAGTTTGAGACCTGCTCAGATATGAAAATTGTATGGAGATTTACCAAAAATTTGCAATATTTAATTGGAGTTTGTGTGCATCTCTGTGTATGTCTCTGTATCTACTGGCAATGTGCTTCGCAAAATTAATGCTAAATTCTTTGATCTGTTATAAGATTTGAATAGTGGAGATTTAAATATTTAAAATTCTTCTGCTGTGTCACTTTGATCTCTGAAATGATTAATAGGGGTTTGTTATAGAAAATACACTAAACGGATCTGGGAGAGCCAACCCACTGTAATTGTGAGTTGTCTTGCAGAGTGAGGGTAAATTACACATTTTAAAGTAACAGGGTAAACAGTTCATTTGAATTTTATTTCATTCTTTTTATGTTTAATGAGACAAGAAGACAGAGACTGACTTCAAACGCCCCAATTTTAAGTGGAAAAGATTTTCTCCATGAGAGAATGACACTTAGAAGGCAAAAATTCTTTCAACGTTTATCATGATGATTAGGAAGAGGAGGCTCTTTGTCTCTCATCTGGGCCTTTTTTAAGCTGTAGCCATCTTGAAGTTGCCCATCCTTATAAGAATATACACTACATCTTGAGCACTCCTTTTTTTTAACCATTTAAGATTAAGAATATTTCTACCTGACTCATATTAAAACAAGTACTCAAGTAGGCCAAAGCTATAAGTCCCAGGCAAAATGTTCCTCACCCAGCTGTTCCTCCATGGGAACGAAGAAACAGCCTTGTTTTTGTATTGCAGTATGCATTCAGTGTATACTAGGAAAAAAAAAGGTAAAAGCAGGCTGTTTCATTCAAAGCACATACTGGTGTATTAGTTTTAACATACTGGTGTAGTTTATACTTATCTTACAAGAAAAAAAGATGGAGAGAGCTGCTAACAATAGGATCCAAGACTTTGACACAGCTAGAAAATGCCACACATTTAATGGGCCAGTCGTGAACATGGCTTATTGCTCTAGGCAGCAAGTTAGTTAGCCACACGAGCTATTGCGAACAATTGCGGCTTACATTAGTGCAGAAACGCCAACAGTTTTAAAATTCATTGCCTGCATGCTTATGCTTTTGGTTTTGGAAAGGAAAAACCAACCAATGGATACCTTTAGCATATGTATATACAATACACTGGTATTTTTTTTAAACATAGCTTTTTCAGTGTTTATTTCTGTGTTTTCTATTTGTTATTGGCCTTTTGTCCACATGCAAACTATGGTTTAGGTCACTGAAATGAATCTTTTGGAAAACTTTTCAAGGAGGAAGATATTCAGAAACTGTTTTCAGTGCTGGTGTGTAGTATCAGAGTCAAAGTGTGTGACATTATCTCATTTGTTCATGAGGCGATTTTGTGCAACAGTCAGAATGCAATATGAAGGTTATTGCTGCATTGTTGTTAAACTATGAAAACCAGGCTTCAGAGCTTGTTTTTGTGATTTAATGTGAATGAAGAAAATTTGTAAAACAGAATTTGTGTGAAAGGAATTTAAGAATAAAAGGAGGAAATCCACAATCAACTGTATGTAATAAATGGGTTTAGGCACAAAATTTAGGTGGCTAGGGCTGAAAAGTTAGAGAAAGCACAGTATTTAAAACCCTGTGCATCTCCAATTGAAACGCTGTATGACAGTCAAAAAGTACTTAAAGTGAAATCTGATGCTCTAGTATGAGGCTGGTTTCAAAATGTAAAAAGTGTAAAGCTTAACATACTTTTTGAGCCTACATACACTTGCCAAACTTTGGATAATTGCTGTTTGGGGGAGTCAGTCAATTTAATGATATTTTAAGTCTTAAATCTTTTTGTATATGTTTTAATAGGGTTCATTATGAAATCAAGTATTTTATGAGTTATTGTTAAAAATTTGCTGCACCAACACACTGATCGTTAACAGTATGTTACTTTGATTCAATAACTGCACTACTATAGTATTTGCTTTACATTAATATATAATTCATTCTTGTCATATATAACTTCATCAGCATGCAGAGAATAGAATAACTGCGTCCTGTTCATTCTGTAATGCTTGAGTGATTCTGCCTAGTCAAATATAATCACCCTGTAAATTGTGAATTAAAGATTAAATTAAAGATGCTCTCCTTACAATGTAATGCCGCGTCCCCTCTTATAAATATTCAAAATTAGATCACTGGAAAAACAAATATGGGACATACATTAGCTCTGTTCCTCTTCTGTTTTCATCTGGAATGAATGTTTCATTTATGTATGAATTCACACAAGCCATTTTTAATTTCTTGTCTTAGTTTGAGTTGTGCTTAAAATTACCATTGACAGAAATTCAGCTTATTTGTATTTCTATCTGACTAAAAACATGAATTTTATATGAGAGTCATACTAACCACTAAACACATATACTTCTACGCAGCCTCAGCCTTACCATTATTTTATTTATAATGACTACTTTTCTTTCTAAACACATAAAACACAGATTGTGAATTGAAGCAGATATTTTAGGTGAGTGTGTGTATGTGTGTGTGTGTGTGTGTGTCTGTGTGTGGGAGATTGTGCAGCACTCCTTTTAATGGTGCCCACAGGTCAGTGAAGATGTATCCTCTAAAACCATTGTCGTCGGCTGATGGGTGACCCATGAATTGCCTTTCTAACATTTTGGGTAGCTTACCAACCAGTGCTTCCAATTGTTGTGGCACACTGCAAAATAGCCACCTGCTCACCAACCACAGTGATCAATGAAGATGATTTTTTTTTTCAGTGACACAACCTAAAAGAGGTAGTATTGACATTTGAGGCTGGGGCATGAATCAATAGCAACCAGTCAAACCGTCTGACTGAGCAAAACCCATGGAGCTCTCTTGTAGTGGCTGGAGAATTGATTGATTGAAATGGTAAATATTAAGAGAGGGTGTCTGTCACTGTTTTTCTCCTCTTTCTTTTTTCCTTTGGTCTGCTGAAAACATGAAAGAATGACTCATGAAAAACTCTTGGTTGTCACAAATTAAGACCATTTTTAGAAATTTGGATTTATATTAATATACAGTTAGGAGCAAAGCTTAGTTATTTGTAAGTGAAAAAAATGCACATTATATTTGTCTTGTAGTAGCCACCTTCTTGGCTGCTTTGCCTGTCTTGTCACTGCCATCCCACTGCCAGTAAGTAAAAGCCACTGACAGGTCTGATTTAGTCATTGTGCCTCTCAAAATATCTTTCCACGCTAATCAAAGTGACTCTCTGTTAAATAAAGCATGAAAAATCTTTTTCATGAACGGTGTGCTGAAGCCAAAGTAATCTTGTTTGAAACGCTAGATGATTAATCAACAGATTGGATTCTGTTCAGCGTTGCAGTTCCCTCCCGCAGCACTTTGCTTTAATTCAGACATCAGATTTTAAAATTTAAAGATGTGAGAAATTGAAAGGTGGACTAATGCTGTTTCTCTGAGGGTAGGTGAGGTTTGTTTAGGGATGAGACATGCCAGGAAGTATCAGCAGGGCTGGTTTTGTGTGATGGTGTGTGTGGGGGGACTACAGGGTTTATGGGTCTATCAGTGGTGAAATGTAGCATAAAACTCCCTTGATTTTTGGTTAGTGTTTATTCTGAGTGGAAAGATCATTGACAGGTATTAATAGGTTGATAATTATTATTCTCATTGTGGTTTATAACCATAATGTTGTCCATAGAGTCTATGTTGACTGTGTGGCAAGAAATAATAGAAATTGAATTTTTTATGTTTTCTGCTTGTTTACAGTAGCACTAGAGAGCTAAAGGGCAAATGTTCAGAAATAGAATCAGCCCTGTCTTTTTCCGCTCAGTGCGTGAAAATAGTATTGATTAATGGTCATCACCCCCTTTTTCCACGCAGAATGATGTAAAGACCCTGTCAGTTACGATCACCTTCTCCAAGAATGTGTTCCATCAATCCTACAGCCACAGAGGCAAGCAATGGCAGGTGGCACATATTTCACCTGCCCAGGCAAAATGGGCCAGTAAGTGGGACAAGGCAGGGAGACAAAAGTGACACATACGAAGGTGACAGCTTTTCACACCTGGGAATAATGGCTTTGATAGGCGTCCTGCTTGTTTCACTGCTGTGGACTGGACAGAGACCAAAAATGTGTGATAATATACACAATTAGCTCATGGTGCAAAAAGACCCAGGGCCTTCACAAGCCAGGACAAATCTAAACTCTACCTTTCACCAGAAAGCATGACGGCTCAGTCTTGGCACAGTGCTGGAAGAATACCATGTTTTGACACATCAAGGATACAATTATTGGACCCTAAAGCCATGCTTGTCCACACATGCACCCTATCAGTTAGAAAGTGAATAGTTGTGGTACTGCAGTTAATTTCCACATTACCACCAGAAGCCGCTATCCCAGCTTTGTTCTCCATGTATAACACTGAAAAGAATACAAATTCACAGAAGTGCAACACATACTGTATAGCATATGCTGTATTTATGTGTATGAGATCCCTGTCTTGTGTGTTTTATGTCAGCTGATGTTACACATGTGATGTACACAACTTGAAAAGCAAATCAGTTATTTTTTTGTGCCACCATTTCTCTTTTGTGTTTTGTAAAGGAGAAGATAGATCCTTCAACAGAGAAGCCTCACTAGTTTATGTGTCACTATCACTGTTGAGAACATGCAGAGCTATTTTCGTTTTTCATCTGACCATGTTGACACACTTGCCACATAAACATCCCACAGCATGACAGATATGTGGGAGTGTGATGGGGACATTTTGATTTTCACAATATATTATTTCATCTACATACTGTTCTTACTGCTTGTCAACACAGGACAACATAACTGTCTGTAGGGCATCCCTAAAATGTAGTTTATTATCAGCACCATTTAAGTGCTTCATCAGATGCAGCTGTTGCCCCTGAAAGAGAAAGAAATGGGATGAAATCACTGAAATCATGGCTCTAATAAGGTGTAATAAATACACATGGTAAACCCTACATGTGATGGTGTCCTGAAGCCACAGTCAAAAAAAATGACCTAAAAGCTTAATATGACATTAAAACTATAATTATTACCATGTATTAAGATTTTTTTCTAAAAAAAAGCAGTAAAATTACATAACAAATACATTTAGCGGAATTTTTTCCCAGACATTTATGTTATTTTTATTCATTGGTGGTTAGTCAGTTTTCACGTTAAACACTTTTAACTTTAAACTGCATACTTTCCTGTGTGGATAAATCAGTCTAAAGATTAAAATTTGCTTCCATGATTTTGTCAAATACTGCCCTATTGTATTTAGCTACCTTACACAATATTGGACATTAAAGTCAATCCTGTAGTTATAAACTGTAAGGCTTAACGGTGCAATGTGTAAAGTGTGAAAGATTTAGTGGCATCTAGTGGTGAGATTGCTGAATTCACCCCTGACACATCACTCCCCTGTTTCCAGGTGTGAGGGAGGGTACGGTGGCCATCACTTTTGAAAAAAACCTGACTCCCTGTCTGGGAAACATGGTGCTGCAACATGGCTTCCTCCATGAAAGGAGACCTGCTCCCTCTGCAGGTTTAAAAGGCTCATTCTAAGAATAAGAAAATGCAGTGCTTGTTATTTTCCACTGATTAAGAATAGAATAGAATAGAAGTTTATTGTCATTGTACCATTTGCATGTACAACGAAATTTAAACGTGCCAACCAGTCAAAGTGCAGGAAAAAAAAAAACATTCACATTCACCATCTGTCTATTTTTGTTTCACATCTCATGAAAACAGTGTTTTTTGATTATTGAGAGTGGTTATGGCTGTTGGATAAAAATGTTTTTTTAGTCTGTTTGTCCTGGCTCTGATTGTCCTGTATCGCCTCCCTGATGGTAACAGTTCAAACAGATCATGTCCGAGGTTTGATGTGTCTTAAACACTAATGTCCAAATTATTTATGAATCCTATATTCCATTTTTGCTAAGACAGCACGCTAAATATTACAAATTGAACCTTTAAGTGAGTTTTAGGTTGCTTTGGCACATTCTGCAACTAGCATCCTCAAATATCCTCAAATATGTAATAAAGAAGTTGATCAACATAACGTATTGCAATGAGTTGGCTGTGTGCACGTACAAAAACATACATTAACAGTACAGTAAACTGAAATTGATAATGTTTTAGATTTTTAAGTGATTTGACATATTAAAGCTGCTCCAGGGCTCTCTCTGACAACAGTTTTGATTGGACACACTGGACCACAAAAGCACAATAATCATTCCTAATATTTTGTCATCATTTAAAAAATAGGTGGCTGTTTCAGTGCTATAGCTAAATGGGTACACCATGTACAACATAATAATAAGTAATCAATGGTTAAAAACTTTTCAAAATTTCTCAGTTTTTAAACTGTACATTTCATTGCATTGCTTGTCTTTTTCCCTTGAACTTATCTGTATATGCATACAGTATATTTAACTGATACACCACATGCACTAATTAATACTTACATAGTAACCAATGGGCTGTAATCTACAGTGTGAGGTATTTGTTTTTTTCCTTTTAACATTTAACCTTAAGAGTCATGCGACAGCAGGGAGGGGAGCAACAATTAGATAAACGGCTCCAAAACCTACTGTTGTAAGTAATAATTATGTCAGTTGCATCACATTGAAACAGGAAGTTAGAGGCTGGGAGAACAAAATTAGGAGACCAAATCAACACTGCTGTTTCTCAAGGCCTGAAAAAGCTGAGGTGGATAAATACAATAACGATACATGGGTCCTTTCTTCTTTTTTGAGTAGCCTTCCCTTCCTGTGGTTTAATTTATGTGGACAGGGGACAATGTGGTGAGCAGGCTGGGCAGGCTTCCAGCGCCAATGTGTACGTAGCATACAGTCCATGCAGTGGCTGGAAGAGTTCAGGGGGTTAGGGTGAAAAGGTAGAGCCATCAGCAATGAGCCAGGTCAAGCTATTTAAGTCAATATTGTTCACCCCTTCTGACAGCCAGAGTGACACCTTCCTGATCCGGAAGGCCAATGGACAAAGGAGGCAGTGTCTCCATCTCATCAGCGAGGGATTGTGGGCTTCGACTGGTGTAGAATGGCTGGAGGGCCAGAGGCATGTGTCTGAGGGTCCCTGTAGAGCAGGCATTACAATGAAGGACTCAGTGTTGTTGACCTAGCCCCAGGCCACATATGTCACTAGCAAAGCCATCAATACTCCCATGTCATCACATTTGCACTTCAAAAATATAAGGCACAACTTGATAGATTCTATCGCCATTGTCAGCGTTTATATGCAATAGTGTGTAGGAAAAACCTGGGAGTGATGTTATTTTTTTCATTTGCAATTTTATTAAAAATTACCATACTTGTAGCCATGCCATTTTATTACAATGATTGTAAGTGCCAATTTTAACCAAATTTTAACAAAACTTTGACAAACAAAATTGCAAACCCGTTTTCATGCACTGGTTTTGTTGCAGAATGTCAGTTGGTGGCACTAGCCCCTAGATGGGTTCCAATAAAACCATGGTAGCTGGAGATCGAAGAGATACAATATAAAAGCTACGGCAAGGGGTGCCAGGATGCAAGGTCAAGGGGGAAACAATACCATCCCCACCCCAGATTGGGTACCAAGCCCCCAGGGCATAACAAGATGTGCCTGAAAGACAATGAAAAACATTGCTTTTTTTTTTTTTGTTTTTTTTTTTTATTTTGCACGAACTTTTCCACTTTAGCCAAGCCTAAAAATGTTTTTTGTAATATTTTGCCTTTTTCAAATTTCTTAATTTTCACTCATTTTTATACAGAAATTTAGAAACTGCATAGAAGAGATGGACATAAATGCCAAAATATATGCATAAATATATTATTGAGCTTAAACACAATCATGACAATCATGTTAAATTTTTAATATGTGTATAAAAAGAGATCCAAGTTTGTCAGACTTGGTATAACTCGTATCTTATATGGAGGACACACACTGTCCATACACTGTAGTAATAGCAGCAATCAGCAGGCTTTGCGCAGACTATCTGCCCCATCAGCCCATGTGGGGTCAATTGTCCCACCTCTTTTGAAGCTTATAAAATGTCCCTTATCAATATTTTAGTACATCAATTGCAACCCTTGGTAAACACATATCCTCCTGAAAAGCAAATTATCAGTGGACACTGGGGATTGACTGTCAAAGCTTTCTCTCTCATGTTTGCTCTATATCTCACACACTGTCAATTCCATCTTTGAGTTGGGGACCAATAGAATCCAGCAAAAGCTCTTGTTGAAGATTTTTCAAACTAAACAATGCCCTGGGCATATTGTAGTCTCTGGAGATCTGTTGGTCAAAGTAAGATATGCTTCAATTCCCAGATTGCTGAACACTATAGTGCTGTTAGAAGTCCACATACAATCAGAGTGGTAGTTTAATCGTTTAATCTATAATATATTGCCAGGAATTCTTTTACAGCAATGGTTTGATATTTAGGGAAATATGTTTTCTGCCTGAAATTCAAGTAAGAAAATTGATAGCTTTCTTGAGTCAGCTTTATAAATATCAAGTTGCCAGCAGCAGTTAGGTGTAGCTTAGCATAAAGACTAGAAATGGGGGAATAGATATTACATCTTACCAGATGTATAAAACTGTGTATAATCACAAAGAATATATGCATGCATTTTTTTCCATCATATTTATAAAAACATGCATATGCATTAGCTCTGCTTCAAAAACCTCAATCATTGTAGAACTGGGTAGATGCGCATGCCCCTGATTTCTACTCCTACAGTTTGTCATAAATGGATGCAGAAACATCTTGATACTTCTGCAAATTCCACTTCTCATTAGGCCTGTCAGTGAAACAATATGTAATTGTGCAAGTATATCGCGTCTGAGGTTCAACAGGACCAAACAGCTGTCATTACATGTGGCTTTTTCACACAATTAATGCATTACAGGCACACGTAAACAATATGCAGTTGTGATATGTCATAGCTTTTGAAGGAAGGAAGATGATTAATGATTAATTAAGATGACCAAGGATTTCATTAATAGCACTCATTGAAACAACTTTGTGTACTTTAGTAGCTTCATAAAGTTTAGTAGTTTTTTAAAAAAGGTTTTATATACTGCTCAAAATAAAAGGATCAGTTAAATCACACATTGGATGTTGGATGGAACAAAGTATTCAAGTGGAAAATCTTTACTAATGACATAACAACAGTCTATGGAAACCAAAATCAATACTGTATTTAAAATCACACTGAAAAGTCAAAGGCTCTTCCAAGCTGCAGCAATTTCACCACAGCAACTCATAATGTGACTCAGAAGTGTGTATGCATTCCCAACAACATCTGGGCATGTTCCTGATGAGTCAGTGGATGGTGGCCTAGGCGATCTCCTCCCAAACCTGGATCAGTGCATCACTGATCTCCAGGACAGTCTGTGTTGGGACCTGGTGACGTCGAATACACAGAGACATAAAGTCCCATAGGTGCTCAGTTGGATTTAGGTCAGGGGAATATTAAGGCCAGTCAGTGCCGACGACACCTGGGGGGAACACCAGGTCAGTTGTTCCAGGCCCTGGTTCAAGGCAGGGTATGAAGGGGCCCTCTAAATAAACCATTTAACTAAATATGTAATCTACCATTAAATAATTTCCTGGAATAATTTGTCAAAAAAAAAAAATTTCTATAACAGCCTCCTAGTTGTGAGTCACATAAAAGATTTTTTTTTATCTTCCCAATTTTCCTTGGCAGAATGGCCAAAAGCTATTTTAGTGAGGTCAAATTTTCCCACCTAGCTTGCACCTCTGCACCTCCAGTAAACTTTACAAGTGGCCAGTCACCGAAAAACAAAAAGAGAAAGTCAAAGCAGCAGACTTTTTAAATGAGGGACTAATCAACCCCAATAGTGTGAAATGAAGAGGATGGTGATGATTTATTTAGCTAATGTTAGCTTAAACATCTGGCTAATACAGCTACTAACAAGCCTTTAATGTCCATTTATTAACACGTCCTCTGACAGAAACAGCTGAGTCTGTTGAGGGTTTGCTACAAGGACAGTCTAGCACCTGACACTTGGAGTTCAACCTTAAATATGCTGCAAAAACAGCATCCGAAGGCACTGGAAGAAATGAAGTTATTTGGACATGTTTTTCTGGTGCGGTAAAGAAAACGTTAATTCAGTGAGTTTCATTAATTAATTCATCACGTCTGTTTTGCTCAACAATAATAGTGTGTGTGGGTATGGGCGTATACAACCAGTAGCTTTCCTGTTTTCTAAATTTAAATTTGAAAGATTGATGACTAAAGCTTTGAGTTTGATGTAAGGTGACTGATGGTTATGGGTGCTGGTCCACGTAAACTGACAAAATATGTTCTATTTCATCAATTAGTTTAGCAGTTTTCCATATCTATATGACTGAATTTCAGTGGTGGGGCTACAGCTCGACTTAGGGTGTGGAAGATGACAGCTCTTTGCCTAGGGAAGGAAGTGGGGCCTTAGGAGATCATCTTCTCCCAGGCACGAGCAAGACACAGACTACGGCCTGGGAGCAGTCTGTGGCATAAATGCCTTCACACACTCAGGTTACATGAGGCTGAGCATTTGCCTGCACCAGTAGGAACCCAGGGCCCACTGCACCAGTGTAAGGTCTAAGGATTTCATCCTGGTACCTCACAGCAGTCATGGTACTGTTGACTATGACATGGAGGTCTCTTCGGCCCTCCAAATATATGCCTCTCCAGACCTTCACTATTCCACCACCAAACTGTTTATGCTTGATGACAGACAGCATAATATTCACCACGGCATCCAGACTCTTTCATGCTTGCCACATATGCTCAGTGTGAAACTGTTGTGATCTGTGAAAAGGATGGGGCACCAGTGGTGGACCTGCCAGCTCTGGTGTTCTCTGGCACAGGTAGTAGAGGACATTGGGCCCTCATGCCAGCCTAATAGAGTGTGTTTCCAACAGTGTGAACAGAATCATTGGTAGCCTACTAAAGGTAATTTTGTACGGCTCCTCCTTGCTCCTTTGAACAGGACGAGCAATTGTAACAGCTAGTCTCCTGGTATCTCCTCTATCTCCTGGTATCTCCTCTATGCTCTCAACTTATATAGTGATGTGACTTATACAGTATGTGTAAATATAAATATACAGTAATTTTGTCAAGTAGTCACTAGCATTAGAGCGCACTCTTGACTCAACTGAATATAATATTGTACCATTGAAAAAGTCAAAACATTTATGTTCACACTAAACTACAGCTCGTAGTGTAGTTCTGCCCAAAAGAAAGAGCTATACAGCAAACTTCACAGTGCAGGTAATAAAGTACTAAAAACATTATAGCTTCACGTCACATTTTATACAGATGAAAAAGAAACAAATTAGCTGTTTTCCCCCTGTTAACACTAACCTTCTGGTTGTAGCAACATAATTACTGAACATCTAATTCATGGGTAAGAAGCACATACTGTACATGCTTCGCAAATGTTTACCTTTACTGCAACTTGCAAAAAATCAGTTGAAACCATGTAAACAAGTGAATAAGCACAATAAAGCAATCTCTAAATAATAATAAGCCTGATATATCAGATTGTTAAAGCATTCACTGCAGACTACAGCTGATCATGGGCTGGTGAAAAGACCTGCAGAGCGAGAGAGCTTTATCACACTGAGATGATGATGTTCATCGGTGTGTAAAGTTTCTTCAGGCAGTAAGAAGAAAGTTAGCACGCAGAAAGATTACCTTTTAATTTTGGAAAGTGCTTAAAAAGACAGATTATCATTTTATAGCCAGTCTATGCCAGCCTACTGTCTGATAGTATTATTAATTTTGTAATCAGTAGTGATTTGTAAAGCGTTCATAACTTGGTCTGAAATACTGAACATACAACATTTCGTTTTCTAGCCTTATTTGAGGAAAAAGAAAACTCACCACGGGCTTCAAACATTGGGAGAAAAGCTTAGTATGAACTGCTGAAATAGATATGCTACAAAGAATTTCTGTAACAACTACATTAAATCAGTAAGCTTGCATATCACATGAATGCATATGTTGAAATGTCAAAATAATACTTGCAAAGATCTAAAAAGTACACTATAATTCAAAAATGACTTCAGAAAACTGAATCCATTTATCATCGTGATGATGTGAAGCCTCACTCACATTATATCATACATTACTGCCTCTGCTTTACAAAAACCACCTTAACCTCAAAACCGCTGCAACAGCCACAAGCGAGGCATTGCTCATGTCATCTGCAAATCACAAATCGTAGCTCCTGACGCGAACCGCTGCACAGAAGCCAAGTGCCAAAGGGGTCCGGCCAAAGCCAGCATCAGACTTTAAAGTGATTTGAAACAGTGAGCAAAGGAGGGGCAGAATTTGCCTCGAAGCCTGACATAGACAGAGCTTCAATCTTCAATGGAATGGAAAAAAAGAAAAAGAAAGAAAAAAAAAGATGAGAAAGGGGAAAAAATAGTAGCATGGCCAGCTCATCCATCATTTCTTTAAAAGGTCAGGATTTTGTAGGTGGAATTGGGAAGAGCAGCGAATTGCAGATGCACCGAACAGCAGGGTATTTTCCGCTGCCATGACCAGCTAAGGAGAGCTCCTTTAAAACACATCTGCCAGTAAATATTTTGGCCTGACTCTGGGTCATCTCTCCTGTCTGGACGAGACCTAGCAGAGCGTGAAGATGTACCGGCACAAACCTCAAGACTGACTTAGTCACTTCAGACTTTCCTTTTAGGCCCTCCTGTTTAATTGTTATGTTGATATATGCTGGTTTTCCCCCACCTCCTCTCATTCGAATAGGATGGTTCCTTTGTTTTTTGATATCAACAACCAAAACCTACATTATTTTAATCGCACCATCCCCAGGCAGCACAAACAACAACTCAAAATCGGCCTTGTAATTCAGAACAAAAAAAAAAATAACACACACACACACACGGTGGTTTGAGTAATAATTTATAAAATACAGTTTATCTGGAAGAGAAATGTAATGAATGACAAGAAAATGTGGTACCATAACAGAGCAAATGAGTGAATTAAATGTCATTCCAAATGATATAGAATTATCTAACTACATGTCTCAGAGGTCCATTTGGAAAAATTGAGAGGAAATGGGGCAAAGAAATCACCAGCAAGGGCTATCGGAAGTAAAGCCCATCAGTGGTTAAGTGCCTCTTTACCTCCTTCAGCCACTAGAGACAAGGAAAAAAATGACCTTCTGACATTATGGATGGGGAGAAACAAACCAAACACACGTCACTCATGAAAGACATACACTTTCAGAATGCACTGTACTTACAGAGGAATTCAGTACAATCTGAAAGCACTTTCTCTTCCACTGTCAGAGTGATGAAAAGGTTTCTCTCCAAGAGAAAAAAAAATGGTGAGAGGGACAGATGTGAGCCTGGTTATAAGTCTCTCCATCAGCCCTGTAGAATGCCGCTCAGACACCCCTGGGATAGACAGAAACATCTGGAAGGAATTGTCAATGGGATTGATACAGTACCTAGAGTAATAAAAAATGAATTTCCCTGCCGCGATATAAACACAAATGACCTGAGCCATGATGCATTTGCTTAGATCCGCTTTGATCCCCCCCCCCCTCCCCCTCCCACAACCGATACCTGTGTCTTCCTCACTCTCCATCTCATGTGTTTCTTTAGCAGTGCGCACACAATTTGAGCAAAGTCGACAACTGCGAATCCCACAGATTGTATGGATTCAGCCTCAGTGTTATGAAAACCACCATGCCCAAATGACTTGCTAGATAAAGCCTGGCTGATCCTAAACACCTGTTTAAAGGTGTCTTAATATCAGAATTTAAAAAGCAGATGGTGCGTTATTACCTTCCTATGGAGATATAACAAGCTCCAAAGCTGCTGTACAATCTTTGAACAGCCTGTGCGCTGTGCCTGGCTAGACAAGCAACAGAAGCGATACATTAAACATGAATTGTTCAAAGGACACAGGCTGCATAAAAGCATGTGGTGACAGGGTCGTGGGCATTGTGTGCGACGTGAGTGGAGGGGACAGATTTTGCAGAGAGTCTTTTAATGTCCGCACTTGTGCTTAACATTGTTTAGAGCTCAGTGATTTGAGATTACTACCACAGGGTGCGGCCCTGGGGCATTTTTATGATGAGCTTTGGAAAATTTCGCCAGTAATACACTCCACACTTTAGGGTGGCTATGTCTTTCTTCTGCTTGGAGAAAATCTTCTTCAAACACATCAAACTTGGACTTAAACTGATAAAAATGTGAAACAATCTCTTACGTGCTGCTTCTTCTAATGGTGATGCTTATAACCATCTTCAGGTTTAATGCCCATATCTGTAATCTTCACTGGTGTTTTTTTCTTCCAAAGAGAAGCTGCTCTGCTGCAGAGTTGTCAGTGAGGTCTTTAAGTTGTGGCCTTGAAAGTTGTGTTGAGAGCCCTAGTGTGGCCCCCACCCGATGAATGATTCCTGGGATACAAGTCAGGTTCCAGCCTTCCTCCAGGGACCTCTTCATTATCTGTCATTAAATGTTTTTAAGTTTGCATAATTGATCTTCTCCAATAAGTCGTCATTGATTTATGGAGGTCTGGGCTGAAGGAGGAACTGGTTAAAAATTCATAACCCTACTACCCGTCTTCACAATCCATTAGCTGCTCCTGGACCCAGAGTCCTTCCATTGATTGACCTTGTGCCGAGAATCTCATGGACTCTGCATTTTTCCCTCTTTTACTGCACTGTGGGAAGAGTTATGTTTCAGCTTTTTCCCCAGATAGGTCATCTACTTTGATTTTCTCCCTCTCTGTTGCTGTATGTCTTTCTCGCAGTGTCTCACCTTGCCCTTGTCTCTCCGTTTCTGCTTCTCCATCTAAACTGAAGACCTTACTCCAAGACGATGAATAAATAAAGCATGTTCCATAAACAGCTTTCCACTATTATTTAAGCTTCCAGGACCTCACACTCTGACAGCCTCCTTTCCCCGCCATCAAATTCAAGTGTGTAAATTTTCTAAAAGGCTCTGAATGTTTTATGATGATTTCAGGGAATGATGGAGTAATAGCTGAATAGTGAAGCTATTACTTTTAATATTTATATTGAGTGCTTTGAATCATTAATGTGACAGGATGTAAAATCAGAGCTGTGGGACGTATGTACTTCACAACCACAGCCACTTGGCAAAAAATATTTGTTTTCCTGAGCAGCCTGTTCCAAACTGTTGTGAGCTACCCATCGTGGCGTGGAGGAAGACAATCTTTTCCATCAATTTTAATCTTATCTTCGGAAAAGGCACTTCTTGGAAAGCATTAGTTCAAATATGGAGTACGTCTGAAAAAGAATTGCAACAAATCTTTGAGAATGTTCTGTTTATAATTCAAAGGTCAAGTCGTCACAATGCTTGCAAGTCTCATTTTATTCCCTTCGTACCCAATAATACTGAGTAATGTGATGCAAGAGTGAAATTTATAGTGGCCTATTTTTGCTTGGAACAGTCATGTTGATCACAATGCATAGTGTAAGAGATAAGACTAAACTTTTTATTTACTATCTTATAATTTGGTCAAAATAATCATCTCACAATTGACTTTTCTATATGTTAAACTTTGTAAGTCATAACCTTGATTTAGAAATTCAGGATTTTTTTCTCATAGTTTATATATTTTTCTTATATTTTGGGGGGGGGGGGGGGGGGGGGGGGGGGGGGGTTGAACAGTGTGTCGTGGAGAGGTGGACAGGAAAGAGGTGCACTGCTTGTGTGCATGGTGCACCTCTTTCCTAACCATTCAGCTACAGGGCACTCCCATTTGAGTCTTTTTATCACAATTTTTATGTTGTGTGTATTATCACTCTCTAAAGTTTCTCTTTAATTAATCTAACTGAAGTAGAAATAAAGAGAAATAGATTTATTCTGATGTTATTGGTCAGGCTTATAGTATGGCATCTTTACAGATTTGTAGCTTTGATTTGTTGTGGAGCTTTAGTCTGTGCATCTTGTGCTGTGTGGAGCTTTGCAGTTAAAGGCCAGTTTATTCTTGCGGGTATCAGACAGTCTTGTCCTGAGGGAATGAGCTCTTTCATGCACAGTTAGTGCACTTGACTCAGCATGGAGATGCTTTCAGATGGAAAAGCCATGTTTAGAGGACGTCTTATGAGACATTAAAGCACTACTGTTCCATTGTTTTAACTCTTTCTAAATGTCACTTTCCTCTCCTGAGCCTGCCCTTCACCACAATGTTGTGTGACACGTCACAGAAAGGTCTTTTCTCTGCTCCCACTGAGGGTCTATTTGAATAGAGGAGCAGAATGTAAACTCACTGCTCTAACCATTACTTCCATCTTTATCTGTTTACTTTTTATGCAATATTTATTGAAAAAAAAAAAAACCAAGACAAATCAGGGAAATTATGGCCTCTTTAGGATGCACTGCTGTAGTTTTTGCTTCCATTCCTCTAACTGCGAGTGTTTTATATTTTACATTTTATTTTTGATATTTTGTCATTTTCTGAGTAGTATATTTGGGTATAAGATTATTATTATTATTATTATTATTATTATTATTAATAGAACCGGGCAACATGGTGATGAGTGGTTAGCACTGTTACTTCACAGCAAGAAGGTCCTGGGTTTGCAACCCAGCCTTTCTGTGCGGAGTTTGCATGTTCTCCCTGTGCTTGTGTGGGTTTACTCTGGGCACTCCAGTTTCCTCCCACAGTCCAAAAACTTGCATGTTAGGTTGACTGGTGACTCTAAATTGCCCATAGGAGTGAGTGTGAGTGTGTGAGGTTGTTTGTCTCTATGTAGCCCTGTGATGGACTGGTGACCTGTCCAGGGTGTACACCTACCTTCCACCCGAAATAGAATAGGCTCCAGAATTCACTCTTTATATTAAAAAAAAAAAAAATTAAAATACTTTAGAAAAGCTAATACATATATATGAAAATATTACAGCCTGGGAAGAGTCAAAAGATCTTTCCTTTTAATAAAGTGGAACCCACTCTGTTTGTACTGATGCATTTATGGCCTTGGACTGACAAAGATATCTGTCAATGGGCTGTTTTATAAATCTTCAGTCTTAATAAAATCAGTAGTGGAGGCTGAGGCAAACTGGAAATGCATATGTAATGACATACAATACATAGGTAACAGGTGGAGATGAGCTGAACTCAATAACTCTCAGTGCTTCTTTAACTTTCTGTTTATCCACTTAGAATAGCAATTGAAAACAGAATGATGTAGACTCTCGGTGGTGGAACCGCTGACCCAGTCCAGTGAGTGCAAGGGAGTTTCAAAATGAAATTAGATTTACAACAACTGTTGAAGTGTGTGCCCCTTCTTCTGCTTGGTAATGCTGTTCTAGGCAAGCGGTAATGACTTATGTGCGTATTCAAATGTTGGTATAATTGAGAAAGAGGGCCGTGACTGGAACAGATGCTTCATATAGACTTCTCTTCCGACTTCTGTGAGCAGGTGTGTGTTTGGGTAAATCTAAACTTATGGGGACCGATTCTGACAGCCCATCGTTTTTATGAGGACATTTTTGGAATTACATTGGAGGTGTTTGTTGGGGTGAGTTCCAGGGTTACAGCATTGCAGAGTGTAGTACATTCTTGCGCATGAATATACTACACTCTGCAATGCTGTCAGTACAGCTGTACATACAGTAGGCTATATAGCAAAAAAAATTATAGTGCTTATGTGTGACTGAGCTGTGCAGGTGACATCAGCCAGCTTTGTTTTGACTTGCATAATAAGTTTTTCAGTTAAATAAATAGAGATCTAGATTAATCCAATCACAAAAACACCACTAGGATGTAAAATTGGTGCAGTGTCTATTGTAAGTGCACATTAAAGTAAAACAGATTTTTTTCTCAATGTCATATAGTGGCAGCAAAAAGCATTTGAAGCTTTTGGAATTACTTGGTTTTCTGCATTACTGTTCATAGGTTGTATGTGATATGTTCTTCTAAGTCACAATACTACTATGTTTTCTTCCCAAACAATTCAATTTTAGTTTCACCACAACAAAAATAAACATATTTGCATCCTCTTAGTTCCAGTCCAGGGGGCATGGTGCACATAAGCATATGCTTTTTATTACTCTTATGACTATCAAATTTTTTTTTAAAGCAGTTCTAACCTTCACCCACTGTCTGGTTGCATTGACTGGGCTCCAGGTTAGCTGACTCCTGATTCCACTTAGCTCTCGCTGATATTTTTAACCATATTTTTTCCAGTCTGCACATAAGTTTAATATGGATAAAAACAATACTAACAAAACAAACTAACATATGCATAAAACAGTAACCAAAACTTTTAGAGCTTATGATGAAAAGAGCCATGAATTTTGAACTATAGCTGACTCGCTAGCTCTTATCTGCAAAAATAATCTTGTATTGGAGGAAAAGTGACCTCACTAACATTACTTTGCAGAGTGCAAGACTACATGAGCCAACTAAAAACCTCCCTGCAAATGTTAAATCTGCATCTCTCAGTTTCAATGCAGAATAGTGATACTTTTTCATCATTGCTATAGCTAACAGACTGTTCTTTTACTCTTCAGTCACTTGTATTTATTCCAACTAGTATCATACAAATATTGTTAAGTGCTAAACCAAGCATAATAATATAATTGAAGATCACCATACCTGTATTTCCGCCTCAGCCAAATATCAAAAAACATAAATCCATTGTTTTTGCGAGTTACAAATTACTGCCTATCCAAAATTCCCATTTCATTTTTACAAAACAGGTGCAATGGTAGATTTCTGTAATGAAAGGTGTGAACACCAGAACAATTAAGTATCCCGTTCACTGTAGCTGTGTGGAGCTGTGTGAGAGAAGGTGCAGTGCACCATGCTGACATGACAGGCCTGTCTTAGATCTTGTCTAGGCCTGCTCTCGCTCCCATGTCTTACTCTTGTCTTACTGTCTCACCTTCAACAGTGTCACCCCTGATTCAGTGCCATTTCTCAATGTGTGTGTGAGCGCACACAATAAAGGGACACATTTACACATGCAATACACAATACATTGACACTGACACCTTCTTTCTCAGTCTGCAGGTCATACAGTAGATGAACACATATTAAACTCAAAATAATGTGTTTCTTTTTTGGCCTAGAAATCTAACAATTAGATTTTGAACTGTTTTGTGTCATTTCTGTGTAAAATCAGTGACAAAAAATGTTGGGATTCATCCTCAGTATTCAGCGTTTTGGTTTCTACAAAATCAAAAGTCTGCCTCTGCTAAATGCTCTACTATTTCATCAGCTGTTGACTCATATTTTATAGCTAATAACAGCTGTCTCAGCTTCTGCTAGAAACTACATAGTGTTGGGAAATAAAGTAGCTAGTCTGATAAAATAGAAATACAGTGTAGCCTGAGGTCTATGGCAATTGGTTTGTTATTTTATTGTTTGGTACTGCAGTTGTTCATAATATTACTAAAGAGTAGGCTAGCTGTTTCTTTTTAGTTAGCTACCGTCAATAAAAATCACAAATGTTATAGTATAACCACCTGCACTGTTGAGTAGCTTGTAGCTTCAATAGTTACAATTTTGAATTAACTTCCTGTAAAACCAAAACAGTGAGTTAAAGTACTTTAAGTAATTTAATTATGTCCATTGCATAGTGAATGTATATCGAGTTCTTTCAGGGTCTGTTTAGCAGCCACATCGTCAACATCCTGTGTGAAACACTCAGAAAGATTTCTTATTGATCTAGTGTATGTGATACATGCAGGCTCCACTGTGAAGCCACAAAGCACTTTATACAGATGGATGATTGACAGGCTGTTGTATTTCCTTGGAAGAGTGTGAACCAGTGAACCTGGTTAATAAAATATTAGAAGCGCCTGAGAGTCCCGGCTGAAATGAGGGGTGGGAGGAGAAAGGGTCACTGGTGTTCAACCATCATCTCGGCCTCTGAGTGAACGGGGGATCCCCCCATCCTCCAAAGCACATCACAGGGGGTCCACGTGGCCTCATTAGAATCAAGGAGATCACATGTATGGACCAGAGGAAGAGGGCTAGTCCCTGCTCAAAGTGTCTGGGCTCCCAGGGCATTACTCTTTGAGGAAGCGCCACTGGAAAACACAGGCATAAAGCGCCTCCAACCGTTAAAACAGTGGGCATTTAACATAGCCTTTGCACTCTCCCTTCTATGGGACTCATTCAGCTAATGCTTCAAAGATAGTGCTGCTGTAGATACAGAGCTTCCCTGACTCAGATTGGAAGTGAGCAGTGTCAAGTTCACCTAGTTTGATTTCTTAAATAACCTTATTGGATGGAGAGATAAAGACTGGCTGCAAACTGTGTTATATGGTGGTCTGAGCCCTCTTTGCTTTGGATCCTCTCCATATTCTGAGTCACTCATGGATCTTTCAGAACTCCACTGTTTTCTGCACAAACAATAGTCTTTTTATTCCATTCATTACCAAGGAGAAAAACACGGATTTATGCAGCTAAACTACATAATTGGGCTTTGACACAGCCTTTTTTATAGTGAACTATTTATTTTTCATGATATCTCAATAATTTACATTGTTGATTGTGTAAAGAGTGAGGGAAGAGTGAGCTGTTAGGCCCATTTTCTAAGCCACTGCGTTTGTTCAGCTGTCTCCCTCACCGTCGCATTCATTTCATCTTTTTCCTCCTTTATTTACTCTGGTCTTTGGACGCCTTCCTAGTCATGTATTAAAGCTTTGCAGCTTGGCGGTAACAGTGCGGCTGTCAAAGTGGGGGGGGGGTTCTGTTGTGCATCATCACTGCCTTTAATGGCTCACATCAAGTTCTGACAAGGCTACTTAAAGCAATGGGCTTAGCAAAATGAGGGGCTGGGTGGATGGTGCACCTTGGGAAAAATAAACTGCTTATTTTTGTTTTAGTCTTATACATTTCCAGTAAGCAGCAGCCACCTGTCATAGGTCATACTTATAGCTGACTTTTCTGCTTAAAGAAAAGGTTCACAACCTACTATACAAGACAGTATTGTTAGAGAACATTTACCATGTTGAGATGTCATTAAAAAAAACAGCTGTCAGATTCAGGGGCACTCTCTGACCAGGTCTGCAATGAGAAGAGCACCCATAATGAGTGGGTGGCACATGGTGAGAAGGAGGAAGGTGTGTGTGATGGTTTGTTTATGGATACAGCCTAAAAAAGCTCTTGTTTGGGGGACAAGGGTTCACGGCGAGCAGAGGGTAATTATGCTCCATCCGGTGGCTTCGGGATCCTTCACAAAACCTGACACAGGAGGGCAGGCGTGCCAGGCGAACAGGAGTAGGGAGGATGGGAAGCTGGGGAGGGGTGTATAGCACAGGAACAAACGGTGGTGACAGTGATATTATGGTGCTTGCAAATACACACACATAGACACACACATACATAAACACACCATCCGTGTAACTGGCATGTGCCCCAGGAAGGCAGGAATGCCAGGCAGAGAGGAAGCAGCAGAGAGTTAATTAGGGCTTGGATACACACTCAGGGCTCTCACACCTCACTCACCTCCAGCCTGCTTCCTTCCTGTCATTGTTCCCTGCAGTTCAGCCATGGAGACACAGACAACAAGATGGCCCCCAACTAGCTGCTCCGTCTATGACAAGCTTACCTCAGTAGTGCTGGAAGGAGCATCGGAGAGGACTGTGCGTGTCTTTGTGGGTCGGGAGATGTGTGTGTGTGTGTTCAGTTCTACTTGTTCATTTAAACATTTTTACTTGAAGAGCCAAAACACAGGGTCTCCAGCTGTTTATTTACTCATTACCCAATTATCACCCTCACGGCTAGACGTCATGGAACAGTGAAACTTTCCTGTGAGAACAGAAGTGCAGATCATGCTACATATATTGAGTACACACTTGCCCCAGTTGACAGCAAATAGATGTGACACATAAGGCAAGAGGTGGGCTGCGTTATGTCAGGAGACAATGTGACATATTTTGGACTGCAACCCAACAGTGAGATGCATTACTTGGTGTATTGAATTTGCCATATCTATTTAGGAATTGTATTGTGTGTACACAGTGTGAATGTAGGCAGTTGTCAGCCTATAGACTAACTGTCTTCAACAATGTCTCCTGTAAAATACCTTTATACACTGTAATTCGAGTTGCCAAATATGTTTACGATGAAACAATTGCTGCAATTCATTCTTAATGTAACACTCACATAGAATACCATATGTGCTGTGAAAAAGTTAGTGGCAGCTGTAATCTGTTCTCCTCCACAACTACACTATTTTTTTCTGTAAAAAGTGCATTCAAAAATGTCAATAGTATTAAGTTCTCTACTATTAATTAATGTTGTAAAATGCAAAAGATTTAGCAGCATCTAGTGGTCAGATTTCAGAATAAAGATCTCAAAATAAATCTCATACTCCATCGAGTTATCCAGCCTCCCGTTTTCACGTTTTCACAAACGGGAGGTTGTGCGAACTCAATTCCCTTTCTAGAGCCAGCGTTTGGTTTGGCCATTCTGGGCTACTGTAGAAACATGGTGGTACAACATGGCTGCTTCCGTGGAAGGAGACCTGCTCATTCTAAGATTAAGTAAATGCAAAAGTTGGTATTTCTGGTGATTACACATGATTACACATATTTATCAACACAATATTCCATTTCTGCAATTGGGTCACTCTAAATATTACAGATTAATATAAAAAGTGCATAAAACAATGAATTAGGTTGTTTGTCAGGTCCTATTCCCTACAGTATGTAGTGTGAATGCATTTGCTCACTGGTTTTATTATGTGTTGCTACACCTTTAATCAGTATATTTCAGTATTAATTTCTGTTCTTAAAGAAAACACAATCTGCTTTGGTTTGTTTTTGTTTCTTCTGCTTCTGTAATTTTGAAAACATGGGAGAGTTCCTGTTATAATAGTAATGAAACAGATGGTGAGTGGAACCACACTAACCCACACCCCAAAGGAATTACTGTTGAGTGTTCAGATGGCTGGCATGCTTGCAATACTGGACAAGTTTGTGTTCAAATATGGCAGGTTGAAGCATTTTCATGGATTGTTTAACATTTATTTTCGTTCTTCATGCTCATTCATCTACATCTCACCCCCGAGTGGCAATTAATTTCATTGCCACAGGCTTTCATGGTAGATGTGAGGCTGCTGCCCGTGTCTTTAGTTTCCTTAACTAAGAATGGAGTACAGTACAGTGTAACACAAAAGTTTTTTTTTCTGAAGGTAAAAAAGGTGCTCATTATGTCAAGAGAGTTGACAAGTTCACCTAATATTGCTTCCGACCTGAGCATGGTGCAATTATTGACAGAATTCAGGTGTTGCCTGTAACACAACTGGCAATCCATCTGTTTTCTCTGAGAATTTACCTAATTGGGAAACTCAATATTTAACTCTGTTTGCCCCAACAGTAAGAGCAACAAAACACACCAGGTTAAGAATTCAGGTAAATACCCCATACTAAGTAAAAAGGATTATGATAGCAGTTAAATGAGATAGAGTGTTTGTGCTGCCTGACTAGTGGTAAATACCAGAGAAAGAGTGTGTTAGAATGTGCGTGTGTGTTTGCACTGACTGAGGAGCATACAGGCTGGCTCTCAGAATGTCATGTATAATGTATGTGTACTCTTTCAGCTATGCACAAAAGCCAGATGTTCTTTCTATCAGCAGGTCCCTGCACCGTTAACATGTTGGAACACGGCGATGAAAACCAAACAACAACAAACAAGTGTTTTCTGTAACCAACAGCAGCCATTTTGGAACAAATAACAAAAGGACTTTTTGAGACACTCGGCAGCAGGAGGCCTAAAAATTGTGTTTTTCCAGAGAAAGAATGCCTGTGTTTTTCATACACTTAGAGTTTTTTTCTTTTCATATCAAGATAATGAGGGAGTTTTTTTTTTTTTTTTTTGTAATGTATGTGCGGTTTTCCAGGAGTCTCTTGGAGTGCAGTTTTGGCAGGGTGACAGAGCGCTCTCCCAGGGCTAAACAAACAGCTGTGGCATATGGGTAAGAGGCACAGCACAGCACCATGTCTGAGCCATGCACCACAGGGCTGAGGATCTTGTGGGAATGTAAAAACCTAACCTGTCTGTGTTTAATGGCCTGGTCAGTCCCGATCTTGCAAATGCTAGCAGCAGCAGCCCAGCTCGGCATTCATTAGGCACAGGGGCCTAAGTCTTGCCCCGTGATGAAAGCCCAATGTCAGGCGTGAGCTCTGATGCCACAGCAAGGGAGCAAGGAAGAGGACGATTGGGGGGGGGGGGGGGGGGGGGGTTGCTCTGCGTAGACCCACCCCTGGGTATCCATCACACACAGCCATCACTCGGGAGCAGAGTAGACCTGATAAATAAATCAACTTAGAGGCCCAGTGAGGTTTCAGGCCCAATTCCTCTTTATGTGCAGCAGGGTGAGAGACTGAGAGGGGGAGGAAAAAAAAACTTTGACTTCTTCACGCCTTGGTCCCAGTAGGCATAAGGACCAAAGACACCAACTCTACGATTCTTTCAAAAAATTAAATATATTCACTTATCTGAAAGGCCCAGGCTCAAGATCCTCATCTTTTTCTTTAACATCCTAGATAAAAGTGTGAGGACTTTCCCATTGGCTTTCAATCAGCAGCTCTTTGAAAACTCGTACTTAATGATTTGAAGGTCTTTTAGAACTTACTTTGGGACAACAATTTCTGAACTGCCCCTTTTATGTGGAGATGAGTAGAAAAGGCCTGTATGAAAACATCAGGGAGCTTCAAATTACCCCAACTTTAGAAAGAACATTGGTTATTAGGATTTAATTGAACACGACTGACTTTACTGCAGCAGCCCCTCTTCATTTTTAATCCACTCCCCAAAGTTTTATTTGTGCTGTTATTTATTTATTACGGACAAAAGTAAAAGAAATGTCTTAGATTTTGTCAAGATTCTTGGCAGAAACTTTACAGATGGGGACGTTAAGGTTACACTTCCGATGCTCCGGTGATTTGTACGTTGAGGTGGAGGAGCACAGAAATGTGCCGGCATGGCTTTCACCACTTCAAACTGCTGTATGGTTTTTCATCTTTAGACGTTCAAATTAAACACTTGAGCGGTGGATTTTTAAAATCTGTCCCATCAAAACACCTAAAACGAAAAAAAAACAAAGGCTGGATCTATCAAGAGAGAAAACTACAATCCAAATTCCCTGTGCACTCTGTCTCAGTTAGAAACTTAATGGTTATGTTTACCTTCTCCCCCTGAATGCTTTCTCTCAAGGCTCTCCTTTAACATACTGTATTTGACTCTAGGAAACATTTCATTCGATCTTATTTTCCTATCGCTTCCTCATTCCGTTTGTTCTCGGCTGCTGTTAAGTTTGCTGCAGTTTGGCAAGTGTTACATAGCCTGAATGGGAGATGTGTCTTAAGGCACATTTCTCCCTGACAGAGGCTGCTGTACGAGAGGGGTGACAGCGAAGGCTAGAAATTCTTTCTTCCTTTGTGGTTCACGTAAGTAAGCATGCACAACACCCCTGTGATTAAAATCTCCTTCTGATATTTCTATCAAGATTTCTATTAAGAGACAGACAGGGGAAAGAGGCTGCTGAACAGCACGCAGACAAGACAAGTATATGCATCCTGAGAGTGGAATACCATTCAAAAACAGCGGAGGGTATTTAAAATATTTAAGCCAAACTCTTTGGCATTTTTCCCGGTGTTTATTGTTTGTTGATTGCTAGCATCAGAATATATTTGCAGGGATTCCAAACCCGGAGTAGTACATCTCATGCAAAAGCGTGGACCGTCAATCACAGAGAACGGGAAATTTGATATGAGGAACGAATCCCTGCCACGCACTTGCTGACAGTGCTGCTTTTCACCCTGTCTGCAACACTTCACAGACAGACCACAATAGTCACCTATCATCTCTTAAAGTATCTGGTAATTGTTTCCACCATACAATTATGTACGGGGAGGGTACGAACAGCAGCATGCTTTAGCTCCGCTTCCTCGCCATTTCATATTTTCACTCATGTCTGAGACAAAAGAGTCATTTACATTTCCTTGGGCAACTGTTCTCTGTCACACCCTCTTCTTTCTCATGCTCTCTCTCTCTCTGTCTCTCTCTCACTAAACTAAAGCTTATTTAACCCAAGGTTAGATTACAACAGTGAGGTGATTGCCTGGCCCTCTTCCAGTTCCCCATTATCAGAGGGGCTACCACCTAATCTGGAGGAGCAGCTCTTCATTAATGTATTATTAACAAGCCTGTTACAGTGTAATGCAGGAAAAGGCCCTCCTCTGGGGATAGTCCTAATGGGGAGGGCAAGAGTGTGTCTAGTGAAGCAGATTGCAGCAAAAGGCCAATGAATTGGGCTGAGAGGGCACAGAAGAGGGCTGCCCCTCCTCATCCTCCACAATGAATCACAAAAAGTCGTTTTACCAATTAGTTTAATTGGATATTTGGATTGTTAAAGACAACAGGGTTTAACTGAAAGATACTCCGAACTCTGCAGTGACAGTGTTGTAAACAGTCTCATTTGCACATATGTAGAGATGCATCAGAGGATGAAGTTTAGATAAAATAAATGTGTGGGTGAACATGTAGATAGTCAATTAGTTTGTAAAATACATTATTGTCACAGTAGTTTGACCATTTTTTTGTCTGCTTGTTTACGAAACACTAAAATACACTGATGTACAGTTATCTCAATATCCAACAACAGTGTATGCATGGATAATCATAGATTAATAACTATTATAAAAACTATAGATTCAAAGATAACTCCAGTGAAATTCAGTGTTTTTTTTATTCGCATCAAATACTATTACAGCTGAAAACCAATTTATCAATTTACAGAAAATGCGTTTGCAACTATTTGAATGATCAATTAATGATTTATGGTCTTTTTAAAACAAAAATATTAGGATCGAGCTTCTCAAATGTGAATAATTTCATGTCAAATGCAGCAGGTTAGTTTAGTAAAGTTACTGTCATATCAGGCTTCTGGAAAATGGATTACTTTATTTCAGTGAACAACCTCATTGAGTTGTAGAAAAGTAGTAAGGCCTGGTTTAAGATTGAAAGTGAATAATTGTGAAACATTTTTAAAAATTAGCATCTTCGAGAGGAATCAATGGACTTGGGGCGAAGCACTGTAGATGGACTTTTAGTTTTTGTTCACAGATGTGTTGACAATAAGAAAATATATCAGCAGCATTATTCTTTAACTCTTATCATTCACCTCTGTCTTGACAAACTTTTTTTTTTGCCACTGGTTTGAGTTGCTAAATTCTTGAAAAGCTAAATCTAGCTAACATGCTAGTTGATGGGAAACGGCTGCATTTCGATTACAACACACGAGCAGAAGAAAAATGAGAAATGCCCTAATTAAAGCTCATTTTATTAATTTATTAACCCTCAGCAATTGTGATAATACTGGTTCAATATATCCCCCCTGTTTAAAAAAAAAAAAGTTGGGCCTGTTGGGATAGATACAAGACAAAAGGCACTTAGTTGGCCTCTTTTCGCATTTTTACAATCTAGTAATGAATAATGAACAATACAACTAGTATTTGTTGGAACAGAATGAGTTTTCTTTTACAAGCCTAATTCTGGGCCACGTCTGCTGTATCCTTGTCACGTGACATCGAGCAAAACATCACTAACCGTGGCTCCAGATCCTTCCTGCCTATAAGCACATGTTCCTCCCTCCACTCTTCACACTCCCTTTCTCCTGTCTAATTGACTTCATGTCTGTTCATGAAAAGGATCCTGGTTTCCACCTGCTCTGCCTCTATTCACAGCGTAACACCAAATTCTCCTGTGCTCTCACTCTATTAACAGAGATCATACCCAAGTTCAGCTCCCTGCTATTATTGCAGGAGATGCTAAAATCTCATTTTCAACTCAATTTAACCTGGTCCACCTCAGGGGAAATGGAAAAGTCCTCTCTCTGACTTAATTATGAACATACAGTACTGCAAGTCAAAATAATCTTTTCATATTAACATCTTGGATATTGCTTGGCAGTCAGGAAACAACAATCATTGTGCTATTTTTAAGCATGATCTGCTGTATATTGTTACTATTTTAATATGAGAAAATATATATTTCTAGGGTTTAATATATTGTGTTTTTGGGGGCAGTAATTGGTGCTAGCATTGAAAACAGAGATTCTTTTTTTAAAACCTACTATTAATCCTTCATTCGAATCAGCCTTTTTCAACCAGGTGCCCCAATTATAGTTAATAATTCAGTGATCTTTATGCAGTTAGTTCAGGTGACCTAGATAGTTTTTTTTTTTAATGAAGTAGTCTCTTGTTTCAAATTCCACTTGCTTCCATTGAGAGGCCCATTACCTGGTTTCATTGTGTTACAACCAGCCTTCACCCTGACTCCCTGAAAGGTAAACTCCCAATAAATTGACTCCGGAGGTGCAGTGTCTACACCTATCAGACAAGATTGTCAGGTAATGTCACTCAGTGCTGTTGCTGCACAGTATAGATGTGGGTAGAAGTGTGCTGGCTAGGGCACGTCCCAGTCTGTGTTTTCAGAAAGCATTCAGCTGTGCTTTGACTCAATCACCCATATGGATATTCATGTATTTTAGCAGGCGACAGGCTTAATTCACGTGCAGCGTTGTGAGATACAGGGTTTCTTCTAACAGAAGTAAGGGGGTGACGTTTATGTGGCATCCTTGAGGAGGTTGTCTGTGGCTGTTGCTTTGAGCTCCCCTGAAGCAGATACACAGATCCTTAGCAGAAACAGTCTGGCTCAGTGTTTAATGGTACACCAATACCAGGTTCAGTATAATACCGAAACTCCTGTCTGCACTCCTTCCTCCCAGCAATTCAGCACTGTTACTGGGCCATCTGTGACTAAGTGCTGTGCAGTTACCCCAGTTTTGGAGCATTACCCCTAGCACATCTATGATCTTAATGAACCCACAAGCTTTTTACTGTCAATCAATAATTGAACAGCCACTGAAGGAGCTTTTTCCACAGCTATTTGAAAGGGCACCAGGGTAGCTGAGTTTACCCAGCAAGTTAAAATGCACGTCAGAAAGCTTTGCCAGACTGAATACAGCTGCTGCTGAGGCAGACCCAAAAGCAAGTGTACCCATACTTTATTCTGAAGCCTGGGAGGGTGTTTTTTTTTTCTTTCTTTTTTTTTTTGTTCTTTTTGTTGGCATCTGTATTGAGCATAATCCACTAAATCTGTTATGAGCAATACATTACATACAAAACACAGAGTGAATACGTGGTCTCAGCCGTTTCTACCCGAACCTCATTTTCACCTCATTCGCGCCTATAGGGAAGCATCTGACTACTATTAACAATAGGTCATAGCCCAGCACTGCACTCTTACTAGAGGTAACACCTTCAAGCAACTGTCAATTCAGGCATGATGCCTATTAACATCTCACAGTGATTGAAGCTTACAGAGATTTTAGTCAGGCTATGTAATGCTTTTTACATGTAATTAAACATAGACAAGTATTCAAACAATAATTACCCCATTATCAGATTTAGTCTTACACCGGGGTTTGTCACTATCATCAGGTTATGTAAGTTCCGAATGCACAGTGTGCACTTTTGGCCAAGAGTACAGTGGCCTTAAGAGTTTATTACTCTGCATCTAAAGAAAATACATCTAAATAGACAAATCACAAGTAAATAATGAAAACATTTTCATCACTGTCACTACATTTACTGTATGCAACAGTACACAAAATTAACTGAAAATACAGAAAACATAACCCAAAGACAACACAATTGAGGACCACTACAAATTGCTCTGAAAGAAAACACTAAAAACCGATGGACATGTCCTGGTACGTGACTTGCCACCAGGGTTGTGGCTGTTGGAGTACCACTGCATTCGCTTACTATAAACAGATGGATATCTGCAATCATATCTGAATCAAGGAATCAAATTATTAAAAATAAATCAGTGTCACCCATTACCTCATTTTCTAAGAGTTTATTCCTGTGTTTGGTCGTGGTCATTTGATTGCATAATATGTCATTGCATGTATTTTTCTGCAATGTGTTGCGCTGGGCCACCATATGCATTATCAAGCTTCTTCCTAAATTATGATGTGCGTGTGTGATCTGATTATGATGTGTGATCTGCGTCTAAGAGCTGCGCTATGAATGAATATAGGAAGTTAATATAAGTTGCATCCACCAATTTACAGTATGACATCATTCTGCAGCAACGGGTCCTGTATTTGTGAAATTTCCACCATCAGCTGGCAGTAGCAGAGTTCTTTGGTTGCTTTTAGTTGGGAGGTTAAGCAGCTGAGAGCAGTTTTTCTTCCTCTAGTATTCCCCACAGGCAGCAGGGGAATTCTAAAGGAAGTATGTCCCTTGGTTCTCTTAGCCCACTTTATCCTGAGACTTCCACAGAATAGACCTTAAACCACTTTAGCTCTGCTTTATGGTATCATCATTGAGTCACTTGTGACATGTAGATGCACAGGGTGCTAGAGATCTACAGATTCATCCATTATTCATGAATTGTGTCGCAAAGATATAAATGCTGCTATCTCATTGTGGGTTACTTGGCCTTTCGAACCCTGCTCACAAACTGCACCATTCACTCACAGACAGTGATGCTGAGCTTTTCATTCCACAACTGCTCATGTGCAGAGTATTGCATTAGCCAGGGGAGCTGGACTAGACTGGACCCAAGCTGTTTGTTATGTGCATTTCCATTTTTGCATTATATTGTGAAGATTTGAAGAGTGTAAGCAAACAACTTTCAGATTCACCTGAGGGCCACCTCTAAGAAGTGAAAAAGTCATGTCCTGCATTCTCCTGGGAACTGCAAATCCTTCTCCACACAAACTTCTCCTTAATTAGTTGGACTGTGCGTAATGGGAAAACATTAGTATTGTTATGAGGGGAAAAGGAGTTTGACTGACAAGGTCCTGCTCTTGACTTTTGTTGAATTAAAAGAGGATAGCTATCGAAGGTTTGGTTTATTGAAACAGCCATTTGCATATTTGCGGCTATATTAAAAGGGATTAGCTCCAGCCAGTGAAGCACAACAAACAGAAGGAGGAGGACAGCATGGTTTAATATCACAAATGACACCCAGGGAGCTAGCCCCTAGCTCCAAGCCTGATTACAGCTTCTTAATTAGGACAGCTTCTCTACTCTCACACATCTTCTCCTGTTCTGCCATATACAGCAGGAGTGTAGTCCCAGATTCAATATTTACCCTGCACTCCGCTACTTGTACCAGGAGTTTTTATCAGGGATAGAAGGGTGAGTTGGGGGTAATATTAATCATGAAATCTGCTCCTCGTATGTAGGTGCAAACCAATTAGCAGGCTGGCATTTAAAGGACTTTAATTAATATTGCGTCAGATGAAATCAGATACCAGTTATGTTTAAATGCTGTTCACAGGAGTTTTCAAATATTGGCATCCTGAGTGTTGCATTATTGGCAGCTGTGCGTCAGCATGTTTGAGACAGAGATTTAGCTTCCTCTGTTGACACCTCACACATGTGCTGTGTGCACACTGTGTCACAGTGACTAAATTGACAAAGGCTGTATTTTCCAGGCCTGGAAGTGTTGGAAATAGGATGATGCCGCATACATTATGTAAATATAAACATACAATATGTTTTAGGCTGTATCTTTTATATCACTGTTATGGTCAATATATGGCCAGAAGGATTTCATATAGCACCTACAACAGTCATTCTGTGTACAATGCATATTAAATAATCTAGATGAGTATTGCTTGCAATTAGTTTTTGCAGTTTGGCATGACATGTGTAGCAGCAGCAGATAGTTAATTAAATGTTTGAAAATCTTCTTTTATTTATAGGTTTTTTAGATGCTTAGTTATAAGAAGTGGTGGAATAAATCTAAGTACTGTATACAACTCTGAGGTACTTGTACATTAGCACTCCACACCATTTTTGAGAAGCAATTATTCCACTACATTTATCTCACATTATAAGTATGAGTTGCTTTGCATATTAAGATTTCACATACTGTAAAAATACAGTGTATTGTTATAGATTAAACTACCCAAAAATATAAAAAGCAGTTAAAATTATCTCCACTTTGAGAAATTGCAGCATCAATGAGGAAGTAGTGTATTACAATTACAACAGCAAAAGGAATACAATAATGTAACAAACTCTATATAATAATACAACATTTAGCATAATGAGTACTTTAAAGAACATTGTACTTGCCATACCTTAGCTGAGTAAAAATTTGAATTCAGGAATTTTACATTTATGTATTTTAACATTAATTTATGTAATGTAAATGTACTTTTACTTTCTATGATCCAAACTTCAGCCACCATTTCTTGTAAAACATCTCAAGTTTTTTTGCAGTGGTTAAACACTTATTACATATTGCTGGCCCCAAAATATCATATAATAAGCAATAGAACATGAAATAGGCTTAACCTTCAATCTCACCTAAATCACACAACAAATAAAGCCTTTTCTCTTCTGGGAGACCATTAAACCTGCCTGTTTGTATGACTAATGCTAATGTACCTGAACTGTGCGCACAGAGGGATCTTTGATTTTCTGTTCAATTCTGGTATACTAGTCTATGCATGTATTTGCAGTTTACTGGCAGCTATACATACATGCAATTGTTTAATTCCTTACTATATAAAAGCTCAAACCTCGATATAGTACATTATATACCTCAGACATTAATATTAAAGATTTTGTTATCTGTTGAGCTTAAGCTTTTTGAAATCACAGAGGGGCCGCTGACCTGCAAAGATGCGACCTAAACCACTTTTTTTCAGCTGCTGTGGAGGCTGGGTGTGGTGGAGGGAGGGGGTGGGTGGGGGTTAAAGGTCAACTGTCACAGAAGCCACAGAGGATCCTCCTGGGTGAAGATCCTTGAGACTTTTCCCTTAAACCAAGACACCATGGCCAGGTTTCACAGGTCTGCCCTGCGGCTGCCCTGGGGCTTGAATACATCTGTGTGTTTATAGGATGGTGTGGTACCACTAGCCACAAAATCCCTATCCATTTCCCCAGTCAGTGCTATACTTGGTGTTAATGTTTAAGTGGGTTTACAGGGTTTCTACTCCCATTGTATAGTATGTGTTCGAACTCATACTACTGGGGGTGATGTACTTGCTTATATGAGTTTTGTTGCCAACTAAATCTGTATTGAAAGAGGTCAAATCCCATTTTAGTACTAGAGTTTCACAGTTCTGTTTCATCAGGATCTAATGCACTTTAGTCCCTATTAGACTTAATACAGTAACAGTAAGGCCGAATATCCAGAGATAAATGAGATTCCATTTGCATGTCATTCAGTGTCGGTAAAGCGTATAATAAGCACTGATTGGGAATCCACTCAGCCAGAACTAAACTGTGTTTGCTCTATCCACAGTGGAAAAAAAATCATATTAGCAAAAATAAATGTTGGTGGCTTGTTAGAGAGTCTGATTATGTGTGTCTCAGGCAAATTGGCGGTAATGAGTCAAGAGACTGCACTCGTTCACATACATTAAAACAGCGATCATTAGGAAATTAGGGCCCAGATTAATCCTGTTAATGACACACTGGTGCTCATGGGAAAAAAGACGGCCCCAGATGTCGGGATGCGGTGCCGTGATGAAGCATCAACTGCGTGCGACGTCTCCTGCTCTCGCCTCCTCTCACTCTCTCCCTCCCTCTTTCTCCCTGCCTGACGGTAATGCGGGGCTGCTCCTGCACAGCGCCGCCACTTGAAATGCAAACGAGGGGGGCCGCAGCCGACTGCTAATGAGAGCAGATCCCAGTGATAAGGAGCGAGAGAGAGAAGGAGAAAGAAGGGGGGAGAAGGGAAAGTGAATAAATTAAAAAAAAAAAAGGAGCGATCTGAACTGAGGATAAGACGCAGCAGCAGGAACTCTGATGTCCCCAATTAGGAGGGATGTCACCCCCTGTCTGGGCCGTAGTAATAAAGCCCTCACTCTGTATTCGGAATCACATGGCTCCAACACTGTTAACATTCTAATATCTTGGGCGTGCATGGTAACATTAATTACTTGGCCACTTGGATGGCTCCTGAATCTCCTTAATGTTTGCCTCCAAATGGAAATCTGAGCTCGGGCTTAGGAGTGTTACATTAGAAAATAATAAGTAATATTTACCCAACCAGCAAGCAGTCAGACCTACTCTGCAACTGGTTCAATTTCTCCTATTGACTGTTTGGATATACTGTTCTCCTATACAAAGACAATTATTCTGTGAATTTTAACAAGAATGTGATCCCTAGAAATGGTGTCTTTTTCTCTGGTGTTTGGTCCTCTTGCAAGTAAAGCCTGCTGTTTGAGAGAGGCCACGCCACATTTAGATTTAATTACAGGTGTTTGAAATCAATGCAAATCTCCCCAATCTATTCCTATCAGGCGAGCCCAGTAATTGAAGGGAATCTTCCCAAACAATCCCTGCTACCATTAACATTCATGGTCACCTTGAAAGGCATGTCTGTTGGCTGAGAATCCTATCACTCGGCACTTCTCCCCCTCTCTCTGAGAAACAAATGCTCTTGTTCTTTAGTTGCTACAATATATATCATATCAGATGAGGAATTGCGAAGGAATGAACATTCTTCAGACTGGGACTCCAAATGGTCAACTTTCATCTGGCAGAAGCCATGTCTACTGTATTGTCTTCAAAGTGTAGTGAACCCTAAAGAGAAAGGGTAAAGCCATTTTGGTGTGTGTGTGTGTGTATGTGTATGTGTGTGTGTATACAGCAGAAATGTGTTCTTTTGGGTGGCAATACAAGAGGCACCCTGGATAAAGGAGAAAAAGATTACAATTTTCCCCCCATGTTGTGGTGGCAGAGCTGCCAGCAAGAGGCTGAGAAGAGCAGAGAATGTAATGGTTGTATTACTGCACTCGGCGATGCATTATTAATGCAAACGTGATCAAGGCAGGTGGACAAGCCCAGGAGAGATAGCGCTGCTTAATGAACAGCTCCCTCTCTCTCAGCAGAACAAGGCCTGGCAGCTGTTAGTGTTGCACTGTGAGGTGTGAGCTGCTGTACCTTTGTGGTTAAGGTAGCCCCTATTTAATTAACAAATAATCTGCAGCCGCTCCTAATTGACTCTGTTCATAGACCGGTGCATGTGTCAGCACCATGGGTTGCCCTGCTGCATTTTAAATGAAAATGTAAACGGATGTTTTGTGCCATTCACCATTTGTTTTTTGAAAGAATTTAAGCAGATCAAATTGAACATGATTGGAAGAGTAAATCATCTTTATCTACAAGAAGATGGATTTGGGTGGGCCTCAGCAGCAGTGAATGTAAATTTAAATACAAGGCCACGACATGGGTGTAATGTAAAACATCCAGACATCTGAAACCACTAGACTAATTTTAAATTAATTCAAAAATCTCTAAATAAATGTCTGACTACATTGAAAAGCATTATTATAAACATGCATATAGCACTGGTAAAATTCAGTTTCCATTTCCACTTTGTGTACATTCCCAAAGACTGCTAGCTTTCTGAGATATGGACCTGACAATACTATTGAATGGCACTAATCCTGCTAAGGTAGTGTGTGCTATTCTTCATTTTAAAAGAACTTCACGTATGGAGCCTCCAACTTATGATCATTTAAAAGACGTTAAATTCATATGCAGTATACATGGCTCGTATGAATGTTGCTGATGTGGACTGTGAAAAATGCTTTTATAGAGGATAACATCAATTTCACTTTAAATTTTCATTTAATTTTTGGTGCACACACAAGGGCCTGTCAGGGCACTATCTTTATCAATGTGTGTTTTCAAGTCACATACTGCCCCCTAGTGTGAGTGTAAAGTACATCAGGGATAAGTCAGTGCAGTTTAGTTCGTTCCTGTGAGAGCATGCTGTATATTCTTGCATTGCAGCAAAAATGCTATGCATATGCAAAGATGCATGATTAACTAAAATTGTTTTTGATAGTGTGTGCTTTTGTGTGTTTTTGAAGGCAATAGCACAAAGAGAGAGCATTTTTTTATATTTTAACCAGGGAAGAAGTGATAGTTTGTCTGCTTAGGGACATGTTTATTGTCCCAAATTAGTTGCCGCTGCAGTTAAACGGCGCTAGAAATGGATGGGTGTTCATTGACATTAAGCCAGGGTGTGAGATGGGGCTATGAATGAGCCCACTCAATTTTCAACATGGTGCTCTGTTCCTCATAATGTATACACGGATATGTATTTGTGTGTGTACAGTTGTGTATGGGGTAATGCTACAGACTCAAAGCAGGTGAATCCCCCACTTCTAGTCTTGAGTCCCCATGCTGTTTTTTTCAAGGAACCTTATCTATATCAGGCTCTGCATGCTGACACAGAACCAGCAGCAAAGAATGTAAAAAGTGGAAAGATAGAAAGTAGAGAAAGTCACATCTGTGTAGGTGTGATGCATTAACATGGACGAGGACACAAACAGATACATACACATAATCATTGATGTAGCCATGTTCAGTTCTTCATAGAGCCCGGCCTGGGGTTAATGGAATACTTATGGATGTAGTGTGTCTGAGGCTAAGGGAATGATTGGGATGGAGGTAGGATTTGGGGTCACGGTGTCGCTCACAGCCTCAGTGAAGCCCCTGCTAACTGACAGAACACATCTCTTCGCCAGGCTGGATTAAGCCCACGTCAAGCCAGATGGAGCAGATAGCCGATTTATGTATCACACAGGATGGACACCAACGCACCCTGCCCTTTTACAATGGATTTGGTCACAGAACAGTTATTTATGACTCCGGATATGGACAGACGCATGGGGACATTATTCTAGGATTATAAAGATGCTTCTTGAAAGCCAACACTGTTACGAATTTGAATGAGATGATTATTTTATAAAGGAGGGATAGAGCAGTAATACGTTACAGCTGTTAGGTCTGGTATATGCAGGATTGGAATCTGGATTGATTTGAATTGTGGAAATTGGGTGGTATCTAGAAATACAATGAATGTGTTCAGTTACTATGTACGCAACTATCTGACATTTCTCAATTCATAAAGAGCAGTGAAGGCTCAAACTCTAAGTATTTAGAACATGTTTACATTTGATTACGTCTGAAGGTGCTCTGTAATACTAATGCAAGCCAAGGGTACAATTGTATCTCAGAACAACAACTTGTCATTATGTGTCAGCCAAGCAAAAATAAACATTTGGATACCGTGAAGCCAAGAATTGATTGTGGCTTTGGGGAGGGTAACATTGTAGCCCATGCAGCATTGCCTGAAGCTGAAGCTTACCAGTGCTTTTATACATAGTTTATTCCTACCTGTTCTCTCAACATATCTTGGACCTGTATGATAGTATCTGCTTCAATTCCCCAGTCTGAGCAATCTGTTTGAATCCACAAGGTTGTGAATAAAACAAACCTGCTCTCCTGCTCAGCTTAGTGTATAATGCAGGACCTCGCCATTGGTCATGAATTGACAAAGTCCACATAGAGCTATATCCCACACCTTACCTGCTGGAAATAGCTATACAACAGATATGCTACTATCAAGAAATGAGGTGGGAGGAATTGCATGATGGCATAGAGATTTCTCATTGAGTAGCCCAGGAAAAACCTTCAGTGAAGATGAGCAAAAAATGGGATATTATATTTGGAGAGAGTGGGCTCCTGAGTTCACCCCTCTCCAGCCCAATGCCATAGTTCAAGGTGCGGAGTGGACACTTGATAAGGAGTGCAGGGCAAGGCTTGCTAACAAAGCCACAGCCACCAGCCTGGTCTCAGGGAAGCACTAAGCCTGAATATTTCATGGCTCCTCCAAGCACAAAAAGACTACAAAACTGACCCAGCTCATTTGGAGCCGTGTGCTTGCTGAAGGTCAGGACCTGAACACACAGAGGCAGGGCCAAAAGTCTTGTATGGGAAAAGGGGAAAACATCAAACATTTATCTAATGTTTAATAATATCTTTTTTTTTTGTCTTGAATGTTTCTCTATTGGCATAGACTCAAAGAACACTTACATGTATTGTTTTTGAGGACTAAAGACCCCCATTCTCTCCAGAGAGGATACTGTTGGTACATTAGATTGATGTATTTTTCCTCTAGTTGTAAATGCATAAAGTTTGTCTTTATTATAGAAAGCCATGATAAGGTGGGTGTAAAATTTGCATTTGCTCACTTCGACTAACAACACAAAATAACACAAAAGAGAAAACAATGGGGTGGTTTATACCCTGCAGACCCTAAAGGGAGGCGTTTAGCTCCTTGTGACTTTGTGTGCAAAGCAACCCAAACTCCCCGCGCTGGCGCATGGCAGAGAACAACAGCAAGAACTCAAGGGCTGTCTCTGACAAAAGGGAGCAGGATAGCGGTGTCTGAAACCCTCGTGTACCTCTTCTCCTATTCCCTCCCTAATCAATATCAAAAGCAACAAAAATGCAGGCACGAGGAAGATACACAAAAACACACGCAAAAGCAAACAAATGCCTGTTCAGTGGGGGGAGAGAATTAGAACATGGCACCATCTCCCCATCTTACCTGTCATTATCTGCTTTAGCTCTTAATGAGTGCTCCTCTACATTTGGTCACATCACATTTGTTTTATACAAGTCCCTTTGAACAGCTGAGAGATATTGAGCCTCCTTTGATCATGGAATCCGTCTGAATTTCAAATCAGATATGAACCCCACACCCCCCATATCTCGAGCTAGGTCGTCTCTACATTTTCAGTCGCTATTTTGTTTGTTTATGCACCAACCATGGAAAATAGAGAGGGGGAAAAAAGAAAGAAAGAATTCAGATAAAGAAAAAGTGAAGATGCAGGAGCCTGGGAGAAGGAGCATTTGGTTTGTATATATTTTGTTCATTAATGTGTGTAGATTTAACATACAAATAACAAAAGAATAAGAAAATAGCATTGCTAAAAGAAGCTGTGTGCTTGTTTTTTTTTTTTTTTTTTTTAAAATATATTTTATTTTTTTGAAGGCAGATGTCTTCTAATGATGACCCTTGGCGTGCTGTGGCACCTGGGACCTCCCCTAGCATGAGGGAGGCTGATGAAAATTAGCCCATTCACATTTCAAACAGAATTTGGTCTGGCCCCTGATCACAGTGCTGGGGCCCCCCTCATAGTCCTGCAGAGAGAACACGCACCACCAGAAAAGATCTCCACCCGGCCTGAGCCTCTCCCCTGGCGATCATTGCGGGAACACATGGTGACATGACTGTGGGACGCCAGGGGTCTGGATGTACTCCGGCTGTTATTCCCTGTTAAAAGATTTAAACCATTGGGGTATGATAGGTCCCTTTGATGTTTGCTAAGCATAGAGCTAGGGACCAAGGAGAAAGAAGGAGAAAGGGGGGAGAGGTGGGCTGAAGTATAGTGGTGATGATAGCGGTGATGCAGGGCAGAGGCTTGTTACTAGAAGGCAATCATCTTTGTGGAGCCACTCCAGAGGAGGGAGGAGATGCTGAACCTCTGTTTCAACGCAGCCGCACCAACAAAGGGAAGATAAAAGACAGAGGTTGAAGCCAGGGCCAAGCCCCACTGTGAAGCCAAGATTACTGCCAGCACAAACTTTTGGCACTTCTACCACTCAAGCAACTTTTACGTTCCTAATTGCCCCAATTTGTCTCTTAGGCGAGAAAAGTGCAGCAGACATCACATTTTTACTGAGATTATTTCCTGTACACAAGGAACAGTTCAACATTATAGGTTAAATACATTGTTGGTTAAAGGAAAACATGGTTTATTACAATCAACATCAGTCATACAGGTTATAAAGAAAATCCAAGGCTAGGAGCTATTTTTGATTTAAAGGCAAACAGTCCTTTGTAACAAACATTATTAGCTATGTTGAAAAAATAATACTGTTCACATTGAAATTCAGTGATCTGTCCAAATTTCCAATGGTAAAAGCAGTTCTCTACAAAATTTCAAATATATTATACACGTAGTTAGTGTGTAGTATAGAATGGGTGGATCAGCTATGATCTGTCATTTTTGCATTTACTGTGTGCACGTACAGTTTCCCTGCGCATTGAGATTATTAGCAACACATGGTTTTACATTCAAATCATGTGGCCCACAATTAGTGTGGTCCAGCTAATTCGCCTAACCCGGGGAAAGCATTAATTACACTGTTTATTATTCGCTAACCTCTTGTGTTTCTAGACACACAGAGGCTATTTTTGCAGTGCTATTGGATTCTGGGATCTCAACATTTACTTTAATAGATGCAGTGTTACAGACAAAAATAAAACCTAAATTTAAATACAGTGTAGTTTTCCCTTAAGTCAGAGTTGGGTACCTTAGAATGAAGAGTGGAAGGAGGCTTTGCAAAATTTAAAATCTGGGGCCATAGATTTAAGGTGAGAACCTAGTCAGGAATTTGGACGTTACCATATTGGCTAACATCCATCCATCCATCTTCTATACCCGCTTTTCCTGGTTCAGGGTCACGGGGATCTGCTGGAGCCTATCCCAGCTCTCTCTCGGGTGGAAGGCAGGGGTACACCCTGGACAGGTCACCAGTCTGTTGCAGGGCCACATATAGACACACAAAGACAGACAACCTCACACACTCACACTCACTCCTACGGGCAATTTTAGAGTCACCAATCAACCTAACATGCATGTTTTTTGGACTGTGGGAGGAAACCGGAGTACCCGGAGTAAACCCACGCAAGCACAGGGAGAACATGCAAACTCCACACAGAAAGGCCGGGATGTGAACCCACGACCTTGCTGTGAGGCAACAGTGCTAACCACTCAGCCACCATGCTGCCCATATTGGCTAACATGAAATATGTAATAGTAATAATATTATATATTTTTAAAAAACACGTTAATACCTATAGAGATTAATTTAATGTCTCATGTTGGCTTGGTTTCAAGTAATTGTTTTTACAATTAGATTACAATTAGTAGAAACCTCTACAAGCTCGGAAGAAGCTGGTTCACTGTAAAAGGAGTTGGTGGATGATCGTTTTCATTGGAGTTCCATCAACTGCTGTGCTACTGTGATGAGAATTTATGAAAGATGAAATGTTTATCCTTTGATCTAAATCGCCTACATTCAAAGTGAGCTAAAAAATGACTGGGAGTCCAAGAACTTTTGCCCTCTAATGAATAAGTAGTGCATAATTATTACACTTGTCCTGTGTGTTTACAGTATTTGTGTCTTTGTGTGGGGAGCTGCATCCCCCCTTTGTGGCACAGTATTTGGGAGACAGATGGAAGACAATCTCAGCAAAGGGAATACTGAAGAACTGAAAGCGTTTTAGAAACAATTAAAATCTTTGATGGTTTAATCTGTTCACATCAAAAGCAACAATCCCTCTGTTTGATTTTCTTTTGATGACACGGTATAAAACTGATTGAGCCAACTGTTCGCAAACTCTGATGTAAACTAAAGATGTTCCATATAGCGTTACGGAATCATATGACGATCTCTTTTCAGATACGTACAAATGAGTAAACAAACAGACAAATTCAACATTTCATTGAGGATTTATGAATAAAATATATTTTCTTTATTTAATAGCCTTTCAGGTAAATGCTAAATATAAAAGACAACAACATGCAGATTAGACTAGTTAATGATTGGAGGCCAAGTGTTTTATTTGCCCTAATCATTTGGTTAATTGTTCGCCTCTGGGGAAATTGCCAAAGAATCTTTCATTTGCACTCCATCAGAAGACAAGCGTCTTATCAAACTGCCTAAGAAGCATTATTCTGACCTATTTTATTGCTGTCTTTGTGCATGTTTATTAGACAGTTAATCACAGGAGGGAGTACTTCATAGGCAAGGGGATTAGTTGAGTCAGGGAGGCTTTTTGACATTCTGACAGTGTTCCACCGGGTCATCCTCTTGACTTCCCTCCTGAAATCCAGCTTCAGTTCTTCCCTAGGTGCTCCCACACTCTGTCATTCTCTAGAGAAGGAATTCATGTATTTATCTTTAAATTAACAACAATTCAGAGCAAGTTCTGCATCCACATCTTGCAGTGATATGTTTGTATTTTAATGATGCACGGCACTTTTATTGGTCATGTTACTTTTATCCGATTGTCTTTATTTTCTTGCGGTAAAAATGATCAAACCAGTAAAATGTGTTTTCACAGTTACTGTTTTGAAAGTGTACTTTTTTTAGAACATATCTATCATCTCTAATACACACATCCTTTAGTGGAAGTCAAATCACATTACTACCTACTTGGGTCTGATGACCTTGGACTGCTGAGATTTGCACTTGCACATTGCATGCGGTATGTTTACATTTGTCTAAAAGCAGTGTAAATTGAATTCTGCTGTATGTTCCCGACAGTGACTACAAGTGTAAAGTGGCATGTACAGAGTTGTACATACCACTCCTCTGGGGCCCAACCCTCCCTCATTGTTCCATCAAGGCTCAGGATGATGGCTCTGAGAGTGGGAGGAAAATAATCAATAACTCACATGGCATCCTGCATCCAGGAAGCTTCAGCTGTAAATTAACTTGACAATAGGGATGAAAAAGGAGAGAAGGCTCCTCTGGATATCTGTTTGTCTGCTCTCTTCCGCAGATGTGGCTGGGAAAGAAGTACCAAACGGGGAACAATTGAATGCAAAGTGCTCGTTTTCTCACCGACTTTTCTGCAAGCGCAGCCTACCCCCCAACCCCTTGAGGCAAGACCAGCAGAAACCGGCATCAGATCAGAAGGTGACATATCAAAAACCGTGTCACAAAAAAAGGCAGTAATGGTTGCCAAAGATGTGGCAGCAGTTCTAGTTTTCTATTGGGCTCTTTCTATTGCTCCCCTGTCTATTGGGATTGTGTGGTATCAGAGGGAAACGCACTCTCAGGCCTGCCATGTAGAAGCGGGATTTGATCTTGATGGCTTTGTGACAGTTTGGGATGAGGGATAGCGGTTAGTGCTGAACAAGAGACTAGGAGCTGATCAATGGGACTTTTCAGACAGGCCTATGTGCAGAGAAGTTATGGGATGGTACCTCTGTGCTGCTCGAAAGCTCCCCCTTCCACTTTTTCTCTTGTTAATAACCACTCTTCTCTTTTCCGCTGGTCTCCAAAAGAACAAGATGACAACAGTCACATACAGCGTAGGAAACTGACCTCCCGATCAATCTCAGTGTTTTGGCCAAGAAATTATTCATTATAAAAAGCAAGCAAATGTTGCTGACTTGATGGGAGTAAAAACAGGGCTGAAGGATTCTCCTATTTAATATTCAAAGTGCAAGAGTAAAATAAGTTGCCGTATTAATCACATTATCACATTAACAATGTTCTAACTGTCTGTAATGAAAGTATGGTTTCACTCTCTATAAACAATTATTACTCATCAGCTGAAGTTAGCCCACATTCATTCTATTCAAACAACAATATGAAACTCTTGGATGTTGTCTGGTTATATACTCTTTGCATGCTGTGCTATTTATGTTTAGACATGAGGTGGATGCATAGCTATTATTTTTATATGTTTAAGTCTTTCTCTATATAAAGTTTCTATCTTATCATATCATGTTCTTTTAAGGAAAGCTGTTACCACCAGGAACTTTTGAAGTGAATGGCTGACTGGGAGTAGATTGGATCTGAGATGTTTTAAAGCATATCATCCTCAAAGCTCTGTACTGGGACATTCAGAATTTGGGCCTGTGAAGCTTTTTAGTCTATGAAGAGTTTGTCATTACAGTCATAACAGGACCACTACATAAGTTCCATGTAAGTGTTAAATACATATAATCCTACTGTCCTTTACAGCTACCCAGTGTCCAAGGACCTTAGGTGGAAATACGATGGCAATATTTAATAATGCACATTGTCCCTGTTAACTGAGACAACAAATAAAATAAATCTGAACACTTTTAAATGTTAAGGAGTCAAACCAATAATGCAGTCTCACTAAATGCTAAATTAGAACTGGAAGGACAGTACAGACTTTGAACTAACTTAGAATAATAAAGAATTGCAATATTAGTTGATAATATCTGAATGAGTGAAAAAAAAATTCAAATTATTCAGACTACATGATATTTTTACAATATTTTTAAACTGAGAGAAGACAGTCTAAAGTTTAAGGATTTTCCACAGGCTAAAGGCTTACTCTAGGTCTTGAGAGATGGAGCAGTCTTAAAGGTCTGTCCTATTTGTTCACAGGGCCTAATCAAAGAGCTGCAGACAGGGCCAGAGATGATTGAATGAAGGCACCTATCTACTATCTCATGATGGCAGGTCCTAGAGGTGCATGGTTACCAAAAGAGAAAACATGTTAAAGATCAAATGCCAGCAAACACATGAAATCAAAGGCAAAGACATACAGCAAGACGCCCTTTATCATTTACAGGCAGCTGTAGAGGAAGTGCAGGTTTCATTTTGGATGTAATGGAGAGCTGGCCAAGGTCAGAAAGTAATCATCATTCTGACACCTTGCACACCAGGCAGTGTTGCTCCTCAGAGCACCACCAGGGCTGGAAGAGCTGTCTTACACATAACAACAATAGGCAATAGAGGCCAAAGGCAATGTCACAGGCCACTTCTCCACTGATAACAGTGCAAAGGACCTGTAAGAGAGATTTCTCATAGTAGAAAATAGGGCCTGTCAGTGTGCAAAATTCTAGGGCTTCATGTCAGAGTGCATAGCCCAGTTAGTGATCTTAGGTGTGGATATGTTTTGGCTTGACATGTGTCTAAACTGGCTGGAGAAGCACTGAGTCAAGGATAAGTGTCTTTTTTGTAGGAGCCAACCAAAGCACAGCATATGGCAGTCCCCATGGTGGCATAAAGTAAAGACAGGAGGCAGAAGAGCATGAGGCTCGTCGCAGGCATGGCCTGCCATCCCCACAGAGGAGCCCTGTAATTAGCACGGCTAATGAAGAAGAGGGCTGAATGTAATGTCCCCACTCACCTCTGTGCCCTTTTGGCAGTGAAGAAGGGTGGACTTCAACAGAGCAGAACATGATACTATGCTATATCCATTAACCCTGACCCAGCACTCCCTTCAGGCTTACATCTGGTGCAAGACTGGACCGGTACCAAATCTCAGTGGGCAGCAAGACTGAATACCTGGTTCCATGGTTAATGAATGATCTTGTAGGCCCTATTATTTCTCAGCTACTCCAATTCACTAACTCTAAATTCAACCTTTAGGAAACAGTGTGTCATTGACTCGTTGTGCTTCTTATAGTGCTGCTGTTGTCTTAAAAATGCAATTCAAAAATTCACCTGAAGCATCCTCAAGAGTCCTTGCTTTGTCTACACACTGTAGATATTCAATCATTATAAAAACTGTTGTTATCTATTTTGCACAGCATGGGTCCCCACACTGTGATTACATACCAGAGGAAGACACCTGTCACACGAAGCTGTTACTAGCTGTTACTAGCTGTCAAGGCTTCCTACAGATTGGTTGCCGCTCATATGAATGCATGGAAAAAAAATGACAAGACTAATCTTGAAGCGTATCATTTTGTTTTTGAGTATGCCTAAATCACAATTTCAGAAACAAAACGCTACATCCTAAGGAAGTAAAACAATCACAGACTCTGGAAAGTGATTTAAAATCATTTTGGAGGTATTTGGAGCCACATGAAGAATAAATTTATTTCATTTTTTAGGGGAAACTTTAATGCTGCTACTTGGTGCTGGATCATGAGAGACAGGAATTTTAAATTACAGAATGAAATGATTGCCCTGGAGTATACGTGTATATACGCAATAAATTTGTTTTAAAGAACAAATTTGAAAGCTACATGATTGTCACAATCCAAAATTTTAAACAGAAGCCTCTGATGGGTGTCAAGCCATACAAGTACTCATCAAACAATACAAAATAATGAAAATCCCAGTGGAAAGGAGTTGTGCACTTACAGTCATTATCATATTTTATCATGTCAAAAAAATAAGTTAATTTATTATTGTAAATAATTATTGTAATGTTCCAATTACCTCATGAAATGGCCAATTGCCCAGCTGTGTCACCACTTTCCAGTCTAGTCTGAAATGTATTGACCATTATTAATAAGCATTGCCATTAAATCATATTCAGGCATTCATCATCCTCACTGGATGAAGCCTGATGATCTTTGTGATACCCAGTTTTTTCATGTAGCACCATTAAGAAGTCTGAGTTATGGCAAACTATTTGAAAAACTATGACATTCCCATCAGGTTCCTTTGTTCTTTGTCTTTTGTAAGTCCGTATTAGCAAATGTTGGCACACTAACATTGTAACATAAACATGCTAAACCTCACCCATATCCACATTACTATTGTGTGCATGTTAGCATGTTTACAGTAGCATTTAGCTTAGATAAAGCCTTGCAGAGCTGTTAGCGTTTTTTAATTTAAATTTATTTAATTTTAAAAATACAGTACATTTGTTTACGAATAACATGCTTGCCTGGATTTAAAAAAAAAAATCTGTGATATCATATAAGTTTGACGAAATAGCCGAAGCATCTTCACATACTGTAAATCATATCTATGCTAAACACTCTGCCACACAGTGGTATTGTGTGAAAGAGAAATATTGGCAGGATAACTAAATTAAAGGCCCATACAGAAACATATTCAGTGGGATAGTTGGAAGAAGAATAAAAAGCACATGTATGTATGTCTGTTTGATTAGACCAAGTTGAAGAAAAGGACAGATAAATATTGTATAAATGAATTTATTGTGTAATGTGAGCAATCAAATTAATTAAGGGGTCCACAGCTGTTGGAAGCGAATAAGGCCATGAATTTTTCAGTGCTACCACTTCTCCCTAAGATTTTACAATAAATATTTCTGGAGGTCTTGGATGAATTTTTTATGGCTGAGTGGGGAAGATGAAAGGCGAATCAGGGATCCAGGGGACGGGCGCTCTCTGCTGCTGACACACCACAGAGAGGTGTATCGGATCCAATCTTTATCAATGAAAACCAAGCAGCACTATTGCTTTAATTACCCTGCTTTGTCAAGCATTCCTCTATCAATAAAGAAAGGCTGGGACGTGTGGTCAACCAAAGGAGGAGGGGATGGGGTGGGGTTGAGCAGTGGGGGTTTAAATCATGAGTTCTGCTTGTTTTAATGCTCTCCCATTTAAAGACAGGAAATGATGTAACTGTAATCAAACAGACAAGTCTAGACCATCTTATCATCCCACCGCAATTGAAATGCAACTTTAGTTATTATTTTTTTGAATGATCATTTAAATCCCAACGCCACAGTGGTATCATAAGCAGCAGCACCACCTTTCATTCAAGGCTTTATCACGTATTTATCTATGATATCCTTGTAGAATACAAATTAATAAAATATCAAACCGCCACAGCCATAGTGTATGCCACCATGAAATTGTGGAAAACGCTACTGATTTGCATGTTATTGTCTAAGCATGAGTCATAGACTGAATGGAAGAATCAGAATTGTGTACAACTTGTATGTTTCCCCTGATTTGGTATTCAGGGAGTATCCTGAGGTAACTAATTCAGGAGAGACATCTGTTTGTTGGGCAATACACCAGCAATATTCCACCTGGAATCACATTCATAAACTGGCATCTCTTCCCTTGCACCAAGTACTAAAACAGAGTGGAGGTGCTGGTGGTGGAGGTTATATGTGTTTATGAACAAGATATGATGGTTTTAATGCTATTTTTGCCTGCTTTATAATAGCATATAAAGTTTTGAACACCTGTACATTAAGGCAGTGGAAATTCTTCTTAGCTGAGATACATGGAGATGCATGTATATATATCATTCCAGCTATTCTACAATTTTGCTCATTTAAAATCATTATGAGCTCATTTTGCTCCTAATGATTTTGGCTAGAACTGTGAAGTCTAATAAATAGAAATCTTAAACCTGCATTTATTGATATTTTTATGACCATTTGGAGAGAGAAAAAACAAACTGTATACCCTTTTACACATTATCACCTGATAATCCTGAAAAAGCTAATGTGTTAGTAAACTGTAGCTTATATACACATTTGTCAGATATCAGAAAGCAAAATCAAAATCAATTTTTTTTTTCCCATTTGGTGCAAGGTTGGTAAGAACAGTGAGAGTGAAGCAAAAGAGCTGTGGGTCACAAAATTGACCAAAGGCCACTAAACATGCATTAAACAGGGAACCACAGAGTGGGATGACACTGTAGCCACTATAACCCCTTATATCTGTTCAAGGTGGTAGCTTTGTGCCAGTTTCTACCCTGCTATTTAATACAAAAGGATACCAGCATTAATAGTCAATACTGACCCTTCAAAATACTGCCACTAGAGGTGGTATTTGTGCTGAGTCAAGTTCACCCCACCTCCTGTAAAAACAGAGCAAGGCTGAATGGGGAGTTTGGGACAGAAAGGATAACACTACTGTATGATTTTTTTTTTTTTTGTTTGTTTTGTTTTGTTTTAGGCAGTTTGCTGGTCTTTTTGAGTTCAGTGTAAATCAAAAAAAGCTGCCATAAAGAAAAGTGCAATACAACAGCAGTTGCCAGTTTGCCTCTGTATAAAAAGGGCTTATGAATGACCCCTATTAAATTACCCCTAATCATTTGAAACATTAGTAATCTGAAAATACTGATTATTGACCATACATTCACTCTAATTAGTCACAGCTATAATCTATGATCATACAACAAAGTGCATAACAGCAATGGATGCCAACGTGCATTCATTCATATTTTCTTTTTTTTTTCCTTGAAATTCAGTTAAAATTTGCTTTACATTTGCACGGAAAACCACCTATTGAGTATAATCCATGAGTTTTGCAGAATTGTCCAATTTGGTTTGGGAAGAATTTGACTCTCCTGCACTGAGCCATGACCTTAACCCTTTGGGATAAATAGAAACACCAGCTGTGAGCCAGGCCTTATTACCCAACATCAGTGTTGGACCTCACTAATGCTCTCATAGCTGAATGGGAGAAAATCCCTGTAGCCAGGCACTAAAGTCTTGTGGCAAGCCTGAGAGCAGAAGACTGAAGACTGTTGTAGCAATATATTAAAGCCCATGTTCTTAGCATCACTTATGGTTATAAAGTTTAGTTTTCCAAATATTTTCTGCCACATACTACATACTAGAGCACAATAGCAATACAGTTATTTTCCATTGTATTAATACTGTTTGACAATCTATTAATAGTAAAGGAAAGCAGAATTACTATTACAGACAACCACACTCAGCACTGAGGAGGACCGACTGTTTAAAGTCTGTTATATTCTCACTAATCAATGTGTTCACTTCAAAGCGATGGGAAATGTTTGCATCCAAAGTAGATTGATCAGTTCTAATACAAGTCATTAACATACAAGTTGTTAACAAGTGAGGCTTCTGTACTGTAGCTAGAGAGTCATCGATAAAGCCAATTTAAGACTTTTAATGTCTTAAAACCTTGAGTACATGCTCTTCCAATTTACAACAGGATCAACAACTGTTAAACTGTTTTCTTTCTTTTCTTTCTGTGTTTTTCTGTGTATCTCTGTCCTTCTTTCCTTCACTCCACCTAGTTTGAAGCCTGCATGATGGCACGAGGCCACTGGTATACTTTACTGATGATAAATTTATAAGCCAAACGGAGGGGAAAGTATTAAACAACCTTGTGAATAGCCGAGGTTTGCTTTAACCGAGTCTGCGTATCTTTTTCATCAACAAAAATAACTCTTCAAAGGCAGTAAAAGCATGCTTAGAAAGTAAAAGGCATTTTAGCAGACGAGGCCAGCAATGGGAGGGGTGAAAACAGAAACAATCCAGTGCCTGATAGCCACAACTCCCCTCCTCTCCACTCCTCCCTTCCCTCCCTACTATCCCCAACCCCTGGCCACACCACTACCAACGCAGCACATATCCTGCCCCTTAAAAAAGCTAAATCAAGGCTTTGAAAAACATACAGTCTCTTTAATAATTCAAGCATTGGTGGGTTTGAATAGCCTCTTTAACGTAGAAATATACAGTCTCCTGATATAAGATCAGTCCCTTAGGGGGCTCCCTCACCATCTTCTGCAGTGTGCCCTTTCCTAACTGCAGTATGGTCTGCTGCTTAAGATGCAACTACCTGCCTGATTATATTAAGTAGAAATATGGAATGTATACAGGACTGTACACGGTGTTTCAGCAGATTCATATATATATATATATATATATATATATATATATATATATATATATATATATATAAACAGAGAGAGAGAGAGAGAGAGAGAGAGACATTCAAAAAAAAAAGAAAAGCGCTCTGAACTTGTGAATCCACTCTGTGAATCCATGAATCAAGCGTAAAGTTTTGCAGTAAAGCAATTATTGCAGTTGACTAGCAGCTTTACAGAGGTTGTGGACTAACACAGGATTGTAAATATTTAACTATCTTTGCACCCAATGCACATTCATATTTCATCAGGTTTCTTGCAGTTTATTCTCAAAGCAAAGTGTTGGACTGCATAATTATTTCAGTTTAGCATTTTTTCCAACCTATTACTTCCATAAATACAGGAATTTGAGTTATAGCTCCTCAGAGGGCTAATTTAAGAAAAGCATGCATTAATTAATACAACCTAGATGGAAAGGAAGAAATCCCTAAGTAAGTAAGCTGTTGGCAGATATCAAGGATGATTTTCGTCTTCAAAGGAAATAGGGATGGATTGCAGAGGATGCAGTGGTTTAATCAATACTGTTGACTCTTGAGGTTGGCAGGTGTGGTTGGTGCATACAGTTACATCTCAGTAGAAGCATTTCCATCATTCAGGAAGAAAACCTCAGCGCAGCCAAGCTGGAGAACTACTCCTTTCCAAGGCCCTCGGTTGTCATTCGAAGTGTTTAATCATAGTTCATTTCCGATTTTGCCATAAAAAATGAGGCCCCCCTACCCCGAAATATTCATCCAGGCATTTCTTTCTCTTTATTTCAACCACTTCAGTGAACAGTGCAGTATGTGACCTTAAACCTTTTGTTGTATCCTTCCATTTGTGTGTATGTCCATTCTCACATCCAATGTGTGGAATAATGAAATAAATATTGAACTCTTAAATATTTTAGTGCATTCTAGGAGTAAAGTGGAAGTGTTTTTCTGACAGACCCCCCCCCCCCCCCCCCACTCCCCACCTTTCCTTTCTCTCTTCACAAATGCATTGTGTGCACTGGCCAGCCCAATCCATCACTCGGTGTCTGGCAGGAGAAAAGCACTTTCCCATGGTGGGTGTTTTTTAGTTCTGCCAGCGCTGCTGTTTCAGTGGGCACCCGTGAGACCTTGCTGATGGACACTCTGGTCATCACTGGCAGGGAGCTTTGGGACTCTCTTCAACCTCCCCACCCCAAGCCTGTTCCACTCACCTCGTGTTTTCACCAGCACCTTCCTTTGTCCCAGCAGTGTTGTGCACTCCTTTTTGACAATGATGACTACTGCGCCTGCTTGAATTCTTTCTTGCAAAGTGGCTTGGCCTTCAGAGACCAGTCACACTCCATTCGAGGGCTCGGGCCTCTCAGGGTGCTGGGAGACTTAAACTGACTGTTACAGCATGAAAACAGATATACTATAATACTGCTAATACAGCAGGAGGAGATAATGGTAGAAATCACAGTTTTCTGATTATAATTGTCATAGTTTTGGTCAATATTTGAGTCTAGTATAAGATTACACATCACCTTGTGGACGGATTCTCAGTGGTACAGCCAGGGAGACGTACATTGTATATTCCAGTTCAGCCCCACATTGCATCGTAACGAGGCAAAACACAGACGAAGAGGGTTTTGTGCATGTATGTGCCCAGAACAATTATGCAGAAATAAATCTATTCAAATTGAAGTATGCTCCAGATTTTCCTTCAACAAACTGAGATTTGATTTCCAAAATGCTCACTCGTCTCTTCTACACAAAGAAGCCAGCGGGGAGAGGGTGCATTCGCTTGAGAGAAGTGGGCTGGAAGGCAAATCTAGGTGATGCGTATGTTCTTAGAGTGCCCCTGGGTCTTCCATGGGTAGGTAGGATCTGACTAAAGAGATCTGTACAGCAAAAAAAAATCCTCCACTCTGCTTGAGCATGGGAAATTAAGCCCAGATAAAGATTCTCTCTTAAACATACTCCCTTCTCTCTTTTCATCCCTCTTTTTCCCCTCCCTCTACAGTGGCAGAAGAAATTACCCATTGTACCATCAGATAAACCCAAACAGCCCTCTCCATAAGACCTCCAGTTCCTTGTGCAGTCCCAGCTTGGCGTCCCCCGGGTGTTTGTTCAAAAGGAAAACTCTGCAGTGCCTCCGGGGGATGTTTAACTCATTGCAATGGCAAGTATTTAGAGAAAACTCAACAAGTTTGAGGCTGTCAAAGCTAGAATCCAACTGTCAGGCAGAATTATGTCTCTGAGGCATCTGATGTGAGGTAATGACCAGTTGCATCATTTTGACAAACCCACCATCGATGAGAACTAGGGCAGACAGCGATTACTTTTGCACAAGTGTTTCATTTGAATTTGAAACACTGCTGCTAAGTGCATTAAATGATGCTGATTAACTAAGATTATAGCTGCAGCAGGGATGTGATTTCTGTTTTGATACAGAGCACAAATTGAGGAAGAGCAAACAGTTTTTTGAGTGGCTGATGAATTATTGAAAGTCAGCAGAGGGTACATCAATAAAGTGGTAATGAAGCATATTTGTGTGAAATGTTTAATTCTAAACCTCAGTCACACTTCTAGCAGTCTATAACATCTGGCCTTAAGACGAAGCTTCTCTATGTCAGTTTGATTCTTATTAATGGCACCTGTTCATATAGGCTTCATATGCTGTATTTAAGAAATAAACACTTCAATAGCACTTTTGTGAACCACAGTACCAATAGCTACTTCACAATAATCATAACCAATAATAGCAATATAATAAATATTTTTTTCATTTCATAGAGCTACTTTGTCATGCCATGTACCACTTCATCCAAATTAAAATATGTTTATCCCAGCCCAAACCCCAATCCATAATTTTATTATAATAATTATGTTCAACATATATGTAGGCTTTGTAGGCTAGTCTAGTACTACCCCTAATCCTATAACCCTTACTGGCTATTGTTTTTTTTTTTTGTAGAATATTTCCTAACCTTAGGCCCACCAATGACTATAACATAACCTTACCCCAAACCCTAACAGTAATAATAATAATAATTAAACTGGTATTATTATTAATTCATGTAGGTGTTTCATAAAACTTACAGAGAGACAGAGATATAGTTAGATATATAGACAGAAATATGGATGGATATAGATATAGATATTTTTGATGTTACCGTTTACCCTGGCTAATACACAAAAATACACCAACCACTTTAGGTCCTCTGTGTTGATGTTTCAACGACAGTCTTTCCAAAACTGAGGCTTTGGTGCCCTCTATCTTAAATTCAAAGTAACAAAAAGAAACATTAGCAGCCAAATATGAACTGATCACTGTTTCTTGACAATTTTATTCCTTTCCAATCAAATATAGTCATTTCTCAGCACATACATGCCAAAAATCTTTAATGGACCTGGTCCTAACCCGTAAATTATTCTACCAGCAGAAGGCATACTGATATATAACCTGCTGTTGTTATTGTAAATGACACTGAATAATTCAATTTGAAAAATGTATAAATGCAAGGCACCACTTTGATTTTTTATTTACAGCAGTGTCTACAGGTCACTTTCATTGGAATAAAACTGTTCCTTTGTTCTGCCTTTTTCTAACACAGTTGTGGCATGTTGTGTCCACCTGGAGTACTGTTGACCTTCTGTGAGGCAGCTACCTAGTTAAAGAAGTCCATTTTCAAGGCTGTTCTTGCTCAAATCAAAACTCCATTATAGATTTTACCTCCAGGGGAACCTAGGGCTCACAAGGTCCTTGGCAATTTTACCTGAGGAAGAAGCTAAAAGGATTTGAATCTCCAAGGATGGATGAAGAGCGGGAGGGTGTGAGGACGAGAGAGAGGGTGGGATACGCACCCCAGGACCCAAGCCCCTAATCTTTCTCTGCCAAGCAGGGAGCAAAGCAGAGCAAAAATGGAGATTTAGAGATGGTTCAGTGGCAATGAACCCTGAGCATCAGGGCCTGCAGAAGTGGTGGAGGAGGCAGAGAAGCCTTGAAAAACAAGAGGTGGAAAGGAAGAGATGAGAGATTGTTGTCGAAGGATTACCAGGGGAGCTAGTTTTGGCTCCCAGAAACAGCTTCCAATACATTTAACATATATGAAAGAGAAAAACAGCTCTCTCCTCACACCATCCTTGACTATGTGTACTAACAAGACAGATGGAGGCCAAAGAATCAGACGAATCACATCAGGACATCTGTCACTTTATGGCAACAGCCTCCTTAATAAGTGACAAGGCTTCCTCACCCATGGGCACAGGATGGGGGAGGAATGGGTGTGGGGGGTTAGTGTCTCAGAGCAGTGGCTGTGTAAAGCAGCCATCAAAGTCATGTGGTGCCCCTTTTTATTAAAAAAAACAACTTGTCCCAATTACAGCCAATCACATGTGAACTCTGCCCATGATTATTATCCTGGGTACTAGACATCAAAGCTGCTTTATATGGATGCTGACACATGGCTGTGCAGTAATTAGTGGACTTCACTGAAGAGAGTTTCATCACCAAATGTTTTCAAATTACTGAATGTCTTAATTTGCAAGGAGGAGCGGGGGGGGGGTGGTTCACGTCGGGAGAGAATGATGCCCTACAGAAATAATTAAAGCATAATTACAGCTCATCAGCTGTGCAAGTGCTAGCAAAGTGCTGTCGCTGACGATCTGCCGCTTTCCTCAGGGCATCAGCAGAGTAACAGGCCACATACAGATCCAAAATTTACCACACAACTGCTCTTACACCAAATTAATGCGCATGTTCCACTACTAGAAATACCACCAAGAAAATAAATTAGCCAAAACTGTCACATCCAAATGAATTTCTCTTTCTGTCAAATTGGTTCTTACAGTATGAGTGCTTATTATCCTCGATAACCACATGCATTTGTTAAAAATATGTTGTCTGCCAAGGACAAACCAGACAGCACTCATCAAACCAGAGAGTCCAGGATGCACAGCAGGTCATTAAAGCAATAAGTGGTCTCCTCAGCTGATGTGTCAAACTGTATGCTCTGTAAAACTGAGTTGCACAGGAGCCAGTGAACCTTTTAACTTGACATCATGTTAGCTCTGTCCCCAGGTTGCAGTGTGGGTTGATTGGTTCTGTGATGACCACTTCATACAAATATGGCTGTCCTATAAGGAGAGAAGTGCATGCTAAGTGTTTGTGACGAGTGCGAAGGCCATTGTTTGATCCCAAGGAAGTAATGAAGGCTGGACTGTAGGCTGTGTTTTCTTTATCCACCGGATGGCAGACTTCTAACAAGTCCAGCGTCAGACTGGTTTAAAGTCATGTACCCTCTCTCTACTGTTCCTCTGGAGTTATCTTGACATGTTTACCCCCTTGGCCCTGAACCGAGGAGCCAAATGGTACAATCATCCCAATCAAGGCTGGTTTGATGATGAATGTTTTATATATAATAAAGAAAGCAACTCATCTTTTTATTTTTACAGATGTTACAAATGCATTTACTAGCTATTATTATTATGCACCCAAAACTTATAAAAGCAGATTACAACTAAATGATATTATGTTATCAAGCAAGTAGTCATTGTTTATATGTCAGTTATGGATTCTTATCTTTGCTGACAAAATTCACAAATGTCTTCATATCTACTTATATACATTACAATGTTATATAACCATTTAAAATATACTGATGTTAGTATACTGAATATACTGTTAAATTTACTACAGTGATTAATTTTCAAACAATTAATAGATTTAAAAAATATGTATTCTGATGTGTGTATATTTTATAAATATATAAAAAAAATATAAAATTAAAGACTTAATCAATTAATAGCATTTACTAACAATGACGTGTTGATAAGCTTAAAATAGTTTGCATCTATAACAATAAACATCCTACACTGCAAATGCTGTACAATAGCAACAAAAATGCGTTAAATTATGTAGTAATAATTTAACTCCACCAGAGGGCAACACTATCCAAGAAATGTGTTCAATTTTACATGAGGGTGATAACATCTGTTGATAAAGTCAAGTTTATCTTGTTCTAAAGCAATCAAAGTTAATTTTCAGTACTGAATGTTTACATATACCAGCAGTTTTGTAGTATGTACGAGACTACTAAACTGCAGACTACAAGACTGCAGCGTTTCAGTTGTGACCTCCCTCAACGGCAAATGAGAGATATTAGAAATTTGGTCTGGTCTATTAAATAGTTCCAATTTTGAATTTTGCCAGTCTATGACAAACCTCCACGTTATTACTGCCCTCCAACAAAAAAGATAAAAGAAAGGAAAACACTTCAGTGAATGTGCAGCGTACATGGTAATAGTCACACTGTTTTGCAACCCCAGTTAAAGGCTCTAAAAGAAGATGTAGGAATTTTTCTAGCTGTGATGTGACCCTTATAATAAATTAAATATGCTGAGCCACTGTGCCTGAGAAAATATCTTCTGTACACTGTTATTTAGAAGTGAATCAATAAAATAATATAGAAAAATCATTTAATAGGGTATTAAACATATGGGTATTTCAGGCTTTTATTACATTATATTTCAAAATATGTTTTAGGTGCAAAACCAGAATTGCAGTTTAATTTTACCTTCATTTATAGTTTTAATAATACAGGTAATAATAGTATCATAATAATTATTATTTTATTTGTATAGCACACTTTAAAACCAGGTTTACAAAGTGCTGTGTGGAGAGAACAATATCATAAATACATACAAACAACACACAAAGTATATTATATTGTTGGCAAAAATAAAGCATAATAAAACGTGTAAAAATAAATGGAAAATGATGTGAGTTGGATGAAATTTTTTTTAAATGGCATGTTTTCAGACATTGAAAGAAATCAAAACAAATTAGAACCTTCATCATGTTCCAATGTTCCCTGCCACATGTATTCAAATTGGAATGTATGAGGTTATGTTAGTAGTTTTTATTGTACCGTCTGCATATTATACCAGTGGTTTCCAAATGGTGGACTTGCGAACTAAACTCTATAAAGGACCAAAAATATGTTGACTGTAGTGGGCTTTCTGCTGCAGTTGTGGGGAGGGAAGTAGTTCCACATCAGGCTGAACACAAAAATGGCAGCATATATTGAACATAAATGTAGTAACAATGAAAAATAAAACACATGTATTGCAGTGAAGTACTAGGCTGAAAACCTAGTCTGAGAGCAACTTTTCTCCTTTTCATAATTATTAGTGCTGCTGCTGTTGTATAAGCCCTGTTCCATTTATAAAGCTTGTCCGCATGTTGTGCTGTAAAAATTGTTTTAGTGGCCTAAATAAGCCTGAGATAGCTATAACTGATATTGCAGTATTTTTAATGATTTTGTAAATAATGGTTTTAAACCCTGATTGCGGTCCCCATGCTGCACGGCTTCTTATTTTGAGTTGTCCCCATATCCTAAAAGAAAAAAAATCCTTGGTTTGAACCCACTCATTGGTCTGTGTGTGACCTGATGATAGCGGAAAAATCTGGACCCTGAGGCTAAACCAGTTGGGAACCATTGAACTACACAGTTTATGTAAAAAAATATCATTGTGGTCTACAGCATACATATCATTTTCAAAGGGTCTGTTTACCCAAATTACAGAGCAATACCCACTAAATAAATAAATGGAATTTTATGTGAGACATGAACAACTATGACAATTTTGACAGCATTATTGTAAACATTGTATTGTATTGTATAAACACTATCCACATTTTGTTTTAGAAAATTCATAGCTCTTAATATTAATCTGTTTCAGTAAGAGTTTTTCTTACTATCCAGGGTACTTTTTAAAATTTCTGTTAGTCACATAACTGCATACAGTTACACAGGAACATGTTTTTTTTAATTTGTGTAAATCAACCCTTTAAGGTCAGTCAAGTGTATCTAGTTAATCTGGAGAAAAACAAATTAAATCACAGAGATAAAAACAATAGGATTTTAAAATGATTCAAATTACTATATATCTACCATATATTTGTCCATATAAGTAAAAAAATATAAGCCGAGTGTTTTAACTGCTACTGTGAACTCACTCGTTAACTGAAAAAAATAAAAAATAAAAATATAGATATGACATGATCATTTCTAGAGGTCATCTAAAATTTCTCCAGTGGACCCAACCTAGTATGTGATGTGATATGTTTACCAGTATGTGTACCAGGACTGTACACATATGTTTAGACTAATGTTAGTAACTGCATAATTAATAAACACTAACATGAATTGCTATTGACATTTGATGACACAACTATCGGCCTTCACTTAGACATTTACACCCATTTGCAAAAGAAACACTGGATTCCTGGTTGATACTTTCTTTGACCTCCATGGGAAGCGAGTCGAAGAGGTGATCCTCCACAACCAAACAGCTCCTGCGGAGGAGGCAGCATTGACCAAGCTGAGCTGGCAGACGATCCAGACAGTTTCCCTTCAGTTCCAGGTGTGTAAGCTGCGTGAGTTGGCTGATTTTCTCTGGAATCGAGGAGATACTGTTGTGGCATAGACATAATGTCCTCAGTTTGGTGCACTTGAAAAGTTGCTTTGGGACTACCTCAATTTTGTTGCCTGTAATGGCAAAATGTTGCAGGTTCTGTAGAAAGCCGACCTCCAGTGGTATTACCGCTATTGAGTTATGGCTAACATCGAGATAACGCAGCTTGAGGAGGGTGAATAATGATGAGGGCAAGGACTCAAGCTTGTTGTGTGAGAGATAGAGCAACTCAAGGTTTTTGATGTGGCTAATTGACAATGGAATTGTGATGATTTTATTATGCCAAAGTTTGAGGCATGTTAGCCTCTTGAGATGTTGAAAGCTGATGACCTCCTCGATGCTACGAATATTGTTGGATTTTAGATCAAGCTCCTGAAGGTTGTTCAAACTGAAGATAGCATGGGGAATTCGTTCCAGCTCACAGTTATGAAGCTCCAGCTCAGCAAGATTAATCATTTTCTTCAAACTATTCAGCACTAAAAGCTTCGTGCCATCATTATGAATGACCAGCTTGATTAGATGTGGGGACAGATCTGTTATGTTTGTCGGTATCTTAGTGAGGTTGCTTTTCAGATGCAGAATCTTTAAGTGCCTGAGGTCTCGGAGAGACTCAAGGCCAATCATTTTATTGTTTTCAGAGTTCAGGTTACCAAACAAGTACAGTTCCCTTAAATTTTTTAACAAATATAACCAGCTAGGAATCTCAGCGACATCTGTGAATTTGACATGAAGGCACCTGAGATGATCGCGAAGAAAAATAAAAGCAGTCTGCTCCACTTTGGCCGGACAATGATAGAAGTGCAGCTCCTGGAGATTTATCATTTGTGAGATCTTAGCTGTTATCCTGGCCTCTGGGATTAACTCTAGTTTAAGGATTTCTAAATCTGTGAGATCGAACACAGCATCTGGTACTCCAGATAGCATAAAAAGATGAAGTTCCAGCTTTTCTTGCAAATTGCGTGTCACATGCTGCCGCAACTTCTCGAAGGTCCACTCGTGGTTCAGGCTGATTTCTCGAAGTTTGTTTTCACTCACCTCTGAGAGAAAAACCCCGAAACGCTTTGAGTACAGCTGATCATACTGATCGACCATGTGGAGGAGGAACGCAAAGTCATTTTTGACATCAGGGATGTCACTGAAGCTGCTCTCCTCTCTGACTTTTTCAAAGGAATACTCCTTAAGTGGTCTACGAAAAAGCCAGAAGAGTGTGTATATACAGATAATGCCATAAACACATACAATAGCAATATAACTCACAAGGAGCTTCTTTAACATGAAAGCCATGTTATGTGTACAGTGGAACTTTGAGTATCCAGTCAAATGCTTTATTTTTGGCTCACACACATGGTCAAAATCTATAGAGGCAACAAAGGTCATTGTGTAGCACAAGATCAAAATGAATTTGACTGTTTTGATGACTGTCTGAATGGCATACAGTCTGTAAATCAAGTCACTGTCTTCCACATGGGCACGGAATTTACGGACTTTTTCGAACAAAGCCTTAGCTTGCTCGCCATCTTTCTTGTCCAGTATGGTCATAGAGGGAACTTCGCTCACAAGCTTTTCAACAGAAAACGTGACTCCAGATTTAGTCAGTTCTGGGGCCGACTGGTTTGGACTGCCCTCCTCGCTGCTTGTGGACAGATGTTTTAGGAGGGAGGAGGCACCTGCCAATCTCTGCTTGTTCTCCTCCGAGTCCTCACAAGCTGTCTCAGACAGGGCTTTAGTAGTCCAAGGTGACTCAAAACATTTTCCAAGTATGGAAACAAAATGTTCTATTTTGGAACTTGTCTTTGGATATTTGAACCAGAAGTTGCTGCTGACCATTAAAACAATAGTGTGGATTAACGCAAGGTACGGGAAATATTTGGAATACCATGGAAGGGCAACATGGTAGCACATTTGGTTGACAAAAACATACTGCTGAAAATCCAGCTTGGTCCTGACACCTGTTGGCTGGTGCTGCCCAAAGGTAGTTGGCTGTGTGAAATGAAGTGCAGGTGTTATGCTATCAGGTGACCTTTTAGCCATCAGTGGAGCAGCTTGCTCCCCGATGGCACTTTCTTTGTTCCAGAAACCATCAGCTGACTCTGGTTGTTGGGGCCCAAAGAAGCCCCCAGGCCCCTCTGGAGTTTGCTCCAAAATGGGTAGACAAACAACTTGGTCTTTAGTTAATTGCATGGTTCCAGAAAATATAGCCAACATCAGCATGACAATACCAAGATAATCCATGAAGACATCCCACCATGGTTTCAGTATTCGATAAGTTGGCTGGATGTCATTCAGGGAAGCTACTTCTGTGAGGGTGAACATTCCTGCAACAGAGAATATGAACACACAATTCTTGATATTTTTTTTAATTCACTGACCATTGAGATAACTGCACACAATCCCCTAATGTCCATAAGGGACCCTATGAAATAAGTTTTGTTTATAAAACGGCCACTGTGCTGTGAAACACACCATTTGATGCAGGCAACTGTAAGTTGCCATCCTGCAAAACATACATTTTTCAAGTTGAATTTCCATTTGCGGAGGTCTTTCATTTTTTTATTCAACTAAAAAATATGTTTGTTTTTTAGCATGCAGCAACATATTTTCTCCAGAAAGTGAGGACACAACTTTTATCTTAGCTCCCAAACCATGATTAGACTGTTGTGGCAGTCGTAAAATGTCTCTTGTCCCCAGTAAAATGTCCCTGGTTAACATCAAGAAAATCGCCCTTGGATGTGTGACTAGCAAAAATGATCATAAAATCAAACCAGTTATGGCATGTTCCTTAACAAGTTGTGACCTTTCACTGTTTTTTTCAGTGTTGATGAACAACTGCAAAAATGTCATAATGCTACTTTTGTAAATGGCTGTAGCATGCTATGTGTTGACGAAAGATATGTTCAGGCATCTGACCAAACAAACAAAATATATGTCTGGCCATAATCCATTACTTACATTGTATAGTTTTCATTGATCCAGTTTAAGAGAAGACAGCAGGATCGTGTTCGTATATGGATTCTTCTTTGCATGAAAGAGCTTTAACTTGCATTTTTGGATGGCACAGTGAACTGCATTGTTGGAAGTATTCCTGAGTCCATGCAATGATGTCCATCACAAAATCATGTCTATTTTTAATGCAGTGCAGTCTGAGAGTGTGAAGATCACGGGCATCCACTATTGTATTTTGTTCTTGTCCCTTGCACAGAGATTTAGTTGATATTATGTGCTCTAGATGATGACATATTTAAAGTCTTTGCAATTTTACATTAAGGAACATAATTCTAAAATGATTTGACAATTTGTAGATGCAGCTTTTCATAGATTGGTGAACCACTGCACATCTTTACTTCTGACAGACTCTGACTCTCTAAGATGCTTCTTTTTATCATGTTAATGATCAGTTGCCAATTAACCTACTTCTTCCAGCTCTTCCTTGTTAGTACCACTTACATTTCCAGCCTTTTGTTGCCTCTGTCCCAACATGTTGCTGCCATCAATTTCAAAATGACCTTATTTTTTTCTTAAAATGGTACATTTTCTCAGTTTAAATTTCACTTTTGGAATTGGAGTTACCGACCATTTATAGTAAGATAGAATTTACTGGAATTTACTGCACTGTACTGCATTCTAAGGGTGTGTCTCTTTTCTGGTCACTTCCGGTGGGAATTATATTTCCTGACTACCTACCAGGGGGATCAGTGCACAGTTGATTCTGAGATACTGTGGATGGGAAAGAATACAGTGGCTGTGTCCTCCAATTTCAGGCAAGGCCATATTTTCCAGGCACATTAGCAGGAAGCTCAGAGAAGACAGCATTGACAGATTACTGGATATAGAGATGACCATCCTGAAGTGAGAGACAGTGTGAATCCCAGTTCCACTAATTGCATCCATCCTTCACTTGCGTCTTTTCCTTACATCTTACTCCCACCCACAGAAGTTTCAAGGAAAAGATGGAATAATTCAGACAAACCTACACTGTTACCGATCTCTGTTCAGTTTTGTTCATTATATTTTAGTCATCTGTGTCGTCTAGACAGGTGAATATCATAACAAAAGCCACTGCAGACTCCAGCTGTGCTTACATCATCAGAAACAGATGTCACCTGAGAAGATGGATTGGAAAAAAAGGATGTGTCATGTCTCTTAAAACATGTTTTCCCTGCTCCTCTGCCCTGGCATCTTTCTCTTGCATGTTATGTGGGCGGGACTAAGACGTGAAGGGAAGTGTGAGGTAAATGTGCAAGCAATTGGTGGAATTGGGATTCACCCCCTGAAATGTCAACTACAAGACTACACATCAAAGTGCTTTACGTATAGGACAGTAGCTATAAAAAGACATTAAATCATAAGAAATTGATTTCTCTGCCATAGCGGCTTAATTGTGCTGCGTGTGCATTGGAAGCATGAAGGTCACTATTTTCAGTGCGACTGCAGAGCAGGCTGAGACCGGCTCCAGCAGAAAGATGCATCCATGGTCAACCAGTCAAGAGGTGAACCTGATGTCCGTGAAGCCTTTAAACGCAGCACTAAAACATGGATTCCCTTAAAGAAAACCTGATGACATTAAATCACTATATTAACTGTCGCTTTATTTTTTATATTCTTCCCAATCTCCACAAATTTTCATTGAACTGCGTAGCCAGCAAACATTACTGGACCGGACCACTACCTTTATACTCTTGAACAGCCTGTAAACCCTGAATAACCTAGATAAAGATCAGCACTAAGAAGCGCACAGATACGCACCTTCAGGCGATTTGATCCAGTTATGTCGATGCCACCAGTACCGAGCTCTTCTTACATGCCATTTTTCACCTCGGAGATGAAGTCGGTCATCCTGCGTATCAGTTCAGCCAGTGGGCCTGCTGGCCGGGCAGTAAGCAGCTTAGCTGACTACCCCCGCTCCGCTTCAGATGGTCGGGTCCTCAGCCTCTGAGTGGCGGTACAGTCGGTGTTGCAGCAGCTGCCGGACGTATAGTCTGTCTGATGTTAATCACAGACGCTGATCCTCAGTGCGTGTCACAGTGATCATTAAGTTTAAATGTTACCTGTCGTTGCACTGGTGTTTTTTTTTTCCACAGCAGAGGTTGATATGACAAACAGCAGAAAGAGCACTGAAAACGTTACGCGTATTGACAGTAAAAAGGGAGATAACCCACCGACATTAGGGACCGTCATTAAAGTGCACAATAGTGCAATTTAATGTTTTACAAAAAAAAAATCAGTAGAATTGCTCAGGATGGTGACTCGAGTCTACCATGACTGTGGGTTGTATAATAACATTAAGCATTTATTACATTCAGATGAAAATGGCATGTTTGTCATCAGAAGGCACATTTCAATTGCATGAACCCTTTGTGTAGTTCTTAGACCCTTAGGAGCTCTTAGGTTCCTCTTTTTTGTATGTCCGCACTGCAGGAATTAAGAACTATAATGTTTTCAAGGACTTTTTTTTAGCTCCTACTCCAGAGCAGATACTCTTCCAGAACATTAGGAACCATGAGTGATGTATGTTTATGTTGATTCATCAAAAAAAAAAAAAAAAAAGTTAATAGTGTCCAGCTGTTGGCATAGAAAAAAAAAACTCACAAATTGACCAACACCAAAGTCCAGGCTGCTTAAGCAACTGAGAAAATTCAGAGAAATTTAGGGTGGCCTTTGGAGCCTCCCTGATAATAGCCAATGAGAACCAGCAGCTCGGGAAAATGTCACCAACCAGATGTTGCAGAATTTCAGGCCTCACAAATGTGGTAGCAAATCAAAACAAAACCAGCGCCGAAAGGAGCATTGACAAGACAGGCTAGTTGAATTATGCCAACAACATGGGTGTCCTTTTAATGTACTGCGCAAGACGTAACGTTACCACAATAGGGCCGACTATGAAAAGATGTGCACAACCAAGTCCTGTTTGATCACACAATTTTCTGTAGACATGCCTGTGGGCTCCCCTTAGTAAAGATTTCAAAATGATCTAGTGTGTCCTCAGCCCTAAATTTCCACTAGCTTTGTTGTTGAATGTTGTGTTGTGCATTTACAATGAGGGTGATACATGAATACTGTCCCTTTAAAAATGCAATAAAATTTATACAATGGATTTGACAGAACCAGGTTTCCCATGTTTAAATAGTTTTTGTAAATTAATACACTGTGTTTCTATGTTGTTGACCGTTTTTCCATTTCTTTTTAAAACCTTTTTATCCTCAACTTTATTTTTTCTCTCTAATTTGGTACTTTTGTTTTTGATCTTAGATACTGTTTGGACTTTCAGAAACTCTGATCTAACGCCAATTGGTCAATAAAATGAAAATTCTTTTATGTAATAGCACATATTTCTAGTGAAGTAAAAAAGAATAAAACAAAACATCAGTATGACATAGTCCTTAAGTTTATTACACTTTACAATGCCATCTTTTTATAATACAGAATTGTTCAGCCAAGGTACTATATGTACTTTACTAATATATTTCTTTTTGCATTTCCCCTGCTGCGGTCCATATTAACTAACAGTCTCTATAAGATATAAAGGACTTTATAAGGGCACCATAAAATATATACAGTACAGCATTAGGCTCTTAGCCTAAACATATGTGAGGTCTTCAGATTTACATTCAGTGATCAAATTATTGTATGTAGCAGTGAAAGAAATGTTTTGATTGAATTGTTAGCTTATTAACTTTCTTGGAGAGCATTAGGTGAGAGGATTGATACCCCTGCTAGTATGCTAGATATAAAACTATGACTAACAGACAGTAAAAAAAAAAAATCAGCTAACTATGGCTTGGCTATGTTCAGTGATTTGAAAAGTCTGCCTAGGTGCTGCTTAGAAATGTCTTATTATTTATCCTTATGAATTAGGGCTTACTAATTAAGAAGCCCGAATAACCCAATGCATCAGGACAAAATATAGTTCAACATGTAACTTCCCATAAAACCACAACTTGTAACTATCTGGCTTAAACAAACCAGCTCTTGGTATTATTTACTTAGCTTCAATGGTGCTGCATTTTGAATCTGTGAACAGAGCAAGGCAAACCGTTTCCTCTTGTTTCGGGTCTTTTTTGCTAAGCTACGCCAAATGCCTGCAGTATCTATATTCTCATCTAACTGCCAGCAAGAAAGCAAAATGTTGTATTTGTGTATTTACCAAAATGGTCCTCTAAGAAGCATCTAGGGTCAGAAAATATGTCAAAACCCAATAACAACGGAATAAGCACAGCTGTAGAGCCACATTCTATGTGACAAAATATGAATAAGTATTTCCTTCCATCAAGGAAACTGGAGAAACAGCCCTTTACAAAAATATTTAACAGTAATGCCATCCTTAAGTATGGTAACAACTTAATACAAAACAAAATCTCTGAATTGATGGATAGAATAGCAGGCACTGTGGCTACAATAAGGCTTCTCACTCAGCCTTCATTTGGTCCCTGACATCTGAAGGCAAAGTTTCAAACAGTGTTTCTTCCACTATAAGGCCACTGCGCTTCAAAGCACGACAGTAACCAAGCTCCTGTGGCAGGAGCTCAAAGTGGTTGCCTTTGAGCTCCAAGTATGTCAGTAGAGCTAGGTAGGAAATTTTTGGTGAGAGTATGGACAGCGAGTTCTTGCCAAGCTTTAGTGTTTTGAGCTTTTTGCAAAAGAAGAGCTCATCTGGTAAATTTTCGATTTTGTTACAGGTCACAGAGAAATACTGTAGACTCTGAAGGACTCCAATTTCAGGAGGGATGAATCGGATGTCATTGTTGGACAGGTCCAAGTAGCGCAGCTTGTTGCATAAGAACAGGTGAGAAGGCAATATCTCAATCTTGTTGTGGCTGAAGTAGAGGCGCTCTAGGCTGCCAAGCTTTTTGATATGCTCTGGGATGTACATGATGCCATTATACCAAAGTTTGAGGCAAGTGAGTTTTCGAAGATGCTGGAAGCTGATAATCTCCTCTATTGAGCGAATATTATTCTCCTTCAGGTCAAGCTCTTGCAGATTTGTCAGACTGAAGATTGCATGTGGGATGCGTTCCAGATCACAACGCACAAGCTCCAGCTCAATCAGATTGGTCATCTTTTTCAGGTTGTTGAGCATTACTAGCTTGGTGCCATCATTGTGTAAGTACAACCGCTGCAGGTGGCTGGAAACATCCACTATTGACTGGGGTATCTTGGTCAAATTGCTCTTAAGGGACAGAGTTTTTAAACACTTCATCTCCCGCAGTGACTCAAGAACTATATTCTTAGAGGCATCAGTGCTAAATGATCCCACCAGATAGAGCTCCTCTAAGTTGCGAAGACCGTACATCCAGTTTGGAAGTTCCCTGTTTTCATCGAACTTCACACGAAGCACTTTCAGGTTTTCTTTGAGGAAGGAGGTAGCTGATGTGTGCAGCTTTAAAGAGCATTGGTAAAGAGACAGCTCCTGAAGGTCTTCCAACTGAGAGATAGAGGCAGGGATGGTGACATTGTTGATGATCTCTAGCTTGAGTGACTGCAGCTCTGTCAACTCAAAGACAGTGTCAGGTAATCCAGGAAGCATGAAGAGTTGAAGTTCCAGTCTGTTGTTGGCATTAGTCTGGACTCTTTGACGCAATTTCTCTGCAGTCCACTCGTGGTTAAGGTTGAGCTGTTTTAGTTTGTTCTCACTGACCTCAGACAGAAAAACTGCAAATCTCTTCGAATATAGCGGGTCATACTGATCAATCATATGCAGCATGAAAGCAAAGTCATTCTTAACATCTGGGATGTCATTAATACCCGTTTCCTGTCGCACATACTCAAAGGAGTATTCCTTCAGTGAGCGGTAAAACAGCCAGTATAGAGTATAAAGGCATGTTAATCCATAGACAGCCACTAAGCACAGGTAACAGTAAGAAAGCTTAGAAAACAGATGAGCCATTGTGTGGTTACATTCAAACTCTTTATAGCCTGTCATGTCCTGGATCTGAACTTCACAACGTACTCTGTTCCGCACTTTATTCACTAGAGAACTATTATAGGCAATGATTAGGAGGAATTTAAACACCTTGAACACTGTCTGGCGAACATACATAAGGTAGAGGATGTCTCCTTCTTCAACATGCAAGCGGAACTTTTTTACCTTTTCAAAAAGAGCTTTAGCTTGTTCACCCTCTTTTTTGTCAAGAACACTTGCTGATGGTTTGTCAACTACAAGCTTTTCCGGGATGGACCGGAGAGACTGTGTCTTCTCCAATCTGCCTTCTCCAGGAGACAAAGCAATGTCAGAAGAACTATTTCTATGTTCCTTATCTTCAGGATTTTCTCCTGACACCTCTGACAAAGCTCGTGTGGTCCAGGGAGAGTCAAAGCACTTGCCAAGCATTGAGACAAAATGCTCTATTTTAGAGCTCGAGCCAGGAAATTTGAACCAAAAGTTGCTGCATACCATGAAAACTAAAGTGTGTATGAGAACCAAATAGGGAAAGTATTTGGCATACCAATGTAGAGCCTTCTCATAACACATCTGATTGATGAAACTGTACTGTTGAATATCCAGATTGGTTTTCAGGCCTCTCATTTCTTTGGGTGCAGCTGAAATATTGGTTTGCAGATGTAACAGTGACTTCAGTTCTGCTTGACTTGTGTTCTCCGAGGACGATATTCTCTGAGGAAGGCATATGATCTTGTCTTGCATTACCTAAAATGAAATGTAAAAAAACAAGACCATTTTGTAAAATAGCTTAAAAAAGGACATTCAGACACAACATTAGTCCCAGTTACCATCATCAGCACTGCAACTGACAAACTACAATGTCAGTCAGCTGACCCCTGATTAAGAGATTTTAAAGTGTGACATTATACCAGTGTAAAGAAACACACAAATGTGAAGTAGGCTGCAAAATAAAAGGCAAAGCTGCAACTTAGCAAACCTTTCTGACTTATCGCAAGTGTTCAACAAGCAATTGCTGCTTGATGAAAATTCAGCCACGTTAATCGTTTGTTTCCTTAAGACAGCTCAGAAACCCTAACAGCTTTTGAGGTTACAGTTTTTGGGGTTTATTCGGCAAGGCTATTGAAATATGTCCAGGCATGCATTCCTGGTGCATTACTTTCTAACATTTAATGCAGCGTTGCTACCATTTGCCTTGCAATCATCACAGTGAAAGATAATTACTGCCCTGATAACTTTTGGAATAGTAAAAACCTTACTGATGGTTTTGTAACCCTCTGTGTTGTGTTTAGGTTTATGATAAGCCTTGAAATATATCTGTTACTCAAATTCCTCACATTGTATTTCAATGTGAAGTCTATGAGTGCTTTTAATTTGAAAAAAAAAAAAAAAACAAGACAACCCCAACAACCCAGCTCCTTGCAGTTTTTTCACTCAGGGCTGTTTTTAGAATCAGTGCCAACAGAGAAATCTGTTTTGCTGAGTTTCTGGCCATGTATTAGAGATGGGTGATAAAGAAAAGCAAGTTTCAAGATAAGCATCAAGTATTATTTTTGACTATTCTGGATTGATTCATAAATACCAAAAATCAATTTTTCTAGGAACTTCAGTTAATAAGATTATCTTGACCAAGCTACGAACTCAAAACTCAACTGTGAGGGGTCAGTGTAGCATGTGCATGCTGTGCACTGTGTAGATACTACAGTATTCTTGTAGTACATCTTATGAAAGGCAGTTGCTTGGGATTTTTGGATTTCATTTTGGATTTGATGTCTTTGATGATAAAAATTAAGTTTATTGTCATTACTGCATTTCAAGAGTATAGTGCTTTCGACAACAGTGGTTTTGCACATTGTGCAAGTGGAATAAAAGCCAAATTATTCTGCCAGCTTTACTTTTTAATGGATCCGGAATCCCTACTGGACTCCATTAGTTTTATCTAGATATGCCTAATAACCTCTAGACGGTTTCTCCTACATGCCACAGACATCCAGGCTGCAGAAAGACACTCTGAGCCAACAGCCCAATTGCAATACAAATATTAAACACCCCAATACACACTGCACACTGGGAAGAATCATCAAATTAAAAGCACTCATAAACTTCACATTGACTTAATAACCATAATGGTTCATAAATCTACATTTTATTCTGAAATCTTTTTCATTCAGTTTGCTTCGTCTTTGCAACTGCCGCTCCCTCTACTTTTATCTGAGAACTGTTCCAGGAGTTCTTATTGTAAATAAAGTTACTTGAATTTGAACTTGATGCCTATATACAAGGTTTTACAGTAACCACATTATTACAGTTTATATAAAACTCTGGTTATCTGTGTAATTCAATTCCTTTGAGTAACCTAGAAAATATGCTGAATATTTACCACAAGTTGGTATTAGCACAAATGCCTTTGGTATTTACTCGTAATCTAAATAATGGGAAAAGTTGCTTCACTGTGTGATGCTAATAACAGGAAATGGGCACTTTAATTCTGTGGTGGCAGGCCTGGAGGGAAGACATTTTGTGCAGGCTCTTTAGCTGCCTGATAATTCGGCGTATTACATTATAACATGATCTGAAACTATCGCCGCATTTACTTGCAAACAAAGGGTGGAATACGAAATATAATAACTATAGTGAGGGCAGTGCAGTTGTGCTGTGGACATATCAGATCAAAATGCAGTCATGTCTGCTGAGGTCTCTAAAGAGCTGATATGCAGACCTGAACAACCTATGTAGCTCCCTGAATTTTTTTCTCAAAATCTACATGTAGGAACTATTAAGTCTACAATAAAGTAACTCCACCACACAGCATGTTATTAATACTCAGATTTATAAAGTAAACTTGGCTAAATAATTGTCCACTCAGTTTACCAACTATTAGCTCATGTCCAAACATAGTTATAGTGAGAGTAGGGAACAATGGCTGCTCCCTTTCTGATAAATATCCTGTTAACAGTTTTTAGAAAAATGTTTGGTATAATTTCTAAAAGTTTACAGTATAGAGTGTTACAGCAGCCAAAAACACCCCACTTCCACACAGAGAGAGAAGTCAAACATCAGACCACAGGCGTGTGGAATCTTGTTTTTACTAAAAAGGGCCTGGGTGGGTGAATGTTTCCACTAGTAAATACCCGAAGGCTTGAATGCTTCTTTTGCTCCACACAGTCCAGGTTGTAAAAGCAGCTGTAAAGGAGTGGTTCAGAGCTGGTTCCATAGGAGCCAGAGCAATAATGTTCCATCAGTGAGCCTCCAGGCGTGCCCTAGTGGATTCAGTTACTCTAGATTTTATATTAAAAAAAAAATCCTAGAGCGACTGCTTTTATCTTGTAAACATATTATAGTTCATGTCTCATGTTACATCAGCGTGCATTAGGTACATTTCCTCTGCACTTGCAAAGAGATGATTAATGTGGAACTACATTCCATTAGATAAAGGCAATGATTGTCCAGATGTCAGTTTGAGGCATTGTTACTGACCTGAAGAGTACATCCAAAGACACCAATCATGAGCATGACTACAGACAGGTAGTCGGTGAACACATCCCACCACGGCTTCAGGACTCTGAACGCTGGCTGCTGTTCAGAGAACTGCCGGAATTCCATCACAGGAATCATGGTGCCTGATACAAAAGAAAAGTAAATTAGCCCACATGACCTTGAGTCCATACAATGGGAAAATTTATTTGGCCATAGGGAAATGAAACAATGGCATGTATAAATTCACGCAATAAAGGATATTTCACTTTATAGATTCACATCAGTACCAACACAAGTTTGTACACCAAGTTTTCAGTTTCCATTCATTCCCTCAGGGTGGATGGAAATTTTTCAATTTACCTACACAAAAAAAATCACATTCCTGTCATACTGAAATGGTAAATGTCCTTAATACCTTCGGAGTATCAACATGTTATCATGCTGTTAACATTTAGCTTAAAGTCCCACAGCATCACCAGCATAGCTGTGTCATTCTGCATTTAAACTAATAGTCCTGTTTGAAAAAAACACACCCTTCTCATTAATTTGAATGGAGCCATTCTGTCAGTGCAGGGGGTCCCAGAGTAGAAGGCGTCAAAGCAGAGGTCCCTGGTACAACAATGCAGGGTCGTCCAGAAAAACAGAGGGGTCACATTTGGGTGTTGACTTTTAATGTATCTCACAAATTGGCTTTTTACAAAAAAAAAAAAAACACAATCCCAAAAAATCCCATCAGTCTCAGCTGTACTATATACATGACACATGCTAAACTGAGATGATGAACACAATCAGCACTACCATCATTGTTAGGATGTATATTAGCATCGTCACTGTCTGCATGTTGTCATTGTTATTTGGCTCCATTGTGCCTGATTGCTAACAGAGGTTCGTCACCTCTTGTCACAGAGGTGCTAGCATGGTTGCCTCTTGTTTGAAGGTTGGATTCACACAGGACATTCGCCCTGTGTTGAAACAATGCAAGGGGATGCACTGGGAGTGTTGTGTTGTTTCATGATTTGAGAATGGATTTATATATTGTAAGATTAATAGATACCACCCTAACATTACACAGTGATGTCTCTGGAGAGTTATCGTTGCCGCAGTTGTTTTACCTTTGGATGTGACAATCGTGAGGTACACAGCAGAAAGACGGAGTTGACAATACAAGGTAATCACCAGGAACGTGAGCGTTAAGGTATGTGATCACCTTGCTGGATGATTCCATGTTGCCTTGCAGAAAAAGTTGGACCACATCCAGCTTTTTTTTCTTCACAACACTGTGTGATTTTGGCAGAGTTCCTTGTTGTGCCGGTCGGCACCACATAATGCACTTCCCCATTTCAAAAGATTGAGAAGAGCTGGGTTTTCTCAGCGGAAGTCTGTCTTAACATGGCCTTGATGATGATAAATCCTCACTCAAAAAGCCAGTCTGCCTTTACCACTCTCCAGAGGGGCTACTATGAATCCTGAACTGTTTTACCTTGTTCTCTTTAGTATGAGCTCAGTGAAAAACAGAACCCAGTAAATACAGCATATTTCCCCAAATTGATGACCCCACTTGCTTTAACACTATATAAACATACATTACAAATCGAATTATTTAAAAGTCAGCAGCCCCTAAATAAGTGACTCATTTTGTAGAGGTTGCGAAAAGTGTTTGGACAATGACTTCATAGCCCAAGAAGCCCACTTGTTTATGAAGTGGCCTCACACAAAAAAAAAAAAAAAAACAGATGACGACTAACGAGTCCGAATTAAACCAGATCTCTTGCACACAGAACAGTCTTCAAGTTATTAATCTCTTAAAAACCACTCTGACAGGTGTAAAAAAGACTGGTCAATCGCTTAGGCTGCTTTCTGCTCCCTCTGCCCACCTTCTGTAAAGTGCTTATTACAGCTACCAGTATCCTGTTTCCAATATCAGTCTGCCAATCATTGGGATGCAGTGTCTCTCCAAAGACTTAATCAATGAAAATTATAATATGGACACTGATTTTTTAGTGCAACATCTCAATGTGCCTCTATAACAATGACTGTCGGATGTATTTAATGTGCTGGTGTAGTAAAAAAATACAAAAATGAAAAATATCATCTATGTGTGTAAAAGTCTAAACAGGTATACTGAACAATGGTCATGGGGCCATGGGGTCATAGGGGTGTTTTACCATCAGCAGCTCCACAATGCCAAAGAGACAGTTGCTGTCAACAGCTGAGTACAAACTGTAGTCTATTATTAATGGGTTTAGCTGTAAGGTATTGTTGAATTGGGTGCTAAAAGCCTATGGGCTTCTAGATAGAGCTTATCTTTAATAGTTCAAGAAGTACTTCACACAAAATGTCTTCATCGATTTTTCCATTCCACTGTCATAACAACAGGAAGGATGGAGAGTAGCCACTCAGGTGATGTTTACAACCAGCTGTCTAAATGATCGGTTCCACAGAAGTACAAATAACAACAACAACAACAAAAAAATCTAACTTAGCTCAAACATTTCAATTGAATTTTGTTCAGTGAAAAATGCTTTTTAAATGTAAAATAATCTTATTTTACCTATCTTTGCGCTAAAGAAACATTGCCTATATATAGGTGAGAGTACATGATACAGTAACTAAGTACCTGTAGCCATATACTGCCCATGAGTACAATTTTGACTACATGACATTTCTACTTTATGCTACTTATTTTCCTCTACATTTCAAGTGCTCGTTACTTCTCTTCAGTTCTTTTACAGCTTCACTTCCATTGCAGATTAAGATATTTCCACACCAAACATCATAACAGGAATTAACAAAGATTCCCACTCACACTTAAGTTGTGTCCTAACATATGGGCCTTTTCCATTATAAAGTTGTAGCACTACTTGGCTCTACTCAGTTTTGGTCATTCTCCATCACAATTGAATACCATCTCAAAGTGGGCACGGCGGCACAAAACTGCTGCGACCTCATTTATACTTGACACAAGCACATAAACAATGGAGGACATCGAGGTGATGATACCACCGGTCTGTGGCTTTTTGTCACACTCAAGGCAAAAGAAGAGAACCAGAGAAGGCTGCAGGCAGTGAGACAGAACACTGTTGAAAATAAATGGTGGGTTTGATTTTTATGTTGGACAAGGTCGCCCCAGGACTGGACGTCGCGCTCATGACTCTTTTAGTGACGTCACTCCCTGGCCAATCAGTGGCCCCCAGTCTGTTGATGTCATATTTTAGTATCGGCTTGGCTCGCTTGAAACCTCAGCCAAGGAGGTATTAAAAAAGTACCTGGTACCGGGTACTATCCCCTAATGGAAAACCCAAAAAACAGACTGGAGTGAAGTCGAGTAGAGCCAAGTAGTGCTAGTGGAAAACCCTCAATAGAGCTCTTTAGCGCCTGTAGTGTAGGTGATTGTTATCTTGCGCAGTGATAACTTAATTTAGTTTAAAGTCAGTATATTTTTATTAGGGGCGAGACAAGGAGTGATGAGGAAAACTGCAGCATAGATTGTGCCCGGTTCAGGGTGATTACCAAAAACAAAACAAAAAAACAAAAAAAAAAGTAAGGCTCCTAGTACTTAGCCTTTTTCTGAAATGTATATATGTTCATGACCTTTTAGCCAGTAGTTTTAATACTGATCAATGGTGAAGGGGTTGGGAACTTCTTTCAGAAAAGATAAGTTCAACTTTATAAAGTAGTTCAAACTGGCTGCACCTCAACTAGCTCCAACATTAAAATGCTAGTTATATGACAGTAAAAATAATCTTGCACTAGTATTCTAACATACTTAAGATAGCTTTCCAGTTTAATAATGTACTTATACTGTTACTATCTTTAACATACAGATCTTTTATTTGTACCAGAATATTTTTGTATTGTGGTATTACAACATTTTTTTAGCGTAAACAGATTATCAATACTGCTTACAGTAGTGTTCTGATGAATTGTACAGAACTGCAGGGTAGGGAAAAGAATATTTTAGTGTTGAGGTACCTCAAACAAAATCCTTCATGGTTTTAAAGCAGTACTCCATCCATTTAATATAGAATAGAATTTAAAATCCTTCTTCTCACATACAAATCCCTTCATAATCAAGCTCCTTCATACCTTAAAGACCTCATAGTACCATATTATCCCAATAGACCACTTCGCTCTCAGAGTGCAGGCCTACTTGTGGTTCCCAGAGTTCTCAAAAGCAGAATGGGAGGCAGAGCCTTTAGCTATCAAGCTCCTCTCCTGTGGAACCAGCTCTCAGCCTGGGTTCAGGAGGCAGACACTCTCTGTACTTTTAAGGCTAGACTTAAAACCTTCCTCTTTGACAAAGCATATAGTTAGGGCTGGCTTCAGGCAACCCTGAACCATCCCTTAGTTAGTTATGCTGCTATAGGCCTAGACTGCCCGAGGACCATCGGTGCACTGAGCTCCCCTACCCTAACCCCCCCCTTCCCTTCCCCTCCTCTCTCTTCTCTCCTCCCACCTCATGTATATTCCACCATTGAATGTTACTAACCTTGTGCTCTCTCTCTCCCCTAGTTTGTGCTCTCTCCCTCTCTCTCTGTTCTCTCTGTACCTTCTGCAGGTGTCCCTGGTCCTGGAGCTGTTTATCGCTGATGTGCAGTTACTGGCCCCACCACCTTGCAGTGTCTATTTGTTGTTTATTGTTGCTGTTCTTTTCTCTCTGCTCTATCCACTCACCCCAACCGGTCGAGGCAGATGCCCGCCCAAACTGAGCCCGGTTCTGCTGGAGGTTTTTTTTTCTTCCGTTAAAGGGAGTTTTTTCCTCTCCACTGTCGCCAAGTGCTTGCTCATAAGGGAATTGCTGGGTTTTTAGTTTTAGTTTTTGTAAAGTGCCTTGAGATGATTTGTATTGTGATTTGGCGCTATACAAATAAAATTGAATTGAATTGAATTGAATTGAATTTAATATTGTGCTCCCATAAAAAAGGGAAACCCACAAGACATAGTTCTTTAAAAGGACATCAAAATCCAAAAGGTCAAATAGTCAACTTTTAGTAAATCTCCAAAAACACTAGAGCCCACATTTCCCATAACGCAAACCTGAATTGTCTTTCATTATAGAGCCTTCCTCTTCCTATATGCCAACTTCTTTTAAATCACACACCTCTGATTTTAAATGCAGGCTTCTTATTCTGAGCTGAACGAATTACCCCTAACTACAACATCAACTTAAGTTCATACTCAAAATAGGTGGAGTGTCTCTTTAAGGCCAGGACAGGAACCCCAGGGAACATTTCTCTAATCAAATCTGTTTACATGGCTGGACACCAAAAACGATCCGTAGAAAAACAAGTTGTTTTATTGTAATATGTACAATGCTCCTGTGATGGACTGGTGACCTGTCCAGGGTGTACCCCTGCCTTCCACCCGAAAGAGAGCTGGGATAGGCTCCAGCAGATCCCCGTGAGCCTGGTTAAGGACTAAGCGGGTACAGGAAATGGATGGATGGATGGATGTACAACGCCGTTACTTTTTTCAAATATAGAGTGAATTCAAGAAACAAAATAAATAATAAGAGAAAGGAGAGGGAGCTTGTGTCTCCAGTGGATGCGTCAGTCATTCAGTTGAGCTGACCAGGTCATATCCTTGTCCCGTCCCAACAGGAAATTTGTCTGAATCCCAGCTATCTAAAAACAGACTTGTTTGGAACACACCCAGCCCCTGGCATACAAAACTTCTGTCTGGTTAAGGATGTGGAAAAAAACTACCCGCATTGCAGGAACAAAGAAATCATCTTGGGTGTTTTCAATAAGGCGCACTTTTATAGACTTTACAGTAGAGCTCCTGAAAAAAAGTGCTTATACAGCCTGAAGAGAGGTGATTCATCCAGCGGTCCGCACAAATCATCATCAAGTCAGTGTTAGAGCTTGAGTCCGACCTTAAGATTTATGAGGGTAAATTTCGAGGGCGCACTTTTCCATAACTGAGAATTAAACGCGGCGTCAAAGACTCTTAGACACATACTAACGCATATTATCAATTACATAACCAGGTAAAGCAACGGTATACCCTCAGCTCGAACTACTTGAAACGCTGTGCCGACTGCGGATTACATAATTTCACTCACACATATACACTGTAAAATGCTGTGTATCCTACTGTATAAAGCTATCACAGTGGTGGATTACCTTGTTTTCGGTGAGTCCTGGACTTGCGGATCTAAGTGGTCGCCTTTCATGCGATGAGGTGTTGAGATCATGTGGCGCTCGGGTCTCTTTGTTTTGTGTCCGCCAACCTCTCCGGATCCTGGGCCAGACCATGCAGACATGTACCGCCAGCCACAGGGGCGTGGACTTCGGAAGAAACCCAGGCAGTCACTTTGCTCTTTGTGATGTGTGCTCATGAGACAGCCGGAGGGGGGTGGGTGGGGTGTGGACAAAACAGCAGCAACTCTCCCAAAAACAACAACAGCTGTAGCAGCGGCAGCAGCATTGAAGCTGCATAATTTATGATATCTTGTTTTGCCTTTTTATCCTGATGAACTAAATAATCTTGACAAGTTCAGGTGAAAAGTTTACTCACATCCATTAACATGCACCAGTCCAACAATGTAGGTCAAATTCTTTTATTCAAAATGCTAAAAGTATTGTCATCACCATGTATCAAAAGTAGAAGGGTTTATTCTGCACAGAAACGGTGCCCCTATCCATCCATCCATTATCTACTGCTTATTCCTGCTATCCAGGGTTGCCATATTATTATAAATTTCATAAGTAAAGTGAAGAGTTCATAAGTGAATTCATACTATGTATTTACTAAAGCACAGTTCTGAGCTCTTTATATGTAGCTCTAATCCACTATCATTTGCGGGAAAGTATTGTTTTATACCAGTGCTTTTATTTGATCAGTTTAGTAAGTAGTTAATCTGCACAATAACAATGATTACTATCCAATAACTAAAATAAAATAATGGTTCAATAATACTAATAACAATAATAATCAAATTTATTATATAACATATAATATCCCATTTAGGAATAACATACAATATTCTGACTCTATTTTGTATTTTTTTTACTTACTTTTCTTAAGTCAGATTTGGAATGCAGGACTTTTATTTCAAACAGTCTTTGTGGTATTTTTGAGTATTTCTTCTGTTTGTTACATCAACATCCAGTGGTGGACGTAAGGTGGAAATGTTCAGATTACCTACTTATGTGAACTACATTACAGTATTAACCTGTAAATCGTGCTCCTCATGCAGATCATCTATTCAAATAGACACATTTGTTTTTATTTTTTATTCAAAACTTTCTTTACATTTTGCCCTTTTGGGGAAATATTTTAATTGAATAAAACCTTCTGAGATGAAAATCACTCTTTGGTGCAAACAACTCATACAACACTCATACAATGTCTTTAATATACTCAAACAAATTTTCAATATCAAAACCAGAAAACCAGTGCCTGTGAAATAAATGTAGCCGAGTAAAAAGCAAAACATTTTTATTGGATATGTAGAGAAGCAAAGAATAAAATAGCAGCAAATGCAGGTAGTCAGGAAAATTCAAGTGCTTATGTACAGTACTTGAGTAAATGTAATTAGACTACCTTTCACTGGTGCCATATAGTTGATATGGCTGATATTGCCATCTCCTAAATAGGTTTTATATAATGTTGGGAATTACTTGCTCCTTACACTTTCCACATCGGCTCCCTCTGCAGGAAGGCTTTCAAGGTATTTTGAACACTGTCTGCTTTTACAGCTGTTTGGGACGATCACACTAACAGCTATTACAAAGGCTGGGATTTGAAGATTTCCTCTATATCCCACTAGACAGAAAGATAGTGCGGCCCTATTGTATTATTAATGTAAAATGTTAGATTGCTGTTGGGAAATTGTATTTTGCTTTACGTCTCCTTAATAACATCCCGTACCACTTTAAATGTGATGTAGTACAGATGCACCCTGATGCAATACAGATCCTCATGTTGAGGAGCAGTAACTCAGTGAACCACTCTCCACTGTACCAGCACACAATACATGTACTTTAATCAGAAGTAAATGCTCACACAATGCAATAAAGTTAATTTTCTGAATTCTCAAAATGCTCCAGAGAGGCTTACTTTATGGTTAATTTGTAGGCTGATCTTTGTTATTCTGTTCAGCTGTAATGTGCTGTAGTGAGACATGTTCAATATTTGGCCCATTCCTTTTATACTTTTATACTACTTACTCCCTAAACGTCTGTACTTAGTTGGGCAGGTAGGTAAACAGTTCTTCAGTTTACACTGGTGTAATGATGGTACTGTCCTCTAAGAGTGGCAGCACACCATTCTTTTCAAAAAGGGTATCTTTTGTTTGCATATTTCTCAAACTGGACCGTTTAGTAACTGCACTTAGAAATAGTTGTCCCTTATCAAAAAAACAAAAACAAAAAAAAAAAAAAATAGATAACATTATGGGACTCTACTGATTGCAGGTTACTGTCCTGTAAAGAAATGTTTTGAACTCTTAAAATGTCAGGGTACAGGATGCTGTTGCCTATGTTGCTTATGTAAGCGCCTGTATGAATATTATTGTGATGGTGTACAGGGATAAAACTTTCAGTATGGTCCACTTTGCAAAAATCTGAAATACCCTCCTGACAATATGTCAAAATAATCTGACATTGTTGAATATTACAACAATGTTTATACCCAAACTCATTATAAAAGAACTTCAAGTTCACACCAACAATTTATAAAACGAAACAGAGATTAAGAACATTTTCTTTTGCATACAGTGCATCTTCATAAACTATGCCACAATTGTCTTTCTGATATAACTATTCAAAAGAAGCTGATAAAAAATTTTGTACAAATTGTATTTTAGTCATAGTTGATGAAATAAAGGCTATCTTCAGATTCTGGGGAAAATACCAAACAAAAACACACAAACACAAAAATGCATAAAAAATGCAAGGGGTGTTTGTCATTACAACAACATTGGAAGTTATCTAGTACCAGAATGGATTCTGCCCACGTGATTTGCTTCATCTTGCAGTCTGCTTGACTTGACAGACACGTCCACACTTACTTGGGTTTGATATTGCAGTTGGAATAAGATGAGAAACTGCACCTGGTTAAAACACAAACACACGCACAATAAGCAATTAACATGGAAGATTACTTATCTAAATCATATTTTTTAAAACTGCAAAACATTAGTGAACATCCCTAACCAAATGGTCCACCCAGCCCCGGGCCAATGCTGCCTTCAGAGTCCCATCTAGAAAGCCCATGACCGCTGGGTAGTACCAAGAGGAAACAATGTATTCATTTTGAGGTACTTTCTCAGTAGGTGGTGTTGACTTCGACTTGGTCTAAACAGCGAAACTTCACAAATGTATTATTGTAACGAGTTAAAAGATGACAAAATAAACGGTTACGTCATATATATTAAATCTGACATCAGCTGTGGAGGAAATACCAATAATACAAACTAATTTGGAAACTTAATGCCTACCTACTCCTTTTTACTATGACAAAACAACCAATGAACCACTTGTTTTGCCGGTTTTTCTCCATTGTCTGTACCCTTACAAATAACATCAATTACAAGTTTTAACATGCTAATTTCCGATACCAGTAAAGGCAGCAGGACAAACTCTGACCTCTCTCCCAGCAGGCTGAAGCTCTCGTTGGGCAGTAGCTACACTGTGTGTCGATAAGTAAGTTGTGCTGGCTCACTTATAGTGGCGTCTTTCACTACATGGTACGTGTTTCGAAAAAGACCGGTGGCAGATGTCACCATTGAAACTAAAGGTAAAACGGGACAGTCAGTCCGCTTACAAGTCACAACTAAATTCGCTAGAATTAGCTACAGCTAGCCAGAATTTGCTGTCTGGTGCATCGGATACACTGGTGCCCTCGTCATATATGATGACGCCGTGTGTTTCCCGTAGCTACGGCAACTCTTGAGGGTCTCGAGGAGAAGCCGCAGCTTTCTTCGCGAAAATAATTATTTTTTGTCTTTCATGTCCCTCTCCAACCATAACCATCTGGGTTAAGTGGACGAGACTATCGCAGTTAAAAAAAAAAGAGGAGACGAGCAAAAGGAAAATACCTAGCCTACTGTTTGAGCTACAGGTTTATGATGTAACAGTGAATAACTCTTCTCATTCCAAAAACACGAGAACTAACATGGACATGATGTGTGGCATACGTTGCTAGGTAATGTGGGAGGGCAGCCTATAGGTATAAATGAGCAGATTAGTTTAGTCCTATCTGATGATCCTAGTGTATGCTACACTCCGGGAGAATCAGCGACATGTTTAGGTGTTTGTTCCTGCTCAGGCATCATGGCAAGTGTGTCAGACAACTTCAACCTTTCACATCGATAGAGGCTTCTCATCATGTAAATTAGTGGTCTCCAATTCCACTCCTTAACTGCCACTGGATGACACTGTCTCTTCATTGTAAAGTCACTTACGTCACCTTCCTTCACAGAGACCGTCAATCCACTTCCAAACTAAAAGAGCGTGAATAGTGTTCGAACTCCTGCGTAATTACAACTGTACCGTAGGTAGTCACAGAATTTGCGGCACTTCATTTGCTGTCCATAAATTACATATGAAATGCATATTGGTGTTGGGATTCTCAACCGGACAAATCGGGGGTATGACGTGAGAGCGTGTGAACTGGTTGAATTGCGTGACACTTAGGGTGAATGCGTGAGACTTGATAGCCCTGTGTATTTAATTTTGCCCTGAAGTGTATCATGCGGTCACCAGATAAAGCAGTCGCTAGTAGATCTGAAACACTAGCGTTAGCTAACACCAAACTCTTAACAACATGCATCTTTCCTTGGGCCTTTTCAGTAAAAATAAATAAATAAATAAATGGCGACAGTATATCAGAAAGTGGGAATAGTCCCCAGTAGTGTTTAATCTATGAGTAACTACTGCCATTGCTATTGTCAGGAAAGCGCTACATGTAGCTGGAGCTGGACAGACTGTTGGCACATTGTCGCCATCTGCTGTTGCTGCTTAATTACTATGAATTACTGAAAATAGCTATGTAACGTTTTTCCATAACCAAAGGTAAGTACGTAAAACGTTATCTTTGAGGCTCTATAATTTGCAAAATTAAATGACCTAAATAGTTAATCTGTTATTCTCTTTACTGATTCATTTTCTGTCATGTAACACATTCAATTGGGTATGAAGCCATGGAATTAGTCCCCACAGCTAAGGCAAAAATAGTGCATCTATGCAGTAGTTGTTCTTTTAATAGCAAGTGTTATTGTTTTCAACAATCACTCTCTTACTATCTCATCTTTTTCAGGTGGTCTTATGCTTCTTACATTTCCAGACTCACTATCTAAGAATTAATCATTAACAAGTGTGACAGAGAAGAGTTATAAAGTCAAATCATTTTCATTGTGTTTTTCAGTTTTCTCGTTGTGCAGCATGAACATAGCACGACAAGTCCTGAATCATTCCAGGTTGGCATATCATTCAGTTAATGTAAACAGCAAAAGAAGGTTTTTTACTTCACAGGTAAGTACACCTCAAAAATCTCTGAATTCTGCTTCTCTGCCTAATGTTTGCTTGGTAATTAACTGGCTGACAGGACTTTGCATAAAACAGACAAGCACAGTTTTGTTAATGTATTGCCAGATAATACATTTGATTTACACTGATTAACCACAACAATAAAATTACTGTCAGATAAGGTGAATAACACTTATATTGTTACAATGCCACCTGTCAAGAGGTGGGATATATTAAGCAGTGAGCCATCTTGATGTTTATGTGATGGAAGCAGGGGAAATGAGCAAGTGAGGATCTGGGCAACTCCAACAAGAGCCAAACTATAATGGTTAGAGCACATTCAGAGCATCTTGGGGTGGGGAGAGGCCCCAACCTACAGCTCACAACTTACAGAACTTTCAGGATCTACTGCTACTGTTTTGATGTTGGATGCCAGAAGACAAGTTCTGAAGGTCAGAGATGTTCTGGCAGCATGAGGGTGACCCAGACAATATTAGACAGGTGGTATTGTGGCTGAGCACCCTGTATTTCCCTTATGGCCTCCTGGTAGCTGTTAAGTTGTGAAGTATTATAATGTGACTGAGAAAGTAAAAAGATGTTCAGTTAGAGAATGACATCATTTTTTTTGTTTTTTAAAGCATATAATGATGTCACGGCACACTCATTCAAAAAGAATTGAGGGACTCGACAAAAATGTCTGGTAAGTGGAGGAATAAAACATTGTGCTTTAATGTCATAGCAAGACATTATTTCTGTTCTCAGACCTCTGATCAAGTTTCCATTGACCTCTGATCAAGTTTCCATTTTTGCCATTACAAGTTAGCCAGATTTGTAAGGTTAGACAAGAGCAAAGTGAGTCTGCCAAGTAAGATCTAGAACACAGTAGCATTTTATGATTTATGCTAAGAAATATTTAGTTTTAATTCTGTCGTTTATTCATTCATTTATACAATTTAAAGGAAGCTGGGGAGACTTATTATCATTCTATTGATAACATCAGATCCCGGTCATTATATTGTTACCAAGACATGGTCAAATGTGCTTGCAAGAAAAAAAAGTAGCTGTTAGTTAAAGTTGATATTAAACCCTAGCATCATATGGTTGTATTGTTTTTGTAGTGTTTTTAAGGTTTTCAACGTATCATGGCCCAATCCCTGCATAACATGCAGATTAGAGCCTGTGTGGATTAATTTTGAAAATATTTTGTGGCTGTGTCACTCTTTGTCCTTTGGTCAGAACCACTCTGTGAACCTCGTTCTGGTTTGCTTCTTTGTCAATTTAGGGTGGCTTTTACTTCAGTGGCAGCAGACCCTTCCATTGTTAATCTGGGCCAAGGATTTCCAGACATCTCTCCACCATCTTATATCAAGGAAGCACTAGCAAAGGCTGCATCAGTGGACAAGATGAACCAGTACACCAGGGGCTTTGTAAGACTGGTTCACTGTAGTAACAGTGATTTATGGTAGATTACGAAAAAAAGTGAATTCATTTTGATTCCTGGTTATAAAGATTGAGACTAGGATTAAAGTCATTAATTCTGCATAGTGTGACATTTAATGAACATGTAAGATTATTATTTATTGGTACCTTCATGAGGTAAACACTGACATTTAATTCAATCAAATTTCACATTTCACTATATGTACTGTTTTATTTCTCAATGCTGTCTTGTGTTGATTTTAAAGGGTCATCCATCTCTGGTGAAGGCCCTTTCTCAGGTTTATGGGAAAATTTATGGACGTCAGATTGACCACTTCAAAGAAATCTTGGTCACAGTAGGAGGTTATGGTTCCTTATTCAGTACCATCCAAGCACTGGTGGATGAGGGAGACGAGGTAAGGACATTCCTTTTTTACTGGGTCATAGAAAGATGTTTATATTCAACTACATTTGTTTGTTTCTTCAACCAGGTCATCATCATAGAACCTTTCTTTGATTGCTATGTACCAATGGTACAAATGGCAGGAGCCAAGCCTGTGTTGATTCCGTTACGCCTTGTAAGTTCATTATGATGGTGCTCATGTTTGACATACATGTTATATATACAGTATTGTTCAAAATAATAGCAGTACAATGTGACTAACCAGAATAATCCAGGTTTTTAGTATATTTATTATTGCTACATGGCAAACAAGTTACCAACAAACAAGCAAGACCCAGCATTCATGATATGCACGCTCTTAAGGCTGTGCAATTGGGCAATTAGTTGAAAGGGGTGTGTTCAAAAAAATAGCAGTGTCTGCTGTTGACTGCACCAATCCAAAACTATTTTGTACAAACGTTTTTGTTTCTAGGATTTAGCAATCCTGTGAATCACTAAACTAATATTTAGTTGTATGACCACAGTTTTTTATAACTACTTCACATCTGTGTGGCATGGAGTCAACCAACTTGTGGCACCTTTCAGCTGTTATTCTTTAACAACATTCCACAATTCATTTACATTTCTTGGTTTTGCTTCAGAAACAACATTTTTGATATCACCCCACAAGTTCTCGATTGGATTAAGGTCCGGGGATTGGGCTGGCCACACCATAACATTAATTTTGTTGGTTTGGAACCAAGACTTTGCTCGTTTACTAGTGTGTTTGGGGTCATTGTCTTGTTGAAACAACCATTTCAAGGGCATGTCCTCTTCAGCATAAGACAACATGACCTCTTCAAGTATTTTGACATATGCAAACTGATCCATGATCCCTGGTATGTGATAAATAGGCCCAACACCATAGTAGGAGAAACATACCCATATCATGATGCTTGCACCACCATGCTTCACTGTCTTCACTGTGTACTGTGGCTTGAATTCAGAGTTTGGGGGTCGTCTCACAAACTCTATGGCCCTTGGACCCAAAAAGAACAATTTTACTCTCATCAGTCCACAAAATGTTCCTCCATTTCTCTTTAGGCCAGTTGATGTGTTCTTTGGCAAATTGTAACCTCTTCTGCACATACCTTTTTTTAAACAGAGGGACTTTGCAGGGGATTCTTGAAAATAGATTAGCTTCACACGGACGTCTTCTAACTGTCACAGTACTTACAGGTAACTCCAGACTGTCTTTGATCACCCTGGAGGTGATCATTGGCTGAGCCTTTGTCATTCTGGATATTCTTCGATCCATTTTGATGGTTGTCTTCCATTTTCTTCCACGTCTCTCTGGTTTTGCCCTCCATTTCAAGACATTGGAGATCATTTTAGCTGAACAGCCTATAATTTTTTGCACCTCTTTATAGGTTTTCCCCTCTCCAATCAATTTTTTAATCAAAGTACGCTGTTCTTCTGAACAATGTCTTGAATGACCCATTTTCCTCAGGCTTTCAAATGCATGTTCAAGAAGTGCTGGCTTCATCCTTAAATAGGGGCCACCTGATTCACACCTGTTTTTTCTCAAAATTGATGACCTCACTGATTGAATGCCACACTGCTATTTTTTTTAACACACCCCTTTCAATTAATTGCCCAATTGCACAGCCTTAAGAGCGTGCATATCATGAATGCTGGGTCTTGTTTGTTTTCTGAGAATCTACTGCACCTACTGGTAACTTGTTTGCCATGTAGCAATAAAAAATATACTAAAAACCCGGATTATTCTGGTTAGTCACATTGTACTGCTATTATTTTGAACAATACTAGTACAGCATTTAGTTTGCTTACTGCTGAAAAGGATCAGTGTATTTTAGGGCTTACGACACAAAATATGTTCTGCAATATTTTAGAAGTCAGGAAAGAAGACAATCACAAGTGCTGACTGGTTTCTTGATCCAGATGAGCTTTCCAGTAAGTTCACCTCTAAGACAAAGGCCATCATCATGAACACACCCAACAATCCTATTGGGAAGGTAAGTAGAGATCGCAGTCATCACTCAGTTTGTTTGAGAAATGATAAAAAATGTAAAAAATTAGTGCTTTCAATAGTTCCTGCCCTTTTTCTGCAGGTTTTCACCAGAGATGAGCTGCAGATGATTGCTGACCTCTGTATTAAACATGACACTCTATGCTTCAGTGATGAGGTTTATGAATGGCTTGTCTATAAGAGACAACAGCACATAAAAATCGGTATGGTTTTAACTCAACATATTTTGTATTTAATAGACTCTCCTCCATCTACAGGAATAGAAAACTCATGCCATGACACTTGATTTTTAATTCCAGTCTCACTAGAAGGTGGCACAGCAAAATGCATTTGTGTTGTCAAGATAACTGGGCACATACTAGCTAGTTGTTAACATGCTAACCTCAGCCAGATACATTCCACCAAAGTAGCTGGCTTTTTAAGCTACCTCAGTCACTAACTGGACAAAAAATAAATCTACAGTTTACCTAAGATATGCATTTGTAACATACTAAAAATATACTTTAACCTTACCTACGTGAACATTATATTACAATAAATTGATTTCAATCTAGTTATTAAAATTAGTATGGTTGTGGCCTGACACTGCCTCACCCTACCCTGATTTTGTACACACAAGCAGTTAATACAAAAAATTCAGTTTTTGATGTGACATTGTCTTCTTGTCTTCTTCATAAAATATTGATACTGGTCTTACACCTAAAGGATAAATAGCACTCTAGCCTTATTTAGACATACATTTCAATTTTCAGAGTTTTAAAATAGCTTTTCTTTGTAGCCACTCTGCCTGGAATGTGGGAAAGGACCATCACTATCGGCAGCGCTGGAAAAACATTTAGCGTTACTGGATGGAAGGTGAGGAATCAGTGGATTTATAACACAATTTCTAATATTCAACAATTAATTCATGTGCATTATGTAATAGAAGTTTTTTCTTTAGCTTGGCTGGTCAATAGGACCTGAGCACTTGATAAAGCATCTTCAGACGGTCATGCAGAATACTCTGTACACCTGCCCGACACCTTTACAGGCAAGTCTGCAAAAGCTTTTCATACTCAGGGCTACATGAATTACATTAAAAACATCTGGTTTTACTGCTGTTCTGAAGCATGTCTGTTTCTCTTCAGGAGGCTGTGGCACAAGGTTTGCTCCAGAATGTTGAGCTGATGGGTAAGCCTGAATGCTACTTCTCCTCATTGGCAGAAGAGCTTGAGGGCAAGAGAGACCGCATGGCTGCCATCATGCAGGAGGCTGGTATGATTCCTGTCATCCCAGAGGGAGGGTACTTCATGCTAGTGGACGTCACATCTCTCAGTGAGTTACTGCACATCACTCGTAAATTTACACTGGTGTTATTTGCAATTGCAATTACTGTGGACATGTATACTATTAGTTTTTTTTTTTTTTTTTCATTCTAACACTAAACACTAGTAATATCAGTAATGATACAGAAACAAGAAAGGGAGGACGCACATTAACATCAATCAAACACATTTGTTCTTGGATATACCCTTAATATTTACAAATAATTTACTTCTGAAAATATAAGATGGCGATTATCATTATGATAAATTTAGAAACTTGGAATGCTAAAATCCTTTTTATTTTACCAATTTGAAATTAGGGTTAGGCACCAAAAATACTGGTGAATACTACTGAATATTTTTTTGCCTCTGTTCATTTTAGATCAGGACCTGTCACATATGACTGATGATGAAGCCTATGATTACAAGTTTGTGAAGTGGATGATTAAAGAAAAGGTAAATGAATTACTCTACTGCGTTTACTTATAACATTCTTGCACTCACATTGCAGCAACCTTTCTACTGGTCTTCTTACTCTGTTAATCTATACCACAGAAACTGGCAGCTATCCCAGTCACAGCATTTGTTGGAGATGAGTCCAAAAAGCAGTTTGAGAAATATATTCGCCTTTGCTTCATTAAGGTAAATAGAGAACTGTCTGTTACAAAGCAAAAACAGCACATCTAAAATCATCTACTGACTATAGAAAATTGCCTTTCTATTAACAGCAAGATAGTACTCTGGATGCAGCAGAGAACATCTTGAAAAACTGGAGAAAGATTTAATGGGGCTGGAAACTTCAACACAGTTTCAGGGTGGAGGAAAACTGGTCAAACTGAAGGAGTGGGACTTGACTGGAGCACTGCGCACAACATGGAAATTAGTCAACTGGTATTAGTAAAATGGTTATGGTGTCGCCATATTTGGACCTGCCTTCTTCTTCTTCTTTCAGCTGCTCCAATACTTCGATCAATGTCGTGTTTTAAATAAGATCCCAAGTCAAAAGGATTAAAATGACCTGAAAACAATAAATGCTATTGACTGTACTGAGTTTGTTGTTTCATGCTATTGTTTTTCTTACACCTATCCCCCTTTACTCATTGCTTGCATGCTACTATGTCAATGCCCCAATACTCAGACATTCAAAAGTATGATGTTGCAAGAAAATAGGGCAAAATAATATTTTGATATTGTAAACCATGATAAAATGGCCTTAAGAAAAACTAAAATAATGAAATGAAAATTACACATGCCATTATCTTTGTTTTTTTTAACTTCATCAGTAAAAAAGCAGCACTTACAAACTTACTTAAAGGTTTGACAAATTCAATAGAGTTTTTTAATCCAATTAAAATTCAGAGATATTTAGAAAATTTGGATTTATGGATATGGTATTTGCCTAATAAGTGTATCAATACTACAATAATTGTATAATTAGTTTGATTTGCAAACTAAACCTCCAGTTTTCACCAGAATGCTTTGATTTGTGTTGTGCCCTCTCAACAAAAATCCCATGTGTTACTGATATCTGCTAATCTTTAAATATGATATTTGGTACGATATATATTGTGTAAATTTTCCATTTTACTTTTGTTCTCTTTATTTGGAATAATACAACTCTAAGGTAGAAGCCATGTTTTTTCTATTTAATATTACAGAAATATTCCACACAAATTTTCCACTTGGTTTGTGGAGTAATTTTGTTTCGTAATAAAAAAAAATTACTTACCTTTTAAACATGCCATTGTGTTTTTTTTTTTAGTATGTTAAACGATGCTCCGTGAAGTGTGGTTGCGAATCGCCTTTGAAGAAGTGCGAGTGAGTGCACAGCTTTATACATGGGGGTCGGGGAGTTGAGTTTGATGCAGACAAAACAAGATGTGTTAATTTTACATGTATCAGCCACGTGACACTGTTGTTCACAAAACGTAAGCGGCGGAGGCATATTTAAATATCGAGTGTGGTCCTCGTCCTGTGTGTACTACTACCAAGTGAAGTCAGGTAAGGTAGCTGCTTTTAGCGCTAACCGTAATGTTAGCTAACAGTAGCTAACAATGTGCAACAATTCACTGCGTCGAACACAGAGAAGTCTCGATTACTGTATCAAGAATGTGTATGAATTAACTGTGTATTTTTGTTGTTGTTAGTGTATCGTAAAATGTCGATTAGTCTATAGTAAACAGGATTAACGTTAGCAACAGGTGAGATGTCAAAATGTAGGATTAATCATCCGTCTGACTGAAGCACTCCCTAACATCTCATTACTGTGTTTCATCTTTGTTTATTAAAGTAGATAATTGCGTAAAAGATAGGATTTTATGTCACCATAAACTTTCAGTTGATCTAGGTTAACGCTAAATTCGTTTGGACAATATTTATGCTTTTTAGTTTTTCTACGACATCAATGTTGTTGGCATACACAAATCAGTGGTGTGGAAACATATTAGACTTTGCTAATAGTCCTGAACAACAGGAAACTAACCTAGTGCTTAACTCAATATGTCACCCACATTGCTGACCCGTTGAGACTGATTTTAATATTGACTCTCCTTATGATGTGATGTTCTAGTGATCTTTGTTTAAGAAGTCTTCCTTTCGTTTTTTTTTTTTTTTCAATGGGCTAATACTCCAAGGGTCAAATACCTAGACACTTATTGTGTATATTTATTAGGCTGCATTATGTATGGAGATACAAACTGTCTGAGTTCAGCACAAAACATTTCCAGGAGCTGGTCTTTAAGACTTTTAACACCCACACAGGTGTTTCACTCCTTCATGTTAAATTTACGGTGGCCGACAAGGGCAAACGCGCTGCAAAAGAGAAACGCTGCAAAAGAGAAACGCTGCAAAACAGAAACGCTGCAAAAGAGAGAACACAACGGAAGTGCGCCAGGCCGATAGGGGGACCCCGAACTGAGGGGTGCAATGAACAAAGAACTTTTACAGAGGCGAGAGAGACACATGTAGTGACATAAGTCACGTCTCATTTTGGAGGCTGCGTAATGACGCAGGTTATAGTGTTGAATTGCAAAAGAATTGAATGAGCGACCTCTGATGATTGTTCTCATGTGCTAATATGTGCTAACAATGTTCTGTTACATTTGTTTACTTGATCAAAATGTCATACAACGTCGGGAGATGTGGCGGGGGTTGCAGGGTGGGAGATCTGAAGGTGCTGTAATGACTATAGGTTGTTGTCTTGTTCAGGGTGTTCTTTGGGGAGTCGGTAGGGTGAGCTAGAGGGAGATGGGTCAGGGAGGAGGGAAGAAGTGTGTGTGGAGGGAAGAGAGGGAGGGTGAGAGAGAGCTGTTCGGTGAGGGGAGTTAGCGTTACTGATGGGCGATACCACAGAATTTGGTATCGATCGGGGTCCCCCTATTGGCCTGGCGCACTTCCGTTGTGTTCTCTCTTTTGCAGCGTTTCTGTTTTGCAGCGTTTCTCTTTTGCAGCGTTTCTCTTTTGCAGCGTTTTTGTTTTGCAGCGTTTCTCTTTTGCAGCGTTTTTGTTTTGCAGCGTTTTTGTTTTGCAGCGTTTTTGTTTTGCAGCGTTTCTCTTTTGCAGCGTTTCTCTTTTGCAGCGTTTCTGTTTTGCAGCGTTTCTCTTTTGCAGCGTTTCTCTTTTGCAGCGTTTCTCTTTTGCAGCGTTTCTGTTTTGCAGCGTTTTTGTTTTGCAGCGCGTTTGCCCTTCTCGGCCACCGTATAAATTAGCCCTGAAGCAGAAACTGAAAGAACCATGAAAACAGATCTTTTTCACAGGCATTAAAACAAGGCAGAGGTGGAAATAATATGCTTCTATCTAGCTGCTTCAGGGTCAAGTTATTGTCAATGCCACTTCACTGTCAAATATCAAAACTTACCACCAATATAACACAACTGTGACTAGTGCAAAAAGTCACATGTATTTCAGAGAAGCAATTTTCATTGCATAACATTGACTAATTTGGAGTGATTTTTTTTTTTTTTTTTTTTTTAAAGTATACTGAAGAAGTGGTAACATGCATGTCTTTTGAACTGTGAGAGAAAACCGGAGTACAAGGAGTAAAACCACACAAGCACAGGGAGAGCATGTAAACTCCACACAGAAAGGCCCCTGCTGGGTTAAGAACCCAGGATCTTCTTGCTATGAGGCAACAGTGCTAACCACTAAAGCACCATACAGTGGCTGTGTATATAAAATATATATATAAAATAAAATATATATATATATATATATATATATATATTTATATAAAATAAAGTCCAAGTTTTGGGGGCGGTATTGGCAATTCAATAATGTTATTGACTAGAGAAAATATGTTAATGGGAACTCTATTAATACTTGTAAGCCTTACTAGATTACTGTTGCCCTGAAGTATATACTATTATGTACAACCTCACAAAATATAATATCTTAGTTATAATAAAATTGGATAAAAATAAAGCTGACAGTAAGTCACCATTGTTGACATTGCAATGCATTCTGGTAATGATTTCTCATGGTTGTAGTGATCATGGCTCTGTTATTTTGAGCCGACTTTTCTACAGAAATGTAATCTGTTCAGTTTTAGCCAGAGTGCAAAATTAGCGATGGTAACAAGGCCGAAGACTTTCAGAATCAATTTAATCAGACTGAAGAGAATCGGGCGATTAAGGAGGTGACAGTGGGGGGGAAATGGATGGTGTGTCTGTGGCTATTGTTTGCTGATGTCAACTGAGAGAGAGAGCGCTGTGATCCTCACTTTAACTGTTCAAGGTTCAACCTCCTGTGGTATGACACGTAAAAATCACCGTCATGTATAATAAACACATGAATCATGTATGATACGAGATCTTCTTAGCATATATCACTTTGTATGATGCATTTAGGCAATGTATGATACGATTTTCACCTGATACATAAATGATTTTTACATGTCAGGAAGTTGATCCATAACTTACACTAAGTTACAGTGAGAAGTTGCCGTATGTAATCTCATTTCCACTTAGTTCTAAAATATGGACTTTACACTTTAATTAGTCAAACTTTAGTTTTTTAAGTCAGTTGGCTTCAGTCTTCTCAAGTTTAGGCAAAAAGTAAATCAAAATGGATTTAATAGACTGGATTTGTCATTAACATTTTAGAAATATTAATCAGAGGTATAAGCTAAACTCACTTTTGTTTTCCTACTGCATTGCTTTAATTTTAAATGTGCTAATACATATTATAAGGCTTTTTGACCAGTCTTTATTGAATGTATCCTTCCAAAGTGTGTGAAATCCTTGCCATATTATTTATAGCTAATGCCATATTATTTATAGCTAAGCTAAAAGAAAAACATTTTTACCTGTGGTCTTTAGTTAGCACACACTGTGAGTAGACCATTTGTGGAGCAAGTATTTAAAGAAACCACTCTAATCCACCTTTTTCATAGCAGACATCCTGACTTGGCAAAGCTGGAAAGGTGTTATTAAGAACATTAATGATGACTCCACTTTAAGGGCTCTCATGCCATCACTTTAACCTCTGAATGCATGTTTGTCTGGACAACAGAATACAGCAAACAATCAACAAACAAACAACTGTACATTAGTGCAAAAAGTTTAAAATCATAAACTAAAAATTTGTGACTATGCAACAATGATCTAGAAGCTCTACTTCGATTTATTTTTTTACTTGATTTATGACAAAGCACTGAGAGAGCCACTGTACTGGAGTCATATTCCTTGTGCCCAACATACTTGGCAATAAAACTTATTCTGATTGTGAATCAGTAGTGGACCAACATGTATACTGTGAGTTGGAGACTGAAGGATTGCAGCCATCATTAGCATGATTAATCATACCTGTGCCTTTTTCTGCGTTGCCTTATCTATAGCTTCACTTTGGAAATGTTCTCTTTGTGTTGTAAACAATGGTGTGCATTTGTTGATCAGACCACTTGAGGGAGACAGAGTACATCATACTGAAACAAAATTTGACAATGCACATTTATTTTAGTATTCAGTATTTGTCTTTCCATTCTACACCAGTTATACCAATGAAAAATAAAAGATAACTGATTCTGTGTTGAAAGTCTATTGGTTTTAATGTTTCAGCATTTATATAAATGTCTTCTGCCTCAGTAAGATGGAAATATGCAAACATCAGGCATGGTCACGTTAACAGCGTAAGAGCAGTTATATGTTCTGCCACAGAAAATATAAAAGGTTAAAAATAATGCGCAAACTCTAGAAAGATTTCATTACTTATTAATTTATACATGCTAATGAGCCACCTTGTTTACGCTGACTTTAGATTAGTATGATTATAGTCTGTTGTAAATGAGTAGGAAACTTTTCAGTGCTGATATTTCAGACATTGTGATGTACAATTTAAACTATTCCCACTTTTTATGAATAAAGGTAATACCAGTACCAATCATACATGTACATTTAGACCATATCCAGACTCCAAGCACATTGTATATCATAGGAATAGAATGGTGAGTCACACATGCCATGGTGCTGTGTTATGGCTAAACATTGTGTACATTTTGATCCATCGGATACTGCATGTTAATTGAAATATGTTTATTAATAACAGCTCATGATGCATGGATTATATTTGAAATTTTAACTACAGAAAGCTTAGTCTTCAAGTGGTTGTAAATATCCAACAACATGTGGAAAGTGTCCAGTAACAGGTCATGTAATTATTGGAAAATACTGTAAAATAGTATTTGAACATCAGCTGCAAATGTTAGCTGTGAGATGCAAGAAAGGTGAAGCTTCTTTCCTTGAAATTTTTTGACAGATGGTTCCTGTCAGGTTCAGAACACAAGCAAGCCCACTTACCATGGTGGTACTTGGACAAATGATGACATTCCATGCCTTAAGCATGTCTTTGTGTGCTCTGCTAATCTGGTACAATAAATACCCATCTTAAAGCCATTTCCAGCTGTCATAATCAACAGTGGTTTGGCTGCACTTAGTCTGGTGAAGGAAGCATTATCTGATGAAATCTTTTTAATTGTAGCCTCAGAGTTAATAGTTAACGTTCCAAGCTACTTGGCATGAAATTGTGCAGTTGGTAGGGATGAAGGTGCTCTACTCTGCTGGAAAAACAGGGAGAACGTGACAGGGGCATCGACGTTCATCCCCTCCCCACCCCCAAAATTCACAGCTACACACCATGCCTGTGTGAACCTTTGTATTTATGCATGTGCATGATGTCATGGAAACTGAAAGCCAGGTTTAGGTAGGTTTATGCTTAACCAGAGGAAAACTGATACGTGTCTTTGGATGAAAGATCCATTTCCTCTACATATACAATTCTGCAACAGGTCTTCTCTTTCAGTAATGTTCCCCATAGCCTCATGGTTATAGGATGTCAACAGCTAACAGTAATTTGATTTTAATGTATAGTATAGTGAGTTAAAAAAATGAACTGGATAAAGCTATTTAAATCTTGCAGCAGATGGCACAAGTCATGTTTAATAGTAGTATTTGAATAAATGCTTTTGGTCAACATTAGAACATGTTGATCAAACAGGCTACTTATTTATAACGTGTAGCATAAGCTCTCTCTTTTCATGTTTTATTTCTTTTTACTGCCTTAATCATATAGTGTGTAGCAGATTTTTGTATATATTTTTTCCCTTTCTATCTGTGTTTAGCATTAGTTCATACACTATGTGCTGTGTCAAATTTTTCACTTGTGGGAATATCTAGCACCATGAATGTACAATGGTTTCCTAGTTGTAACATAGTGTGAGAACTGCTGCTAGGAACACAGCAACTGCAGTTAAAACAGGATTATTACGTAGACTGCTGATTGTGTTGTGTTGTGTTACCTGATTCCAGTGGATTAGATGTGTGTGCATAATACTATCATAATTTATGTTAATTATGATTATTCTGTCAATAATCCAATTTCACCATCCTGTTAAGAAGGAGGAATTAGGTTGTGGTTGCCCTAAAAATGAGACCAGATGTGTGTGTTAATTCATGTTACCTCTAGGGGGCCATGTTGATCATATTAAAGTAGTAGAACATAGCTGAACTGAATGATCTTGTTCCTGCTCTCTAGCCAAACCCTGACATACAGCTCTAACTGTCTGATGAGGCGTCTGGCATTGTTATGCCACCAACTCTAATTTAATATTTTCGTCATACTGATGTCATACTCTTCGCTATGACATCAGTTTTTTTTTTTTTTTTTTCAGACTTTGGGAATCTCACACAAGATATCAGATGAGTGGTTTTTCGGTGATGCGTGATACTCATCACTAGTAACCTTCAAGTATAAAATTGGTGGAGTTAATAATTCTTGTAAGAAAAGTGCAGTTTTTGATGTCCATGAAGCAAAAGCTGCTGCTTAGAATAGAATGTACTCTCCCACTTAATCGTGTTACAGTACAATTAAATTTACAATAGAAAGCAAAAATGGCTTCACTGTCCACAGATGGATGAACAAAAGACTAATCACCCAAAACAAAATCAATCACAAAAACATTAATATTAGACAAATTCTGCAAGATTTCACAACATATGTTATATATCTATTGTAACCAAGATATAATTATGTGTGAGAATTTCATGGGTGTACCACTGAACCCCCGAACGATGTCCCCTCTCGCACAGGCCATATGGCTGTGAGTGCCCAGTTCTTATTGCCAGCCCCTGCTCTGTGCACATGGGCTAACAGCTTGGTGGACATATAATTAATTTGCTTAGGCGTCTGCCATTTATTTTCTAACCTACATTTTGTTAATTGGACAGATGAGGTTAAAATCAAATGAATGTCTCTGGGTATGTTAAGGCTACTAATTGCATGGAATTTACAAGCTAGTGCTTGCTTGTGGGAATACAGAGTCAGGGGTGATATTGGGCAGGAATGCAGCGAAAACATATGTTTTACTTATGTACTCCTCAGTAGGGCTTGTGTGAAAGTCTACGGAGGATAGGATTCCAACACTGATTATCACAGAAAGGTACATTTAAAAAAAATGATAAAAGAACCACAGGAAATGAGTGGGGAAATACCCTTTTCTTCAGACAGACATACCTTACATGTTTTTTACTGCTTGTAATGTGTAATTTCTTATGTCCTGTGTTGTTTACAACATAAAGGGACCTGACACAACACCCCATCCCACCGCCCCAACCTCTTCTCTTCATTTTGCCCACACTTACACAATAATGTTGTGTTGAAATGTCTGAAGTTGAATTAGACTAATATGAATTTAATCAAGCTAATTGACTAGTAAATGCAAATGTTATTAGGAGCCAAATATGTGGCATAAATCTCAGTGATGCTTGGATTTGCTATTTGGTAAACATCAAAAGATGATAATGATGAAAGTTATTATCTAAATGATGAGAGAGATAGAAAATGTGTATAAAGAAAAGTTTAATTAGAAATCCTGAATATAAAATAGGTCTTTCATTGTATTATGTTTTCATTTAATTCCTTCGTACTGAATAATTAAAAATGTACTCAGATACCAAATAATTACTTGCGAATGATTCGAAACATTTAGGAATGTCACATAAAATGTTATAGATGCGCTTTCACTTTATGAAACTTATTAAAGTCTTCTTCAATATGGCTTTTTGTCCAGCAGTTTTTCTGGGCTGAGGAGTGAAATTATGGGTTCATAAGTGTTTGGGCATGGAGACCGTGCACTAGGGGTTAATGACAGTACAAATGATTGCACTCATTCAGGTTTTCAGGGATGATCCAGATAGCCAGCAGCTGTGTGGAAGGGGTGTTCGTGTGGTGCCCCTCGAGCTGAGCAAAACAGGGCACATTGTCCACATCGGCAATCCCTGCTGTTGTTAATCACCTGCCTTCCTCCCAATCTCAAGCCCAACCCCCCCCCCCCCCAACTCTGGTTCTTTCTCTCTGTCTTCCCTGTGCACTGATTTGCAAGTGCAGATTAATCAGAGCATCGGAGCTTTGATGAAATTTTGCTGTTATTGTTCCCAATTTTAGCAACATCTTTTATTGTCTTCATCATTCATTTACAGGAGGGAGAAGGGAGGACTGTGTCAATTATGCAAATGATGTTGCATACTTTTGCAGATTACTTCATTCGGTTGCCATTGTTTGTGAGAATCTAATTATTAAATATTATTATGCTCATGTTTCCTTCAATTTTGTGAAGCTTTGTTTCAATTTGATCTCTCCTCCAGCTGCTCATCCCTCTGCTCTGAGCCAGAATCAAAGGAGCCTGGCACTCCAAGGCCAAACAAACTCCCCCTAATTTAATGATTTTGAAGTTAGTACCTCACTCTCATCTGTGGGCTCAAAACTATGATTAGAAAAACACAGACCAAATCCAGTTTAATGACCAGGAATTGAATTCAAGTTTATTAAAAATTGACATTCAATTATGTAGCACCTAATGATATTTTAATCTCTTTTCTTTAATTCCCCAGGAATGGGCTTTTCAAAGGCTTTGTCTGGCTGCAACACAGACGGCCTGAATAAAGAATACAGATTGGTATTAGATCCCAGTGATGATAGGGAAATTAAAGCTTTTATCGTTCACACATTGAGGGGAAAGTCAGTGTTCCCTTTAGACATTTCAATCCCTGTTTCTTGAAACCATCGCTGCAATCTTTCCTCTGACAGGATAAGTTGGAAATTTAAATATTACAATACATTTTAGAAAGTTAATCAATCTCTACAAAATAAATCTATCACAATTAGATGAGCTGATAATGATTTGATTGTGCTGATTGAGCCTTTTAAGTTTATCATTTCCTGTATCAAAGCTATTTTACTGTGTTTAGGTATGTACTTTAGGTATAATTCATCTGGAAATAAAAAAGTATTGGGAATTGGTTATGTGAAACAGGATAGTGAGTCAGAAAACTCTGCTTGTGACTGCTCCTTACATGCTGCATAGCAGTAGTGGTTGGAACTGACCATCACAACTAATGACTGACACGAGGTTAATCTGAAACTATGTTTGAATTGATTGTCTAAAACTATAACATGATAACTGTATAGTTAATTAGTTACAGGTATACATCAGAAGGTTCACCACCATATGATCTGGCATCAATTTGCTTAGCCAGAGATTTAATGTTTGCCAATATATAAAAGTGTGCTTTGATGCAGTTTTGATTTGATTCAGGGGCATGCAATAAATATGAGTTGAGCCTATTTCACATGATCAATTACATTTTTGTGAACTCACAAATGCAACCAAAGTGTATTTTGAAAACATGAATGTGCAAGTACCTGTGATGACCTAACATAAACATTCTAACACATACCAAAAAAAAAAGGAAAATTTGCGAGTGACATGTCAGACTGTGCAAGCTGTGTGTCCTCCTCAATGCAAAATGTTTCCATACCCATTGCTTGTTTGCTTTACCCATGTACTTTTTGGCTGCTACACTCTTAAGGCCAGTTCAGATACAACTTATTTTAAATGCGTCTTTAATGTCTGTTACACAATTTACGACTTCAGGTTGTGTAAGTTGAGCAGATGAAATGTTTCAGCAGTGCTTATATGCTGACATATTACTTTTAGTGTCATTTCCCAATCAGAGTGTTAGACTGCTGCTGCCTGATACTGGTTGTTCAGTTTGAAAAGAACACACACTGAAATGGAAATACTTAGCTGGCTGAAAATACATCTTAGTCAAATTGACATTGACTTTTTTTATGCTTGATGGCATTGCATTGTTGATTATTTGGGTGATCCAGAGAGATGACTACACCAGATGAAATATGTTAAAAATATAAAATTTTACACAGAAATTGTGATGGTTATTTTTGACTGTTTTGTGGAATCTTATTTTCTAGCATGCTTATTTCACACAAAATAGGGTATAATGGCATGTAATATTTTTGACAGGAAAAATTTGGTGTATCTGTATTGCAGCCATCCAAGATCTAATCTAAAGAGATGTCAGAAACTGTCAAAAAGAAATATTTTGTACATTTTATTTGGGATAAGTTTTTAAGTGGGATGTAAAATAATTTTTTTCCTATTTAGTCAGATTTTTCACTTTTCGTAGTATTCATGAACGCTGAAATTAGCAATTTCTCATTTTGCCTCCTGCAGCATCACTGCTACCACTACCCTTTGGCTGCATGTCCTGACAGAAACAATTTATAGGATTCCTGTGATACTATTTATCTCATGCACATGGTTTTCTTCACCACAGGCCACTGGTGGAATTATATACTAACTCCACCTCAGACTACATGAATTGAAGGGACAGGTTGAGGTCATGAGACAGCCACATGAACAGTCTTATGAAGGGTAGCGGCTGGTTCGTGAGGGGTTGGGGGCTGAGCCTGAAAAACATAACCCGAGGAACACTTTCTCGCTGATTACTCATTGACATTTTCCTGCCTTGTGGGATACTTCTATTTCTGACAGTTGCTCCCGCAGTGGGTGTATTCAGCAGCATGTCCGGCGCCACTCGTCATGTTGGCCCTGGCTGTGGCTGGGAGGAACAGCTGTCTGTGTTAACGAGGCCATAGCCACACAGACCAGCAAGGCGGCAGTGCTAGAACAGACCAGAGCACCACTCAGGCTCCATAAGGCCCTGGGATATGTAAACAATGACTTAATGAGAATGCGTGCCATTACTGTAATTAACACAGCTCACGTCAAAGCACTGTCAGCTTTCAAGAGTTTCAGGAAGGTCTTACATTACATTGAAAAGGCTGGCATGCAATGACCAGAGGCTCTTTCTACTACATTTACAACGCATTGTACAGAAGAGGCCGTATAATTGTGTTTATTGAATTTCTTTTTTTCATAGTTAAAGGGAAACCTGACTCAATATCCAGCTTTAGTGGGAAATGTATCAAATTAACGAAGCATTTTAATATACAATTTCATTTATCAGATTTCACAGGTTATATGTCATAAGATGACATCATATTGAGAGAATTTTAAATTCACAAAGCCCCATAAAATGGTCAACAATAGTCAGCCTGTCTACACAGTGTGCGTTCAGACAGAGTGCTCAGGTGATCAGCATTTTGGCAGTGCTTATAGCTCAACACACAGTTGCTCTAATAATGACTGCAAAATGGAAAAAATAGATCTAAAACATGAAAACATGCTTTGGGTTGTGTGTGCTACATAAGTAAAATGTGAGATATTGCGTGGTCGGAGTTGACATGCCATAACATTTGCAATTTAACATCACTGTTATCCTGCATAATTCGGAATAGTGGAAACCACAGAATAAATCAGTGAAAGCTAAACAGTACTCTACAGTTGGGTAAAAATGTACTTTCTCATTCAGTTTGATTGACAATTATTTGTTTATTTGACTGGCACTGTATAATTGCGGACAGCTAATTCGTAATCATCCAAATACGAAATGAGAAATTTAGACTAACATTTAAAACTTCAATTTTTAAAGTCTAGCCTGGAAACATGCTAATGAACAAACTGGATTGGATTGTCGTCTCTGTTCATTTAATGCTCATTGGCATTGTTGTGTTGCAACCACTTTTCTAACTATACAAAAGGGTGACCAAGTCCTTATTTTTGTAGGGCTAGGTTTCACAGTATTGGGAATTCTGGAATTGGAAAGGTGAGGAGGATGACATGTTACAGATGTCAGTCACCAGATTTAAAACCATGATATTGGGTTATTGTTTACATTATGTGTGTCTTAGGCTGTTGGGCTACAAAGATCTAGTGAAGAGTGTCTCAGTTTTATCCTCAAATGGACAGTTATCAGCGTGAATTTAATATACGGAACGTACATCTCTGTGGACTGTGCTGCAAATGTGAGAACGTTTGGAGCTTGCGTTTTGTTGGGCCTGAGTCATTATTGTAACTGTTATTAGCAGTTTGCTTTACATTTATTATTTAAGAATAAAGTGGAAAAATGTAGTGTGGACAAAGTGAAACATATATGAGTGCATTCTCTAGCCATTAGTGGATGCCTTTGTCACTTTATACTTTTTTTTTTGGACCATGGATGCAACGTTTTTGGTTGTAGCAGCATTTTTGCATCGAAGCAACATTATTAACAGTTAATCATGCAGTGCGGTTGTCAGCGGGGGTAGCTGCAGTTTTCAAAATGACCTAATTTCTAGTAATCACACACTAATTATCTACATTTGCAATTGTTGTGATTCTCTTTGAGACTTTGTGAGAACTTTTAATATGGAGTTTATAGTCCAGAGATGATGGTTATGCTTCTGAGAAAACACCATGGGGGGATAACTGCCCCATAAAGCTGTGACATAACTGCAGTATAATTGAGAAGGTAAATTCTACAAGACTGTTTCATGACAATGTTATAATCCATTCATTGCAATTAGAGATTGCATACTATGGATGAAAGATGAATTACTACATACTATTTTCTTTTAAAAATGTAATACTTTTTATAATATGTTAATACATTAGATACTTAAATGGCATATGTTCTGTATATTAAACATTTGAAACACCAAAAATTAAGATATCAAAAAATGATGGCGGGTTTACAGAGGATGGTTATTGTTCAAGGAATAAACAATTAAAAACGCCTTTCTGCTCCTTCCAGATAGCTCAGTTTTAAACTACTTTTTCGACAAATTGTGGTGTAAATGACATAGCACAGCAAGTTGGGACACAGCCACAAGTGACTTGGTATATACAGCAGTGCAGTAAAATATCTGATTGGGTAAAGAAAGGCAGAAAGAGAAGAGAGGCAGAAGTATATTTGCAAAGATGAAATGTGATTTATTGTAGTAATGTGATCAAAAACATGAAGATTATGTCATTTATGTATGATATTCTGAATGTTTTTTTTAGCCTCTGTCTGCTCCCAAGAGCCTTATTTGTTGAACGTTTTTTGTTATGGAAAAGCAGGATGTGTCATGGCCAGATTATGTATTTACTGAATTGTCTTGGGTTGATAGAATTAGATATGACAGTGCTACTCATCAAGCAATAACTTCTTTCCAGTAGTAATCAGAATTTCTTCTCCAAAATAGCAAGCATCAAAGTCACCATTTATAAAGAGGCATTCAAGAAATCTGACAGCTTTTACTTGTTATTCTCAGGTCATATTATGAATTTTTCTTTGGAAGATGTTGAGATGGAGTGGGAGCGACAGAGTAATGAGTGCATCTCAAAAATGATATCCTCAGTCTAGGCTAAAGTAAAGGCATATCCTTCAGAATATTTGCAGGAAATCAGGTAATATTTTAAAATAATTTACTGCAACAAGAGAAAACTTAGCCTTTTTCTCATTTATTAAATCATTACATCAAACACACCTCTAATCTAAGAGAAAAAGCATCAATTTAATCAGATTGGAGGAGGTTATTATTCAGCCAGTTTTAATTTGCACTCTTGTGGCAGATGTGCACATACTCTGAGAGGCTGTGATACAATCAGGACTAAAACAGTAACAATGTCCAATCCAGTTTATTGAGATTAGACTACCAATATACACTGTGATTAGATAACAGTAGGAGATCTGTCATTTTTGCTGTTTAAAGCTAAATGAGTTAGTCCACTTCAGTTGGTTTATTTACTATAAGGGCTCGGAGAATATTTTTAAGGCCTCTAAAGGAACAATTCTTTCAACAATTCAGATTTCAGAGATTTCAGAATTCAGAGAATTCTTTCTGTAATTTATCCGATGTTTATCTGATATAAATTTCATCCTAATTTGGTGATATACAATTTAATTAGAAAAGTTAGTGGTAACTACAGTCTGCAGAAAAATGTACTAGCACAGTATTTGCTTCTGACATGTGGTGGAGTAGAAGTTTAAATAAAGAAATTCAAAACCCCTTGGAGCTTCAGGAAAATACATTATAATGAAGCTAAAAAAAGCAGTTTCTCATAGCTCAGGATAATTTATGTGATTCTTACAGGACAGTGATGATACGAAACATGATGATCTTACAAAAATATGATACATTGTAGTACATTAAGTTACCCAGCAGTATGGAAAATACAATTAATACAACCCTAAACAATTACACCAGCAGTGATAACCCAAAATTAATTCTAATGGTGAACAACTTACAGGAGTCATTCTGCATTCTGGATACTTTATCAGAACAGTTTATCAGCAAAAGGTAATTTGATGCCTGCCAAATTTTCTGGAGTACTAGTCACGTTTTTTTTTTTTTTTTTTTAATTATTATTATTATGGCTTGTCCTGTGAAGCGAATATGTGTTAATTTACTGTCATTTTGTCAAGTAGTCAGTAGTGTTAGATGGTACAACTGAATATAATACTGTACTACCGAAAAGTAAAAATATTTATGTTCACACTAAACTGCGACTCTTAGTGTAATACAAATGAAAATGTTTCCCAAAGGAAAGCATTATACAGCAGACTTCACAGTGCGGGTAATAAAGTATGCAGTTGAAACAAAGTTTGGAGTGAGTGTCAGCATTCAGGCAACCCGAGAGAGAAGGCGGACGCTTAACTTTCTCGTCATCATTGGTGGAGTTAGTTAGCTGACATGGATAATTGAATTTTGTAATGCACTTGTGTTTGTTTTTATGCCTAGCCTACGTTCTTCATAGGCTAGTTTAAACTATAATTAGTATAGTTTATAGACTTATTGACCGAAACGACGTGTATGTTTTTTTTTTTTTGTTGTTTTTTTTTTTTCAGTGTGACGCTGTTCTGCTAAATCGACAAATATTCTGGTGTCCCTTATAGTCCAGAAAATACAGCAAGTAAGGTTTTGTATGCAGGACTTTTACTTTTAAAGGAGTTTTTACCCAGTATGCTTTTTCTACTTTTAATTACCACCGTACTGGCCATACACTCTGGTGTAAATGAAATTAAAGTATTTTTAACTTCACCTACTAACCATATGTAAAAAGTCAGCTGCTTTAGATTCAAAACCATTCATCTTCTGTCAAAATGAATGGAAGGGCAAGAGAGAGGGACTGGACTGGATAATTTCATTCTATGCTGGAATGAATACTGCACCTAAAATTTCAGTTTGATCTCGTGCAGTCTACATTCATAATGATCCCATGGATACTGGGACTGGTTTTGTGTAGGAAGGACCAAGGATGGGACATCTTTACATGTGTATAACAACACATTGATATCAGTTTCCTGTCCATCTTCAACAACATGAAACTATTTTTTGTTACTGTTGACTCCAGCACAGTGTGAAGGGCTTGAGGATGGACAAACGTTTGTTGAAACAAGTTTATAAACACAAACTCAACAATTGTTGCAATTGCAGAGGAGTGCTGCTGTCCCGAGATCACATAAGAGGATTTGCTGCAAAGGAACAGGATGAGCAAAATATCTGGATTTGCATTGAACAACAGAGGGAATGTGGATGTTCATTTGGATTTGACAGCAGCAATTATATGTCAGCCACTGAAGCATTTTCAACAATTTGTTGGACATAGCCACACTTCTTCATCCATTATGAGGCCTGGAAGGAGGGTAATCAATATAGAAGTGATTGGCTAATTTCAGTTATCTGATTTGGAGATTGTTTTTGTTGTATTTTGTACCTCTAATGCAAACACACATCCCCCATGGCAAAACATAAGATTACTCACCCTAACTCTCTGAGCCAATATGTGAAATGGACCATACATACTGTAGAGCTATTAAGTTATATTGTATGCAACATTTCTGTGTATTTACATGTATTCACATATCTTTCTCATCAGCTGGTGACTGTGCCTTGAGTGCATTTGGTCGGACAAAAGCTGTGTAACTCACCTATGAGTTGTTGCCATAACAGCTAGGGGACCAAATGCAATCCTTGAAAGCAGGCATGACATTGGGTGAGTAGGATTATCATGTTGGCAATCAGATGTAAGTTGAACTTGGTCCTCTTATCCCATCCTTTCAAGTATCTCTTTTTTTCTAATGTTCTATTTTTCTCTTTAACATTTCAAAAAAGTCCAAAGTCACACTTTACATTCTGGCATGAATAATGGATAAATTACAGATATAGTTTAGAAAATTAAGTTCAATCCTCCCATTTTCAGTCGTTATTTTTTTATATGGAAAATCAATTGGATACACATTATATCAACCTCCATCTCTCTCTCCCTTAATTGCCATTAGGGCTTTTTTAAGGACCACCTGCTGGCTTTTTCGTGCTTTCATCTACATGACACAGTCCTTAAAAAGTTGTCATGGAGACTATGACTTAAATTTCTGAGAAAGAATGTGACTTACTATTATATGCTCCAGAAATACTTAAGTGGACCCTGAGCTAAATGTTTTATGACATATACTATTTTTTTCCCCCTACATTTACATGCATATGTACAAGCTCAGTACTTTCGCACAGATGCAATTGTAATGCTTTGTTTGTGAGGATCCTCACTGACTAATTCCTAGCTTGTAACAGTAATCTTAACCCTCAACATTACTATCCAAATCATAATGCTTCTGCTACTCAATGCAAACCTAGCCCTTAAACAGTTCTAGACTTAAAAATTAAAAGTGCGTATTGGAGATCAACTACAATGTGATCACTTTGCAAAAATGCCTTGAAGATTCAATACAACACATGTAACACACACAGGAACACACACCACATGAAAAGCAATAAATGCAGCACTGTGTGCATGTCAGCGATTGATGACTCTGCAGCACTCAAAGTGGCTATATATCCTAGTGTCTTTTTAATTAGTATTGAGTTATTGAGGCTTACGCAGACAGTGTTTGCTTTAGGTTTTGGGAGCCACAGAGGGGGGTGGCCCCAGTGTTACTCGTTGATGTCTTTTTTTGCGCAACACTCATTGGTTGACTTGAAACTAAGAGTTTATGTTATCTAACATTTTTTAGCATTTTGTCATTATTGCAAAGGGGATGCAACACAATTTGTATGAACATTTTACACCATATACAATTACTTATTACCAAAGAGTAAAACACTGTTCAGCAGTTCTGTCACACCTACCATTTAATTAACGTTTTTATCACTTTCTTATTGTGTTCTTAATAATGAATTAAATTTGTGACAAAGGTATAGATCCTATTTGGTGTGATGGGACCACAGCACTCTGTACTGTTCACACTGCCTTTTATTCTATCCCTATCTCTCATTTGCTTTATTTCTGCCTCTCTCTCTCTCTCCCTTTTCCCCCTCACATTCTTTCCTTCAGAGAAAAGATGGCTATGCATTAATGAGTCAATGCGGAGCTGTATTATGTTTAATTAGGTAGTTTATATAATGAGGTGTTCATTTCTAATGGAGGGACATGCTGTGAGCAGCACATCTGCAAGAATAACTCAGGCAATCAGCAGCATGAGGACCCATGGAACTGCAAATGAGACTTACTTACTCAGAAATGAATTATGTCTCAGTGCCTTTCCCAAAGCCCATTAATTAAATCCACTGGCATCAAGGTCTTTTTCTTAATTTCATGTACCATTAGCATAATAAACACAATTTGAGTTAGCACAATGTGATCAGTTTAATGGATGCTATTTATTTTACTTTATTATTTAAAGCTCTGGTAATGGGGGGAGAAACATAAATATATCTCTATGGCTCCATCTATGAAAAATTCTCATCAGGCTCTGGCGTCAACACAGATGCTCGTTTCAGTGGCCCCATACATTTGGAGAGCTCTTGATGCCCTTCTGAGTGTGCAGAGCGGAAAGGTGTTACATAGCTATAATTTTAGGGCATTAGATTGTGGTTCAGTGTAAGCTCAGGCCGGGCTTCACATTCATTAAAAATGGGCCCGCGGTCTTATATGTCACAAACTCCTTACTCATAATGTTTGGTGTTCTGAGGTGTACATTGTTTCAGAGTATTCTTTCTGTGAAGTGAGAAGTGAATTAGAATTTGGAGGCATTTATAGACATAGAGCATTTGAGGCTTAAGTAAAATATGTAGCGCCAGCAATCCATGCACCTTCATTAAAACAATACAAAAACTTAATGTATGGCAGTGAATTTGTTCTGACCTTAAAGCGACACCCTAGAGGTGAGATATGATTAGCATTATTGTTGGGGACAGGTACATCATTATCTCGATGTACCTCGACCATTGCCAAGTTCCATAGCCATGCTCCATTCTCTTACTTGGGCACTGACACAAGACATAATCTCTTCTCAGGAGCAGAAATGCACTTAATCATCTACTCAAGTTTCAGGCACTGCCCCCCCTGAGTCCTCTCTGTCTAGTAGAACTGTGATGACTGCTTTGCAGAAATCTGCAGCATTGTTTTAAGTTCCCAAATTAATTGCTGAATGGGTTAGGAGGCATGGAGTGTCCTACTTTCTTGGGATGGAGCAATAATTTAAATTGTACCAGGTGAGGACAAGAAGTTGTATTTCAGGAGAGAGACTTTTTTTTTCTTTAGATAAAATACATCTTTTATTGCCCCAAATACTGTGAAGCCTCCCCCACCACCCTCATTTTCATTCCAGGATTCATTAGAGAGTCTAGTGCCTTGAAAAGAGACTTAAAACCAATAGCTTCTTGTTACGTACATGACCAGACATTGAGGTATTCTGGGAAGCAGACATGGACACACGTAATACTACAGAGTAATGTTGCATCCACACCATACAATGTGGCTGTGTGTTACCAAGACAACTTATCATACAAAGATATGAAGAAAGGATGGTATTTCAAAGGAGAGATGTCTTTAAAATAGACTCCCATTTTTGGATGATCTAAGTGACCAAAAGTCAGACTGTTACTTTGGCATACCTCATCGTAATGGACATTAAAGTGTAGTGATTGAAGGAGAATGGCTCCATGTGTCAAGTGTTGAGTGAAAAACACATGACACCAAAACCCATTAGTGTCCTCTGGAGAGACAATGCCCAGAACTCTCCCTCCTTCTCCCCCTCCTCCTCACACCAGACCCAGGGTGCTGTTTCTGACAAAAGGCACTCTTTCTGCTGCAGATAAAAGGCCCCTCGATTAGCCCAGGGGTTGAACTGTGCTCCATTTCAGTTTCACTTTTTTGTAAAATGAGAGCTTGATGTCAAAGTTTTGTGTAACTAAAGTGAGTGTTTTTTCTAGCATATATCTTAGGAACTCAAGAAATGATCCAATTATCTTTTCACTGAATGAAATTTGTTATTGGAAACGCTGATGCTCTGAGATGGTTTTTCCTGATGTTTATTGCATGAATGTAGATTGGCAGTTCCATTAAAAGTAAATGCCATTCAGATTATTGTATTGCTACTGATAATCATTATGGGTTATTAGAAATAATCTTTGTCTATTTTGTCCTTGTAATGCTCATTGAAAAACTTTTTTCTATAACGAGATTAAGTAAAAAGTAACATTTAAGGGGAAAAAATATAATTAATGACATAATGGTTTTCGTCAATAAAAAAAGTTGAATTGAATCATTGAATTGAAAAGTGAATTATAGTTTTATTGCAGTTACAGTTTTAAACTCATATGTTTTGAAGGAACCACATACATACTCCTGTCTGGTAAAATGTATCCTCTTGTTCTCTCACAATTTTTTTCTTTTCTTTTTAAAATATACTTTATATCATCCATAAAATGCTAGGGTCTGAGCTCTGAATGTACTTCACACCCAGGCAGATGCATAGTAGAGTTAGTTTTGGATCACCAGTGTTTAGCGATTAAGTAGGCAGAAACCCAAGTTTATTCTTAAAATGGTGGCCTTCAGTACAAATACTGGCAAGTTAGCTGTCTTACTAGTTAAAGGTAAAATGAGCTCTTCACAAAGGTCAGACATGATAAACATGAGTCAACTTATTTGACATTTTTATGTGCCATTCCAAAACAATCATCAATTTAAGACTGAACAACATTTCATAATACTTTCAATTTCAGTGAAGTGGCACATAAAGAGGCTAAATTTGACTGGTCTCTCTGTGTCTATTCAGAGATTTCACTGCTATTATTGCATAAAAAAATAAAACAAATTTTGATGAAAAAAACTTCTGACAAATTGACGTAGAACATTTAATTTAAAAATCATGCAATGTCTGTAATTTTTATTGAATTTTAACTAGACTCAACCTAACAACTAATTTCAAAAGGCTCAGACTAAATATGAATGCAGTTTAGCTATTTATCAGTCTGTTATTTTAACTGAGTTGGCTTCTAGACCAAGTAAAGATCTCTTTGGTTTAACTACTTTTACTGGTTTGATCACAACATTTTTTTGACATCTTCTCTTAAGAGTGTTTGACATAAAAAGGGGCATATGAGGATCAATAGTGGAGTTATGTGCTTATGTTACCCTGAGAGTCATGCTGGTCATTGAGTGGCGCCATGAGCTCATAGCTAATGACTGAAGATCGATGGCCAGAAACTTGACTGTGGTTTGTTTCAGTGTTATGTTTACCATACAGTGGCTCATGGCGCACCACTGACACACTTCACCCCAGGGAGAAAAAACAGGCCCAGGAAATACATTTGCTGAAAGTGGTTTTAGTTGCTTATTAAATTTTCAACTCCATGACAAATCCCTGATTGTATTAATAAAATAAGACAGTCTATCAGCCACGCAAATACCAAATAAAATTCCCCAGCATGTCACTTGGCACTGTCAGTTTTATCATCAGTCTTGGCCGCAACCAGAAACACAACAGGATTTCCTTTTTTAACAACAGAAGTGCAGATGCGTAAATATAAGAAGAACCAGTACTTGCACAACTTTGTACACAGCAAAGTTGTCTTTGAATTTAATATTTACAGTAACGGCTGCCTGGAAGAAGTCTCACCTGGCTGGCTGCATTAGGAGATGTTTGTTTGACACATTTGAGAAACAGTCAGACATCAGATCTCATACATGTTAAGGTTAGGGTATAACATCTGATCTAATTCACGTACAGTATATTTTCGTTATGTGGAAATGAGGGGCAGGGTGTGATACTGCAGTGCAAGTCCATCAGAGGCTAAAGAACTGCTTACTGTCCTTGTTTTACTCATTGTATTATTATGTTCTTTATAGGAGTTAAAGCATTTTTCAAAGTCAATGAAAGGGTCCAAGAAGAAGAAGAAAAAAAAGAAAACAGAAAAAACAGTTAGTAGTCTGGAGAGGATCTTGTTTTTGCTTTGTTTTTTTTTTTTTTTTTTGCAGAATAATACATAAGATTCAGCCTCATTCCCTCCCAAGCCCAGTAATTGTTGCACAGTCCGTAACGAAATGAATAGATAACTGCAGAAAAGGTATTGTAACAAATATATGGTAGCTTCTTTAACTGTTCTTTTACAGTTGATGATTTCTCCTTCTGAAGAGAGATTGAAAGTGACTCCCAGTGCCACCATGAGCTGCTGTGGTTTCAGGCTTTGAGTCAGCAGTCAGACAGGAGCTCATCTATTCCTTTTTTTTTTTTTTTTCAAATATAGACTTATTATTACCTTCCCACAATAAATTGCTCTAGAGGGCTGGGGAAATGCTGCTCTCTGTTTCTGTAACAGTGGCATCTCAGATATCATTAGGAAAGTACTATGCAGGGGGACAGCAGATCAATGGATTCCACCACAGAAGCATTAGTAGACTCTGTGTATGATCATTTTACTGAACAACAGCACCGCCTCTGCGTCTCTTACTGGAAACAATTCATGCATTGTTGCAGTGAAATTAATCCCCTGAATTCATAACCCCAATCAGATATTCAATTGGCACTCCCCAAAATAATTGTGTGGATGCTTACAAATGAGACACAAATTCTGTGCAGAGGCAAGACACAAGAACACTGCCCATTCAATGTCACACACTACTTTGTCATCTGTACAAAATAGCTTGAGCTTTTGACTTTGTTTTGATTTAATCTTATATTCAGTTTTTATTACTTGCAATCTCAACATGTGTGATTTAAGCCAAATGATGAGGATTTCATCAACAGTGTTGCTTTTGAAAGTATTTGTGCACGTACGTCGTACTGTGAAATGTGTCTAAATCATGATATTTTCCTCGAGAAATATTGAACTTGCTACAATTGGACATGTTGGGCCTGATTCATCCTCAGATGAAAATACTTCACACTCACAATCAACATGCAGAAATACAAGCCTATTATAATCCAATGAATATATACCCATGACTTAAATTAAAGACATCTATATAGGGAACTACAGAGAGAAAGTGTATGTGTTTGATCTAATTGCATTTAATGAGTAGAGTTTGAACATAATCCACCAGAACCTCTCTGTGCACGAGGTGAAGAGCAGTGATCCCTCAGTGATGTAACATCTAAATGGTTTTAAGCAATCTGAGTGGATGTCATTTCTCAATGCATAAAACAGGTTTCTGTGCATACAGAAGCTACACTGTATAATATCTACATGCTACACTTAAACAAGTAAATCGGTAATCCCGGAATCAACTGGGAACCGACCCCTATCTGAAACAAAAACAAAACATACAGTAAGCTGTACCTTTTGCTCAGCAAGCCTCATAATGTAGGTAATGTACATGTAGTTTGTTTTTCCTCACAAGCCCTCAAAATTTAGCCACATCTCCTGCAGGGGATAATAAATATTTCAGGGAGGTTCTATCAGTTAAGTGACATGGTCACAATGAGAGAAGCTTGCAGTCTGAATTAAAGATGTACTCTGTACAAATGCTGTGGCTGCATTAGATTAGCCACAACCTGTAATCTGTCACTTAGCCTCAGCATGCCTTGCTGTTTGAACTGATGTAAACTGCTGCTGTCTGGGCATAGAGCTGGGGAGTGTAATGGGGATTCATTGATCCACTGGTCTTTAGCTGATTGAGTCAGATAATTAAAAAGCCTCTTGTATCAGTTCCATTAAGGATTGTTTGTGCTTTTTTTCTTCTTGCTTTTGTTCTTGAACAGCAAAACTTAGAGCTCCAGAGACTTCCTGTCTTTTTGGCCCAGTATTTAATGTTTTAAGTATCCAATTTAATTGTAAACTCACATTTTTTTTTTAGATACAAACTAAGAGTAAATTCTAATCTAGATTACATGGAGATATTTTTTTATGCTGGGATATAACTATGCAGCATGGGAAGAAATGAAAAAGTGGCTGTGTAAATCAGAATTTTAAGCAGCTTGTGTGATGTGCTGGGATCACACATTTCCCTCCAAACAGGATCTGGAGTGACTGTGCTGTCCTGAAGCGTGCAGGCTGAGGTCTGCTTTGTACCTCCTCCAACAGGCCAACTGTCCTCTGCTGTCACTGGAAGCTGCGCCAGGCCTCCGCAGCAATGGCTATGATGTCTCCGGCACTGCTGAAAATAGCCATGCTGAGCTCATTAGCAGATTAGGTGTTGCAATGAATCTGTGTGGTTAGAGCTCCACAGCCTGATATTGTTCCTCCAGGATGGCAATTACAGCTGATTGACGTGTTGGCACATGGGGATAGAGGGGTGGAGCCTGGAGCTCATGTCTGTGGAGGGCCTCCACATGAAGGGCAAAATAAACTTCTCTATATTATATACAGGGTCTTAACAACACTCTTCATGTCAATAACATCAAGTTAGAGATCTCTAGTTGCAGTTTAAGTCCTACAGTATACAGAAGGAGCTGAAATAAGCTCTGACACACTGGTGCTGGGCTGTAGATGCTGCCTAAATTGCACACTCAAAAATTCAAGTGAATACCCGCAGTTTAGTGGTTGACTTTAGAGATTGTTGTTTAATTTAGATCCTCTAACTCAAAGCTGTGGGCACACTGTGCATTCCCTTGCATACCTGGACACAGTGGCACCACAGAGAAGGATTTACTTCTTGTAATTTCTCCTCTTTTGATCAAGAATGCCTGACCCTCTCCAGGGCTGTCCATCATGGCTGCTAATCAAATGTGTTTGGCCTTTTAAGTGAATGTTTGAAAGTGAGACATTGTGAGCAGCTAGTGAATGATTGGCTCTTATATGATACAGTTTAATGTGTTTTTTTTAAACTGCAAATTTCAAAGCAAATATTGAACATTATTTTACTGGCAAGAAAATATTTGATTCTTCATAGAATGCAACAAAATGGCAACTGTGTATAACAAAATATGTGCATGCCAGAGCTTCAGTAAAATCTCACCACTGGTAGTGAGGTTCCCTGTTGTCAGCCACAAATCAGTTGATTGTCAAACTCTGTCCACAGTGCAAACAAAAGTTCAAAAGTACAAATCAATTAAGCAAAACAAAACAAAAACAGGATAAATTTCCGTTCAGAATGACCTTCTCTTATCACCTTGACTAAACATAAACAGAAGAACAAAGGACAAGCTATTTTAGGCATGTTCTTCACAAATATGAAAGGTTGCTACTAGTTCAACTGTCCAACCCCTCTTGGCTCCAGTGAGCATGAGTTGTCTGCTGTTTAGTCCAAATAGTACTTCTGAGTCCAAACAATGGAACTCTGAAAAGCAGCAGGTCACTTAATGACCCATGTACAAATGAAGGAGCATGCTTGACTGTTCTGCTGTTTATGAATCTAAAGATAAAAATTCCGAAGCTGAAATGGTAAATAACTCTGTTCAGACTCCTCTATATGTGTGCATCCTGATGAAGAAACAATAACAGCCACTACAGAAAAGCCATTGATGACAAAGAAAATAATATCTGTGATCAAACTGAAAAGTGTGAGAAAATTAGGAATTATGATCAAAAACTTAGTCACGGCGCAAAGGAGAAATAGTGCCTCAAAGAAATGCAAGATCTCAAGAACGTAGGAATGTTGGATTTTAGCGGATGGGAAAATACTGATCATTGATGTCCCAAAAACGTCTTTTCAGTGCATGGACCAAAACCTCAGTCCTATCTATTTGTGCTTTCTCTGCCTTTACAACAAAATAGTCTCAGTAGAATAGATTAGATTTAACAGGCTTTTTTAGTCTCCAAAACAACTGGACCTGATGACGGTCTAGCCAGGTCCCTGACAGGGTATGTATTGTATCTCACATATTGCTGGATACCCATCTTCCACAATCAGCCAAACTGTCATTAAACCAGGTAATGTCTGATTTTAGTTTGGAGTGTGGAAACAGATTAGGACTGAGACGTCAGCACTGCTCTTAGCTCTGTTTTTCTGTCACATCTTTCTGTTGCTAACTTCTAAAACACTCCTGACAACCACCAACTGTGAGCTGCAGCGTAATTGTATATCAAAGTTTTTATTTTGCTAATTTTGACAAATTTAGCTTTTTAGATCTTTTAGTTTGAATGCAGTTAATGTAAATGTTGCTGTTCTTAATGTAGTGAAACATTAAAAACTCAATAAATGAATGGTTTCTTATACATACATATCCTTGCAATCAATAAGAGCAAGCATATTAACGATTATATTTGCAAATGCTAAATGCTGATTAGCTAATAAAAGCTTGAGTGAGTCGAGGAAAAACTTAGACAATTGGCTTTTAATTTACAGATTTACTTATTTCTGATGATACAATCGTCATTTCTAGACTGATTAACTATAATCATAGGCTTCCAGTCCTAAATCCTGATCTTCAAAAGTGCCGTTCTTCTATGCAGCAATAATTTGCTTATACATTTACAGGGCACCACTAAGAGCAATTGTTGCTTTCTTACCTTAGCCCCTCACTTTTTCTGTTTTTGCAAATTACCTACAGCTTTAATGACAGCAAAGTGTTGCAGTGGAAACTTGGATTCTGAAATAAAAGTAGATCTCAGGTTAATAATGTCAAAATGCAGGTGTCCTAGGTGATAAGAATTACTGCAGGTATATTGAAATAATTCTGTGAACCTTTCATGCTAACACTTTACACTGTCCAAAATATTTTCCCACACAACTTTGACAGTTGGAAGCACTTTAAAATTGTATTGTGCACAGGTGCAAAAGGCTGAGTGCACCATATTGTGGAGCTTTTTGATGATAGTCAGAGAGCCCAGATGGTGAAGCACTGTGAGTAGGAGTTAGAAGCAATGCGGACATACGAATATTATCCCATTAGAAAAATATGAAACACAATTTTTGTGACTGTACTCTGTATTCATGTATTCTACCTCATTGTATTGAAATTGCAGTGACTTCAGAAAGAATTCAGACCCCTTAACAATTTTTGTATACTTAATGTTCAATGGATAAACTCTCATTTAAAAATTTTGTATTTAGTATAAAAAGTATTCAGATACCTAATTCAATACTTAGAAATCACAAACCTGGATTTGGATTTGAAGGATCTGTGAACTTGAATCTTCAGAACTTTCCAAAGGTGTGGGTTTAAGTCTGATGTTTCACCAAGACCATTTTTGCCTAGTTCTTTGCCTCAGAACACGTTTGTTATACATGCCTACAGTGAGTTACTTCGACTTTGTGGCTTGTTTTTTGTCTTGATATTCAGTGTTAATTGTGGGACATAACACAGGTTCGTGTGGCATTTTACACTGCTCCGATCATGTTATAGGATAATCTCCAGGAAAATTTTATCAAACAGGATACAACCAAGGGTGGCAGTATTTTAAATATAGGTCTCTTTGTATCACAATTATATTAATGTGTAAAGACTATACTGAAAACATCTGCTTTGATGTCACTCCTCTCTCACTCCCTCCTCTGGTATGGTCCTATTCACAGACATACATCACATACGTCCCGCTGACTCTGCAGGGGGAATGCATATGGAGTGTGAAATGTGTTTTTGCAACAGCAAAAACCAAAACTGACATGCTAAAATTAGTGTTGAATCTGGAAAATATATTAAAACATTGCAGTAAATATCATGGATTGTGATATAGGGTGAAACTATATTTATGTTTATAAGCCATATTGACCAGCTTTAGGTGTATGTGACACAGTTTGGAGTTGCACAAGTCAGTTCCAAGGCCCTTAGTACTTTTGTAAACAGGATATTTCAGGATTGCTTGTAATCCTTCCATTATGTACCACTTATTTTTGCTATCTAGGCTAGTTTGGGGGGCTGGAGGCAATCCCGGCTGTCATTGGGAAAGAGGCACGGTATTATTGTAACAAATGATCATAATTGATTTGTATTAGTAATGTATCAGTTATTTTTTTCTCAACATAACAGCGTCTTTGTGAAAGAAGAAAAAAATATGAAAATGGGTCAGCTGTAATATTGTGGTTAAATCTATGTAATTTACCTTTGTATGTAATTAGACAAATATGGTTCATATTCATTATCCTTGTAACCCTCCTTCCTTTAACCTATTACATGAAGCTATACTCATAATAGAGTTGCAGATTGAGGCTGACAATGTCACAACACATTTCTCTTTCAAAGGGCATTATGTGACCCCCTGTTGTCAACAGTGCAAAGGTGTCCAAAGTAGACTCAAGAAAAAAATAAAATTCCTTCTCCTTCACTTTAAATTATCACAGCTACTACAAATATAAGGTGAATACTAAAGACTTCTTATTGAATGATGGTAACTTGTATTCAGTGGGACAGTGAATCTGGTCTTTACTTATTGCCTTTGTAAAATAACAGGCACCTTTTTGCAGTTTTTATTTCCATTTTTTTTTTTTTAGGGATGACCAAAAGTAAGGAGACTGTAAGTGCTTTGATTCATTGACCCATCAGTACAGCCTGAAGTACAACACATACATCAGAAAGCCTTGGTTATCTGACACATCTCGGTTGACGTCACTAGCTCATATCTGACGCTTCATAAAGAGAGAAGAAGCAGTCAAGGTATGATGTGATACATGTTTAAGTCTGGAAATAGGATGAGGTGATACACATCAACTGTGTGCATGCTTGATGCAGATGTTTTTTTTTTATTATATGGTTTTTATATATATATATATATATATATATATATCATATATACAACATCTGCATGTATTTGTCAGTTATAAATGCAGAAACATAATTTTTAAATACATTTTATATGTTACGTAATTTGCTTACCATACTTTATGTACTGTATTTGTAAGAAGTCACTTCTGCATGTTACTGTATATTACAGACCATGCAAAGGTACAATTTATGTCTAAAATCCAAAGCTATTCATTACATCCATATTATAATTATTTAGCTGACATGAATTATAAAATTTGTCTTGCTGTTTGACTACATGGTATAATGAAGAAAGTCTGCTGTTGAAGAAATAAAATAGCCTCTTAGTGTATGAACAGTTGGTATATTGAAAGCTATAATATACATTCAGAATGTATTTTCATCTTGCAAACATTGCTTGACTTTTTATTTCTGTGGTTAGATCTTAGCATTATATAGGATACTTTTGTGTAGCTACTAAGTGCAAACCTCACTTCAATGAAAACTTGACAAAATCAAATTGGAGTACAATGGACTTAAAGTGTTACATTATGTGTTTGCTATATTATGATGAATATGCTCTCACTTTGTTATGTTAAAAGCTTGAGCTTTATGTGCAGAATAGCCATAATCAACTCTGTGTTTTTCTGCATTTCTTTATGTGACTTTTATTGATGTAGATTTTGTATGGCATCCACTATCTAACTACTTAACTTTAAATCTGCCTCGGCCTTGGCCTTTTTCATTTGATAAATGTTTTTCCTCTGAGTGCACGTCTAGTCCGCTTTACAAGAATTCCATGGCTTTTACCAAAAGCCATTGCACCAGGAAGTAATCTAATAATGAATATAACAACAGTTTACACACTGTCTGCCTTTGTACCCATAATATAAACAATGGAACTGCAAGCACCCAGACCTCCTCTAATGGAGTGTCAGAGCAAACACATTCATTTAATCACAAGCCTTTCTTTCAAAGCAAACTGTCCAAGCAGCAGAGGATGAGAGGCTAATGACCCATGAGCAATAAGCAAGTGTTAGACTGAATGTGCTCTTACAAAAAAAAAAAAAAAAAAAGCTTTTACGCAATAGCATATCAATATTTTAAAGCAAAGTCTCTATGGCATCCTCCTCTAACTGGATTAGCTGTTTGATGTGTTCTGACAGTATGTTGTTAGGGGTACTTCATTTGCTTTGTCTATCATCTGATTTTCCCTTGGTAATCCACAGAGCACCGTTATATTTCATAATTTGTTTTGCTATCAGGGCTGATTTGTAAATCTGCAAATTCTAATTAGCCATAGCTACTGTTTCTAATTTATTAAATATTAAATGATTCCTGTGGTAGAGTCTTTCTTCACATCTCTGAGATGAAAGTTTGTGGTATGCAAATTCAATTGCCTTTTAGATGTCAGCAGTTTTTTAAATGTCCCATTTTGCGAGTCAAGACATTTCCACTTGTTTTTTTTTTTTTGTCTGTCCCTAGTCTTCTTTAAGTTGATATTTATTCATCGCCTGATGTGTTTAAGTTTTCAGTGGAAGTTGCACACCCTATCAGGCTGTGGTACATACAGGTACTAAAACAATGTTTAACCTTATTGTCATACTAATCAGCTTTGGTCACTCCATTAAGGATGGATGGATAGATAGATAGATAGATAGATAGATAGATAGATAGATAGATAGATAGAATACAATGTAATATATTGTTTTATAATATACTGTATATACAGATAGGTGGGGTGGTGTGGGAGTCAGGTAGGAGAAATGATCTGTAGTTGTGCTGAGGGCACACTGTAATCACGTTAACTGTTATGCATCTACCCATGTATATACAGTTAAGACTTAAATACAAAAAAGAAAGACACGGAAACTGAAGACATAAGACAAAAGAAAAAATGAGTGGAGGGCAATTATGACTGAACTGACAGAATAAATATATGAAATGTTTCATTGCTTATATATGTTTAAAAGGTATTTGTTAGAACAAAAAAAAAAACAGTAAAAACTTTAGAAAAATGTTCCCTGCTGCAGGTCCTAGAGCTTCTTAAGATGCTCTTATCTTTCAGTACTATGAGCTACTTGTTATTCTGCGGTTCTTTCTTTGAGCATCTTCAATTACGGTGTTTTTGGGAAACAGAGCACTGGATTATTTCATATAAGTCAGTGGAGTTGCCTTGGTATCCACTCCTCTTGCTTCTTCATGGATCTTTTCCTGCTGTGCTCTTTGTTTTATGCAATTTGAAATGTTTTTGAATGCCACTTGTATTCAACTGCCAGACATTTATTGAACACCCACTTATCCTGAGTGAACTTCACACTAATTAAGTTTTAAGAAACACATCCATCAAGCTATTGAGGCAGTTAATTTACAATTGCAGTGTGAATCTGAATTTCTTCTCAGGATGATGCACATATTTCTCACCATGCTCTGCTGTGCCTCCACAAGCTAGAACCAAGATTACAAAAATTTCTATCCTTACTGAGCTATTGTACGTAAACCATACATGTGTCTATAGTTTATAGCACACAGTAAATTCCATTCAACACTTTGTCCTCCAATTAAAATTCAGGTAAAGAAAATAAACAGTTTATTTCATTGTTTATTTCCACTGAAAATAGGAAATGGACCTTAAATATACCCACAGCATTTAGCAACCAAGTCAAAATTTTACAAGTCATTGCCACAATTTCTGCCATTCCTAACTAGAGCTTCCTTTATTTAGCTTATCTCTGCCTCTGTTTTGCCTTCCCCTTTGCATAATAAACCTCTACCCAATTTGTCATGAAATCCCTCATTTGCTGGATACTCAGAAAGGCAGATTATGCTTATTTTTCATTTGGACAGTGGAAGATGGAGCCAGGTGCTTGGCAGCAGCAGAGTGTTCAGGTGTAACTGTGCCGGTGACGGGACATGACGAGCAGTCGCAGATGAAGGATGAGGCGTGGAGAATTTTGGGAAGAGGGGCACCCCACGACTTGGTCCCTCAAGACTACCCCCACTAATCGAGAGGAGGTAAAACTTTCTTTTGAATCACTTCTTGCTCTAATCAGCTTCTATTTGTCAATTAGCCTATTAATGCCACATTGGAAATACAGCTGTTAATCTGGGATTCTGCTTTGCTCACCAAGATTAATTCATACCTCTTCACACAACAGTGGTTTGATTTATAACAAAGTTATTTAGTTTATTATTAAATTGGTTGTAGTCATATTAATGGTGTATAATATATATAATGTGAATATCTGTATATTCAAATATGTCATAATCAAAATATTACGCCAATAAAATGAATAAATAGATAAATACCACTGTAAACATTATAATGTGGAATTTGTAAGTATATCAAAGAATTTACTATATAATTATTTTGTTGAAATGGAGACATTGCTTTTGGTGAATAAAGGAAAACATGTTTAGGTCATGTTTGTTATAAACCAGTGCACATACAAATGATATTTTTGCTTAAGTTATTTGAACTTACTGTCATTAAAAAGTCCAAAATAGATCTAAATATCTGACCCTCATTGGAGTTTCAGTGATTCCCCTTATAGTTCCCCTTGCACATGCACAAGAAAGAGGTGATTTAAGACAATTAGTGGAGGTAATGAACTGTTATGGTAGCTATCAGTGTTTCAAAAAAAGAAGATGAGGAGTTGATATATAGATGTGATAAAAGTTGTGCACTTTTTAAAACAGTGTAGAGGCATGCATATGGTACCATGCAAACTGGTAAGTACAGTGTTTGTTTACTGTGAAAACTCCACTGGCTTAATATTATTATTGTCTAAAAAAAATATTATTCTCTCTTCGATGAACTGCTTGTGTAACCATATTTTTAAGTTTTAAAGTTTCAATGTATCATATTTAGCGCAATCCATTAGCAGAAAAGAAATATTGCATTAATAACTCAGAGGTTTGCATTCTGTAATCTCACCACTAGATGCCGCTAAATCGTTCACATTTTATGCATTGCACCTTTAAAGATACAATCCTTCAGATTGGATAATGCTTGATTTAGTGACCTATGGTTACTGGTGGTATTGGTAGCTGCAATTTAATAATCAAAGTACTGTTCAAATTGGCACACACAGTAACTGCTAGGGGCAACAAACCCTAAGGGTAGCTATAGCAGGAGAAGAACAATATATTTGTTTAAAACACACCTGACTAGTAGGAATCATAATGTCATATTGTTTTAATAAAGAAGACTAGAGATGATGGTCAATAATTTTATCTGTCCATATCACATTTAGTCTTGTGTGCATCTTTTTTCCTCTCTTTTTTCCTCTTGGATCCAAGGATGCAACTTAACTACTTCACAAGTAACAAAAGGAAAGGGAATATTGTAGGGTTGAGTTCAATGTGCTTATTTATTTCTTCAGAAATTATTTATAGGTATGACCGTACTTGTAGGGAAACTGGATGTCATACTGTACAGCTTGAAAGTCATACTGTGTAAGCATTGTACTGGACATACTTCCTAATGCAGAAATATTGTGTATCATACATATCCAGTGTTCACTGTTCAAAATGATCAGTCCAGCAGTTTTTTGTGTAGTGTACATATTTTAACTAAGGAAGATGTAACCTCAGATATTATGAATAATATGAATATGATTTCTTCTCTTTGAATTTTTTTTTTTTTTTTGAAGCTGTGCTGTGGTGCATACAACATACAAATTAAAATGTCCTTTTAACAGGGAGAGATTTTGAGCATCTTTATATTTCCTACTATGTTTGAAATCCAAATCCCTGTGTTTGACTTTTCTAGCAAGTTAATTTTGTGGCAAAACCGTAGCCCTGCCTGCAAGCCAGCTCATCTTACCACACAGCTTCTATCGTGTAAGCCACTAAATTGAAATATCCTCTGCTTGAAATATTGACTTTAATATCTCATTTGAAAAATTCATGTAACCTTTTGATGTCAAATCTATACTCAATTTTGCAGAATGTTATAGGAATATGCAGAAAGGGGATAGGAGGCATTATTATGTTTTTTCTTTTTTTTTTTTTTTTTTTTTTTTTGTCCTGCAGAGAAATTACATTTTATGGTTGTAACACCAACCTCCCCTGTGTTCTTTTTAGTCCACGAGGGAAAAAAAGACAGGGCCATTAAGGAAAAATGAAAAGAGCTATTGATTGGGCTCTTATGCCTTTTCTATTTGCCTCATTTCCTAAATGCATGATAATAAGGGCTCAGCCACTGAAACTAACAATACTCCTTAATGAATCGAACTCTAAAGAATTAGCCTAAGTTTGCATAATGATTCACAGATGTTTCCATCAGTGGATGATGTGCATTTGGTTTGTTGTTTTGTGGATTCGTGTTCCATTTACCAAATAGACACTCATCTCCTTATAGCATTATGATGCAATCAAGACATTATTTGATGATATCTGTTTTGAGAAATGCATGGCTTGTTATCAGACATATTTTGGGTGACATTTTTAAAAGCTATCATATTAAAATAATGTCACACTTAATGTATTCAAGTTAATAATAGTAAAATAGGAGCAGTAGGTTATAACAAATACAGAAAAACATGCTTTTAGGCTAACAGAGTTTGTCTTAGAATAGCAAGGTGAATATCACAAAAAGTGAGAGGTGAGAAAAGACAAGCCATTGTCAAAGCCATGGTTTGCCAATAGCGAAGTGTACCTTATTAAATATAGAAATTTGCAAATTGTTTTCCCCAGGTGGTCAAAAATATGTTGCCATGTCATAGACAGTTTAAGAGTTTCCACATTGTTTAATTAAAATCAAAGTAATAAAAGATTTTTTTTTCTTCCCTTCCATTTAATCATTTCTTAATTCTACAGTTGCATACAAACACATACAATATGAAAGGATATTGCATGACACCCCCCCACCCTGCCCTCACACACATTGTTTCAGTAGCTAAAATATATACTCACAATTTTTTTTTTTTTTTTTTTTTTCCAGCTTACTCCCATTTGGGGTCGCCACAGCAATCAATTGAGCAGCAGTGACGATCTGGCACAAGTTTTACATTGGATGCCCTTCCTGACACAACCGCAGTGTCTGAGGATAGCGGCCACTGGTCTTTCACGTTGATCTCCCATCCAAGTACTAACCAGGCACGGCCCTGCTTAGTTTCCAAGAGCAGATGCTCTTGGGCACTCGTACCCTGGTGTGGCCATGCTAAAATAGATATCACAATATACAATATTAAAAATTGTTACTTCTGTCTTTGTTTTCACATATAGGAGCTAATTTAATTCATTCCTGACCACTGTTTTTGTATGTGTGTGATTGGATAGTTTAATTGCACCTACAAAGCTTTGATTGGTCGACAGTGCTTTTCTGCTGCCACTGAAAACTGACTTTTAAGGACTTCTAGCAGCTAATTTTTTGGCACTAAACATTGGAATTTTGTTCATTCCTATTTACTAAGGAGTTGCAATGGGGTAGTGCACCTAAAAAAGAAAGTGGCATGGCTATAAGTTTGGCATTTGATCTCATGCATAATGCATTTTAAGGTTTCCCACCTCTCTGGCAGAGGGAACTGTGGCTGATATTTAACAGCAGGAGAAAGCAGGCTTAAAATTTGTGGCACTACTGTCAGCACAGCAGCTGTTAATTCATTTGAGATGTCTGCAGCGTTAAAAACACACGTGAGGAAGGAGAAGGTGTTTCTGTGTCGCATGTCTCTTTTTGGAGTGCCACAGGACAATATGAGAGACTTTTTTTTAGACTTTCTAGTTAAACCATTCTTCAATTACTGAAGGAAATGAAGAATTGCAGAAAGAAGGTGCAGAAAACATGATTACAGATCAGAAATATGTTTTTTTTTTTTTTTTTTTTTTCAACCAAGCAGTAAACTTACACTTCAGTACCCTTTCTTGTTCCACATGTGCACAATACAGGCACCAGTGTCTTCACATGAACCACGTTGCTGTGTTCCTTTGCACCATTACTGTTTGAAACTATACTGCTAAATCAGTACACAGTACACAATACAGTACGCATTATTTTGCTCAACTAATGGAAATTTGTCACAGGTTTAGTAAATGTCCCCCAAGTGTATGCACAGTTATAATGTGGATAAGGTCCTTCAACTGCTGTTTTTTTTTATCAAAAGACAGGTAAGACTTTTTTTTAACCCCATCACAAAAACTACTGACTTGTCAGATAGAGCAAGAGTGTGTCTCTAACTATGCTCTGCCTCCACACTCGTGGACATGTCTCATCATTGGTTAGTCCTGTCGGCCTCTGTTTCTTCAAAGACCTTTGATTTGCATGCACCTGTTCATTGGTTTTACAGTAAAAAAAAAAAAAAAAAGCATACAATAAATCAAAACTTGATATCAGCATAAAAATTGCCAACGTTTTATCACGTAACCTAATCATATTCAGAAAGCCTTTGCAAATATTTTATGAGGTCTGAAATACATCAGCATATGTTTAAGGCCATAGGATACACAAAAACCATTTAGAGAGCAAATTTGTTTGTTTACAATGAAAACTCCAAAGGGTAACTTTAATTATCATTCATAAGTTAATCCTGACCTAATTAATTCTAGTTGTTTTCTTTAATTTATTTACCCAGCTGCTAGGACAGATTATGTTGTTTAGTATGATGAGCTTGCCCAGGTTTGTCCTACTTTATGTTGCTCTTAAACTCCTCTTTGTCTGCAGCATGTCAAATTGCCATAACTCTCCTTATCAGCAACGTTTGCTAATACATTGATGCTAGGTAAGTTATTTTCCTGCAGGCAAATTGCATGTGTCCAAGCAGCAAATCTGAACATGAAAGCAAAACAAGGTTATCTCGCAGCCCCCACTTCTGTGATCCAAAAAAAAAAAAGTAACTTCGTTAAGTAAGATGTTAATTATAGTGTCTTTACTCCACAGAATTGTATTGTCTAATTTGCTTTGGCTGTTTGGGTTTGCATTACCTCAGGCTACATATTTACATAATGAGCATTTGGAGAAGTGTATTGTTGAGCCAAGTGCACAGAGGTGAGGCCGAGATGGGTTCTTGAAATCAGTTCTGAAAATGTTATGTTTCTCACTCTTCTGGAAAACGTTGCAACATTTTAATGGCTTTTATAACAAAAGAAACTTTTAAAACAACATTGACATACCCAAATGTAGTGTTTTCATTGATACAAGTACTGATTGTTCTTTCCAGTGTTGAATCTCTTATTATAATGAGATGTTTATAGAATGTGGTTCACAAACATACGCGTATTCTATCCTTCCTTTTAGTGCTTTATCGTTGCAATGTGGTATTTTTAAAGCTGTTCCCTGGCCTCATCATTGAAAAAAATGCTCTTTTGGGATGCAGTATAGTCTCAGTATGTGGCACTCTTAGCTGTTCTAAGTCAGTGTCACGGCTGGTGAGCAACCCACGGGGACGTCATTCAGCAGTGAAAGCAGTACCCCTGTGGTTAAGTGCATGGTCAGTTATAAATGAAATGTATCACAGTGATGGTGTGGAAAAAACAGTAGTAGTTTTTTAGAGAAGCAGTGCCAGCTGTAAGGTAGCTTATTGTGGGTCTATTACAGTTCTTTGCCCACTACAACAGCTTCATAGCAGGACAGTTTACCCTGCTGCTCTCTTTCGCTGGCTCAGCTTAACTCCATCCTCTATCCAGGGACAGGCACCTGCAGAGGGGCAGATGGTCTCATTTCTCCCAAAGGGACTGTCTCACTCACATGTAACAGTGTTGAAGTGCTTTGCAACATCTTCCTGAGAAATATGCAAATTGTTGGGAATGCTTGTTCTACAGTTAATACTGCTAATAACTTTACTGCTGTTTACATTTTAAATGCATGAATGCCCTCATTATCATTTATATGTTTGAAATAAAAATGGCCCAGGACCAGTTAGTGGGATAGCTGACCTACTTTAGTTAGCCTGTAGAAAGTGGGATAGTGGTCAAGTGAGCTGATGTTCTATTTGTACCCTATCTCAGCTGATTATGCCAACAAAGCAAGTTGCAAATGCTATTCTTACACTTTTCTGCCCAGATTCATACAACACTTGTGGGACTGAATCTTGTCATCACTCGTGGGTTTCTCTAACATTACCCACCTAGGGTTTCCTAATTAAAAGGAAGCACTTTTTTAAGCTTAATTTTTACATTAGAATTATCATGTGTCTTGTTTGGGTGGTTGACAAGTGTTCCTTCCTTCACCTTGATTAACAAATACATGACCAGTTTTATATTGTATGTACAGTATTAAGGATTGCCACAGCTGGATGGGTCTGAAAGACTGTCATTCATGTCAGTCTTGCTAGTTAATAGTAGTAACTATATACCAAAGACCTGGAGCCTTTACATCTAGTAGTGGATGTAATAGCATAATCTGCAACATTGTATTTCCTCTGACTAATTTGCTTTAACACTATGTGGCCTTTTTTTTCCTTTGTAATTACTAATTACTCACTTGTATAAATGCAAGTCCATGTGCTGATGTGTACCATATTATTTTCCTGCATACACAGTGGCCGATTTGCCTTGCATGTCCCACATCTCAACACCTCATTAATATTGCATGATCTTGTTAGTGTCTCCTACCTTTTCTTTAGCCATCCATACCCCATCTGCAGAAGCTGGAGGGTACATCTGAAAGTCAACTTGCATCTCCTGCTTTTACCAAATTTGCAGACATGGGATAGGCTCATATCCATCCAAGGATTATCCTCTACTGTCTCCCTTCCAAAAAATCATTATGTGAAAGTGTCAAAATAAATGAGATTAGTTCCTGCTTCTTTCCTCTCTGAGGTGGAAAATACATTTTACCTGTGATTTTCACCCAAATAAACTAAGAGTACAGATGAGCAGGTTCTTGACAGATATGATTGACGGCCATACAACATTAAGGCAATGGCAGAAGGTGGAGCCAGTGCAGGTTGCATAAAGCATTTCAATTAATCATTATCAAATGTGTTGTGAGTCCAACACCAGTGACTTTTCTCTGTAATACTCTAGATAGAAGCATTCCTTGAAAAAAACATTTTCAGCACAATATGTCTGCACTGAAATGGGGTACATACAGTATGTGGAGCCTCATTATAGCAGGCAGTCAGGGCAGCAGCATCTATATGCTGTGATAATGATGACCCCACAGAGGCCAGGGGAAAAGACTACAATTGAGGAGAGGAAAAACAAGTGGAGTGCTTGAATAGTAATTAATTAATGAAAAGGAATAATGACAAAAAGTAATGTCAGGGTTATTTATTAAAACACATCTGCAGCACAGTTGCAAATCCACACACTTCTCATTTAATAAAATTGTCTTGTGTTAAAAATGTATTTAAAAACAATGTAATTTGCTGTTTAGGTCCATTATAAATATCCTAAAAATTACTATGTATCTGTGACTGTGTGTGCTGTGTCTGAGTTCAACTCGCAAAAGTTAGAAGTACATATTGACTTAACAATAGTCAATATTTAGTCAGTTAACTGATATCATTTGTATGTGGGCAGCACAGTGGATTAGTGGTTAGCACTGACAAACTCACAACAAAATGGTCCTGGGTTCATAACCTGGCAGGGGCCTTTCTGTGTGGAGTTTGCATGTTCTCCCCATGTTTGCGTGGGATTACTTTGGTTTCCTCCCACAGTCCAAAAACATGTATGTCAGGTTTACTGGTGACTATATTGCCCATAGGTGTGAGTGTGTCTGGTTGTTTGTCTCTATATGGCTCTGTGACAGACTGGTGACCTGTCCAGGGTGTACCCCTGCCTTTCACCCAAAGAGAGCTGGGATAGGCTCCAGCAGATCCCTGTGACCCTAGTTAGGAATAAGCGTATATAAATAATGGATGGATGCATTATATGTAGACCAATCAGAGGCTGTATTTAGTATCAGAAGATATGTTCCGTCCAAATGCAACTGCAACTAAAACTTACGATTGTTAGCAGCTGCCTTATTTTCTTGATTGTTTGGGTTGTTAGAAATTTTGTAAAACCCATTATAACACCTTCAAATATCTACGAGATGAGCAATGGAACACAAAGAGATATTCAATTTATCATCACAAAGAAGATGGAATCAGAGCATATTTTGCATCTTTCCATGAAAAATGACTCAAATGACTAATTGATTATCAATTCAATATTAATCCTGAAAGTCCTCTAAGTTCTGTGCATTTGAATCTCTGTCAGCACACAGAACTGTACTGTCTCTGGTAAAGCTTTGAAGCACAAGGCATCTCTCAGTGGGCCATCAGATATCAGTTATCAAAAGGCAAAATAAGTTTCAACTATTAAAGTGCAGTTTAGCTGCTGTTTTTATTCAATGATTAAAGAGGAATATAAACAGAATGATGTATTTCTTATACTGATTTAAATTGTTATATTGGATTTTATAGTTCAAGGTTTGCTTTTCAGGCAGTACTTATGAAGCTGTTAATAGAGATGCAGTCCTGCCATAATGTTGGCCGGTCAGTAGTGTATAGTGGCAGGAAAAAAAAGCATTTATTTAAAGAAGTTTTGTATGCAGTAGCTGCTGTTGCAGCTGAAGGCCATAATTGCAATTTGAGTCTAAGTAATTACTGTTTGCAGTGTGCTTCAGCTAGCTTTGGAGATACCAGTTGTTGGCTTGATGCATTGTTGCCAGGAGTTTGGAAGTGAATTTAAATTAGATAAAGATGAGAGCAAAACCAGTAGCTTAACAGTTGACATTCACCTTGACATTCTGCAACATCTACAATGCTCAATGCTGGTAAGTAGAATGAAATGCCATTTCTTTTTATGCCATTCAGTCAGCCTTACATTTTATTCATACTGGCCAATTTCTGTTTGGAAATGGAGAGTTCATTTTGTTGTCAGTGAGTAGTGAGTGATGTATTTATATCGCTAATGTTATTTTTCAATTGCATGGAAGCCATAGTAAAAGGTACTTAGAGCAGCCAAATCTTTCACAAAATCAAAAATGGAAACTTTTAAAATGATATTAATATTAAAATGGGTCGTTAGTATCATTCATAATTTACTGTGTGTGTAAAATGAGTGTATATCTAGACTCATCTACATCTCTGCTGTCTCTGAACAGTGGGAGACCTGGACTGCACACACAGGCCATCTGCATACTTAGGTTTTTGTTCTGGCAGGAAGAAGGTCAAGGACCTTTTGTTATTTGTTGAATGAAGAAATGTTCTACAGAAATGCTGTTTTTATTGGAACAAGGTGTAAAATGTGAGACAGACCCCATTAATTGTTGGTAATTGCACATGTAGGGCTGTACAAATATCTTTTAAATAATCCATGATCACTTATATCTGAGGTTAGCAATCAGTCTGTTTTTAATAATGTTTAAAAAATGACTGAAATTATTTCTCAGTCACAAGGATGAGTGTATCATTCAAATGATGTGGTAAATCTACTGAAGTACAGCACACCAAACAAGGTGTGGTGTGCTCTGAGCCTGTGTAATGTGCAGCGAGAATTCTCAGAACTCTTCAGAGATTACATTTTGTTAATTGCCATCATCCATCAAGCATAATGTTCATAAATAGAATAGCCATTGGACATTCAAGATAATGCTCAACCATTATGATGGATCACGGTTTCAGTGCTCGTGTTCAATCTGGTTAATGTCTGAAATAATAATTTAGTTTTAATCAGTCTTATTTCAGTTCCACTAGCACTCAAGGCCTCTTGTGTCCATGAATAATACCACAATAGTTTAAAGCATATAATGTAACAACTAAAACAAATTATGTGGAATCAGTTTTTTCTTTTTCTTTTTTTTTTTTTTACTGAAAGTTCTCCTCTATTGATAGTTAAAGATATACAGTGGCTTCAGAAAGTATTCAGGCATTTTATTGTTTGGTAGATTGAATTGTAAATGGATAAAATTGCCATTGTGAAAGGTTTAGTGTTTGAAAATTCTGAATCAAAAATCAAGCAAAACACCTTTTTGAGTGAGGGGACACTTGAATGCATAGCCATTACTATATTGCTACTCATACAAAGCAACAAAGCTGAATTTCTTTTTCTTGTCTGTGTTTGTTTAAAAAAAACACCAATAATAGGTACAATAAAACAAAACAATAAATATAACATAACAATGAATATAAATGGTCACTATTCAGTTATACAATGAATATTTAATGGAACTTTGACCACCATAGGATTTGTTTTAATGTTTGATTTATGTGTTACTGTAAATGTCAATGTAAAAGTGTAGCAGTGAAACAGCATCTTCTACTAATCTACTACTTTGTTTTTAGTCACATACTAAAAGATTTCTTCTGCATCTGTGCTCAATTTTACAAATTTCCTTTTTTTTTTGCAATAGGGGACTTAACCCACAAGATGCATGTAATGGGGGTCAGGTCAAAGCTTGGATCATACATACACCCCAATTCCAGTTTGACTTTCAAAAGACAAAAAGTGTCAATGTCAGTGAATGACAAGCAGATGGAGCTGTGAGCAAAGTTACACTCAGAAGCACTCCCAGTATTATTAGACTTAGTTTTTTTCATTTTTCCCCCAAAAGAGACAGACATGTTGATGCTTTATTTCTGAAAAGTTTCCTTATAGATTGATAGAGCTTATCATTACTCAGCAGCTTGCTCTCACACACCTATATCTATGTAACATGTAACAAGACCTCTCCTCTCTGCACTTACTCTATATCTGACATAACTAGAGGCTAACAGTCTCATTTTAATTGATGTTACTTCCACATCTTTGCTTCTTCCTGTGTATTCTGACGTTACTGCTGGTTGGTGCTGTGACTGTGTAGAGAGATGCTTCTAATCCAGAGGTGGCAAATAATCTGAGTAATTTGGACACTGTGTGTGTGTTTGTGTGGGGCAGTGGCCTGTAAGTACGGCTTGTCATTTTTTCAATTACTCGAGCTGTGGTTAAATGTTCATTTTCAGCAGTCAGCCCGGAGCAAAAACTACTGAGCCCCATTAGGTTTTACCCACAGCCTCACACTCATTAGTTTTCTCCGGTCAGACAAGAGTGAGGGAGAAGCTGGGCCGGCCTTTCAAAAGAGGTCAGGGTGGAGTCTGCTGCTCTGTGCAGCCACAGTAGAGATTGTTAAGGAGTTTCCAGCTAGTTTTCTACAATAGGAAGATTGCTCTGTAGACCTGGGTGCCCTTTATAAAGAAAATCACCACATAGTTGTAATTGACCAGATTCTTTTTCCTTCTGCCTATTCTTTTCTTTTACATGTGTAGGAAACTACTGACTCATTTGATAAACATGACAGCACAGCAAGTTGGGGATTGTGGTTATGTTTAAGTGCAGGTTTATTCTTTAATTTCTACATCGACATGACAGTGTTTTGACCACAAAATGGTCATCTTTACTTCAGGTCGTGGGTGTGAATAACCTTGTTTATGTACTATGTAATGTGTTAATTGATGAACTCAGAGTGTACACATCCATCCATCCATTTTCTATACCCGCCCATTCCTATTTACGATCACAGGGATCTGCTGGAGCCTATCCCAGCTCTCTTTGGGTGAAAGGCATGGACAGGTCAAAGTGTACACATGAGAACTCAATATGCATATTACTACTGACATGTCAAACTCCTTGTCAAGTTTTAAAAAAGATGCATCTGCACATTGATGTAGTCTAAATGCCTGTCTTAGGATCTAAATAAGGATGGCACTTAAAGATGAAATTACATTCCACTCTTCCACTCTTATAGTTGCTATCTTTAACCTTTTTGAGACAACCTCTCTGTTTTATATCTGTAGAGTCTAACAAGATAATCCCTTAAGAGTGGGTGCCTGGGTGCCCCACTGGTGTGGCCAGTGTAGTGGTACCTGTGTTATAGTCTACTGGTTGTACTGAGTTGAATTGATTAGTTGGGAGAGACTTGAAGAAGTGTCTGATGAAAATGATTCTCCCTTAAGTGTATGATTCTCTAAACTGGTTCTTGATAGAGATCAGTAATTAGAAGATTGTTTTCTTAGAGTTTTAGAATGTGTAGAGAAATTTAGATTCCTAGAATCTGAATATTGTCTTCACTGCTAATATGTACAGCGGCTCCTAGCCTCCCTTTTGCATGATGCTTTCAAGCATCATTAACCAACGTCCTCTGTTTCCATTGACCTGAGGGATCCTGTCTTGGTTTTGTGCTGCTATGGCTCTGCCAGCTAAATGGAGGTTACAGAGAGATGGCATCTATTATTGAGGTATTCAATTCAAATGTCACCTGTTTCCACTTGGCACTGTTTTCTCTTCCTTAATGTTTGCTTGGGGCATGGGGAATGGGGGAGGACAGAGGATGGGTAAGGAACACCAGTTTTTGCGTCTCATTGTCTCAGCACTGGGAGGGACTTTTTAGCAGACATTAATGGGGACGAATGCAAGGTGACACCGTTGTAAGTCTCGCCACTTCACCTTGCACTCTGACACCTGGATGTTCTCTCGCACTCTTTCTGCATGGTTAGTATCCTCCTGAGCTCAAGCCGCTAAAGCAAGGCTGATTGTAACTATTCATCATCCAGCCTCCACTTAATTGGAGCAAAAGTAGATTGTAGGGGGGCACAAGCCTCTTAGGCGGGTGTGGACGGAATACAGTTCAGCTAAAAGCCAAAAATACTTGATGTGCTTACATGGAACAAACCCACTTTCTCTCTAAGTGCAGGTTACTTATTTGGCCACTACAGACTTGGCTTTTATTACCTGGTTACCCTCCTGTCAGTCTAATTTAGTCCTATCATCCTTCAACCCAGTTGAAATTAACAGGTAATTTGTAAATGTCACTTTGGGTTAGACACCTCATTTTCTTCCTTTTCCAACAATCCAGCACCCACCAGCTAATTATTCTTGTCTTTTGAATACAAGTTTCATTCACAAATAGAGTTATGGTCCACTAAATAAATGAGAGTAATTGATGAGGGGAAAAAATGTGATTTGCCGTAACCTATTAAAATCATCAATGACATACTACCTAGGAATCCTTTAGTTACTGTGATGCAGCATGTCTGTTCATTTGAAGTGACTAAAGATGTGATAAGATGGTAAAAGTATTGTATTGAAGGAACCCACTCAAGCAATCGCGTACTCTCTAAAGTCTACCTCATGTATTAAGTCAGCAGCATAGAAACCAAGTTTTACCTAATGTACAGTATTAAATTATTATGTCTACATTTGCTGTCAGAGTGCAACCAAGACCTCTTAATAGGCATATGTTCTACCCCCATACAAAATGATATAAAAAATTTTAAAAAGCAAGAGAAATAAAGGCTACTGTAGCTAGGTTGGTATGTAAATGCAAGGAGGACAATGATGAGTGAATGTCCAAATAGAGGCTCTGTGTTTATAAGAGTAACAATTTGATGTGTAATGGTATTAAGGCTTGATGATATTGCCAAAATCAGATATTACCACCTTGACATCATTAATGTGATAATGTTTCGAGGTTAGCTATTTGTGCTTTTATAAGACATTAAAGGTTTTAGAAATGATCTTTAGCTGTGTCGCTATGATCGCCATGCAGGTAAAGAGATTCATATTTCATTTCACTCCGCTAGAGGAGTCTAATACGGAACATTGTTCCATTAACCATAATGCAGCCTTTAGGACCAGAAAAAAACAATATATAGGCAATATTACAACAGCCTAAATCCTAGATAATATCTGTTCTCATTTGAGGATATTACATTATATTAATACATAAACCAGCTCTAGGTGGCATGTACAAAATTTGTTAGTAACAATAATTCAGTTCAGACAAAGCAGCATTGGCTTTCATACATAATGTATTAGCGATCAAGGGGTTCTAACTTTTGTGTGTATTTGCATAAAGAAGTCAAGTCAGTTGCATTTGTACAGCACTTTTCAAACACATTGGTAAATTCAAGGTGTCTAACATCAGCTTCAAAGCAGTTGATCAACATTATAAAATCCTCCCTAAACAAAATGCAAATCCTAATTAAATACAATTAAAATTATAAAGCACATCATTACACACACACACATTTGTACAGCTGTCTTTACAGGGACACTCACTGACATATCGCATTCCCCTAGCCCCTTACTCTAACTTTAACTTAAACCTAAGTCCTCATCCTCAAACAACACTTTAAATGCATATTGAAAAATGGGAGCTAACCAAAATATTCTCACTGTACATGTATAAAACACTGCATAGAAAATTGGTCATCACTATATATATGTGAGTACACACACACAGAGTTAAGAATAAGGCAGTAAATATATACAACAGACTAACGATAAAAGCAAGGTAATCAGATTTCTGTTAAATTTGTAGCCATGAAATTGATTTTTTTCTGCTTAAGATCTGAATCCTCTAACTCTGGATATGTTCTTTAAATTTGTATTCAATCACTAATTGCAGATGAATCTAGATTCTCACTCCAGGCATGATAACAACACACTTCAGGGATTTAGGGAAAGGCCGACTAAGCAACAAAGCCTTAACACCATTATGTCTTGTGCAAATCGAAGGACAGACTTACACAGTTTAGTGGGTAGTGGGGAGTCAGGGGGAGCAGGTGAAAGAGACAAGTTAAGATCTTGTTGAGAAACTACTTAGTCGTTGTTTTATCATGCATCATTGTGACGGTATGCCAAAGGTAATATTGTTGTATGATGAATGCAACTTTGTCATAAATGAACTTATCATGTGTATTGATTGAGTAGAGGTTTTGTATAGGAGCATGTTTTATGCTTTTTAGAGTTTACTTGGGTTTCTGTTTTGTAACCTTTTCATTCTGAAAGCGTTGTTTTTTTAACCTTACTGTATCTTTATTTCTCCAGGTTTGCTTTTGGTAGATCATCTAGCTGTTTAGCTTTAAGTGGTGTAATGCAAGCAGTAACCTGAGGTAAAGCATTAAAAAATTACAAAAAATACTGAAATTAAGTTTGAATGACCTAATAATTAAGGTTTTTGGAAATACAGTTGTCTCTGGGCTCCTGTATGACCATCAGTCTAAATAGCATTCAAGCTAATTCCCCGATCTGTCAGTGCAACGGCTAAGTGGAATTCAAGACTGATTTGCTGGAATTCAAGACTGACTTGCTGATTTCCCCATGTGATACTCATGTGCCTCTAGCCTAAAAGCCTCTGTGTGATTGATAAATACTGGAATTGAGGAGACACTTGAACTGGGAAAAGGCCTCTCTCATTAAAAATATGGTGTTCGTAATGAAGAGGAAATAAAATTAGCACAGAGAAGGATGAAGGGGAGCAAATTGCTGCAAATATTGTAAAGGCTGATCGGCAACCTCCTCCTCCAGCCACAGCAGAAAGTCATTATGTGGGTTTTGGATATAGGTTCCCCATGACCGCATATTTATTATCTATCTAAATAGAATCACTTACCTCTGATGCTGGCTCTGATAGCCAGTCACCACAAATATCAATTCCCCTGGTATCTCTGCTGGCAATTTTACATAAGGCCGAGTGATTATGCCCGCAACCAGACAGGATTGCATTTTGTTGTTAACTTAATTCGTGTTTTCCTATGAGAAATAACTTAATAATTGGTACTATAATTTGTGGGAGACATTTTTTTTCTCTTCTAGAGTGTAAATTCAACACTGTTTGACATCCTCCATGGTGGAAAATGAGGTCAGTGGTAGAAAGTCAGAATACCTTTTAAAAAGAAAAATGCCTCCTTGTGTTTCAGCGACTGTGATGTGGCCATAAGCTTCCTCTGTTGATCCCATATCTTTATTCACTCTCCCTTATTTTGTCAGTATGATACAATTTAGTTTTTTTTTCTGTGCAGCCATTGTTCAGGCATTAAAAGTTATGGCAATAAATATCTGTATTATAACTGGAGATGCAGCACAGTGCCTATTCATGAAGGCATCATATGCAGCGCTCAAAAGCATGTATGCACATAGGTATTGGCCCATTTATCAAGCCAGCACAGCTAATTATCTCATACCGTGCAATACTGTTTTCAAGCCATGCATTTCATTTTGCAACATTAAAACATACGTGGTGGACCAGAAATGGTTTCCATGAGTATGAATGCATTAGAAAATTTTGGGAGGCAATGTTGTATTAGAACTCCACAGGGATATCAGCATGCTACACCTCTTTTGTTTTGTCATTCATCTTCCACCATGAGGGCGGAGAAAGAACCAGTGGGTAGTGACGCCTTCAGCCAACTTGGCAGGTTAATGAAGGTAATTTGATTTCATACATAATGGCTGCCCATGCCATGCAGGGCTTAATTGTGCTCGGTGTCTGGGCGTCATTCATGGCACCAGTCGAGACCCTGTGTATTTCCTGAAGGTTGTGCAGAGGCAAATAAGTTCCTGATTCAAGTGAGATGGAACAGATAGCTCTGTTTCATCTGCTAATAGTTTATCATATTTCCCAGGCAGCTTTGAGCTCTGCTGTCACAGTGTGGCAGCGGCAGCTCGGTTTTAGTGAATCAAGCAAGTTCATTACTACATAGCAAACAAACACCATAGTAGGCCTTACATTCCTGCGATGATTCTACCAGAACAGGCTGGTCTTAATGCTATCATATTTGTCACACCTTGGTTGGATGTTATCCATGTGAAATTTGTTTTTGTCTGATTCTGCTGTTGAAGTTTGGAACTACAAGTCATTTTGGGCTGTGTTCACAATTGCTTTTAGCTACAGTTAGATCCTTAATATTTATGAATAATATGCCATGTTCTGTCTGCCCTATACAACAGAATTGAGTACATCACTATGCATTATCACTAAAATGTAACAATAATTAAAATACAATAGATTAAAAATAGGTGAGACAGACTTCCATGTCGATTTACCTATGCTCAACAAAAGTGCTCACACCTATGATTTCTACTTCAGACTCATTTGGTGGATATAAATAACACATCAGCTTTCTCATTTTTTTGTCTGTGTTGTATTTAATACACCATGACTCCATATGGTAAGTAATTGCCTAAACAAGCTAAGCTATAAAAGCATTGTCAGACCACTGAACATATGCTGAACTTCAGCTACTGCAGTGGTTGGGATGTAAAGGAAGAACCATGCTATTAATAACAAAAGGTAGTGTGCACCAAATGACACCATGTGCATCAAAATAAAGGTGAACATACAAAAAAATAAAATAAGGGAATCTCAATAATCAAAGGTAGACTGACCTCAAGGTAGAGGTGGTGATCCTGGAAAAACCAGCAAGAGGAAGCTTGATTTCCAAAGCACACAATGGAAGAAAACCTCTTTTCCAGAACACATGAAGGAGGGAGGGGCTATGGAGGGGTTGGCAGTATTTGTAAATGCTAGATGGTGTAACTCTGGGCACATCACGATTAAGTAGCAAATCTGCTGTAAGAACACTGAACTGTTAGCATGAGGCCTTTCTACAGTATCTATCTAGGGAATTCTTACATGTTACCGTGATGGCGGCATGTCCCTGGGGACTTCAGCCATGCATGTCTCTCCTCCACTCCACGGCGCACCTTCACCCAGTATGTGACCTGCAGTGGCAATAAAATACTGGATCTATTTTATACCAACACCAAAGAGATATATAACTCATCTCCTGTCCCTCCCCTTGGAAGATCAGATCACAACCCTCACCCCCTACCCCCACTCATGTAATCCAGCACTCTGTGCCCCTACTTTAGACTGTCCCTGACAACAGTAGAGGTAAGAAATTAGCTTAGGAAGATCAAAGCGAGGAAGGCTGCAGGTACAGATGGAATCAGCTCCAAGCTCCTCAACTCTTGCGCAGACCATCTATGTGGGATAGAAGTGCAGTTGTGCAACTTGAGCCTCGGAACAGGAAAGGTACCACAGCTGTGGGAAACATACTGTATAGTACCAATTCAATTCAATTCAATTCAATTTTATTTGTATAGCGCCAAATCACAATACAAATCATCTCAAGGCACTTTACAAAAACTAAAACTAAAAACCCAACAATTCCCTTATGAGCAAGCACTTGGCGACAGTGGAGAGGAAAAAACTCCCTTTAACGGAAGAAAAAAACCTCCAGCAGAACCGGGCTCAGTTTGGGCGGCCATCTGCCTCGACCGGTTGGGGTGAGTGGATAGAGCAGAGAGAAAAGAACAGCAACAATAAACAACAAATAGACACTGCAAGTTGGTGGGGCCAGTAACTGCACATCAGCGATAAACAGCTCCAGGACCAGGGACACCTGCAGAAGGTACAGAGAGAGAGAGAGAGAGAGGGAGGGAGAGAGCACAAACTAGGGGAGAGAGAGAGCACAAGGTTAGTAACATTCAATGGTGGAATATACATGAGGTGGGAGAGAAGGGGGGGGGGGGGGGTAGGGTAGGGGAGCTCAGTGCACCAATGGTCCTCGGGCAGTCTAGGCCTATAGCAGCATAACTAACTAAGGGATGGTTCAGGGTTGCCTGAAGCCAGCCCTAACTATATGCTTTGTCAAAGAGGAAGGTTTTAAGTCTAGCCTTAAAAGTACAGAGAGTGTCTGCCTCCTGAACCCAGGCTGAGAGCTGGTTCCACAGGAGAGGAGCTTGATAGCTAAAGGCTCTGCCTCCCATTCTGCTTTTGAGAACTCTGGGAACCACAAGTAGGCCTGCACTCTGAGAGCGAAGTGGTCTATTGGGATAATATGGTACTATGAGGTCTTTAAGGTATGAAGGAGCTTGATTATGAAGGGATTTGTATGTGAGAAGAAGGATTTTAAATTCTATTCTATATTTTACAGGGAGCCAATGAAGAGAAGCCAATATAGGAGAAATATGATCTCTCTTGCTAGTTCCTGTCAGGACTCTGGCTGCGGCATTCTGGATTAATTGGAGGCTTTTTATTAAGATATTAGGACATCCAGATAGTAATGAGTTACAGTAATCTAGCCTTGAGGAAACAAACGCATGGACTAGTTTTTCTGCATCATTTTGAGACAGGATGTTCTTAATTTTGGAAATGTTGCGCAGGTGAAAGAATGCAGTTCTAGAAATTTGTTTTATGTGTGAGTTAAAGGACATGTCCTGGTCAAAAATAACTCCAAGGTTTTTTACAGTAGTGCTGGAGGCCAGGGCTATGCCATCTAGAGTAGCTATAATTTTAGAAAAGTTATTTCTGAGATTTTTAGGCCCAAATATAATGACTTCTGTTTTCTCCGAGTTTAAAAGTAAAAAGTTACTGGTCATCCAAGCCTTTATGTCAGTTAGACAGGCTTGAAGTCTGGTTAACTGGTTTGTGTTAACAGGTTTAATAGATTGATATAACTGAGTGTCATCCGCATAGCAGTGGTAATTAATAGAGTGCTTCCTAATGATATATCCTAAAGGAAGCATGTACAGGGTGAACAGAATCGGTCCTAGCACAGAACCTTGTGGAACTCCATAACTAACTTTTGTTCGTGTGGAAGGTTCATCATGGACATGAACAAACTGGAATCTGTCCGATAAATAGGATTGGAACCACTTTAACGCTGTTCCTCTGATACCAATCACATGCTCCAGTCTCTGTAATAAGATGTTGTGGTCAATGGTGTCGAATGCTGCACTAAGGTCTAGGAGGACAAGTATCGAAACAAGTCCATTATCTGAGGCTAAGAGAAGATCGTTGGTAACTTTCAACAGTGCTGTTTCTGTACTATGATGTGCTCTAAATCCTGATTGGAAATCTTCAAATAGTTCATTCCTGTGTAAGTGGTCTGATAGCTGCTTAGCAACAGCTTTTTCTAGGATTTTAGAAATAAATGGCAGGTTGGATATTGGTCTATAATTAGCCAAGACACCTGGATCAAGACTAGGCTTTTTGAGTAAAGGTTTGATTACTGCAGTCTTAAAGGCCTGTGGTACGTAGCCTGATACTAGAGATAAATTTACCAAGTCCAATAAAGATGAGTTCATTAATGGCAGGGTGCCTTTAAGCAGTCTAGTCGGGATGGGGTCCAAGAGACACGTTGATGATTTCGATGAAGCAACTACTGATGTAAATTCAGAGAGATCTATAGGAGAGAAGCAGTCTAAACATAACTGAGGTCCTACAGATGATTCAAGAGCTACTGTAGTAAAAGATTCATTTATTGCAGGTATAGGAAGCATCTGCTGAATTTTATCTCTAATAGTTGTGATTTTATTTGTAAAGAAACTCATAAATTCATCACTGCTGAGAGCTAAGGGAACACTGGGCTCAACGGAGCTGTGACTTTTTGTCAGCCTGGCTACAGTGCTGAAAAGAAACCTGGGATTGTTCTTATTTTCCTCTATTAGTGATGAATAGTATGCAGTTCTGGCTTTACGGAGAGCTTTTTTATATGTTAGTAGACTGTTTTTCCAGGCTAGAAAAATTTCCTCTAAGTTTGTGGAACGCCACTTCCTTTCCAGCCTTCGTGATGCCTGCTTTAAGGTACGAACATGTAAATTATACCATGGGGCTAGTCTTCTCTGAATCACTAACTTCTTTTTCAGAGGGGCTACAGAATCAAGCGTTTCACGCAGTGAGGTTACAGCGCTGTCAACAACATGATCAATTTGGTAGGGAGTAGGATTAAGGCAGCTGCCCTCCATTATGTTTATACTTGGCATAGATGCAAATAAAGATGGAATCATTTTCTTAAATTTATTAACAGCGTTGTCGGATAAACATCTGCTGTAGTGGAATTTTCTTCCACTCTTCCACCACAGCAGATGTTTCTTTCTACCAGTACCAAAGCTACAGCAACCAAAGGACCTTAGCAGCTACAAGCTAGTGGCACTGATATCAGACCTGATGAAAGACACTGGAGAAACTGGTCCTTAGCCATCTCCCCCTTTGGTGACATGCTTCAGTTTGCTTAACAGCCTGGCACTACGGTGGATGATGCTGTCATCTACCTCCTACACACAGCTCTTTATCACCTGAAGAAGCCTGGCAACACTGTGAGGTTCATGTTCTTTGATTTCTCAAGAGCTGTCAACACCATACAGCTGAGGCTTCTGAGGGACAAGCTGGAGCACATACTATGGAGGTGGACCTCCACTTATCAGACTGGAATTTGGATTACCTCATCAATCAGCTGTGTGTCTGACATAGTAGCTTGCTGTACAGGGTGAACACAGGGAACACTCTTGGCATCATTCACCTTTATCCTGTATACTGCAGGCTTCATGTACAAGTCACTGAGCTGATGACTATGTGATCGTCAGCCTGAACTTAGATGAGAATGACAGGGAATACAGAGAACTGATCCAGGAGTTTGTGGACTAGTGTCTATGAAACAACATCCAGATCACCGTGGGAAAGACTGAAGAGTTGGTGGTTGACTTTTGCAGGTGCAGACACCCCTTGCAGACACCAGTAAACATCTAGAATATGGATCTTGAGAAAATAAACTGCCCAAAGTACCTGGGTGTTCACCTCAATAACAAACTGGACTGGACAAATAGCATTGATGCACTTTATAAGAAAGGCCAGAGCAGTCTCTGCCTGCTGTGAAGAGACCTTCTCTGCCATAGCTTGCTAGCTGTAGCTATAAAAACAGAGTAGTAAGACATCTGCCGGAATTGTGGCTTGGCTCGAACACTGAGTCCAGGGCAGAATGTGTGCAAGTAGGAAGTAGGTTGACAGGCAGGTAGGCTAACTAATAGTCTTGTTTGGGCTGAGTTTTTAAGTTGGTTTGTTTCACAGTTTCATGGTTATATTTACATTGCATATTTTGTTGGTACTGATTTATATTCATCATTTTTTAATGTCTTAATATAGAAACCATTCAGTCTCCAAATGTGAACATTTTTAGAAATCATATTAAGGCTGTACATAATTTACCAACTGACTAAAACTGGGAAACAGTAAATTTCAGCACAAAACTTGCACCTGGAATTCATTAAGCAAAAGAAAGAAATAGCTTAGAAAATATAGTTTTAAATGTGTTGTCAATTAATAAACCAAATAAAAGAATTTCGTGTCAGAATCAGAGGCGATCACAAAATAATAATAAGTTGGATTAGTCTGAAGTACACCATCCAGAAATCAAGTTGAGATTTTTTTTTTTCTCACCCTATAATTGGATCCTAATCAGCAATTGGGTTCAAGCTATTTTCTCTAAGACTTCTTCATTTGATCATTATCTACAAAGCCATTGTAGATATTATGGGCTATATTCCTTTACTCTGCCATACAATCTAAATAGATCTTGTTTCAAAGCCTCAAGGACAGTCGAACTTGATGAGCTTGACTAGATTGCACTTTCCTGCTTATCTGCATCTACAGGCATGCCTGTAAACATCATAATGTAAAAATCCAACTGATGTGTTTTGGTGCATGGGCTACAAATGAAACAGTACATGCTCATACTGAAAGAAATCTAAATGCTATGCAAAAATAATATGGAGACACTAAAATGGTAACTCTTCAAAACCAGTGTATGAGAGATCCAGGTGTAGATATTACTATTTTACTATTTATTTCATTATTTGTAACCTCTTTACTTTTTCACAGTAGTTGGGAGCAGCCTACTAATTTGTGATTATGAGAGCTGCTATTTAATGAAAAATGCAGTGCAAAGCAGAGCAAAGGTCAGCCAGGATTGTATTGAAGTGGGCAGAATATCAGTAAGCTCATTAATACTTATTCTATTGAATGCTCCATCCAAGTGTGACAATAAACTGAAAGCTACAAAATGTTAAAATGGTATGGGGAAGTGATTTGCTTGCAAAAAACTACAAACAATATACTGTAACTACATTACTGGGATATTTAAAATGACTTTATGATTTTTTTTTTTTTTTGGAATCCTTACATCCAAAAGCAGAATTGTATTTATTAATATTTGCATAGTAACATCCCCTCAGTATTATTCAGTGCTCAATATGCTATATTATTATCTGAATTCTCTTGTTTGTACCTCTGTATAATTTCAGACTACCAGAACAAACATCTGTAGATTTGAATGCAATGGAGATACAATATAAGGTGATTTTGATGTAAACTGGGAGCTATTGACTCCAATCTACTACTTGGAATGTCCTGTTTAAGTTTTTTGGCCCCTCCCAGATTGTCCTTTAATATTAGCTATCTGCTAAAACAGTCCGATACCTAAATTTATTTAAATACCACAGCTTGGTGGTAAACATTTAAGTTAGTGTAACCAGTCCAATTTAGAAAGCTCTGACAGAATTTTGTTTCCCCAAAGTTTTAATTTTATTTTATTACCATTCATTTCTTACAGGGATGGTTTCCTTTTTAAGTTTCCAGCTGTTCGACTATTCTTTCTTTTATTCCCTGTGATATACGTTCCTTTGTGTGAGACCCACAGAACTGCTGAGCATGCAATACAACACATTTGAGATTAAAACTCGAGTCATTACAGTGCGCAGTAAGGCTAAGCAGCAACATATGGCCAATGTCTGAACTCCAAATGTTGTTGGAAAGACTAACTGAAGTCACATCACCCAAGTAAACTTGTGGATGGTCACAAACCATAATGTACACATTACCCATACAGTGGCTTCCAGCCTTGATACAATGGTGACAACCAATATTTCAACGACAGAAATAGGCTGGTGACTCAGCTTTGTAACAAAGGTCATAGATCTTGTAAATAAAAGGATATTACTTAAGTGCAGATTAGGGGTAAATTGCAAGTTTCATTACAGTACAACGTTGTATTGATTTAGTTAGCCATTAAGTTGATATATATAAAAGTATGATATGATGTGATTTTAATTTCATGTTATCAATATGACATGATGGTTTGCATGATGACCTTCTAATTCAACATAGTGTTAGATTGCTTTAAATATACAGAAAAAGTGGAAAAAAATGTATGTTCATGCTAAGCTCTAACACCTAGTGTAACTGAAAATGCCGAAAATGCCAAAAGAAGCTATACTGCAGACTTCAAAGTGCAGGTAATAAAGTATGCAGCTATGGCAAAGTGTGGAGTGAGTGTTAGCATTCAGGCAATCAGAGAGAGGAGGTAGACATGCTGCTTTAATGTCTCCCTGACACTAGCAGAGTTGTTAAATGTTACTTGCCATGATGAATGAATATCGTAGTACCATATTATCCCAATAGACCACTTCGCTCTCAGAGTGCAGGCCTACTTGTGGTTCCCAGAGTTCTCAAAAGCAGAATGGGAGGCAGAGCCTTTAGCTATCAAGCTCCTCTCCTGTGGAACCAGCTCTCTGCCTGGGTTCAGGAGGCAGACACTCTCTGTACTTTTAAGGCTAGACTTAAAACCTTCCTCTTTGACAAAGCATGTAGTTAGGGCTGGCTTCAGGCAACCCTGAACCATCCCTTAGTTAGTTATGCTGCTATAGGCCTAGACTGCCCGAGGACCATCGGTGCACTGAGCTCCCCTACCCTAACCCCCCCCCTTCTCTCCCACCTCATGTATATTCCACCATTGAATGTTACTAACCTTGTGCTCTCTCTCTCCCCTAGTTTGTGCTCTCTCCCTCCCTCTCTCTCTCTCTCTCTCTCTCTCTGTACCTTATGCAGGTGGCCCTGGTCCTGGAGCTGTTTATCGCTGATGTGCAGTTACTGGCCCCACCAACTTGCAGTGTCTATTTGTTGTTTATTGTTGCTGTTCTTTTCTCTCTGCTCTATCCACTCACCCCAACCGGTCGAGGCAGATGCCCGCCCAAACTGAGCCCGGTTCTGCTGGAGGTTTTTTTCTTCCATTAAAGGGAGTTTTTTCCTCTCCACTGTCGCCAAGTGCTTGCTCATAAGGGAATTGTTGGGTTTTTAGTTTTAGTTTTTGTAAAGTGCCTTGAGATGATTTGTATTGTGATTTGGCGCTATACAAATAAAATTGAATTGAATTGAATTGAATTAATACACTTGTTATGCCTAGCCTACATTTTTTATATAGGATAATTTAGACTATAATTAGTATAATTAGAAGTGCAACATATACACAGAAGTGACTTTTATATGTTTTTTTCTCTGTTCCACAAAGCTGTTTTTGCTAAAAGCAAATAAAATTCTGGTGTGACCTATAATTCGGAAAATACGGTACCTCGATCAGGTTTGTTCAGTCAATCCGAAGTTGGAAGCTACTTTTTAACAGCCAAGCATGAAAAGCATGTTTTTTCTTTTTTGTTTTTTTTTTTTAATTTAAATTTTGGATATTAAATATGTTTGTCCTCTACTAGAGCCCTGAATGGCTTATATGGGTATGGTAGAACGAACATACAAGAGAACAGTTAGAAATGGAGATAAGCTAAATAAAGATTTATTTATTTAAGAATAGGGCAGACTAGAGCTAAACCCAAAGTGTGTCTTGAAATGTTTAACAGTGAATTTCATAGCAAAAAATTAGTAGAAATAACAGATTTGCAAGCCATTAATCCAGTTAATCTTTTCAAGTAATGTTAAAATGATAGTGACTGACAAGTAAAAAGAAATAAATTTCATCAAAAACAAATACGTCCAAGGCTTTGTAATTGGCTGCAACATACTATGATGACAGCATTAGCAACTACTGCTATACTGTGGTATTCTGTGTTTTCTGGAGCCAGGCCAAGTTGAATATAATTTAATAGTACTGAGAGTGTTGAGTGGTTTGTTGGAATGAGCAGCATTCCCTGCTTCAGTTAAATACCAACAACCTGAATGAACAGTATGGCTTGATGGAAAGTATCCTTGACCCATATTCATCACAGTAACACACATCTGCTGGATCATTTATTTCTCTTGTTTATAATTTTTTGATGTTCCTTTACAGACGTTTTCTTGGGCTGAATGCTTTATTCCAGGAATGTGTTAAACTCAGACATTATCTCTACTTTGAGGAGGTTGGGATGATCAGCTTGGCATTATCTTTGACCAGCAGTATCCAGCAGCAGGCCACAGGCCAGTATGTACTTCCAATCATGCTGTGTAGCTGTGGGAAATTAGTGTGCTTGTTTCAGAAATATACGACAAATTTACAACAAATTATTAGCTTGCTTATTAGTATGTTTTCTTTAGTGTTTTGTCTGTCTTGTGGACAATTAAATTTGTATATTCCAGTCATTTTCTATAAGTCTGACTTTTTAATCGTTTGTACTAGCGTACAGTGACGTCGTAGTCACATCAGGCTGACTGTTTTTCAAATATAGAAACTTTTCTTTTATAAGGTCAACATTCATGGTCGTTTGGCTCCATAATCTACCATAAAGCCAAAGTCCACTTCTGAAAATGGCTCATTAAGATTTTGATCAATCTTGTGCTTTCGGTGAGACAGACTTAGGAAATGCCATCAGAAAATTGCATTTCCCAGTGACATTAGGCGTCCAGTTGACCATCCAATTCCATGTGTTTCTATTGAGATGTTAAGCTCTGATATCATTTGGGTCAGAAAAGATGCTTTTTTTTCTCTAAGTGAGGCAATTAAATTTCCTTGATGGTCTCTGAGAGCACTTAGCTTAAGAGAATACACTTCTAAATCAAAAAGCTTTCAATCATCTCAAATCATATTTAGGAGAAATCTGCCCCCCAGCGTAGTGTCACATGTAATGCTATCAAGCATGTGACAGACTTGAGATGGGCGCTGTTGGGAAAGGTTATTGTGTATGTCTCTGTGGGCTGTGCATTGGTTACGACATGTTTGTCAAAGTTGCGGTGTAACTTCATATCAAAGACAGGGCAAGACGAGCGTAGATAACCTTTACTGAAGAGAGGCCTGCCAAATTAAGACAGAATGTATGAAAGGACATAAATGAGGAGAGAAATAGTTATGGATTTCTGAATTTATTATATTTTTGTCTTGCACTGCAATCAACTATGGCGCTTGATATATTGGATTAACGCAGCAAATAAGCGGAAGTTTTATACAATCATCTATCAACAAATTTGATTGAGTTAACTTAAAGAAAATCTGAGGCCACCAGCAAATCAGACATAAAAATTGGAGGTTTAATTCTACGAACCCAAGCCAAACTTCTTACCCAAGGCAGTATAATGTTCATAAAACTCTGCTAAAAATCTGGTAGCTGGTAGTCTTCATCCTCACAGCATTTTCTGATGTGAAAGCAATTTAACAATTTGAAAATACAAAGAATATAATGTAACTCCTGACTTCTCTGTTCTTCATCCAAGTCTTTTTTTCTATTATAAGCAATCCCTGCTATCCAGGAAAAATGTCATATCTTTTTGGCAAGTATCGTCAGCTAGTAAGATATAATGATCCTTTCGTTGACTTGTATCTGCATATGCTGTGTATAGTAAATTACAGTAAAAATTCAATACAGTATTCAAGACCATGTTAGGAGAGCAGTGTTACCTCACAACTAGAAGGTTTCACCTGTAACAGGGGCTTTTCTGGGTGGACTTTGCATGTTCTCGTCATGCTTGTGTTGCTTTTCACCAGGTAGTCTGGCTTCCTCCCATAGTTCAAACACATAGCATGGATCAGTTCCAGAGTACCAGCCTTCCCACTCTGCAACCCTCTGCTGTACAGGATAAGTGGCGGATAGTTATATTTCACTTTTACATGTGAAAAGGCTGTGAGAATAAGGGCTAACAGATGTGGCAAACATAACAGTATCTTGGTTAAGATGTTTGGCTGTGGCTGGAGCTCTAGTATTTAATTTTCTTTCTATGGCATGGTTAGATGATGATATACTGAACCTTGCTACCCACTAGCTATCAATAAAGTAAAATTTTATATGATGCCTTGAGAGGCCCCTAAAATATAATTTGTATAGCTACATTTTTGTAACTTTCACAAGTACAGGAACTGTCATGTCTTGTATGTTTTTAAAAAAATAATAATTTAAACCACCACAATAAAGTTTTTCATTGTCACCTCTTTGTTGTGTTGGGTATTTAGGTCAGCCACTGTGTAGATTCTGAAAAAAATCCTTTTTGGTCATTATTTGCTTCCATACCACTAAAGTCAAAAAATGTCAAAAGTTATGTTTAACAAATGTATGAAATGGTTTAGTTAATAAAGGTGAGAAAAAGCAAGGAAGTCGTTCACTGGTTTACCGTCCTGCTCTATTTTACGACGGCTAATTAGGCAGGTTTTATAACCAGGTTTACTTAACTCTGTCGTGCAAGGATAAATTACCATTTTGCACTTCTCACTTAATCATTTTAATTACCACTGGCAATTTATCAGACTGTCTTCAGGGTATGAATAATTACAAGAATTATCAGATGAGAATGTACACTGTAAGGATATCAGGATATACTGAATTTATAAAAGAGTCTATACTAAATTTTAAGGGGATTCCCAATGGAAGTATAGAATGAGTTTTTACTGCATTATATAATACTGTCCCTCATACTGCCGCTAACAACTCCATAGTAAAATGCATCCGATGCAGTCATTTTATAGTTATTCTGAGTTTGTCCTCCTTTCAGAGATCATCAATAATAGACAGAAGGCTCACACTTATGCAGGTTTACACATTGTAATGCTTGTGTGCATTGGAGTGTTTGGGAGGGGCTGGCCCTTTGGTGACTTTGTCCTGACATTCATTTTCATACTATATCAGTAACAAAAAAGAGATGGCATCAAATGGCCCCTCCAGACAGATCAAAGCAGGGTGTGCCACACCGCTGTGGGCTTACTTGAGAGACTAACAACATGAAAATACCACATCCCAGGCCACAGTGGGGGGCAGAATGTAATTGTGTCTTGTCAGACCTCCAAAGTCCCTCTCACAGCTTCATACCTGACATTTCTCTCCAATGAATTTGTTTTTCATTTTGGTAGAGGTACCACTAGAAACCAGATTTGGACCATTCATCATTGGTATTGTATCGATGGGAAAAAAAAAAAAAAGAGTGTGAAAATTGCACTTTGTATGTAAAGAGATTATTACCCTCAGCAAGAAAAGGGCAGATCTTGCGACAGATGAACACAGAATGCACCAGTTTTGTATGAGTTTATAATTAGGTTGGTTTATATGTTCTGTCCCTCATCTTAAATCAGTTTGCAAGAAAAGAAACAGCCATGGAATTCTGAACACTTGAGCATGAAAGAGAGCAGTCATATCCATCTGCAGAATCAAATTTACCATGAAGTCACTTTATGTGATCAATCAGAAACAAAAAGAATATCTATGTGACATTTTCACATTAAATGTCACTAGTGCAGATACAGTACTCTCTTCAATTGCATCAAGTATGACAAAATTATATGATGAAGCAAAGCTCCTGATCTTGAACATTCAAATTTCATATTTAACTGCAACAACAAGAAAGAGCCTGTATTTGACCAAAATACTTCGAATGTGATTTAAACACAAAAGTGAATTGATATAAACACAGTTTTATGTGGCTACATATTCAATAGCTGTTGTAATTCGGACTGCACAAGGCTGCTATTCAGGTCCCCTTCAGCAAGGCCCTGGTTGTTGCATTTTTGAAAGGACAATATATATGTATAATTCATATGTATATTTCTGCCAACATTTCAAATAATCAAAGTTGTTTTTTGAACCAATCTTACTAAATATTTATCATAAAATGGCCATGGATCCATTTCTTCTTGTCAAGGTTGAATTTGGAGTTGAGCAGCATTTGGTGTCTTACAGGTTACAGAGGTGTGCTCAGTTTTGCTCCACTTCTTATAGCTAACATTTGTACAGTTGTTATATTGGCTTCTCTGGGGAAACAATCACAGTAAAAACAATGTAACAGTCAAATTTTGTGAAAAATGCTATAGAAAATTTATGTTTTAACCAAACTTTACTGATGGAACAACTAATCTAATTAGAGCCTATAGTCAGTAGCAGTTTATAAGGTCTGCAGAGGAGTTCTTTGTGGCAGTAGTTGGAAACTTCTCTTAATCAGGCTTAAAATAAAATGGATATAAGGCCCTACAAAATCAGGTAGCAGTAAGTGCTATATTTAGTCAGTAACTAATATGTATGTCCTTGACTATATCAACGTAATGATTAGTTCAGCATGAACACATACAGTAGGTTGTCTCAAACTACACCTCTGATTTACTGTCGTGCACCATGAAATCTCTCCGTGCTAATGTGCTGTATGTTACTGAGAGGACTGAAGATTAGCATATGACATGACAGATTACATTAAATCATGTCTGTGCCGTATTTTATGACATTAGCCTCTTAGCCCAGGCATAGAGATGCATGCAAATGCTCCCACAAACCCTCTTATTTAAATCTGCTGCATGGCATGGCACCTTTGATATGACTATTAGTCATCTAAGCGACTTTACTTCACCCTCATCAGATAGGAGATGTCAGCGAAGGTGAGAAATGATGGTCACTTTGAACATGAAGCTTGACAAGCTGCAGACACGCTGAAATGCAGGCATCAAACTGAAAATGTTTAACAAAGGATCTCCATGTGGGGACCTTTTTCTTGATTTTCTTATACAAACTTTAAAATGACAAAAGAGGAAGTTGTTGAGAATGTGGTTGTTCTTTTCATGCTGTCTCATTAGTAACAGAAGTCAGTCTGTCTCAGTCATAACTGCTGCCCAGATGGCTCTCCAATCTGCCCCATGTAAAGAGTGAATCATCATAATCACACATAATCTGCTGTTTAACTCATGCCTTTTGCTTCAATTTTTAAAAATTATACACTACAGTAATACGTAACTCAAGCCCTTTCTCTTTTATGTCTTGTATCAACATCAAGATGGAGTTATCATGCAATCTAGAAGATTTCAGTGTTCATGATATATAAACGTCCCAGTCCCATTGTCAGTTACATCCAGTGTTTGCATATAGTAATATCCAAACTCTCCTACTCTTTGGGGAGGTAGGGATTGTAGATACTTCTCTCCAATTATTCCCAGTGTCATTGGAGAAGCCCCCAACACCACTCGAGTGTCTTGTCTGTGCTCTGTGGTCTTTAATCTTAATTATAAAGCTATCATTACAGCACGAACCCTGAGCTGCCAACAGCGGAGCCCTGGGCTCGTCTGCTCTGAATCAATCAAACTAAGTTCTGCACTTGAGGACTTTTTCTCTTTTTTCAATCAGCTCATTTTGATTCTCCCTTTTCTCATTTTCATAATTTGCTTGTCCCTTTTCTAATGGAGTGAAAATGCTCTACATCTGGAAGCTTTACATGGTCAAGTCTGAATATTACTCTTTTGTAACGTGGAATAGCTTTCCTAGAATTAAAACTTTGTGACAGAAACCATTTTTATTTTTCAGTAGTAAGCAAATCTTCAGCGAGTAGTCCAAAAGATCCGAATGTGTCTCCTGCGGTGCACGTTAATGCCCTCACCCACACTGAAATTGTCAGCTTCTGCTGTAAACTCAGGCAGTAAAATTGGATAACAAAGAGAATGGAGCCAATAACAAACTATCATATGCTTCTGACATGTTTAATATGAGATCAAGTGGTATGATCAGAGGCATTCTGTACTCCATTGAGAAGAACAGTATGTGTGTCTGGCTTGTGAGAGTGCAGGTGAGGTTTATATAAATTTGAACTGAACTTAAACTTATTTTGCAAGCTCTAAGATTGAGTTCAGGAACATAAAATCTCTGAAATGTATGCTGCAGCCAAATCATGACATGCTTTTAAATAAACAAGTAAAATCTTAAATTCACTCTTGAGAATGGATTGTGGGTATTTTCTTCCTCATAAAACATTTGCAAAGCCAATTTTTAAAGGATTTTAATTGATCATTGTTTATATCCATGTTTACATGTTAGCAGTCCTCCTTCGTGCATTTGCTGGTGCATTATATTAGATTAAAACAATTTATTCATCCTCTGGCAGGAAAATGCAGGTATTACAGCAGTAGGCTACCTAAATAAATAAATAAGTGTGAAATCAGTGTGATGCCACTGTTAGGCCTGTGTATCACATCACTTACGCACACATGCATCCATATGACCATACTCAATCTTCACAGGTAACCTTTAAAGCTATCCTGATGTTAAGATGTCTAGCTAATAACTATAAAAACTAGCATTTTCTGAGTTGGATATGCTACGGTAACTTGTTGGCCTCCCTTGCCAGCTTCCATTTAATGGAGTACAAACTTAAGAGCCGCATGGTTCTATTCAGAAATGCTGAACATTATCAGGGGGAGATAGCGGTTGATAACTAACACTCCAGTAAACGGCTTTCATTGCATATACTGAATACAGAAGTGTGTCTCCTAATAATAAAAGCCCTCAAATGTCCTTCAGCTGCTGCCAAATGAAAGGTCCACTCAGAGGCCTTAATCTTAAAGGCTGTTTCCACAAATATGTGTTGAAAATTTGTCATGTCAATGTTCATACTATCTATAGAATCGTTAAATTTTTCGTGTTGTATTACACAAAGTGAATATAATAAAATTTCTCCAGCAAGAAAAGTAAATGTTTATTCTGTTGTGAAATGTAACCTTTGATTCATCATTTGACTGGGTGATATCTAGTATATTTTTAGCTTATTGTAGCTATTAAGCTTGAGACATCTATTTGTTTTCAGTTTGTAGTGGGCATTATGTAATTCTGATTTATATGCACCGATCATCCTGTGGATTCTAGTCACAATTCATGAAAGATCCCATATCTAAATATAGAGCTGTGGTTTAACCAGTAGTGAACTTTGACTCTACCGTGGTGAAAAAAAAAAAATCCTACAGAGACAACCTGTAAGTCACATTCATCATTAAAGATGATGAATCAGATCAAAGAGTACATCAGTTGTGCTTTTCAAAATTCAACAGGCGCTGCAGGTACAGTCTTGCTTCCTACTGTCAATGCCATCTAGTCATAGAACAAAGAGAAAAGAGCCTGTCAAGTGAACATATGACAGAGAAGATTATGTTCATAGGTCACATTTCTTTAATGTGGAAACCCTCCAAAATACCTTTTATTGCTATCTTGGAGAAAGTGAAAGCCTTACTTTAATGCGAAACAACAGAGGTCCTCATTGGGTTTAAAATATGCAAAGAAGAACATGCTAACATTATCCACTGCCTACATTATTTATCGTCCTGAAAAGTGTTTTATCAGCACAAGGCCTACTTTACTTGACTTTTAAATATTCAAATTAAGGTGGAACTAAAATATCTATTGTGCAAAAAAAGGGCTCTTTTACATTTGATTTTATAATTAAGCTCACAATTATCATGTTCCGTTAAAAAGGGTTTGGTTTCTTGCAAATTCTGTAGAACTGCAATTTTTAAAGGAATTGCCAAAAGCTTAACTATCAACAGTAATCAATATATATATATATAGGTCACATTCATGAAATATATATATATATATATATATATATATATATATTATATATATATATATTTTTTTTTTTCAGTGTCACATGCATTCAAAAAGTGATGCTTTCATTGAGTCCAGTGACAGGTTCAGTTTTGACTGAAGGAAAGCCGATTGACAAAGTATAGTAGCCTACTTTAAATGTCGAAATAATATCAAAACATGGTTATAATGTAATATGATATAAATTCTGAGATTACTATGTGATGCAAGCTGTACTTCACTTTAGTTCATAAATTTAGTTCTGCTTTGAGAAAATACTTTGAATTTACTGCAGACTGTTAGACCTGAGAGTGAACCTGAAGTGTTACTAAACGCAGGGCATCATGGAGTGTGGAAACAAAAAAAAAAAAAAAAAAAAATCAAAGCAAAACCATACAGTCATAAATTAACAGAATAATCTGTAGCAAGTTACTTTGTGTCTATTTCTTAGTCACCGGTGCTTGATTCTTTCCCTGATGTGGGCTTTATTTACATGGCAGGAGGTTTTAGAGGGAGACGGAAAAGCTTTTACTGTGGTTTACATTGGCCATGTATCATTGGGCTGTTCCTTGCTTTTTAGCACTTAGTCTTTTCCCCCTCTCTTTATTCCCTAACACCCATCACAAATTTGGTCTGGTATGTGACTGCTAATTTATCCTTTCAATGTATGATATCCTGTCATCTCCTCATTTGTCCCTGAGTGTTTCTAATCTGAGATAATCCGAGTCAAATCCTTTGATTGTGTGTTTGGACCTGATCCATCTCTAAAGAAGCAATTTAATGGGCTTCATGGCACTTGGTGTAAAGTCATTTATCTAGTGGATTGGATGTGAATGCTTGTTTTAATAAGCGCTCTTCATGAATACTAGGAGACATGCCATTTAATTAGGCAGTGTGTAGACCTATTCCTTCCCCACAAGTTCTCCAAGGTTTCCTTTTATTTGGAGCTAAGTGCTTTGACAGAGAAGGTGTGGAACTCTTGAGATTTTGCATCTGTGTAAAGAAAAACTTGTGTGATCTTGTCGTTTAAAAAGGTTTTGAAAGTAGTTCTGGGAAAAGTTGGAAGAGCAATATGGTATAAACAATGTACTGTAAACACTGACATGGAAAAAATTGTTCCTTGATGCAAAAATAGAAAGTACATATAGTATTCAGACCCCGTTCACCTTTTTCACTTTTTGTTATGTTTCAGCCTGATACTACAATTGTTTAAATTATTTTTTTTCTCATTAATCTACACTTAATGACAAAATGAAAACTGAATTTTAGAAATGTCTGTACATTTGTTAAGAAGAAAAATCTGAAATATCACATTTATATAAGTATTCAGATCCTTTGCAACAACACATGAAAATTTGCTCAGGTGGCTTTATTTTGTTTTAATCTTTGCTGAGCTGTTTCTACACCTTGATTGGAGTCCACTTGTAATAAATTAAATTGATTGGAAAGGCACACACCTCTCTATAGAAGGCCTCACAGTGTGCAAGGTATATGAGAGCAAAAACCAAGCCATGAGGTCAAAGGAACTGTCTGCAGAGCTCAGAGACAGGATTATTGATAGGCACAGAGCTGCGGAAGTCTACAAAAAAAATCGTGGGAGAAGGGCCTTAGTAGGAGAGGTGACCAAGAACCTGATGGTCACACTGATTGAGCTCCACAGATTCTGTGTGGAGATGGGAAAAAGTTCCAGAATGACAACCATCACTGCAGTCCTCCACCGATCTGCGCTTTACGGCCGAGTGGCTAAACAGAAGCCGCTCAGGTCAAAACACATGAAAGCTGCTTGGTGTTTGCAAAAAAGCAACTGAAAGACTCTCAGATTCTTTGGTGTGATGAAACCAAGATCGAATTGCTCGGCCTCAATTCTAACCGTTGTGGGGGTGTTTACTGGTCAGAGTTGAGGGAAAGCTGAAAGGAGCAAAATACAGAAATATCCTCAATGAACACCTGTTCCCCAGCGCTCAGGACCTCAGACTGGGCCGAAGGTTCACCTTCCAACACGACAACCATCGTAAGCACAGCCAAGACAACACCGGAGTGGCTTAGTCCTTTGTAACTCTGTAAATGTCCTAAAGTGGCCCAGCCAGTGCCCTGGTTTGAACCCTGTCAAACTTGTCTAGAGAGACCTGAAAATGGCTGTCCACTGGGAATGGGACAATGTATCGAAATACAATATATTGTGATACAAAAACATCAAGAAATGGATTGTGTGGTCTAGCAATATGTATTGTTCAGTTTCCACACATGTGACTTTACATTTTTTGTAAATAAAATAACATAACGCAAGGCAATCATCTTTTACTATACGCTATGGTATGTGGCCTAAAACACTGGAGATGGCAGCAGCAATGGGAGGCAAAGGTGGTAACAGCGCTAATACAGAAATATAAAATGCCACCTCTGCATTTAAGTCATGGGTATGACAGCTTTCCTGTAAAATATGGAGAAAACAATTAAAGAGTTGCTGATAAGATGAAGACGATCTGTAAGTTGTGCAGAACAGGAATTCCCTACACAACTTACACATGAGCACTCATCTCCACGGCTACCATAAAGACGTAGCAAAGAAAAAGGACTCACTGAAAAAAAAAACACCACGGAACCAGCCGACCTACAGCCATTGGCTGTAGTGGAAAGTTGCTGGCAGTGTTGGCGCCAAAACACACAGTAGCCGACAAAGACAAATGCGCTGCAAGGGCCGAACACTGCAAATACTGAAACGCCGCAAAAGAGATGCTGCAAATACGAAGAACACATTGACCATCATGTTTTACAGTATTATAAAAGTACAGTATTGTAAAAGTTGACAGCCAAGAAACGAGATTGTAATGCTACAGTAAAAGCACCGTTAATTTCCTAAATATAGAATACTTATGTTGAATTCAGTTATTCTGTTTTCCCTGCAGTGAAGACAACCTTGCCTGACAGTTTGTATTTTAGGTGAATTGGTTGTTCAGGTATTCAACTCAATAGTTTTGTTGGTTTTGCGCTATATCAGTTTAAGTATACATACAGTATTAAAGCTTTTTATTCAAGAGGGCATTTAGGTTTCTGTCTTAAATAGAGAATTTTCTTTGTTTCATCAGAAGATGTCATGTTTTTGAGAAATATTTTAACCTTGTATGTTTTTTTTCTTTACAAACCAGTGCTAGAAAAGGGAAAAAATGGAATAAAGTTTTCTGCAGTCACATATTGTCATTAAACTTTTCATTGTATTGTGACTGAATCAAACTGTAAACACCATATCGAATATTCTCAAAAAAGATTTACATTGTCCCATCCCTACCGTCCACCAACAGTCACCATCCAACCTGACCGAGCATGAGAGGATTTGCAAAGAAGAATGTCAGAAAATCCCCCAATCCAGGTGTGCAAAGCTTGTTGCGTAATACCCAAAAAAACTCGAGGCTGTAATTGCTGCCAAAGGTGCTTGAATTAAGTACTAAGTAAAGGGTCTGAATACTTATGTAAATGTGATATTTCAGATTTTTCGTTTTAATAAATTTACCAGCAGTCCTAAAATTCTCAATTGAATTCAATTTTATTTGTATAGCGCCAAATCACAATACAATCATTTCAAGGCACTTGACAAAAAAACAAAAATAAAAACAAATCCCTTATGAGCAAGCACTTGGCGACAGTGGAGAGGAAAAACTCCCTTTAACAGAAGAAAAAATCTCCATCAGAACCAGGTTCAGTTTGTAAATTGGTGCTTTGTTTTTTATTGCTGTTTTTTCTTGTTTAACTTGTGTCATCCTGCTGCTGTAACGTTGTGAATTTCCATGCAAATAAGGGTTAATTTTAGCTTATGAGTTGATATTTGTAGTTGATATATGCAGGAAGATTTGTTGGGAAATTCAAAAAGCTTGTTATTGCGCAGCAGTAGACTTACACAACTGGTTGCAACATAGTGATGGTTTTTGGGAAGCACACTCTTCCATCACATGCCCCTCCTTCATTTTGAAACCTTGCCAATCCTTATACCATTTTCCCATAAAGAAAGCAATGCGCATATGGCTGAAATTAAAAAGACTGTACCTCTACCTCTGTTCCAATCATCAGCTTCTCACCCACAGCATCTATTTTTAGACAGTCTTTATATAGAATGAATAAAGTTCACTGTTAAGCTTTTCTGTGTTTTGTCATCAGACTTCCTGTCCTGATGTGCCCCAGCTGTGATTGGCCGCTTGCATTTATAACAAAAAGCATTCAGATGAGTCAACGCAGTAGCAGAAAGTGAAGTAGTACATTTTCATTTCAATACAGTCATTTGTCTAAAAATGTTTGTGTAAGCCTAGCACAGGAAAACAAGAAGTGAAGGAAACTTGTTGGTAGGCTATATCAAAGTATTCAGAAGAGGGTGCAAGAAGAGAATGAAATATGGGCAGTGAGTACCAACTTCTGTCTTCAGCAGAGTCGTGCAGAGATTTATTCATAGGTATGTTGTCCTAAAGACTTTTTTGACATTTCATGAAAATTTCAAGAAGTACAATTTAGACTTCAAACGTAAACTGCACATCCAATCATTGTCGTTTTAAACTCCCAGTCAGATGTCTTTAAGACTGAAAACTCTGTCTTTGTAAATCTGATGACATTTTGTAGTTTTCCAACAGTTACAATTTGAAATATTAGCAAATGTTAAAATCTAAAATACACACAATAGTGTCATTTTGTATGTTTTGGCTTAATGTGTGTTATGAAATAGCAATAGTAACTAAGTTATCTGGCCAGTATTTTCAAAAATATAGTGCTTGTGGTTTGTTTTTTTGTTTTGTTTTTTTTATTATTTAACAACTTAAACAGAACACACTTGAATGTTCAAAAGAAAGAAACAGGACATGAAAAAATACAGAATTAAAACAAAACCTATACAATATATGACATAAACTATGTGTTATCCTTAAGACTGCACAATGATACAGTATAAAACATAAAAAAGGTTTATAATTTATTTTCATAGTGGTCCTGATCTGCTTGAGATTGAGACACAAACTACACTTCCCACATTACAAGAAAGATACACAAATTGTGCATTTTGTACACATCTTGTTGCTGTACATATTAGAGATGTTTAACCGTGTAAAAATTAAAAACTTTATTAAATCTCGTAATATTTACCAATCAGCATCTAAATAGTAACAATTTGGGCAGTCATATACATTCTAGTGTATGGAATTAAACATTAAATAGTCCTTATTGTTTTATAACACCTCTAAAATTTGCTGCATTTTGCATGTAATATGCAGTGTTGCATGCACAGTAGTGATGTTGCTAATCCTCTGTGGGTTATTAACTATCTTTCTATGCAGAACAGGGACTCTTCTCTTCCATGGACTGATCCCCCTTTCAAGGATATTTCATGTTAAAGGGGCACTGCAGTAATGTTACACCACACTCACTTTATTCTTTTTATAAATCTGTCTCTCACAAGTCACCCAACTGTAAAAGTAAAGTGATAATTTGCCAAAGTGGCCCATTTGGCCAGTTTGGTAAAATATTATTTCTGTCCTGTCACGAATTCGTGCAATGTGAAAATGTTTCTCAAACATTAAAGGCCCACAGCCAGTCAATTTAAATAATAAATTAAGCTAAATTTTGCATGAATGTAGCTTGTGGAAAAGAATGAATCTGCATGTTATGCAATGCAGTATGTTAACTATTAAATTTGATTCAATAATAATTTAGGAAATTTCAGGCATTTCCCATATTCTTTTCAAATCAATTAATATAAATGCTGGACATGTATCTTTAGGCTTTGAGTGAGCTCTGGGTCACAATACAGGTGCACTGCTTTACCAGGCAGATGTCTCATTATTAATTTCCCATTATTTCTGTAATGTCTTTTTGTGGTTTGGAGCATATTATATAAAGGCATATAAAAGCTGACCTCACACTGGTTAGTAAAAACTAGTCCTTGTTTCCATCTTTGTGACAGCCGTGGTGTTAGCTTACCAGTCCCCCCCAACCCCCACCCAATCCCTCCCCTCACTGTAGCCAGATGGCTGTCACACAGGCAATTCCTCGCCCACACCATGCTGATTTCCCATCATTCTTTTGTTAATGAGGTCGTTAGCAATGCAATGGACAATTAAATGATCCCAATCTGGCATTTTCCTCATTGGTTTACTGTACAGTGTACTGTACAGTGTTTCAAACTCATTAAATAGCATTGCTCCGGCTGACTGATACTGTTGAGATTATGGTTTCTATCCCTTAAATATTTTGCCCCCATTACTCATGTCAGTGGTAGTGTGCAGCAGTGAATTACATCACTGACAGATGCCCACCACTAAAGCCATTTTCAGAGAGCCAACTAGTAAAAAGAGAGCTCTTGACAGAATTGGTATTAACACTTTCTCTTCTGTGATAGCAGCAGATCAGCATCTTTATCTGACAAACTTTGTTTGAGTACATCACTGCTGCTGCTGTTGCTGCAGCTGCACAGAGGAAGTTTTGTTAGCCAGTTAGTCAAGCACTCACCTTTGTGTGAAATGCTGCCGAACACTGACACTGCTGACAGTTAATTTTGGGAGTCACAGATCATGCAGACATGTCAGCTCAGCTACGATTGACATGCCACATGTTTACATCTCTGTTGTAATATTGTTTTCTAGTCATTTTCTCAACAGCAGTGCATCTGTTACTTAGCTCCAGAAGAGCCTCAGGGCATGCCATAATGATCGTAAAAGTAGTACGGATTTGGAGGAATGAAATGTTAAAAAGGACTTGTGGGTATAATTGGTGAACCTGCCATCACAGTAACGGTTGGGCTGTTGAAACACGCAGACTGCCTGTTAGCTAGACTGTCATATTCTTTTAGGCATGTCTCTGTATGGTTCCATTATTTTCTGCAAACTACACATACAAAGTTATTTTGAAAACCAACTAAACACGATATATTGTTACACAGATAGACAAAAAGGAAGCAAACATATGAGTGTTGACAGTTTGTATTTGGAGAGTGCCTCACTGGAATGATTTCCATTAGTAGGCCAGGTGGTTGGTGTCAGTAAAAGGGTGGCAAAGAAAGTGGCAGCCAGACACCACATATTTATCTAAAAATGCAGGATTCCTGGCTTATACAAAATGAGTGCTGAGGGAGAAAAAGTTTATAGGGTTTTTCTTTTTCACAGTTTGTCTCAGAGATATTAATGCAAGTGAAGATTTATGCCTGGTCAGTAATAAAATCTGCTTACACAGATTCTGATGGGTTACATTAAAAACCCACCCTTTGATTAAAAGATTTTTCATCCGAAGATAGATTTTCACCTGAAGCAATCCAGCTCAATGAGGGCCCCAAAAGAGACAAGAGCTTCTGAGGCAGCAGTTTATCTCCCATTGAGGCGAGTGCGCACATCACGGCTAGCCCTCATTGCTGTCTCCAAGTGTTCTTATGGGATGAAACCAACAAATCTTGCTCTCAGCTACTGTCTGATATTTAGCTTCAAAGCTAATCATCACTGACAAAGTTGTTGGTGAAGTTTGGTGTTAAATGAGACATGGGTTGCAGTACAATGGAAGGATATAACAATGGATGGACCTGTTGGCTAAACCGCAGCCCTGGGCTTGGGCCGCATGTCCAGCAACTAGCACATGATGGATTCCCCTTTTCACCATATACTGTATGTCCTAACTGAACCTGGATGGACCATTTTCCTGTTAGATATGATGCTTCATTTCAGCTGCAAGTTCAAAACAGCTGTTGCAAGTTGTGAACGTATTGAACGATGTGTTGTTGTTAACAATTAATAACTCCTGAGCCTTCTTTTCACACTTTTGCCAAACACTGTCTTGAATCTCAAGACTCAACATATTTTGCAAATCCTGTTTATATTTCAAAACCCTATGATAGTGCAGCCTGTTAAGGTAGTAATCTGCCTGTTGCACAATGTAAATCTTTTTCTTCAGTAGCTTCATTCTAAAAATTACAATAACCCTCAGAACAGTTTTACTGACTTAACTGGAATCGGTATGAGGATTAAATCTGCACTGAGCTGGACAGGACACATAGTCCTGTTCAGTATACTGTATATATTTTATATGGCACAAATCAACTCTGTTTGTATGTTTAATTTAGATTTAGAGTTTAGATTTACAGTTTGTTAGTTACACAGAGCATGATTCTCAACTTCTCTCTGGTTTTGTTGTTGTGCTATTAGATACAGCTGATATTTTAGCTTGAGTTGCAGTTGCCATGGTGATTTTTTTAAAAAAAAATTACTTACATAGTTTTGGTCAATTGAGAACCAATTGTATGAGCTTGTAGACTGATGTCTACAATCTGTTCTAAATTCAAATGTAAACCATTGGGTGACCTGATAAAGGCCCGTTCCTAAATGTTTGTTTGTGGCAAAGCTGTATGTCCACAGCATGTAATACTTAAAAAGTCTTTGTGATGTAGTTTCAGGAATGGTCTTTTTCTTGTAAGATTTATGTTATTTTTAAGGAATAAAAGTTCTGTACATCCAAATTTATTTCTTAAGTAACAAAATGATATATGGTGGACATAAATGAAATAATAGCGTGTTCAGCAAATAAGAAAACCAAATCAAAAACAAACCAAAAAGATTCTAGCAGTGAAAAATGAACAATTAGAATACTGTATGTCATTTCTCATCTTTAGTCTCACATTTGTACCGTTACTGTTATTATCTTGTCAGGAATGTCAACTTGCAACAATTACTTTTTTAAAAGGAAATATTTACACGCTTTTACTGGGAACAGAAAAAAAAACTAATGCTTTAAGGTGAATGTATGCATAGGGCAATCTTGACAAAACTCTTCTCTCTTAAGAAAATAAAACTATGACAATTTCTGAATCTATTAAAGATTTTCTGGCCAGCAATGAGTGCAAATCAGGCAGGTGCATCAGCAATTAGCGTTTGATGCAATGTGACTGTTGAAATCAGTCCTGTACCATCCATAGCCCCATCTTCTCCTCTCTGTCCACAGAGACATCAGAGTGCTTTATATGCAGGGATGTTGAACTTCAAGCCAGTGACCCACTGAGGAATTTCTGCGACTGCAAGAATTTACTTGCCCATCACATGTGTCTCTCCACATGGATCCGAAGGGTAAGAAAGATTTTCCATGTAGGAAACCTTAATATTTTGATATTTCAACTTTGCTCTTTTCTCTCACCACACATTTGTCAAAATGTATAAGGGGGGAAATGTCTGCTGGATTTTTAACAATGAGTAAATGTGTTTGCCATGTTACCATTCCTTATTAAGACAAAACTATGCTGTTTGCCTCAAGGTAATGAGCTACCTTTCAGATAGCAATACCAATTAGTTTTAATGAGGGTTGCTGACAATGCCAACATGTCATTGTTATACATATGAAACACAGAGGCTGAAACAGTGAGAAGTACCTCATAATGGATTGGCAGAAGTTCAGAAAGCTATCATGCACTAGACACCTGTCATCTACTGCAAAATAGCTCATTAACATCTGTAGTACTCCTTGAACCAGCAGTTGTACTGATGCAGCAGTTACTGCTGTGGTGTTTTTGCACTGCACCTCCCAAAAGACCACTTTACAGTCCCCTCTGTTAATGAAATGTACGTTTCTGTAGGTGGCATACATTTCTCTTTCTGTTCAGTCATAGTGCTTATTGCTTCTCATGCTAATTACTCTTCCACCATTAATTCCTGGCTGCTGCTACCAGAATAGTAAAAAATATATAATTAAGTCTGTATATCCAAGTTACTCCACCCAAAGACAAAAACAGAAGAGTGAAAATATAATTTTTTCACATAAGTAATAAGCCTCTTTTGTATAGAAATGAGTTTTCATGTCATGTGACATGAAAATGCTTCTTAAGGGCTTGTTAGTTTGCAAGGATAGATGATATACTGATCGAACTTCCATTATTACATAATGTAATTACTGTTTAAATGCCATAAAGGGAATCATAACAGCCACATTATGATACTGCAAACACTGGTTGTAAGCACTTGGCATTGTTCAGTAATTAAAGGGGAATTTAAGCAATTTACATTTAAAGTTCAGTTTACCTGTCAGGGGGTGTATTACTCACCCTGATATCACCCAGGTAATCTGGGTTTTGGCTTTAAGACTTTAAGAAGTTTTTTTAACATAAAAGTCTGCACGGCAAACTGGAGGCATGGTATTTCAAAATATAGGCATTTGCCAGACAGGGAGGATCTAATAAAAAAACAATATTAACTTGCATTATGGAAGGTGTAGACTCAAATATTTTGGGAGGTTGATCTATACTAGGAACACAAGGCCAGCATATTTCAGAATCTGCTGCACTGAGAGCCAAAGAGCAGATAAAATGAAAATTGCTTCAATCTGTGTCACTTATGCACTTTTGGACTATACAAAATCTGCACTTAACATTTTTCAAAATGCCTGCTTGAGAGTGCAACCCTAATAATAACATCTAGATCTAATTCACAATATGCAGTGTCTGTACGGTGATGTGCTGTTATTAGGATATAAATGATTGTATATCAATTAATGATAAAACCGTGCATCTGTCATGGAAATGGTGTTGTGCCGTCCACTCCTGGGAGCTTTTTGGCCTCTTTGTATACTCTACAAGTGGTCGACAACATGCTACAGCAGACCTTTCATCTGTACCACCCAGATGTCAGAGTGAAGAGCCACTTCCATTAAGTGTGTGTCTTCCCACTATACAATTATATACAGACAAGCTCTCAGGCTCATGAAGCAGAGGTGCACGCACATACATACACACACACACACACACCTACACAGCAAACCTCACTCTCTGAGTGTGTGCTGGTGTTAGAAGACTACTTTAGTTTTTTGTGTGAGAGAAGCGGACAGAAACCAGGGGGAGGGGGGGAGCATGCGACCTTTAGAGTGCTCAGGGTGGGGAGCCGCTTTCCCTTTTACCGAACAGAAATCAGCAATTGACCTGTCACTTTTGCTCTGATAGCCATCACTGGAAAGCAGGTCATGCACGTATGTCTAAAGTGCCTCTTAACCGCACTTTATGAAGCCAGAAAATGTAATCCAATAATGATTTGACTTGAGAGAGAGGGAGAGCAAGCCAGCCAGCTGGGAGTGATAGCATGCACTGTTACCACTCCTAAAAGCAGCTTGAACAAAAAATAGAATGAATTCCTCGTCCTTATTTAATTTTACCCGCAACAGTATGACACAGATGTTGTCACCAAACAGTGGGTTGACTGACTTCAAACACAACAAAACAGCATTGGCATTCATTTCCACAAGTGTTGATACATACTTCAGCATGTTTGCAGCAGACGGCTGTCCGACTGAGTATCATCTGCACTGAGGCAAACCATACGCTATCTTTTTTTTTTGACTGCCTCAATTGTTCCCCCCCACCCAACCCAACCACCACCCTCACTGAGGTTCCCAAAGACAAATAGCATGGCACAGAACTAATTAGTAACCAGGAACTAGTTAGAAGATGCCCTTTGAAAAACATGTCCTGAGGCAGGTTTTAAATATAGGGATAGAGTCAGTGACTGAATGTGCCTATGAGATCCTGGCCTCCAGGCACAGCAGCACTTTGACCCCTGACCCTCATTATATGGAGTGCATTCCTAGAGGGGTGAAACCCCTCACAGCACAAAGTACAAGGGCATGGGAGGACTGTAAGGCTTGTACTGCACCAGCTGACTGTGGCCTGGTGTGTCTCACTGCCTAACCCAACAACGGGCTTGAGAAAATACAGAACAAGAACAAAGGCTTTTGGAGAGTAATCATATGCACTCTCTGTCCAGAAGGATAAATACTTTTTTTTTTTTTTTTTTTTGCTTTTAAGATGTTTGCTTTCGCTGTGCTGACGTTAATTGAGATGGCATTGTGCAGACTTTGTAATCCCATCCAGCTGAATGCATATTAGTTAGAGGAAAAACAGTGTGAGAAGAAGAGCTTTGAAAATGCTACCAACTTGCTAGCTAAATATAGCTTTGATTCAGCAGAGAATGAAGTGTTGACCCAAGTGTGAACACATGAGGAGCATAATGAGAAAATGAGTTTAACTGCTCACATGTATTAGATATGTTTTCCATATGTGGTATACCATATGCATGTGTGTGTTTGTGTCAGTAAGCATGCCCTTGACAGAGCATACTTACAGCTCCCTTTAATTGCGAGTGGTGTGAATAGTGAGTTAAGTCCCCCACACACACTCACTCACTTTGCTTTTCTCTTATGGGCTGATAATTCTCATCACCGCAAACAGACTTGGTTTACATTCATTAGACCAACACTCACAGCAATCAGGCCACAGTGCCAGGGGCAATAGTCGTCTTTAAAACTGCATTGCCTAATAGCAGTGTTCTATAATTATATGCCATTAACATCTATCAAAATGTGCTCCTACATGCCACGCATATTAACAGTGGATTTGGCACTTTGTGTTTGTACAAATGTTTTTCTTGTTATTAGCATCTTCAGTTAGTTAGCACCAGCTTGAAGATTATTGTTAGGATGTTATTTTTGTTTCATGTGCAGCTCTGTCACGTGAAGTGGAATCTTTGGAGCATGCATTAAAGCAATGCCTATGTTGAACTATTAATTACTGTTTGGTACAATGGTTCTGAAGAAGTACAAAACACAAGAGAATAACACAATAGGACGCACAAGAGGTTAGAAAACTAATTTTTTATTTATTTATTTAGTTTTATGTCTTTCTTATTTATGTTTTGATGCAGTGTTTTTTTAAATGTTGTATTTTTTTTATTTTGTTATCATGTTTAGTCTAATGCTGTTGTGCTTCTCACCTCAGGGCCACATAGTATACAGATTTTTAGCACTGTAATTAAATAAGCATTCTTATGCGCAATGCACCTTTGGGTTACAAATGCAATCACATTTTCCAAACAAACATAATTAGTTTATTGATCAAAACACAAACAAATGAATTGTCACTCATGCATGCCATTCTGCAGCAAGTCCAGCATTAGATCTTTTGTTTTGATGGTTCACTGTCACGAAATTACTTTAAAATATTCTTTTCTAACAGGGATGTGGGAGTAAAGACAGGCTGCAATGCATCATCTGCAAAGCCAAAGTAAGTGTATTGATATGTGTGTGTGTGTGTGTGTGTGTATGTGTGTGTGTGTATTTTAGAAGGGGATATTATAAAAATTCAATGAAATATTTGATGATGTCTCATTCTTTTAATCTTCTGTGAGAAATGTAGGTAGCAAGCATTTAAACAAACACCATTTAAGTCATTAAACACTCACTGCATCTCACAAAACAGATTTAAACAGCAGATCCATAATACTAATGAGCAATCAGGTCTTTGTTTTGCTCTGTGATTTAGCTGATTTGCCAGCAGTTGCTTATGAGCTGTAAGCTGTCTTATATTCCTTATTATTGTAGCAGAACACTCGCTGTGGAAAAGAAGGGAGAAACATTACAATATTTGGCAAAGGAAACAAGCCATGTAATGACAAAATCTGTATTCATTTCATGAGCAGAAATTAAGCACGCTTTCCTGTGGTACATTCCTAATGCAAATTTTCCATCAACACATTGTGTCTTGTGTTTGTGAGTTTATTCGTATGAAATGGTGGAGCTGATGTGTCATCACAGATGGGGTTGCATGCTGGATAAGGTGGCCACATTACTAACCATCTCAGATTAGGAAGTATGCTGTTGATGCTTTGTATGTATTCATGCTTGTGCTGTGGGTCAAAGCATCACAAGCTGGATACTGGAGTGTTTTATTCATTGTTTGCTCTACATCGGCGGGTTGAAAATGTGATCTTCGCTTTCTGTTCGTGTGCGTATGTATGGGAGTGGAGGAAAATGTCACAGTAACTCTGACGACCTGTCAGGATTTTAAGATGTTTTAAATATAAAATCATACACACTCACACACTGATGGAAGTTAAATGAAACATTTAGCCTGAAATCTGATGCACTGATGTTTTTATCCTTCCAGTTTTTTGTAGTAAAAGAACAAATGTGGTATTATCTTTAATTATCTTCTATAATATATTTCTTTATTACCTACAGCTGGAGTTACCAACAGGGTGATGAGGGTGTTTTTAAGGCCCAGGTGTTAAATCCAACTGAACACACCAATTCTTATTAATGTTTGTAGCGACAGCATTTAACATTCCGCTCCCTTTACAACATTTTCTCACCATGCTGTAGCTTCCCAGCATTATTACTGGTTTCCATTACTTTTATTCATATTAGTTCATACCTGTCGAGTCATTAGTATCTTCCACACACTCAGCACTGTGCTAGTCGTGCATTAACTAGAGCAAAAGTCTAGTTGGTGTTACCATTCTCTTTATGGTGATAGCAAATGACCAAAGTTTTCCATATTCTCAGTGTAAACTACAAAACCAGGCTAACTAGCTTCCCCCCCTAGTAGTAACTAGTTAGTCTAATTTGCCAAGGTTAACACCAATTCCCATTAGGTATTACTTGTTGTTTATGTCATTTTAGTATACACACGACAGAAAATAGGTGTAGATAGCATTAGTGTTCTCTGTTTTGTGGGTCCAGATGTGGTGATGGTTATTGATAATACTGTCAAAACTCATAACTGTGTAACCTCAGTCCCTCATACTGAATCTTATACCGTTATTCAAATAATGACACGGAGTAACATATTGAGTAAGACTAAGGGTGGTTGAAGCATTCAGATCCTCCACTTAAAAAAAAAAGCACCAATTTAACAATTTAAAAATACTCACAGGAAAAAGTCATGCTTATATAATTATACTAAGTAAAAGTAAAACAGCGTCTTGTGCAAAGTATAAAAAGTAAAAGTAGTTTCTGGAGAAAAAGCACCCTCATCTGCCATATTATCATCTTTTATATACAACATTGTTAATCTTAATGCATCAATGTGTAAGCAGCATTTTACTGTAATAGCTGGCGGAGGTGGAACTAATATTTTGTTTCTTTACAGTTGGCTAGTTTAGTCCTGTGATTCCCAGCCTAAGGACCAGAGGTCAGACATGTACATGTAACTTACATTTGTCTTTTTGGTAATTACATCTATGATCAACATGTTAAAGGAAATACTGTGGAAATACAGATTTTTTGTTTCTGTCTTGTACAAAATGAGGCTCCATGATATATGGAGAAGTGCTAACCTCCAAACTCCTGCCTGACTGTTGTAATGTAAGTCGGTGTTGTTTGAATGGAAGCCATTTTCATCCTTTTTTTTTATTTCCCTGCCAGTATTTGGCTGCAGGCAAACACATTTTTAGGTGGGACATGTCTTGCACTGTTACAGCACTCCAACTTACTGTTGCACTTGTCTTTGTCCATTGTACCATTGGCATCGTAATCAATTATTAATGGTGAGCAGCAAAGTGTCTAAGAGACATCCCACTGAGAAGCCAGACAGCCATGAACAGGGTTTAGCGGCATAGTGCCATTTAGAGAATAATTGTTGGGAAGCTTCTTCTGTATACTGATATGAACTCTCCTACTGTAAGTTAATGCATCAGTATAATAACATTTTAATGTCTGCAGTGGCACAGTCATTTAATATTTTGTGCACAGAGAGATGTATATGTAGATCAGCAGTGACTATAATGATGAGCGTGATAATCATTTGGTCCTGCACTGTTGTACCTCTGTAATGCATTACTGCAATCACCCTTGGTTAACATTAAGAGGCTTTAACCATTAACACTTTGAGCAAACACTGCTCATCATAAAATCTCCAGTTGAATGCGCCACCTATTTCATTTCCCAGCTTTTTTTGTTGTTGTTGTATTTGATGCAGCTTTTCTTGTTGTTGTTTTCGCATTTTGCAGTGAGGTCTCAAATGTGGGCCATTTGTATGAGTTATGCTAATTTGTTGGGGCAATGAATGCATTAATTTCATTAGCACATGGCCTCAAAGCAATAATTACCAGAGTAGGTGTGTCACAAGCAATCATGTTAAAATTTGCCAGTTAATTATTAAGATTTTGTTCTGAGGGACCTGGATTTGACATGAGTCGCCGAGGGAGAAAAAAGGGGCTAGGTGCTTGTTGTTGAACACAGTGGGGGTGGCTGTGGCATTGTGGGCCTACTGGCACCATTTTTGCATGTTGACAGCTCACATTCTGGACTAATTACTGAAAGAGCAGAAGGCTAGCTGGTGCTCGGTCAATCCAGGAGGGTGTAATTATAAAGAAAAGGATGTTCCGAGCCGCCTAATGACCTCTGCTACTTTTGATTGGAGTCCGGTAGAGAAGACATTGTTGGGGAGTTGTGCAGGAGGAAGAGATTCACAGCTCTCTTCCTTGGCCCTGATTAGTCCAACACAGAGGTGGGGTCAGGAGGACAGACTGTGTGTCTAATGATGTACTCATAATAAAAAATAATAATTCTTGATACCAGGAGGTGGTAACTGTAGGAGTTATTTTAATATAATACTGTTTTCAAAAGAAATCTGTTGTTTTTTTTTTTATGCATTGCCAATGTTGTGCTGTTCTACAAATGTGAGTCTCTTAGGTGACGAAGGTCAAACTCACAGGTCAAGTTTTTATGATCTTTGATTGTGGCAGCAAACATAATATCAGTGATTTATATCCTTTGTATGGTGAATGGAAAGCACTCAAATCTTACTTGTTCATTGCATGAAAATGATAATGTGTATTTGAAATGTCGGGCTTTGTTGGTAAATTATATGTTGCATAAAGATAAGAAAATCCTTGGATTCAGCCAGCCAACTGTTGGTACAAATAGAAATAATTTTAAATTCAAAACTGAAAAACAAAGATGCAGAGCATGTAAACCCATTTTATACCATTTTCCATGGCAACCACAACAAAATACACGTTGACAAGGATAAGGCCATTTAGAAAAGTGGTTTTATCTGCACATCCTTATTAAGTGGACTGTCTGTAGCAAGAATGTCATTCAAAGTACTGTCTGAGACAATGATGCTTTATAAAACTACCACTTTCTTTTTTTCAAGTAGTGTAGCAAGGTTATCATATAGTGGCACCCAAATGCATGTTTACACAAAATTGAAAAAAAAAAAAAAAGAAAAAGAAATCTGTCTCCTTATTTATTTTCTACATCTAGTCAAATCCTACAAGAATTGAGGCTCAAAACTTCAATATGCAGGAGGCCTGATTTAAACACAATGCCTCTTGAAAAGTATCTTGAAAAATACATTGTAGCTACAACTAAATTGACACTATAAAAAATTGTCAGTAAACTGTCTACTATTCTTAACAGCTTGTACTTCTGCTGGTTTGTGTTATACTCCACCACACAGATATATAAAGCAACTGATAAAATACAAATGGAATGATTTTTATGCCCTTTCTGTGAGTCTTGTCTTGGCCTCAAATAAATTAGCAGATTTTTCCTATAATGAACTTTGAAGACAATATACAGTTAAAAGGAGAAGGAGAAATTAGCCCAGACATAGCAACACTCTAATCTGAAAGCCTGGTTTGTACTCTACATTCATGTAACTTAAAATCTTCTGACAAAAATGTCTGAACCTTCCCCGCCCAGTGTCTCTCATGTGTCTCCTTAAAGGTGCTAGAATTTATACCACCACCTCCCTCTGAAAAAAATGTTAATCATCACTTGATTATATAGGGAAACAGATTATCCTTTGATTTTGATGAATGCAGCTGCTACCAGATTCTAAATTTGACTGAAAGCAGGACATTCTGTCGAGCCCTCTCATATGTCACTAAGCCTCTGTCAGGACAGTACTGTGACAGGAGATGACACATGAAAGGAATTCCTCCTCTTGGTTTTCCCAAGACAAAGGAACATAGCCTTGAGGTTGTATATATGTGTGTGTGTGTGTGTGTGTGTGTGTGTGTGTGTGCGTGCGTGCATGCGTGCGTGTGAGTGAGAGAATGTCAGTTACTAATGAACCACTTCAGTACAAAAGTGAAAACATAACAGTAGAAAGTTGATTTCTCTGTAATTATATAAAAAGGTAATATTAGTTTTGTCCATCCATCCATCCATCATCTAAACCCGCTTATTCCTAATTTAGGGTCACAGGGATCTGCTGGAGCCTATCCCAGCTCTTTCATCCCACTAAAAATGATTTTAATATATTCCTTTTAAAATCAATTTCTTACAGTTGAACTGGAATTAAGTTTTGATTGCTGAAATATAAATTTCATAAGATAATGTAGGTATTGTGCACAAGAGGGCAAAACTGTTTTCAGACATATTTTTTTCCAAGCCTTGGCGTTGCCATGGCCAACTGATATTTACGAGTCACGATTGCTATGAGACATGTTTTCAGGGTGTGCTACTGGCTAATAAATGTCAAATTCATATATCCTACATCGTTTGATACAAGCTCACATAAGCTGGTTATCAACAATTTTTAGACGCCATCTCATCTTTATGTTACTTCAGCATCTGCTGAGTTATGGATAGCTCTCACACATTCAATGCAGTATTACTGTATGATAAGATGGACATTTAGCTGGTGTTAGTTCTCTCTCTTTCACAATTAGGTAGTCAATCAATTAGATCTTGGCTGGAAACTGTTGTTATTTCTTACACTGTTATTACTTTAATTGAATCATCTAACAAAAATGTATGACTATATCTGTCTGTGGGGAAAAAAACATTAGTTTGTAGCAACAATTATTTTAATTTCAGTTCATCACTATGTTTTCCTGCACATAGTCCTGGTTTCCAAATATGTTTAGTACAATTTCCAAACTAAATGTTTAAAGAGAGTCACAAGGTCATCAGACCCAACTCAAAAACTACAACATCTGGTTTAGTTGAATAAGCTGCAAGCAAGATTTAATTCGCATCGCAGAGTCAGTATGTAGCCATTATTCCTCACCAAGATCTGGACTTTGGTATTTAAACCCGTTTTATTTATTTTTCTGCCCTCCTGCTTTTTTCCTGCCATCCATCCCCTAAAACAATTCATTTGAGTTCCTGTTCGGGAGGATCCTGAGGCTGATTCAATTAAGTTCTCCTTTAATTGGCTTTAAAGCATCCAAACTAAAACTGATGGAGAATTAATAACAGCTCTGGTCCGTCTCCACAACCTGCAACCTACTAAAAAAAATTAAGGCTGAGCCCGTTTTCCAGGATGTGTCTGTCCTCACTCTTGGTATGCAGTTCTATTGTCTTTGTCAACACCCTTTAACATTTGGTGTAAACTGAGTGAACACAAAAACACAGCAAAGAAAGCAATGCATAAGTACAACAAATTAATGTTCCTACTTTTGCTAAAAGAATCCTAAGGTTTTTAAATGTTTACTGTTCTCCAAACCCATCAAATCCATTAATTAGTGATAAAATATTCAAACAATCTGTGCATTCCTGTACAATATGTTTTCTCTTTGTTTGTCACTGAAGCATACATCAAGCAAAGCAAACATAAACATAAAAACAGAGCAGTTATTCTATCTGACAAGTAGTTCTCTGTGGGTATGGCTCTGTGTCCAGAGAAAGAGAAATCATTTGCAGATGCATTACTATTTAGATAACTAACTGAAGCAGAGTTGTGAAATGGCTGGAAATGATGGCTGCTAAAATTAAGGTTTGAAGTTCACATATTATTAACAACCACGAAATCAACTTTTCCTCTGACTATACTCTCCCCCCAGAGTCTGCCTTTGTCTTCAAACAGCGCCAAAGCAATCATTATGTTCAGACATAATGCACCATAATGACAGTAATTTCAGTATCAAATTTTCAAATGTTAGGCCTTAATTCATTGTGGTTAAGTAGCTTAGTTGTAATTCACATTTTCTACCCTTCTTAGCAGAGTGTGCTCAAGGAATGAGATGACTAAAGCAGGATGGGAGTGGGCCACATGCAGGAACAAATGTCTCAAATACAGAAGGGCTGTCATCTTTTTGCATCTTTTATATAGAATTTTATTTTTATTTATTTATTTTACATTTTTACATAATGTCTTAAGTCAACATGTGACAGGAAGCAACATTATAAACATAGCATTCATAACATCAGAATGAAGCTGAAGCCTCATTGCAGCTGACCAGTTTAAAACCATTGTCAGAAATGTAAATATGGTCTTCTTTTCAGCTGGAAATAATTATGACCTATGCCTATGTGTGGAATCAGTTATGTGAAAAGTGACATTAAAGAGACATTATAATATAGCTGCATGCTATTCCATTATTAAAATATACTGTAGCTTTCTGGTTCAGTTTGCTTTTGCACTGCCACATGGTACAAATTTAGTCAGCCATAGTTTAGATAATTCAGTAACTTTTTTTAAAAAGGAATGAAAGCAATTAATTGGTTCCAGTTTCTCAATTGTTATTACTTTCCGTGCGAATGTTTTCCTTTTAGTCTTCTCGGATCATAAATGGAATATTTTTGCATTTTAAACTGATGGCTGACATTGTGTGGACCAAACAGTTAATTGATTAGATATGAGAATAATCAGTGGATTACGTACAGTAAAATCTTTCTTACTTGCAGCCCAGGGAAGTACCCTGACATGTCTGTGTTCCTTGGAAATGTTCTGATCTCCTTATGGTAAGAATGGTGATATTCTATATATTTTTGTTTTCATTAAATCCAAGAAAAGACCAAAAGCAACATTGCATTACTCCCTCAGCTGTGTCAACTCAGTACTTTACTTTCATTTTTTTTTTAAGCTGCAGATTAAAACACATTCTTGTGTTAGTATTTACAACAGCAGAACGTCTGACTTGAGTCACGAAGAACAGAGTAATGTAAAACATGTCACTCAGAGCAACACTGTCAGTCAGTCATCTATTTTTATTTGTTCTTGGACAACAGCAAGATGCATGTGCAGTGTGTTGGAAACCAACAGAAAATGAATGAGAACTTATTAAGAGATCAACATGAAAAGTTGTTTCTGGCCCTGAAACTGCACAAATCTCGAGAGTAATGGGTGAAAAATGTCCTCAAGAAGCAAACAAGCAATTGTTTGTGTTAGCTCAGTGTTGTTAGTACCAGTAATTTGGTCAGAGCCTTGGACTTTGCAAAGGCTGTGGATGGTTTTACACTAAAACTGCAGGCATAAATGCCAGGTTTAAGGTACTACAGCTCCCACTGTTCCTGCATGTGTAAGGCTGGTTAATGAGTATTTCTAAGACTCTGTGTTTGACATGCTTTTAGAGTTTCACTTTGGGAATAGATGACAGTAAATAGAGAAGCAGATTGATCACTGAAATGTATCAGATTGCTTATAATTTTTCAGAGGAAAAAGTCTCTTTTCATACTCTGTGGCTCAGTCAATAATACTGATTAAATCCTGTATGGGCACAGGAACACTGTGAACATTGTTTTTGCTTAAATGTCGTGTATACAGTGTCTGAAATGTTTTCAAAGAAAAAGCAGGATCTTCATACATGCTAAAGTCACAAAAACAGTGGGGTCGGTGTTTTTGTGCAGCACAAAGACAACTTTACAGGGTCAGCTTGTTAATGCTAACTTCAATTATATGAAAGGTCTTCTGTGTGTTTAAATTCAACCTGCGCTGTCAGGTGATGTTTTCGGACACAGGTTATTTCTCCCTACCTTCGGAGCTAACTGTGTGTATAGTCTTGTTTGGCATTATTACTGCTTCTAGGTGTCGTTCCTCACTGGAATATGCATCATGATAGCTGCCAGAGTTGACAGATGTATATCTCAAGCAGCATCTGGTTAAAAAAGGTATGCAATGCAAGGATGTGTGTCGCATACAAATCCATCTCTAAACAATCATTTCACAGGTTTCATGCAAGTTGCTTTAGTTTGCTTTTTTGAAATAATGAAAATGAATATATTGAAGCTATTATGATATTGTGGAAGTGTGTTTTTTATCCCAATGTTACACACACATCCTTGATTGTTCGTAAACAGGAAGCCTGTCTATCTTGCAAAGGAATCAGATCAATTCATTACTGATTTTGGTCTTTTCACGTAACCTGTTGAAAATATGACCAGACTCATTCTTTAGCAAAAAAAGTTATTTATTATATATTGCATATTTATTTTACTGCTTTTGACCACTGCTAACATTTCACATATGTAGTTGTTCATTAATCAACATTTTTCTCAGAGCAGACCTTGCTAGCGTGGATCAGCACTTTCATTATAAGGACCCCCACAGCCATTATGCACGGACTCCTTTGGTTCCAAACGGAGCTGTAAATTTTGAGGGAATCTGACACCCCTGCCTGAGGGTTACAGCAGAATGCTAACAAGGCCACAGCGACATTTCCATCTCCATACAGTCAGGCGAGCCATACATCAGCTCAGTGTTCAACATCTCCCAGCAAAGCATGAATTCAGTGACAATTTCAGATGTAACACTTTATTAGTATCCCTCCCATCTCTGCAGTGTAATGAATGAGGCCATTTAAACAGGATTTACGATATCTTTAAAACTTGATTGCTTGGAATTTGAGAATTATTCATAAGACTAAAGCATCATTTGTCATACAGCAAGTGCTGTTTTGGTGGGAACAAATGGTTTTGTTGTAGTTTTTCAAATGAACTCCTTTTCATCCACTCTTCAAATAAGCCATTTGTATGCATATATGTTCATGCAATGGCTGTAATTAAAGGGAATGTAGCTCAGGTGACAACTCACAGTCAAGTTTCCCTCATAATGCATAGTACAGATATGGGTGCAAATGATTAAGAGTACATCACGTATCATATTGCACTGCATCTTTTTCAAAAACAAAGAGTACAGTGTTCTTACACAGGCATGACTGTGGTTCTGGGGTGTTAAGGGATATATAATACATGCCAGATTAGTTTGCTTAAAGGTAACCTCTGTTTTTATCTGATTGAACAATACACTTTAGGAATTATATCATCTCCCCTATTTTCCTATTTCCACCATGAAGAGGAAGAAGCATCCTTGCCTCGTTACAAAGATTATTGTGCTCACTTCCTGAGGCAGTGTGACCATGCTTTGTGTGCGATGCCCATATCATCTCTCAATTACACAAGGATCCTGAGGCAAAGGGTGGAGACCCAAGTGAAGGACCAGTTATGTCCACACACACACGCTGCTATAGCTTGGAGGCATGGCTTACTATAGCCACAGCCAAGAATGAGGCCTCTCAGCATAGATTTACACACAAATAAGAACAGTATTATCTTGGCCCACATGTGAAGGAGAACTGATTACACGGTCTACATTTCAATGCTCAGATTAAATGGAGTCAATTTCCTATGGCCTATTTAAACCAATTCCAACCTGCAAACACAATTAAACCATATCTGATATTATTGCATTAAAACCTCACATAAGCTCAACTGTCCATTGAGAAACTGTTAGACATACTGTTAAAGGTTGGAGGTGTGCACAGTTTTTTAATAGTTTAACAGTGGCATCAGTAGGTAATATATTCTTGTGAAACTCCAACCAAAAATTATTTATTTAAATTAGGTTTGCCATCCTTATTTGCCATTTGCTAATTCCAGACTTACTACAATAATTACTTTTATCTCAGCCACTGCATGCTGTTATTTATTACCTTCCATCCATCATTATTATAGAAATGCAGACTTTAAGTTTTAACAGGCAACTAATAAACTGCTGCCCTCACAATTAAAAACAAGCACTATTTTGGTTTAAAGCTGCAACTAAAGATTATTTTGGTTAGCTAGTACTCTAGTCATTATGTTCAGAGGTGCCAGTCATGGCGAAAATGTAAAATATATATATTCTGAGAAAGAAAAAAAACTACAAACATGGGTTGTCACACAGCTTGTTTTGTCTGACCTAAAGTCAAAAAACAACTATAGGACAAAGGAAACAAGCAGATATTTTACATTTGAAAAGGAGAAGCAGATATTTTTTGTCCCCTTTGTATGAAAACTGAATTTTCGACTGGGTTACAATTGCCATTAAATAAAGTAATGAGGCTGTGTCGTTTTGAAATGGGACACCAATGCCTGTCTCCTGTTTCAAAGGCCTGTTGTGTCATCCACCCATCTACCACATCTTCCTTCCTACACTGCCTCTTATTGATCATCAACATTGACGGTTGCCTGTGTCATAATTACTACAGCCGCTCAAGGATACATAATAATGTCTGAACTTGTCTGGTAGGCGCAGTTTGCCCCTACTGGAACATAATTATGGCTGTGTTAACTGATAACCATTGAATGGGATCACAATATACAAAATGACTGGAAAAGATGCAGACTGAAAGCCAGTCATGGGAGAAGCATGCAACTGGATGCACACTGGGTATTGTAGTGTCATCAGGAACAGTTTTGCTTGGTGACACATAAAATGTTTGGTATATTGCACAGCATTTGGGCACACCATTGTAAGACCACTTGCATAAGATTGCAGCTACAAATACCTTGGGGTTTGGTTTGTCACTTCCATTTATTCCTAAGGCCAAAGTCACTATTTGTACTCTGAACAAGGTCTTTGTGACTGTTAGAAAATGACTTAAACAACCTTCAGATTATGCATATTGCTTATGAACTATTTTAATAATTAATCTTTATTAATTTAGTTGCAAATCAGAGAAGTCAACATTATTACATTAAGAAAACTATTTTAAATTGGAAGTAAAACTTGTACTGTCATAAACTTGTATATTTAATTAACTGAATTGTGAGAAGATATTCCAAAACAGAAACTCTTTAAGTCTTTTCAAACTGTGTGTGTGCGTGCGTGCATGTATTTGTGGGATACACGGATGTTCGCACATGTGTGGGTGTGTTTTTAAAATCCCACACAGCCATATCGCAATACCTCAGCAAAGCTCTTGATTAGTTGTGGTTTTATGTTTGGATGGCCCATTTAATTAGGTTATGTACTAGATAAAGGCCAGCTAAAAGTAATAACAAGGATTATTTACTCTTGTTAATTGAGGTTCCATCTTAACACCACACCTAAAGGTTAATGTTCTCTTGGTATATTATTTTCCGCCCACACTCCAGAGGCTGGCTCACACCACACACGGTGGAGGAGGAAAGGGAGACTCCACAGGTATGGGGGGAAATGGAAAATGATTTGTAGCATAATATTACCAGTAGTTGAACTTTGGATATTTAATGCCCCACACTAAGCCTTCTGAAATACTGTACAACCTTCATTTTAAGAATCTTACTTTGGCTCAGGTGTGAGCTCAGGCTCAGGTGTCAACTTTCCTGGAGCTTTACGTGGGTGCAGCCCATCACCACTCTTAATCTTTCCTTTAACTAACCACAGATAATTCTCCATGCACATGTAAATCATAGAGTGAGCTTTAAAGTGAATTGAAAGGTAGATTTGAAGTGACATTGTGTGATTAATTCTGCCGCTCTCTAAATGACCCTTAGTTCTGTCTTCATAGGAAAGTGGTTCTAATAGTCTTTCCAATAGTGATTAAAATTACAAAATGTGAACCTGTAGGTTAATAAAAATGGTAATTTAACTACTATCTGATTTAATTGACTCTGAAGAAGTACTTAAACGTGTTTGCACTCTGGAAAATCTACATGGCTCAGCGGCAAAAAAAATTGGAATATCCAGCTGTCAAGATAATAAATTTGACTATTTCATCACTGTAATCTTCATACAATCTCCCTTTGTGCTGGTTTCTACTGCTCATTGCTAATAATAAATTAGCTCCATGTTTGCAATGGTTTCATGTGTTTTAGAGTAATTGTAATATACTCAAGACTCTTGGTGATCCACCTGTGTTCTTAACCTTTGTAGATTTAAGATTTGAAAAGTTTAAGTCAACCTTCCACCTACTTTAAACTTCTGCTGTTTTGCCATTGAAATGCCACTTAGTATATTAGGTATGTTGAAATGTATGGCAAAATTGGCAAAAGTTGTGTAGGTTAAAACATGGTGGTTAATTTGATCTCTATTTAGTATTTCTAAGCACTATATAAACAACAAACAAATGGTTTATAATGCACTATATTGCAAACAGAAATGAGGGCATTTGTAAGTGTTTATTAAGGATACCATTCAAAGCTACTATTTTTATTTGTTGATGTCATAAAAATCTTATTTAGATTTATTTTGGAAGGGCCCATGGCTTCTTCAGGACATTGTTTAACAAAACATTTTCCAACTTGCTTATTTTTTTTTGTGTGTCTTGCATTGTTTTTGCTGTCATTCATACTTCTCATACATATATTTGTATATGTTTACTAACAGATATTTAACATATTTAATCTTGTACACAGGCGCAGCACAGTTGCCTCAGAGCAAGAAGGGCCTGGGTTTGCAACCCGTCAGGGACCTTCCTGTGTGGAGTTTGCATGTTCTCCCTGTGCTTGTGTGGGTTTACTCTGGGTACTTCGATTTCCTCCCACAGACTAAAAACATCTGCCTTTCACCCTAAGAGAGCCTATCCCAGCTCTCTTAGGGTGACCCTGGTTAGGAATAAGCAGGTATAGATAATGGATGGATGGATCTTGTACACAAGTTACTTGGTTGCATAATTTGCAGTTGAACCCCACCTTCCACAACAAGATAAAATTGTAAGTCTAAAATAAATCTAAATATAAACAGTGCAATTGTTCATTGTCTGGGGGGAAATAAAGGCAGGACATTTTAACAAAGCAAATGCATTGCATACATGGTTTTCTTTATAAACCTGAGCTGTACATACTTTATAATGTGAGGCAGTACACATGAAAACAAAGTTGGCATTATGTATTGATGAAAAAAAATACAAAAGATTTTGTTAAAAATCTGAAAATATCTTTTGACCATTTTGTGTGGTTGCTATTGAAACAGTCCCTAACTTCACTTTATCATTATCATTTTCTCTTCTCTGCAGCATTGCTCTTTTATATTGCAGATATTACCACACCAAAAATAAAATAATAAATAATAATATTTACTGTTTAAAATATTCATTAATACCTCTCTGTATAATTGTTTTAATTTTTAGTGCCATTCCCACATTGTCATTTTATACTGGCAATATATTATATGACAGAACAACTAATATATATTGATATTTGAAAAAAAAAACTTGTTTTTGCACACTGCACATTCTTGCTTTTGTATGGTATGTTGAGTACAATTCTAACATTCTGATTGAGCATTACTGATTTTTAAAATCATAGATCGTTTCACAGTACTTTAGGTCTTATTTTCAAAGTAACAGATGGTTCACAAGTATGTTTGTACAGGAGTAGTAAGTAATGATTTATGAATATTGGACATCAGGAAGATGAAACAATATTCAATTCAATTCAATTCAATTTTATTTGTATAGCGCCAAATCACAATACAAATCATCTCAAGGCACTTTACAAAAACTAAAACTAAAAACCCAACAATTCCCTTATGAGCAAGCACTTGGCGACAGTGGAGAGGAAAAAACTCCCTTTAACGGAAGAAAAAAACCTCCAGCAGAACCGGGCTCAGTTTGGGCGGGCATCTGCCTCGACCGGTTGGGGTGAGTGGATAGAGCAGAGAGAAAAGAACAGCAACAATAAACAACAAATAGACACTGCAAGGTGGTGGGGCCAGTAACTGCACATCAGCGATAAACAGCTCCAGGACCAGGGACACCTGCAGAAGGTACAGAGAGAACAGAGAGAGAGGGAGAGAGCACAAACTAGGGGAGAGAGAGAGCACAAGGTTAGTAACATTCAATGGTGGAATATACATGAGGTGGGAGGAGAGAAGAGAGAGGAGGGGAAGGGAAGGGGGGAGTTAGGGTAGGGGAGCTCAGTGCACCGATGGTCCTCGGGCAGTCTAGGCCTATAGCAGCATAACTAACTAAGGGATGGTTCAGGGTTGCCTGAAGCCAGCCCTAACTATATGCTTTGTCAAAGAGGAAGGTTTTAAGTCTAGCCTTAAAAGTACAGAGAGTGTCTGCCTCCTGAACCCAGGCTGAGAGCTGGTTCCACAGGAGAGGAGCTTGATAGCTAAAGGCTCTGCCTCCCATTCTGCTTTTGAGAACTCTGGGAACCACAAGTAGGCCCGCACTCTGAGAGCGAAGTGGTCTATTGGGATAATATGGTACTATGAGGTCTTTAAGGTATGAAGGAGCTTGATTATGAAGGGATTTGTATGTGAGAAGAAGGATTTTAAATTCTATTCTATATTTTACAGGGAGCCAATGAAGAGAAGCCAATATAGGAGAAATATGATCTCTCTTGCTAGTTCCTGTCAGGACTCTGGCTGCGGCATTCTGGATTAATTGGAGGCTTTTTATTAAGATATTAGGATATCCAGATAGTAATGAGTTACAGTAATCTAGCCTTGAGGAAACAAACGCATGGACTAGTTTTTCTGCATCATTTTGAGACAGGATGTTCCTAATTTTGGAAATGTTGCGCAGGTGAAAGAATGCAGTTCTAGAAATTTGTTTTATGTGTGAGTTAAAGGACATGTCCTGGTCAAAAATAACTCCAAGGTTTTTTACAGTAGTGCTGGAGGCCAGGGCTATGCCATCTAGAGTAGCTATAATTTTAGAAAAGTTATTTCTGAGATTTTTAGGCCCAAATATAATGACTTCTGTTTTCTCCGAGTTTAAAAGTAAAAAGTTACTGGTCATCCAAGCCTTTATATCAGTTAGACAGGCTTGAAGTCTGGTTAACTGGTTTGTGTTAACAGGTTTAATAGATAGATATAACTGAGTGTCATCCGCATAGCAGTGGTAATTAATAGAGTGCTTCCTAATGATATATCCTAAAGGAAGCATGTACAATATTAAATCAAACATTCATGGCAGGTAATGTCTAAAACAATATGTTCTGTTTCATTGGTGCGCAGCCCTCTGAGCTATCGCTATGGGTTATATCCCTTCTTCGCTCCTGCGCACTGAAGAGAAATTTGTTTATGCCCACCTGCAATGGGCCCCCCTCGCCCAAACCGAGTGTCCGCAGCTCCCATATATAACGCGGCAGTTTGGGCGAGCTCTTCCCTTTCTTTTCTTCAGCCTAAGCACTGAGAACAAGATCTTCGAACGACATGACTTTGGCAGACTGCGATGTCACCAGAATCTGCGGCGTGTGGTACCGGCTATATCTTCGGGGATATCCTGCACCCCTGTTGAGTGGGCTGCATAGGAGTGGAACATACCGGCAGAGCCCTCACCCCAAGGGCGAACTGCGCGTTGTGCAAGCGGCTGCCACTTGAGGCTCAGCTTTTACAAGAGCTCCCAGGCATCATTATGACGGCGGCTAACCTGTGTGAGCTCCCCGTCCCTCCTGAGCTGGTCCAACCACTTGAGGATGCCCACAAATCTGCTGCAGACGCCATACCGTGTACCTGTTTGCCCTGGATCACCTACCATCTCCACTTACCTCTCCACTGCAGCGTCAGAGCCAGCCAAGTTAAAATCTCTGACCCCGTCACGCAGGTTGACCTAACGGTAGGGGGATTTCCCACGGTCCCGGCGCTGGAACAGAGCTTGGCCCCTCTGGCGGCCTGCCACCCTGGCTCTGAAGGACATGCTAGCTGCTAAGCTAGCAGACAGGTCCCATCAGTGCGCTTTCCAGACCGCTGCTGCAGCTAACATCATCACTGTCCTGGTTCACTCCCTGTCTGAGCTTGCAACAGACCCTGAGGCCCTCCCGCCTAATCGCTCAAAGGAGGTTAGCAAGATGGCTGGCGCTATTGGCAGCATGTCATGCCACTATGTCATGTCTCCATCCAAGCCTGGTGGCTCAGATATGGAGCCAGTTGGGACACGTGGCAGTGGATCTTTTTGCAGCTTGTGACAACGAGCACTGCAACCTGTGGTTTTCCCTACGTGCGAAGGACAACCCTCTGCTGCAGGTAGACGCCTTCGCTCATCGGCCATGGCCCTGTTACCTTCTCTATGTGTTTCCCCCGATCTCCCTGATCCCTTAGCTGCTGGCCTGGGTGATTTTGATGGCTCTGGACCGGCCCGGAGCATCGTGGTTTCCCCTTCTGCAGCGCATGAAGATTCCATGGAGGGAGGATGCTCTGTCGCAGGCAGGGGGCGTGATAGTCAGCCCTCCGGTAATAGGGCAGACACTGTGGGTTTGGTTGCTGAGAGGAAGCGCTTAGAGGGTTTGGTGTTTCCCCCTGGCGTTATCGCCACCATACAAGGGGCGCGCACCCGGTCCACTACAGCGTCATATGGGGCTAAATGGGCCGCGTTTGAGAGATGCACGGAGATGCAAGGAGAACTGTTGCATGCCCTCTCTCCGCGATTCTGTCTTTTCTCCAGTTATTACTGGAGAGAAATTTAGATTAGATTAGATTAGATTAGATAAATTTAGCTTACATACAGACACTCTTGAAAACTATTAAATAATAAAAATGAAAATAGAATAGAAAAATATGAGCAGAAAATACAATATTTGAATATGTAGAATATACACACGGATAGAAGTACAAATATAAATTATATACAAACATAAATAGTCAACACCACAGAAGAGACTGTGGTGGAGGATAGTGGCGTCATCTGCTGCAAAGGGGGGACTTATTAAACAGAAGGATGGAGAGCGGTATGAACGAAGTCCTGTACCATTCACTGTGACAGCGGAGCTGGATGAGTCTGTTGGAGAATGAGCACCTCTGACTCTCTATGATCTGGTGAAGTGGGTGTGAAGAATTGTCCATGATGAAAGAGCAGTTTGTCCAGTGTTCTCCTTTCCCTCACTGACTCGAATGTCTCCATGTCCCTGCCAATAATGTGTCCTGCTTTCTGGATCAGTTTGTTGATCCGACTGATATCCCTGTTGGTGGTGCTGCTCCCCCAACTGGCCACAGCAAAGTAGACGGCACTCGCAACTGCAGACTGGTAGAAGAGCTCCAGCATCCTGCCACATACATTAAAAGACCTAACCTTCCTCGGGAAATAGAGTCTACTCATGCCCCTCTTGTACACAGCATCACTGTTGTCCCTCCAGTCCAGCTTGCTGTTCAAGTGAACCCCCAGGTATTTGTAGTGATCCACAACTTCCACCTCCGGGTCCCTGGATGATGATGGGCTCCACTGGTATGCTCTTCCTCCTGAATTCCACCACAAGCTCCTTGGTCTTGTCCACATTAAGGAGCAGGTGGTTGGCCTGGGACCACTCCAAAAAGTGCCCCCACATTACTGATCACAGTATCAGACAGGGAGCTCCCCAGCCACACAGACTGGGGCCTGTCAGACAAGTAATCAGCAATCCAGGAGACACGCATCCTGAGCAGCTTCTCACTCAGGAATGGAATGTTGTGGATTGGCCATCTGAGGAGGTGTAAGGACTGCAGTGGTGGGGGAAGGGCCAGCAGGGAGTCCAGAGCTGAATCTATTGAAGAAAGCATTCAGCTCGTTAGCTCTGTCTGGTCGGCCTCCAGCTGCTGGGCTTTGGGGTTAAAGCCAGCGATCTTTTTCATGCCGGTCAACACGTTGCGGGTGTTGTTCTGCTGGAGCTTGTCCTCCAGCTTCCTCCTGTAGGTGTCCTTACACTCCCCCAACTTCACCTTGAGTTTCCACTGTATCCTCTTCAACTCGTCCTTATCTCCAGATTTGATGGCCCGCTTCTTTTGGTTCAGCAGTTCCTTCAAGTTTGCTGGTGATCCGGGCTTGTTGTTTGGATAACAGCGGACAGTCCTTGTTGGGGTACCTGTATCCTCACAGAAGGTGATATAATCCGTGATGCAGTCCATCAAATTGTTAATGTCATTCCCATGGGGCTGGCAGGGCATACGCCAGTCTGTGGTCTCAAAGCAGTCCAGCAGAGCCTCCCTGACTCCACCTCCTCACGGTCCTTGTGGGTCTGAATTTTCTCCTCCACTCCCTCAGTTTGTCCCCAGCAAGGCATCCCCGGCGCCTCCGCCGTAGTTCCATGGGAATCTCGGGCCTCGCTCCGAGCAGCACTCGAGGCTTGGAAAGCACTAACAGCTGCTCCCGTGTGTACAAGAACAAAGAGCCACTCTGCTGAGTGCTACAGCCAAACACAGAAAGGCCTGAAAGAAATAGAAAAGGCGGGTAGAAATGCCCACAAACCATGATGATAGGTTTATTGAGCTAAGTTATTAACATAAAAATAGAAAATCCTAAGAGAACACACTAAGAAAAAATTTAAAGTGTTGAAAAACACGGGAGCTACTGGTGACCTGCTGCCACTCTCTCAGGCGCAAGAAGAAAGATTCACTTGGTGTTTAGCACCATTAAAACATATGCTGCAGCTATTTTCTCATGCCATGAGGGGTTCGGCGATAGATTGGTATTCAGTGTCCCACTCACAAAGCTGATTTGCATCTTCTCTGCTCAGTGCGCACTCTGGCATGTTATGTAGAACGCACGGTGGAGTTACGTCATTCAGAGCGCTTGTTTGTTCACTACAGAGTGTTCGCTGAGCTCCCCGCTCTCTGCAGAACATTTGTCTCACTGGCTATGTGAGACCATTGCACAGGCTTAATCCGTGTTGGGCAGGGAGCCTCCGGTCGGTATCTGTGCACACTCCACTAGAGGAGTGTCATCCTCCATGGCACTCCTGCACAGTTTGTCAATAAAAGACATTTGTGTGGTGGCCTTGTGGGCCTCCCCGTGTTCCTTCGTGCGTTTCTATTTGCGGGATGTTGCAAGCTCATCCCTCTTTCACGCTGTCCTGGGAGCCTCCCAGTCGTAATTAGGCTGGCAAGCCTGGGAGGCGTGTTTTGTTACACGGATGCGGGACAGGCATCCGTCTGTTTTCAGCTTTATATGAAACCAGTGCTTCTGCATCCCACCTGGTGCTTGCTTCGCTTTGGGTCAGGCGGTTACCCAGATTTCCTTTGTTTTTCGGACTCTTCTCCTGGATGGCTGAGCCCAGTGAGGTGTAGAGCATTTCTGGCTATCGCTTTGACCCATAGCGATAGCCCAGAGGGCTGCACACCAATGAAACAGAATATTGGTTACGTATCGTAACCCAAGATTCTGTAAATTGGTCCCACTGGTCCCTTGAGCCAGCTGAAGAAAAGACTGGTTCATTTCTTAGGGAAGAGCTCACCCAAACCGCCACCTGGGTAGGCATAAATGAATTTCTCTTCAGTGCGAAGGCGTGATAGCCCAGAGGGCTGCGTCCAATTCACAGAATCTTGGGTTACGATACATAACCAACGTTTAACTACTGAAAATATGATTATCTGTATATATGATTACACTTGTGTCATCAAGCATCCGTTAGTCGTTGTTCACCAGTCACAGGAGAAGTTATATTTGCTCACATACAAAAAAGACAAAGATATTATTTTATCCATTTCTAAATACACTTTAGTTTACAGTGTGTTAGTAGAGCTTATAAATGCTAAACGAGGAGGTGGAAATAAAATGCACCACATGTGTACAGTATAATTGTGGTTTCCAACAAAGCTTTTAAACTAGATAATTCTTTCAGGAGTATAATTTCACTTTTTTCATTTCTTATTTATATGATGCCAAAAATACGCTCCCATGGCTATCAGTTTTCCGTCGATGTTTGTAAAAATGGAGGGCCTACAGGATTTATCTTCTTGACCCATCGCACAGAGACAATTAGCTGCAGAATAGTGGTGTCCAACTGGGAGGACTGAGGGTAGGCACACCCACCCATCCTGAGGCCTTCTTGTAAAGACAGAATCATGTTACAGGTGGAGAGACCTATTACTCTTGTCTGTATCAGTTCTCTCTGCCTTTCTAAAAAGCCACTGTTGGTTGTAGGGATTACTGTATGTCACTGTTATATATCTGGCTTGTTTTGACCAGGCTGAGCTTCAACTTTATGACAGTACATAGTAGTAGCTCTCTGCAATGGCAGTGACAGGACAAAGCAGCGTGTCCCTGTCTCCAGTAAATACCAGCACAGTACCATCCTTTGCATGGAGAATTTAGTAATGAAATGGTGTTGCAGAACTCTCTACTTTTTAGGAGCCATTTGCCCCGGGGCTAGGACTAATGGTTTACTCACTTCCCAACAGGCCCTCAGGCTCCAGGTAGTCTCACGTTGTCAAACTGCTCTCATTAACTCCCATAACTCCAGGAGAGATAAGTGTTAGTCACATACTGAAGGCCACAAATGGAAATGCAATAGACTGACAAACACATTTACAGGCTCAGGTACAGAGTCATATATATAAGGCTTCTGCCAGTTTTTTAGGTTGGTGACAACTTTTTACACAGCAATTGTTATTCAAACTGACATTTTGTAGTGTTTACTTGTAAAATCCTGATATTCAAAGCAGAGTTGACACATGCAGTATCCACACCATGATATACCATTGAACCCTGCTCCTAATCTATAGGCCTTGCTAACTTTCCACCTGGTCTCCTGAACTTACAAGATCCACCTTTCTTCTCTCAATCATATCAGCCAACTCTCTAGATTTTCCTTACAAAGTCTCTACATTCAAAGTCCCTAGTCTAAGTCCTACACTCCTGCCCTTCCTCTTCTCTCTTTGCCCACGAACAGGCCTTTCTCCTCTCCTTCTTCGACCAAGAGTAGTCCAATTTCCACTGGCACCCTGTAAGTCAACAGCACCAGTGGCGGTCGTTGTTAACGCGGGCCGCGACTGTTCCAATATTGAAGTCATATTTGTGATTCGCAAGTTTAGTTTGGCTTAAGTTTTATGTCGGATGCCCTTCCTGACACAACCCTATGCATTTACCCGGACTTGGGACTGGCACATGAAGACACTGGATTGTGCCCCCCTGTGGTTGCATTACAAATGCTCAAGTTTTCTAATTTGGTGTTTTCAGTTACTACACAGAAATTATTTCTAAAAACATGTGGATGAAAACCTCCTAATGATAATATTCTTTTCTCTACTCTAACATTTCTCTATCTTATATTTTTTCACTTTTCTATTTAGCTATCTTCAACTCTTGCTGATATCCACATAGCTTAATCAAAAGACTAAATATACAGTTGGTGGATAAAAAACACAACACCAATATTGTGGATTCCAGACTTCTGGACTTTTGTTTTAACACACCCCCTCTAAAAGTCTGGTTCATCAGTTTGCATCAGTATCATGAGTTCAGAATATACACTGAACCTATTTAATGTCATGGGTACTCTCACAGTCACCTGTTCCACATTTTCTCTTTTAATCTTGATTAAATATGGCAATCTCTGTTTGACAGTGTTTGAGCTGCTGGACCAGAGAAATATGCACCCAGGCCTAAAGGACTCCAGAGTAAATTATAGACTGCTAAGCCAACTTGCTTTCATAAGACATGGTTTCAGATAGAGACACTCGCTTTATTCATCCTCTCATTTATATATAAATGTTACTGGTGACACATGTCATGCATATTAATAAATAGCAAAGAATTACCCCTAGTTTATTCTACATGGAACATCTGTATCTGCATCCACCTGTCTACCAAATTCTGTGCCATGGATGAAAATGGCAATCCATGAAACATAATAGACACAACGCCTAAGTCTATAAATCAGTCCTGTAAATAGCTTTACAATAAGAGGGTTTGTTATATCACAGTGCTGCTGATTGAACTGTATGGTAGATTTTGAGGCTATAGTTTCTCATGTTATATTACTGGATTGCAAATTCAAGGCCACAGCTACCACTCAGAATAATAAGATCGAAACCTCTATTCTGTTTTAAATTACCTGGTGTTGGCAACCTGTGGTGAATTTAGATTCTACAATAAAATCTTGTACATGTACATAACATTTCTACCCTACAGTTACTTGACAGTGGAGAGAAGACATAATTCACTGAAGGTCTTTACATTAGGTATTACAGTTTACAGAAAGTATAAATGAATAGCATCCAGAGTAAATAAAAATATGAAAATATTTCTAAATATTATGATATATCCAAACATACTTAAATACAAGATTCCTCCTGTCCAGTGGGAGCAACCTCATGTGGACATACAGACTAAATTCTGCAGTTTAAGTAAAATTGTCTTTAAGCTTAAACCAAGTAGTTTTATTTGAACACCATATATTTGTCTAATATACCATGAAAAAAATAATGTTGATACTTTTAAGTGTAAATATGAGGCTTTTTGTTTGTCTGTGTTTATTAGTCAGTTTCTGTCCTTTGAATAAGTGATTGACAGATTGTGCTATTAACTCACTTTTATTAGTGATACTTTTGCTTTTTAAATATGCAACAGCAGATGAAAGGGTTTTAGGTATTTTCACAAACACAAGATTAAGGTCTGTTATATATACTTGCTATTTACTGTGGGACTGGATTTTGTGATGCTCCTTCCAAAAGTTCAACATGCATATAAACTGTATAGTTAAATGTAAAATAATTGCCTTACTTTTGGACAACACCTGAACTCACCCACCCACCTACCCATCAACTATCTGTCACGCAGGTGAGTTCAGATACTTGATACTTAGAGTACCCACCCACCTACCTAATTGGATATATATATATATATATATGTATATATATATATATATTTATATATATATATAACACATATATATATATATATGTGTGTGTGTGTATGTGTGTGTGTGTGTGTGTGTGTGTGTATGTATATTACAGAAAACGTTTCCTCCAACAAGTTTTTTTTCTGGAAGAGTCAGTGAATTAAAAGAGCATTTTAAAAAATTACACCTATATAAGAAAATGTTGTCTCTTCTCTTCTCTCTTTACCCTGTACTTTTTGCTTGTTGAGGTTGAAAAAGATTAGGGAAAAATGGTGCATCATAAACTGGCTGCAGGCCTCGGGGCAACAGTGTCTGCTCTAAAGCTGGATAATCTCATATCAGTGTGGCGTGTTCATTTAGCTTAAAAGATAGGACCATTTTAGAAGCACCTCCTTAGGTTATTATGAAGCTTTTCATACTCAAGATGATAAACTCATTCTGGCACCTGTGTAATTTACTAATGACACATGAATTTAGCCTGCACTGACTGTGAGCCGGGGACGAATCGCAGTGCACTGCAGATATGCCAGCTACTGACACTGAGGCAGAACCTGGTTGGGTTGTGTTTTAACTTCTTTAATTAGGTGTGTTTACTCTGTATTTTATTTACAGAGATCATGGAAGAGCCTGGGGAAAGGTAGATTTAATTAAGGGGCACTGATGAAAGCACACAGCTCGCACAATCTCCAGAGCGTTTCCTGTGATATTGCTGCAAAATATCCTGATGACAGGTGGTGCTGGGGAGGAGTTGACATGGCTGCGAAATAGAACGATTTGGATTCATTCTCACCATGTGTAGGTGGGAAAGTGTTGTAGGTCTTCTGTTATATATTACCAAACCGCATTCAACTGCTAAATAAAATGTATTTAAACAGACAATCTGACTTATGCAGGAGAGTGGGATTTTAGGAGAGGAAACATTAAAAAAATGTGATTGCACATAAAGGAATTCTGATGGTCGGTGAGATAGTGGGAATGTACGAGCAGCTTTGCAATTAGCAAGTGCAGGCCTGCCACATTGTCAAATGCCCTCACGCTCTGTCTCTGCGATAATTGTCACAGCCCCTCTCTTTTATTACAATCTGTCATGGAGTCAACCATATTCATTATGAATTCTTATCTGCTTGTGCTTTAACATTTGCCAGATGGCACATTGGTATCAAAACCTAATAATGGTGTAGTAAGGAAATTAAGACTTTATCAAAAGCTACTTAATGCCGGAAAAAAGGAAAATCAAAATACATTGATGCATCAGTTGATCCCTGATGATCCCATCTGTGAACATGTAAAAGGTGTATCATCCCATCTTATGACTTCAGAATATGCAAATGACTGTAAAGAGCAAAACTGAAATTAGATTGGGTTTAGCTTAACTAATCTCCTTTGGTCACAACGTAAGGGTGATATAGAAAGAAATCTCATTTTACACACATAGATCTAATCTGGTTTTCTACCCTACAGTACAGAATCCACTAGTAGAAAATGTCCATAAAATGTGTAGAGTAAAATGTTAGGACATGGACTGCTACACAAACTACAAGGAGCTTTAAACTTCTCAGACATTTTATACACCTGCCAATTCCCAACTAAGGGATTTAACTTTGTCACAAGCTGCAGATGAACCAGTCTAATTAATATATGAACTGAACAGCCTATCTAAAGGATATTCTATTGGAGTAAAGTCAGAAAAGGTTGTGCAATATCTGTCACAGGACACCATATGATTTTAAGTGTAGCAGAAGGTAGACAAGGTAAATAGTGATCATAAATTTAATTGATGGAGTTTTTAAATCTTGCTTTTAGAAAACAGTGGAATCTAATTATTTGAGCTTAGTGAATAAAAGGAATGTGTGTCGCATTCATAGAGTAAAGTCTCTGCTGTCCAATAACTTCTCACTGTGGGACAAGGGATTCCTACAGCACACTAGCAAGCTCAGTCGCTAACAAGACAAGAAGTTTGCACAATTTAGTCAAGAGACATATCTGCACCAAGCATGAATAATAATAATAATAATAATGAGAAGAAGAATGTTAATAATAATGGTCTCTTGTACATACTTTACCCATGCTTCCAAATTCCAGCATTAAAAATGAGCTGTATGTTTTCCATATTTCCATGTTTGAAAATTTTTGTAAATGCTCAGTTATCTCTTTTTTTTATCCAATCTTTATGTCTTGATTCAATTCAATTCAATTCAACTGAATGGAATTCAATTAAATTCCATTCAGTTTTATTTGTACGGCACCAAATCACAATACAATCATCTCAAGGCACTTTACAAAAAACAAAAAACAAATCCCTTATGAGCAAGCACTCGGTGATGGCGTTAACTAGAGGACCTAAACTGCCACGCATGCACAAATTTATCTAAAATGTGAACCCCTTGTATACAAGGAAAAACTGTGCAGTTTCAAGAACTTCCATGTCCCTTCCACCCTGGTTTCAACAAATCTGAAATGCCATGGTCTTTCCCTGCCGCTGTGGGTGCTCTCCGTCATGTTTATTCATACTGATCTGTGAGGTGCTGACACTGAATGACGATGAAAGGCAGTATGTGCAGAGAAGTGAGACAGACCTTAAAAAGCTGCATGAATTGAATCTGAGTTTACCATTGATGATGGACACAAAGTCAGAGTTTGGATATGACTCTAGTGTAGGACCACAGATGCAAGTAGCTCAGATCTGACATACAAAACCGATTTGGTTTGTTGACACTTCCATCAGATTTGGGCCACATCTGCAGGTAATGTAAATGTAGTTCACCATTATCAAGACAGCTTTATACTGGTCAGTGATGTAAATTTTTCTGTTGAAAATGTTGCGTGTTCACTTTTATCAAAATTGAACTGCAAAAAAGTCACACTTACAAGTAAATCCCATTAGTGTGATGACATTTTAATGAACTCATTTCAGCATAAAATTTTGCAGTTTATGATTAGTGCAGATTCTGATCAGTACAGCAACAGGGTCATGTCATACTCATCACTCTGCTGCTCTGGGTTTCTCTTTTTTAAGTAGAAGTATTGTTTTAAATCATTAATTCCAGTTGCCTCTACTCTGCAGTTAACATGGCTCAAAGCTTCCTGCAGATGGTTCAAGTTAAAAAACCTTTGTGACAGAATGACACAGATTATACCCTTTAAGCAGCACTAAGGAATTTAATGTGAAACATCAGAGCAGGAAGTGTTGAGGTTCAGTTTGAAAAAGTTTGCAAAATGGAAGCAATTGGAAAATACAACTGGAAACAGTAGTTGGAGTGGAAAAGAAAAACTCAAAGCAGGTGAGGGACATGACTGTATTACTGATAGAATTGCTGCTGTGGAAATATATTTGATACAGTATTCATTATACTGAATGTATGAAGATAACTGAAAAATATAGAGGAGGTTTTGATTTTGCATTAATAGCAAATTACGTTGACGAGGACGCATTGAGGTTTCTTAGTAAAATAAGATAAGATAAAAGGTAGAATTAGAAATAATGGCCTCTCATCTAAATCTGCTTCCAGACATTCATATATTTGTGATACTATTATTACTCTTATCTAAAATGCAACTAAAGCCCCTTGTTAATAAGTCTTCCCTTTTGAAAAGTAGGCCCAGAAGAGAGGGAGAATTTCAGCAATGCAATGCAAATAGCTGAGAAATGAGGCTCATGGGAACAAGAGGCACGGCCCTAGATTTTCCTCCTTCAGTGACATCTTGAATAGTTCAGGAGTTATGTGCAAAAGTTGGAAAGATAATGTCTGGTGACATAGACTTGTTCTCACATTTTTCATCCACTACTATCCAGTCCCATTGCATTCTGATCACACCTCTTCAGGCAGATAACTATTTCCTCAGGATTAATGTCCCAATTTCTGCATCCTCCAACACATCACAGTTAATGACCTTGATTTAAATCACAAGCAGGTTTGTAGGAACTCATATTACTTCCAAACAAGAAAATAGATCAGCCTTTAGGGGTTGTTTTTGTCTGGCCCTGCTCTATGCTACTTTGGCCCTGCAGCTATTGGTGAAACAGGCAATTGCTTCTACTTGCTTTGATTGATTCAGTTCTGATTTACCAAGCTGGGGCACCTGGCTCATGCATATGCTGGTTCTCTTTTTTTCTTTTTTTTTTTGCATGTGTTTTAGCATAGTCACTATAGTCTAATACTTTCCGCATATGCAGTTTGATTATTGAAGCTTAAAGAGTTTGAAGCAGTGAATAATCATGTAGATTATGTGGCTTTACAAAAGTGAAAGGTATGATAAGCTCAGAAGATGAATTAGTGCTACTTTAAAGCTTGCCACATGTTTTCAAAATTTTCAATAATTCCCACCATCTAGGCTAAGCTGATGACAACATCACAAAAATGTCAAGGCATCCTGCTTATAGGTCTATAAATGATTTTAGGCTCGGAGGGGGAAGGGTTTGAATCCTGAAATCTGTGACATTCACATTGCATACACACCTCCCCCTCAAAATGCACCGACACACTCTCACTCTTTCTGTCATTCTGTTTTTCTTGATTTCACACACATGAAATACACATCCACACATTTTCCATTGGCTCTGTAGTTATTTTAAGATAAACTGACACCAAGTTTTGCTTGAAAACCACAATTTAAACAATACTAAAAAAACACTCCAATACAAATACAAGTTCTGTAGATAACACTGTACAAATTTTGCTTATTGTGTCTTGTATCATTCTTGCCATAAAGGTAGTCACTCATTCTGAAAAGGCTCTGTTAAATAGCATAATTCTGATCTAAACTATTTGTTTAAGATGTAAAATCTCTAGAAAAAAAACAAAAATGTTAAAATGATCGTCTTGCAAGAAAGTAATTAATTTCACTGCTTAATTTTTACATTACATCCTGGTGTGCTCTGGTCTGAATCCATCAGTTAATGGATTCTCTTTCAATAGTGTAGTAAATTCATCATGAATGTATTAAAGAGAAGTAGCTTCCATTTTCCAAGAGGATGCTTCCTCCTCTATATTTTTCAGGCTTCTACATTTTTAGGCCTGTACAGCATCAGTGATCTGCCTAGCAGACTGATGTCATACTGGCTTCCTGTGCAAGTGAATGATATGAAATAATTTACTGAGTTGTTGTGACAACACATCCTCACTTCCTGGCACAGTCTTATTTCGTTGAACTTCCTGTTGAACTTTTGGTTCCTTGGTTTGGCCCTTAGTGGTTTTAGTTTTACCCTATTACAGCCCTGACTGTTTTCACCTGAGCCTTGTTATCTCCTGGTCATACAGTTTATAAACCCCAGTCACTTTCCCTTCCGTGCTGGTTTGTTCAGTTGATTTCTTAGTGGTGTCTGTGTTTACAATGCCTGCCATCATCCCTGCTGCACTCAACATTATTTGGACTCCACCTCCTCACTACCTGTAAGATTTCTCTGAACTGTTTATTTTGAGTTTATGGTTGGACTCGTGTGTTGGGAGAGTGCTAGCATTCATGTTATTCACTGTCTTTGTTTAATTGCCCTTGAATCTTTGTCTCCTTGTCTCCTTTGCCTGTCCTCACTTCCCTTTTCTGAATAAAGTCCTGCAATTCACTGTCCTGCCTCTCTGCGCTGAAAATAGACCTAGCAGCTACAGCACGAGGTGTGCGGGTTCTCAGGGCGGTGGTACTTCAATGAAATTTTAATGAGCACCACTGACCCTGCCCAAGAGATCACTGCATGCTCTGCATTGAACAAATGTGTATGTACTGACCCTGTCCAATGCGGGAGTGTGACATTGCTCAATTTGTGGCCTTTACAGTGGAGATTCATTCCAGGAAACTTAAGCAGCTACAGGTGACACAAATTCTCCTGATCCCCCTGTGTATGCATATAGCACCTTAGCTGCATCACCACCAGGTCTGCTGCCTGCTTTCTGGCCTGCTCCTCAGCCCACTCCTGCCATCATTGCAGCTTACCCTGCAGCAAGCTCCCACGCAAACATCCAGTCTGCCCCTTAAACCCAGCTCCTGACACTGACTGAAGCTAGAGTATCTGGAAAAAGCTTAAGGGCCAAGCTGTCCACCTCCCTTCTGTCTTAGGATTCTGATATGGAGGACATGGGGGTGAAGCCTAAGGAGACTGGGCATGCTGGGACCTTTAAACCAATTTCTCTGCTTACTCCACAGCCTGCCCGGCTGTTAGCTCTGCAGTTTCTCCCCAGTTTAGCCCACTTCCTGTTCCTCAGAGAACCTTTTCCAATTCTGGAACATCAACAGGATCTGCAACCCAGTGTCCAGTTACTTCAGAATCCACATCCACACTTAAGATACTGTCCATGTCAGAGTCCCTGTTGAACCCAAAGTTCCCACCCACACCAGCTACCAAGTACAGGGCAGTGCCTGTACCCCCTGCCACCCAGCACAGTTAGAGGCGGGACACAGCCTGGCACACACTTCTTATTCCTGCCCCCTGTGTCAACACTTCCTGCAGTCCAGAGGGGACTGCCAACATTGATGCCTCCTACAGCCTAGAGGGCTTGTCAATGTCTCATATGTACAAGACATAATGTAAACTGTTTTTCCTTGCTGAGCTGAACTCTTTGGACTCTTTAGTGAGGGATTAAGGTTGGATTTTGCTTGAAGTGTTGGGTAGGTGCCAGAATTTGTGTGGTGTGTCTTTGTTTCAGCTTTTCTGGATTTTTGTATTTCCTTCACCTGTCCTCACTTCCCATTCCCAAATACAGTCCTACAACTCACTTTCCTGCCTCTCTGTGCTGACTGCATTTGGCATATGTCTTCAATCAGTTTGTTTTGAATGAAATTATGAAGTCATTTTGGGGGTTTTCAAAAACCAAAAAAGTAATTACTGGTTTATGGATGTTTTTTTTTTTTCTAATAACTATGCATGAGGACTTGAAATACACACAAATCTTTTCATTTCAGTTCAACATTAGTGTACTTTGACAAAGCAGTATGCGCCCTTGACCTATGCAGAGCTAGAGTGTCCAAGAAATAGAATGCTATCATGGTTTATTAGATGTGTTTCACAATCCATTCTTATTTAATCAGTTTCTGCCAAAGTTTTATCTACTGCAGAAAATAGCCTTGGGTTCTAGGCACTTTGGACATATGTGCTTGAATGAAAGCAAAAGTGAGTTTATGTTCTGATAATTTTAACAGTTTAGATATAAATCTTTGTTTATTTAAATGTTAAGTTTATTGTAAAGAATATGGGGATCCTATCTGACATATTGTGAAAGGACGCTTTTTACAGTTGCATTCACTGGCTAAGGTTGCGTAAGTCGTTCCTTTCTCACAACAATCTTGAGAAGGTAATCTATGCTTTTATGAGGTCTTGCTGGGATTATTTTAACATGCACTACATTGGAGTTAGTTTATTTTCACTCTGTCCAGGGGTGTATTCCAGAAAGCAGCTTTACAAACTCTACTCTAAACAGTGAACTCTGAGCTGATTAACCCTGAGATGGGAAGTTTTTGGTTTCAGGACAGCTGATCAGTTAGTTTAGTCAACTCTGAGTTGATTAACTTTGAGGTAAGTGCCTGCATGAGGACTATAAAAAGCCATCATCAGTGGAGCTTAGATACAACGCTTCACCATGGCAACAGAGATAAAAAAGGGCCACCTTCTTCACACAAGCACAAATTCTTATGCGTTCTCATGCAGAACAGAAACTTTTTTTTTGAAAGAAGAGCAATGCAGCTGCAGCGGCAAAGGAGAGGGATTAAATGTGGGAGAAAAGTGCCGGTTGAGTCAATGTGTAAGTTTAAAAAGCAGATGTACATTATTCATAGTCCTTTTATTTAACAATTACCACACTGTTTTTTTAACACTAGGCTTGAGATAAAAAAGTGGTGGGATTTTATATTCATTTAGCTGCGATCCATTGAGCCAAAAAAAAAAAGCACACCTAGCAGCAGCTCAAAATCAAATATAAGATCATTGTATACAGGTACAGTGAGGCATACTATATAAGCTCATTATTATGACCATTTTTGATACATTAAAGAAATTAAATATTATTAAGAGGTTTTATTTCAACATGCAGTGGCTTTCATTCCAAACATGATGCAGATTCAAGGCGTAGGCTTAACCTGCAAATCATTACAGTCCTCCTCAACATTAAATTTTGCCTTTAAACTTGACATTTCAACTTTATTATTGGCATTTCCAGTTTATTCTAAACATTCAAAAGGCTTGACAGTGATTATGAACAATCTGATTGATCTGATTAACAAAATGACAGTTCTAATAGAAGTATCCATGGAGTGCAAGTATAATAAAGGACTGTACAGCCTATAGATTTTATTCAGAACTGAGAATGAATCCACTCTGTACATGCAAGGAGAGATTGCTTACACTAACTGATCATTAAAACAATCATGTCAGTAAAGATGAATTATTGGCTACTGTTTGCTTTTATCTGCTTCTCCTGAGACAAACTTCTGAAAATGAATGCAGTACGATTAGCCGTTCGATATGAACTTTATAAATGAGGAAGTAACTTCTAACTTGACAGGAGGGAGGAGATACTGAAACTCAAAGTTTAAATGATTTCTGTTTCTGGAACTGAAAAGTCTGACTTTCCCTCAACTCAACTGTTTTACTAATTTGAGTTTTCACTAAACCTGCTTTCCGGAATACGCCCCAGAACACGGCAGTTTGATTGAAATCAACTAAATGTGAACATCTTACCCACATTCTGTCATTCATTCACTGGCTGCCAGTGTACTTTAGGATTGATTTTAAACTCATGTTTCATGTTTGCTTTCAAAGCATTAAATGGCCTTGCCCCACTGCATATAGCTGAACTTTTATCATTTCATAGGAACAATAGGGTACTTAGATCCTTTAATCAATTTCTACTCAAACTTCCCAGATCGCAATTTAATCAATAGGCCTTCACAGTAACTGCTCACAAATTACAGAATGGATCAATATTATTGTTCCATCTCAGATCTAGCACTACGAAAATCTAAATTAAAGTTTGACCTAATTAAAGTTTGGCTTTTGGTTCCCAGTAGAGCCTAGACACCTTGTAGGTACGTTATTGCGGGGGGGAGGGAATGTTTTTTGATGTGCTGCATGTTTTTTATTCATGTCTATATTTATTTACATTAACTGTTGTGTTCATGTGTTATAAAGATAAAGGTTGATTGAAGGTACAAATATGTAGTTAGAAAGAAATGTGTATTGTACAACTCACACTTTTTACAAGTCTTTTCCCAAAAAGAGAAACTATGTAGAAACACAAACATGTTTGTAAATCTGACAATGTGACAGGTGAATGACAGATGCCCTGCTGACAGCAGTGCAAATTTTAAATACATTCAATATCAGCCACAATTAACCTATGCTGTAGTGGTAGTAAGTGAGGTCCTGAGGGTAATTTTAAACCTTCTGATTTCTCCTCCTGTATTTGGTGTCTGTGAATGTAAATGTCTTAAGCTACATAACACATTAGATCAAACGCACAACTTGTGGTCATGCTGCTTCAGTCAACTTCTCTTGTGACTCTCTAGTAAATACCTTAGTAACTATCCCATAAAGTCTCTACTTCCTGACTGGGCCCAAAACCCAGCACCATGACTACATGACCTTGCGTGTTTTTAAGTCCCACAGTGAAAAGTGTGACCAAGCACTGCTTTTTATCACACTTTCAACACCACAACAAGCTGAAGAAGTAATGGACACCTTTTATTTGGAGTACCATCTGTTGAGAATGGCATTTCCTTTGGTTCATCTACAGACATATGCTGTTTGGGAACTCATCACAGTGCTGCTGCTAAGGTATAACAGTCATCATATCTGTGAAATTAGTTTCCATGGAGTTTTAATGGCACTTACTTGATCAATGAAAATAAAAGCATCTGCCTTTAAGTGTTGAGCAGTGGAAAAGGGGTAGAGACACTTAATTACCATGCTGGTGCTGTTAAGGTTTATTTCAGGGACAAATATGTTTTTAAAGTAAAAGCCAGCAAATAAGGACAAAATAACAGAACAAGTAGGCTTTTTATGGATTTAGGTTGTTTGAGTGTAAAGTTTCTATTCCCTATTCTATTACTTTAGCCTCTTAAATATCAATGGAAAAATAACCAAAGTTGACAATATAATGATGCTGTCTGAATCAACTGAAGTGTTCCAAGACACAGCAGGTTGCAGTGACGCATGTATGACGAAGCTGAACGCATGGCTGCACAGAGCCTATTGACAACAGCTTTAATTAGGAAGAGAACATTTATGGTGTGTGTGTGTGTTTGTGTGAGTGAATTAGTGTGTAGATGTTTAATAGGCGTCTTTTGGAATTTGGTACATAAATAGACAGGCATGTGTTTTTTCTATTAACCCTTCATAGCTGTGAACACACAGACACATCTGGATTTGATGTCAAAGGGCCTGAGGTATCTGACTAATCACCAGAGTAACCCACGTAAACTATTGCAGATGTAAAATAATTTTAGAGACAGGCTCTCCAAATAACTTCATTTAGAATTTGCAAAATTTACTCTGTCAATTTGAGTGGTGACATGCAGCTGAGCTATCTCATTTTCTTACTTCCTGTCTGTGCAACTTCACCTGCCACATGATGATATGCTTAGAGATTTATCAGAGTGTGAATGTATATTCAAAGTTCTAAGTGAATGTACTAATGCAACACAGTTTAAAACAAGGTTAGTAAACACATGCCAGAGATTTCAAAAGTCAGATTTGCACAGATAACAACAGAGTTTGGACTTTTCAATGCAAGCTGCAAAGTATCCTCATTAATTGTGTAAAATAGGTTTCTCTCCAAAGAAGTGACAGAAATGGTGTAATGCTGAGTTTCATGGTTAGATATGCTAGCTAATTGGCTCTTTAAAAGAAGGTTAAGGCATTTAAAAGGCCTCAAATTGGTCTTTTCTCCTTCAGAGCAAGTTTTGAGTGCCAAAAATAATTAGGGTGATGCTGATTGTTATGGACCCCATATCACACTAAGGCAAAACTGACAGCAGGGAGGATGCCAAGGGAAGCTTTATGGGTCTCATTTGAGGTAAGCTGAACCAACGCTCATTACAAATTGTTTAGGTTGTGTGAGAGATTGTCAGCAATACAGATTACATAACTATCTGCAGTTCTTAAAACAACCATTTGAAGTTTGTGAGTCATTATTATCAGAATTTCTATTTATGTATGATGGTGTCTCAAGAGCTAATCATGTTTAATCATGTTGATGGTTTTTTTTGCTATTTGGGGGCCACTGAATGAGCTTTAAACAAAACATTGATATAGTCTTATTACTTATTTACATGTCCACCACAACCAGATCAACATTAAGATCCATTTGGAGTGGGCTTTCTGGCTACATGGTGAAAAAATCATCAGATATTCAGTCTTCTTTTATCTGTGTTTTGGTGTCTAGTAACTTCTGTATAAAATATGTTTTGCTCTTGAGCAGCTAAATGCTCTGTAGCTTTGTTCTGTCTGTGATCAGGTAGCATGGAATGGATTTATCAGAGCCTTTTCAATGAAAATAACTGCCCACTGCTGCTAAAACAAGTCTGATGTGAGCTGTGAGACTGAAACAAAGCAATATATTTGCCAGACATAAATCCAAAACAAGAATCTGAAATGCTAAAAGGGAAAAAGAAATGCATTATATAATATTATAGAATATTAAATATACACTGACGCAGATGTGCACTCAAGCCACATGAAAGAGACATTCACTAATGTAAGGAAACCTCCAGATTATTTTTATAAAGTCCAAAATTTAACTCCATTATGCATTAGGCCAAAAAAGGTTGAAAAAATAGCTAAAAAAAATTACATGGCAGATTTGTACATCTTTGAAACTCATCATCTTCATCTTTGGCAGTGACAAAGCTCAAGCAGTAATTGTCACATACCCCTCCAAGCACCTATTCCTCCATTGCAGCTGTTTAGGATCTTCCACATGATGAGGTTCCATAACGCTGACATGGAGACATGGTGAGCAGTCGGATGTCCTAGTAGCCTCATTCTCCCTGCTAGTAGAGCATGTCCCAACTGTTGTCAATTTATCAATGTATCGTGCACTACTGGGCACAGTTTGAGCCACCATCAGGACAGGTGCCTCCATCCATCATGGCCAAGTCACTTATTCCACCTTGTCATGGGAAACTAAATGGAGCTTTTGAAGAAATGTAAACAACTCTCAATGGACAAGCAGAGGACCCATCTCAACACTGCAGCTGGAGGATGGAGTACAGAGGGAGTTCAGTCTACCATTAACATGGAGGACCTCCTCTGCTCATTGCAGTGTTCCCCCACATCTCCATAAACTGCATATTTGAGTTGTTTTTTTTTTGAGTGAAACATTTCTAAATTATGAATTAAGGAGGGAGAAAGCCATGAAAAAATATATCATTCTCCAAGAGACCTCCAGTGGCATTTACGAATAATAGTGTGAATTAATAATATAACAATAACAAAATATCTTATGCATGTATTCACTGCACAAGAGAATGCACTAATTTAGGTTTGAGAATTTGTTGCACTGAAGCTTGTTTAGGAGAGTATCATCCTGACAATTATAATCTTACAAAGCATGCTCTTACCCCAGGCTGTGCTTCATTCATTCATTTTTTGTTATACTGCTGCACCGCGCAGCCAGAGGTGAAGTGAACTGGGTTTTAATTAAAAGACAAAAAGAAATTAGAAGTTGGGGATGCGCAAAGCTGCTAATCAATCCTCACCAATCAGCTAGGGCGATGATGCCACAACAGCCGTCAGAAGAATGAGGTGAATAGAGAGCAGACAGATTGATTACTGTTTTCAAAATCAACATTTGCATTTATGAGGATGGTTTTTATGTCTGCTAAATTAGCACTATTTTGCAGGTTACACTGCACCAACTTAACACCTATCCACAACATATTGTCGTTTTTTAAACTCACATTAAACAGAGAAAACAAATGAGAAATATAGAAACATAGCATAATTTGTACGTCAAGTGTTCAAACTAGGTGTGCTTTGTTTTGATTTGAACCCTTGTAATGTTATTAATATAATAACAAGTCAAAATGTTTGATATCTAAAAAAGTCTATTGTAAACTGCAAATTGCTGCAGAGCTTGGCAATGAGGTTGAAGTTCAAGTGCAGAGACAACGTTGGTTACATATCGTAACCCAAGATTCTGTGAATTGGGTGCAGCCCTCTGGGCTATCGCTATGGGTCATATCCCCTCTTCGCGCCTGCACACTGAAGAGAAATTCATTTACGCCCACCCAGGGTGGGCCCCCCTCACCCGGACTGAGTATCCATATGTCCGCAGCTCCCATATATAAGGCGGCAGTTCAGATGAACTCTTCCCTAAGAATGAACCGGTCTTCTCTTCAGCCAGCTCAAAGGACCAGTGGGGCTGCGCCCAATTTACAGAATTTTGGGCCCTCTGGGCTATCGCTATGGGTCAAAACAATAGCCAGAAATGCTCTACGCCTCACTGGGCCCAGGCACCCAGGAGAAGAGTCCGAAAAACAAAGGAATGCGAGTAACCGCCTGACCCGAAGCGAAGCAAGCACCAGGTGGGATGCGTAAGCACTGGTTTCATATAAAGCTGAAAACAGACGGATGCCTGTCCCGCATCGTGCAAATAAAAACGCACGAGGGAGGCCCACGAGGCCGCCGCGCAAATGTCTTCCACTGACAAACCGTGCAGGAGAGACGTGGAGGATGACACTCCTCTAGTGGAGTGTGCATGAAGGCCGACTGTAGGCTCACTGCCCAACACGGAGTAAGCCTGTGCAATGGTCTCACATAGCCAGTGAGACAAATGTTCTGCAGAGAGGGGGGGAGCCAAGTGAACACTCTCTGTAGTGAACAAACAAGCTCTCCGAATGGCGTAACTCCACCGTGCGTTCTACATAACATGCCAGCTTGCACACTGACCAGAGAAGATGTGAAGCAGCTTCCTCTGCGTAAGCGTGGGGAGGGAGAAAGAAGGCCTCCAGCATGATCACTCAAGATTTGGAAGAACTAGTGATGCATTTAGGCATGTATGCAGGGTTAGGACACAGAACTGCCACACTGCAATCCTCTGAAGACACTCCGGGAATACTAATAGAGCCGACAGATCGCTAACCCTCTTTGCAGAGGCTAATGCCAGCAGAAGAGAGGTTTTTCCCAATAAAAAACAGAGAGGGACCTGCTGCAGAAGCTGGAACGGTGTGTCTGTGAGCGTGCGTAAAACCACAGCGAGGTCCCATTCCGGTGCCAGGGGACCAGCGATGGGGCGCTGCCTGCGCACTCCCCTCAGAAAACGCTTTGTGAGCGGGTGACTGAACATCGATCTGTTGCCGAACCCCTCATGGCATGAGGCCCCTGCCTGCAACAGAGCATCCTCCCTCCATGGAATGTTCCAGGGGGAAGATGCCAGCATGCGCTGAAAGAAGGGGAAAACCATAATGCTCCGGGGTGGTCCGGAGCTATCAGAATCACTTGCAGATCCTCCTCCTGAATCCGGGCCAAAGATCAGGGAGATTGGGGGAAACGCATAGAGAAGCGGGGCCATGGCCGATGAGCCAAGGCGTCTACCCCCAGTGGTTGGTTGTCCTTCACACGCAGAGAAAACCATAGGTCACAGTGCACATTGTCGCAAGCTGCAAAAAGATCCACTGCGGCGTGTCCGAACCGTCTCCATATCTGAGCCACCAGGCTTAGATGGAGACGCCAATCCCTTGCAAGAGGACCTCTGTGTGACATGATATCCGTGGCCACGTTGCATTCTCCTGCAATGTGCACCCCTTTCACGGAGAGAAGATGCATATGAGTCCACAGCAACAGGCGACGCGCGAAGGAGAGGAGAAGCGCTGAGCGTACCCCCCTTGCCTGTTAATATACGCCACCAGAATGTGGTGACCCCTCAACAGTGGAGAAAAGTGCCGGAGAACTTTCCACATTATGAGCAGCTCTAGTTCGTTTATATGGCCAGCCTCCCTGATCGTCCACTCCCCCTTTACTGTCCGAGAGGGGCCGACCTCTCCTCTGAGAGTCTGGACCTCATTTGTGATGAGTTCAGTTCCACACCCAGATACATTATGGACTGAGTGGGCTGGGGCACGCTCTTTTTCCAATTTATGGTGAAACCTAAAGACCTCAAATGATCCACTAGTTCCACCGTCTGCTGCCACGACTCCTCTGGGGAGTGGGCCAGCAGGAGCAGGTCGTCGAGGTAGAACAGGACTCTCATTCCCTGTCTCCAAAGGCGCTCCAGTGCCGTCTTGACGCACTTCGAGAATGTATGTGTATATGTCCTTCACATCTATCGACGTGAACCAGTCGCCTTGGTGAACGCACCGCAGGAGCTGGGCCGTCGATGTGTCAGGTCTAGGATGGGCCTCATCTCTCCTGATTTCTGGGAACCAGGAAATAACGGGAATAAAATCCACGGGCCACATCCACTGGAGGAACAACAGAAACAACTCCCTTTTATAACAGATCTTGTATCTCTGTTAGCAACACCTGCGTATGCGCCAACGAGACGCCGTAAGGCGAGTGTCAATTATCCCGCTGAATGGCGCAGGGGGCCATGCAAACTGAAGAGTATGGTCACTGCGGATGAGCTTGTCCATCCAGCAGTCCATCTCACAACGCCTGCGCCACTCTGGATAAAAATCCGAGAAAGGGCGAGCTGTCATGTCAAGCCCCTCTGCCACTCTCTGTGACAGCCATTGTATGGCTCTCTCCACCATCACTGGACCTGGAAGCGGACCGGTGGTAACCTTGGGGAGCTCTTCCCGAAAGGGACGATGGGACATGGAAATAGCGAGGATGTCTGATTTGCTATCCGCGGGTGCCCTCTTGTGGTCAAATCGAAGATTAGCCAACAGAGGGCCCAAACAAGACACGGAGTGTGCTGATTAGCATGCTCGCTCAAGCTAGCCAGCACGTGCTCGGCAGCCTGAGGGCTGCACTGTGTACGAAATGTGCTTGAAGCAGCCACAGCTGCCTTATGACTGGCAGGAGTCGGCTGAGCTACAGAGAAATATTTTCCCTTCAGGGGGATGTAAACATGTTTATTTTCCTCTGAACTGTAAGCATGACATACACATTCCTCAAAAGTTAGAACACCACACACATTCCCTGTGCATCATCAGAACCTTCGCTATTTGGGTATTTTGGCTTGCCCAAACCCCCGCCTTATATATATGGGAGCTGCGGACGTGTGGACACTCAGTTCGGGCGAGGGGGCCCACCCAGGCTAGCCTAGGAGCCTTGAAAGGCCGCCGAGGAGCAGGAGGAATCTGGTCAGAGCAATCAGATGGGAGGGTCTCGGGGTCCGCCGTGAGCTTGGACAGGGAGTGAGCCAGGACGGCGATGTTATTAGCTGCAGCGGAGGTCTGGAAGGCTCACTGATGGGACCTGTCCGCTAGCTTAGCAGCTAGCACGTTCTTCGGAGCCGGGGGGGGGGCAGACTGCTGCCCAGCTCGTAGCATGTACTTTGCTCCGAACAGAGGGGCCAAGCTCTGTTCCAGCACCGCGACTGTGGTGGGAAAACCCCTTACGGTTAGGTCAGCCACCTGCGTGATGGGGGAGAAGGTTCGACACCGGAGCCTTTAGCTTGGCTGGCTCCGACGCTGCCGTGGAGAGGTAAGCGGAGATGGTAGGTGATCGAGGCCAAACAGGTACAGGGCTTGGTGCCTGCCGCAGGTTGTACTGGCCGAAGTGGGCATCCAGAAGCGATTGAACCAGCTCAGGAGGGACGAGGAGCTTACACCTGTTAGCCGCTGTTGTAATAATGCCCTGGAGCGCTTGTAAAAGCTGAGCCATGGCCGGCAGAGGCGTAGGCTGCTCAGCTAGCATGCTAGCGGCAGACATTTGCACCGGCTTCCTGAAAGGGAGGAGGTGGAGTGGGGAGACATCAGGCGAGTGGCATAGCAAGCAGGCAGAGTCGTGTGACTATGGGTCCAAGGCTAATTCCAGTCTCACGAAGTCATGTCGTTCGAAGATCTTGTTCTCAGTGCTTAGGCTGAAGAAAAGAAAGTGAAGAGCTCGCCCAAACCCTCGCCTTATATATCGGAGCTGCGGACGTGTGGACATAAATGAATTTCTCTTCAGTGTGCAGGCATGAAGAGGGGATATGACTCATAGCGATAGCACAGAGGTCTGCGCACCAATGAAACAGAATCTATTTTTCTTTATATTCCCAAAACCCAGCCGATTTGACTGTTGTCTTACTATTAAATTGGCCTCAGCAGCGTACATCAATCCTATTTATATAGTTCAGTACGAGCCTACTACACCCACTGGAGGCAATGAGTCAGTGCCGATTAGCATTGTATGTAGCATTGTATTAGCAATGTATGTTTTTTTCATTTTACTATCTAAACCTGAGACATTTTATTGCCTAAACCTAACCAAGACATTTTATTGCCTAAACCTAACCAAGACATTTTAATGCATAAATATTACTGAGTAGTTGTCGTGCTTAAACTTAAGGACATAACTTACGTAATTTGTATAATGATGTCAATGAAGATCTGTAGGCTGGAAACGACCTACTGAACCTTCCAGTAGGTTCCAGTAGGTGAGTAGGGACCTACTGAGCCATACCTATTGTCTGAAGGGAAGACCAACCGGCTATAGAAGAGCATGACAACATCCCAAACAGGAGCAAAAGCAGTAGTGACTTCATGGTACTGTACTAACAAGTGTAGTCAAGTGTAGTGTAGACCTAATATACTGTAATATGTGGGTCACTATTAGAAATTGAAAGGCATTGGGTGACATGTTCATTACCATGAATACATTAAGGCTGCCACTTTATGGCAAACTTCGTTTGCTGTTCCAACTTTGATGAAAATAAGAAATTATGCAAGCAAGATGGAGGTCAATATGAAGGTTTTGTATTGCACAAACCTTGTAATTTGTACAATATATGTTAGCTTATTAGTTAGCTTGCTGGCATGCAATGACTTCATAACTCAGAATAAGAAGATTTTTTGGCAGAATTAAACAAGATGCAAATCTAAGCCTCGGCGAAGGCATTATGAGCGTGTCCAATGGCCTTTTTGCCACTTTTGTGACGACCTATGCTGGTGTAAACAGGGCTCAAACAGGTGCAAAAAAAGGTGAAGGAGAGTTGGAGTATGTTATTACAGGGAAGAATGCATTGTCAACAGCTGGAGCTAGGACAAGTTTCAGTAGTGGCCCATCAAATCACTCCCTCTCATCCCCATTTAAAAGCACTTAGAAACAGAAACAGCATGAAGAGCCTGTCCCAACCCAGACCACAAGCCACCTGATCTACATAAACAGTCAAAGGTGCACCTCTTCTCTGGCACAACAAGCTTGTTCGGTGGCAGAAAAATTGCAAATCTTGAGCCGTGATAGCTGCAGAAAGTTTGCCTAATTTGATGACATTTTTATACTATTATTTATAGCCACTGCATTTGTAACTAAATCAGACAAAGGCAGATTGTAGGCTTTTTTAACTTCAAACTTTGCTTGTAGCTCTTCAAACTTTGCTTGTAACTTTGAATTTATTCGTGGCTAAAAAAAAGGTACTTGAGAAGAATATGCTAAAAAGCAGCTTAGTACACATTACTTCACAACAGTGTTGACATTAAATTCAGTAGAGCCATGTGTGTTACTATGAGAGGAATTCAGTATAATGACAAGTACTGTATGAGGGAGCAGCAAATTTATCAAACTTCATGAAGAGCACTCCTGCTGATTAGCTCAAAAGCTCTCATGAGGTCAGTGTAAGCTGTTACACACACCATACATGTTGAATGATTTTACAGAACTCGAGTATTTTTTTATTCTGACAACGTGTATATGTATGTTGTCATAAGAGCAAAAAAGTAATTCATGTTATCTAAATTCTTTTAAAAAGACTTTTCATTGGTTATAAAGATAATAGTAACAACAGACTGCAGCATGATCCATTCACTCCAAGCAAAGACATTGAAGAAAAAATATCGCACATTTAATCTAGACATATTTCACCTCATTCAGATATATTGTTATGAAGTGAATTCAATCCAACATCAAAGTAATTATATCTATTATAATCAAACAAAATGTTGTAAACCTTTGGCCATGCTAATCACATCATCTTTTATTCCAAATGAAGACTCTAGTTGGCTATTTCTTTCCTTTCATATTTTATATGCTTATTATCTAATTTTCTTTTGAAGGCCATGATTATTCCCAGTCTGAAAATGAACAATAATTGCTGCCCTACTGCTTACAAAGTCTGCTGAATAGAAGAATAAAAGAGTAGTCTTTTCAATGGTCAATCAACAAAGAAGTACATTAATCATTATCTTACATTACAATTTCTTGTTTTGTGCATGAAACATGGGTCTGGAAGAATTAAAATGTCTTTTACCCTCCCAATTATGTATGAGATTTGTATGGTTACTCTGAAACATAATATGGACAACAAGCATAAAAAAGAATTTACAAAGAGGGGAGTGCTTTGATCACATACTGTATGCCTTAAGAAGTCTTGCCTGAGTGTCTTTGATGTGAATCAGTGCATGAAAGACAGGTCCAATTGGCCTGGGGTGACCCTCAAATTTGCAGTCTTTAATCATGTGTTCCGTGTCAGGTATAAAAAAAATGGTCCCTCGTGGATTATAATTTTTTACCATTATTGTGTGAGGCACATTTCTTGACAGATAAGTGTGAAACAATTTTCTCTTCTCAAATATGGTTTTAGTATAAAACACTACTGCTTGCTGTGAAAGACATTATAGAGGACAGCGACAGAATGGGAGGAAAAGCCCTAACAGTTGTTGTGTTAATACCTTCATAGACACTGGGATTGCAGCACCTAATTACCATCAGATGGATGGAACTAAAAGGTCAGTCATATCCTTTTTTAGCCATGCTACCAACATGGCTCTAGGGATATTGATGTCCATATCCATCCCTCAGTCCAGAGCAAAATATCTCAGCAATGGGGACCTGAATGGATTTCCATTATATTTGGTTTAGCCATATGTTGTCTTCAGAGAACAAATCCTATTATGTTTGTGCCTTTTTGACAAGCACTATCTGAAATTTTCACCTGTCCAATACTTTCTTTAGTGATACAATGCTGCAAACAGAAACAATTTCCTATCATAGTCATTTGGATTTGGAAGGTAATGCAATTATAAATCAGAAACATTGTATTGCATTATTAGTGTCGCTAACATGCTAACTTGCTTAATGTTATATGAATATAAAAACTGTAAGCTTTAATCAAGTGTAAAAATGGCAGTGTATCCTAAACATGATCAATTATAGGATTTTTAACATGCTATCAAAAATACTGAGCCTGTCAGTGAGACAAAATGTTGATCTAAGTTCAATTCAATTCAATTCAGTTAATTTTGTATAGCATCAAATCACAATACAATCATCTCAAGGCAACACCCGACAAATCCCTTATGAGCAGCACTTGGCGATTGTGGAGAGGGAAAACTCCCTTTAACGGAAGAAACCTCAAACCTGCCCAAACTGAGCCTGGTTTTCCATCTGCCTTGACTGGTTGGTGTGAATGGATAGAGGAGAGAGAAACGAACAGCAACAATAAACAACAAATAAACACTGTGCAGATTGGTGGGGCCAGTAAATGCAATGTAAATGTAATTCTGCACTCCGGGAGCAAAGTGCTCTATTGAGATAATATGGCACTGTGAGGTCTTTAAGGTATGAATGAGCTTGATCATGAAGGGCTTTGTATGTGAGGAAAAGGATATTATATTTTATTCTGGATTTTACAGAGAGCCAATGAAGAGAAGCTAAAATAGGAGAAATATGATCTGTATTGCTGATTCAGGTCAGAACTCAACAAATGCATGGAATAGTTTTTTTAAATCATTTTGAGACAGGATGTTCTTAATTTTGGCAACAGGTGAAAGACGGCAGTTCTAAAGGTTTGTTTTATGTGTGAATTAAAGGACATATCTTGGTTAAAAATAACTTTTTTTTTCACAGAAGTACTGGAGGCCAAAGCTAAGGTACCCGTGTTGTTAGATAAGCTATTTCGAGGTGTTTAGACCCAAATACAATAAGTTCTGTTTTCTCTGAATTTAAAAGTATAAAGTTACTGGTCATCCAGGCCTTTATGTCCCTTAGACATGCTTGAAGCCTAGCTAACTGGTTTGTTAACAACAGGTTTCATAGATACATACAGCTGAGTGTCATCTGCATAGCAATAGTAATTAATTCAGTGCTTCCTAATAACCTTGTCTAAAGAAAGCATGTATAAGGTGAAGAGAATTGATCCTAGCACAGAACCTTGTGGAACTCCATAACTAACGTTTGAGCGTATAGAAGGTTCATCGTGAATATGAACAAATTGGTATCTGTCTGATCCCAATCCCATGCTCCTTTCTCTGTAATAACATGCTGTTGCTGACAGTGCCAAATTTTTCAGAGAAGTGTTTCACACAGAGAGGCTGCAGTATTGTCAACAAGATAATCAACTTGGTAGGGAGTAAAGTTGAGGCAGCTGCTCTCCACTGTGTGGCAGAAGTAAAGTGGGGTGTTTTTAACACATCAGTGTTTCGTGTTTCTTCATCGATTTTAAAAATGTGGGAGACCACAGACATAAGTTTCAACCAATTTTTAAGTATGTCTTCTTTTTCAGTGATGCTTTTGATGCTTTTTCAGTGGGCCTTTTAAGAATAACTCCTCGTGTTAACTTGTGATTTATAGAATTTAGATGGTCGAGGAGCAGACACAGTCTCTATGGGGTGTGGGGGGATGACAGCTGCAGAGAGACTCTTTAGACTGACTCTCTATGTCCCAGTCCCCACTCCGGATTGTCAGACTTTAGATTGGCCAAATTTCTAGAGATGAGCCCCACACCATGCAAAGTCCCTCGCTGTCAGACCAGTTTTCCCCAGAAAGTAACACAATTGTCTCTGAAGCCCACATTGTTTGATGAACACCACCTAGACAGCCAGCAACGGAACGACAGCATGCGGCTAACATGTCATTACTGGTCAGAATGGGAAGGGGTCCACAGAAAATTACAGAGTCCAACATTGTTTTGGCAAAGTTACACACTGGCTCAACATTAATTTTAGTGACCTCCGATTGGCGTAATCAGGTGTCATTGCTGCTGATGTGAATTAAAGGCTTACCAATATTTACGATTAGCCTTAGCCAGCAGCTTCAGATAGGATTCGAAGTTGCCTGCTCTAGCCTTAGGAAACATTTGACTATGGTCGCTGGAGTCTCTAACTTCACATTTCTGACTATGGAGCTGCCAATTACCAGAGTCGGTTTTTCAGCGGGTGTGTCGCACAGTGGGTAAGCATGAACAGGGAGGTGATGAGCCGTGGGCATCTGCAGTATGTTTCCGTTGGACAGTCACACAGGCCTGTGGTCCCGGCTGCTCTGGAGCTGCCATGGGACAGTTAACAGGCCCTGAGCTCAGTAGCGGACCTGTGTATTGCTTTTGTTCAAAGGTGCGGAGCCGTGCTTCCAATTCAGTGATTTTCACCTGCAAAGCTACCAGAAACTTACACTTATTACAGGTATCAATAACAAATTCTGTCTGGAAATAGCATGAGGTGCTGGACAAAAAAAAAACAAAACAATACAATAGTTACAATAGTTACATAGAAGCTAGTTAGTTTTAGGTGGTTGCTTACCCAGGAAACAGCTTACCCTGCAATAAAGCAGCCTCCCTCCTTCCTAGCTGAGCTAAGCTGTGTAACAACCTGTAAACACAATACTGCTCACCTTATACATTTTAGCAAACGATTGTTTCTTTACACACCAAGTAAGCACAAACTTCATTAGCACTACAGCACAAACAACACACTAATACTGTAAATTTCAGCTCATCCCTCAGTAAGGTACTGGGAAAATTATGTTTCAACAAGACCACTGACTGGTTCAACAAAGGCTAAGGCAATGTCTTTGCTGACCAGCTAAACTTACTGCTTTTTGCTTCTATATGTGTAAACACTAGGAACTCACAGCTATACACATGCAACAAATCATAATTGGAGCTGACTAGGTAGCATTTGCCCAAAGCAGACATCCAAATTACTGCCATTCTGATTTATCAGGGAACAGCTGGACTAAACCTACTGTTAGCATAGAGACAGAACCAGAAGCATGTTCCCAATGCCACAGCAGTACAGCATAGCAACAAACATACTGCAACATGAGTCATGACACAGAGTGAAACAGTCAATTCTACTTCACTACGTCACACATCAGTCACTTCACTTATTTCCTCCATCTTTTCTCCCATAAATTGCTATTTGGGAAACATAATATTTTTATATTCTTCTTCTGACAAAGGTTACAATATGTTACCAGTGTTACCCAGGGCTGAATTTTATTAAGAAGCAGGAGGTGCTCCAGCTATAGAGAAGTTGGAGAAGTTTTTTATAACCTTGGACAGAATACATGTAACAGCAATAGACCCAACAGAGAATACATGGATCAGAAATGTATATTTCCTCGTATCTTTAGTGTGTTTTTTGCTACTTTATAAAAACTTAAATATAGTACCTTAATCTCGGCATAGCACATGCAAATTGTTATCTGTCCGCAAACTAAATTCTATTGTGCTCGCTGTATAGACATTCCCATGTGATTTAATAGGGTTTTCTTATTTCTATATGGAGATAGAATTGGAAGACAAATAGGATTTAAGGAAACATATTACCTCTTGTCCCTCTCTGAATACAAAGGGCAGACCTTAGTGCTATCACAAAGAAAACAGCTTAGCAGCAGTGCATTTGTTTTCCATTCAGAGAGAGAAGCACTTTGTCTTTCCAATCGTTACCTGTCTGTGAATCAGTTGCTCCATTAAGGAGGGCTTAAAGAGGGAGGTGCTGTCTAGGGCTAAATTGCAATTAGTCGGCCTGCAAGTGAGGCTGGCACCAGTTAACTTGGGATATTGGAGTGCAAGGGCCCCATAATAAGGCTTTGGTCATGTAGAACAATGCATAAAATTAAATTGACATTAATGAATAATTGTGTAATGAAAATGGAGGAGTAGAGTTAATTGCATGTTACAGTGAGTGTAATGCCCAGATAACCTTGTGTCTAATGCTATTCTTAGTCTGACTGCCAAGGCTCTCACCGTGGCTCCTCTCGGCGGGAAGTCATTAAAGCTAGGGAGTAGATAATGCCAGTGTGCCGAAACCCAGAGTAGCTACAATCTTGCAAAGACTTTCTTTCACAGACTTTTTTTCTGAAGCGGGCTATGCTGAAGTCATTTGTACACAGTTTGAATGAAATTAAAGGTCAACAGTGCTACGCATCTATGTCTGGATGGGCTTTTAGAGTGGGGCCCACTCACCTAAAGGGGCTGTCACACGGTAGAATGAACACCTTAAACAGACCGAGGAGTAGGATATTTGCCTCTGATGAAGAGGACTTGAGTGACAGCTGCTCTGATTAATTCATAAATGTAACCCATGTTGAGGCACACCTTCCATTTAAAAATTATTCCAGCAATTAGAATTACCCTACTTTTCCCAAAATGTCACTGACTTGTCAGTGATGATAGACATATAACATGGCATTGCCAATGCCAGTGCTCTCCAACAGCAGTCAACCAACTCTCTTAACGGGTTAGGTGATAAATGTGAAGGGTTGAGGGATGAATATCATAATGGGGAAGCTACACAAAATTATATTTACTTTTTCAGATGTTTGTCTAATCTTCCCTTTTTCACAAGTGAAGTTTTCTGTTGTTACAGCTCCTGTGAACTAATTTCAATTATAACCTAAGCTAGGTTAACCTATCCACTCTTTTATGCCACAGCAGGTGAGCAGAACATGTGAAAACAGGTAGTTTGTCTATAAGCAAACAAAAATTGATCTCTCTATATATGAAGAATATGTTTTCCAGTAATAAATGTACGCTTAATAAATATTTACATGATTCAAAGGCAGCTTTTTTTTCCCAGGGAAATCAGTAACTGATTTTAAATTCATCTAATTTAAACTAACTTCAGTTGCAAGTGGTAACTCGTTCAGTTACATTTAGATATTATAAGTTCACATTACAAATATCTGCCTCCTCTTGTTTTTGCATTAACACAGACACAAAGGCTCAGGGGAAAAATAAAAATGTTAAAAAAATAAGAGTAGCAGCACCCTCCCATAGGGAAAATCAGTGGAAAGAACAGCAATGTATTAATTTACTAGCTGCTATTTTAGCATTCCTCCTCTCATTAATTTGACAAGCATCACTAACATCACATTATCACGGTTACATGCAATAAGTAAAACTAAGGAAGCAATATTATACTAATTTACTTGATCATTTCTGGTAATCACTGATGTGTTTGCTCACTGCATTTTTGGCTATTAATATACTAAATAACTAAATGCGTGTTATTGAATTATGTAATAAATAGACCCTAAGAGGAATGAAAATGATAATACAGGTTACTTTTTTAAAAAGGTGCATTAATGTCATTGGAGTTGGAATGACATCACTGGGATGATCAAAATGTGGTACCCACTGTTTCAAAGAAAGCTTTTACAGTAGTTGTTGGTCTACAAAGCAAAGACCAAAAAATAATTTTAAGATATGCACTCAGTTGGCAGTTCGGTACACCTACCTAAAACTAATGCAGTCCTTTCAGTACAATGTAGTACCCCACAAAGCAGTGTTAATATTTACACCTGAATTTTATAAATGTAGATGTGCTGACAGCATCTTCTTAGCTGTTTTTGGATTACAGATTAAGTCATAAACTCATTTATCCCAATAAGCACTAATGTCAAGTGACAACGATAGAAAGTTATAGAACATAAGATGCTTAGTCATGGTTGTGTAATGGTCACAGCTAATTCAGCTTTTAGATGAGATATTTTGGCTGATGAATCTGTTTTCCTGATCAGGAGCCACAGAAGCAGCAGATTGTGAATAAAGGCTAATTTAGACTTGTGCAAAACTGCTAGTAGGCGTTGACGCATACCTACGCAGGAAAGGCGTTTATGAGTAAGCGTAGGTTGCTGATGGTTACAGACTTCCAATGTAGACACCTCCCAAATCTTAACTACGCGTTGTGTGTAGTGTGTGTGTATCAATGCACGTCCTGCATTGGTTGATCTGACTTCCTGTTTGGAGGCAGGAGAAGATGAAGGGCGTTTTCAAACAACAAAATGGAGCAGCGAAAAGAAAGACCTGCAGACGAAGACAGAATACTGCCTTTTTCTACCTTTTCTATACTTTTAGTGTCCATTACTCATACCATTAATCTTTGCACAAGTATAAATGCAACAGCTTTGCAACTGTCTCCAAATGACTGACACATGTTCTCATATGTGCAGTAAAGCAGAAGTCGAAATTCAGCTTTAGACTTAGCTAAGACAGTATTTATTTTATGTCCATTCATTCTAGTTTTTATTTATTGACAATTAATGTAAAACATGATTCTTAATATCAAATGCTATTTTTTCTTATTTCCTTTTAGTCTAATTTGTATCCAACAAATATTGTTCAGTTTTTGGTGGTGAAATTACACTGCCACCAATAACAGTAGCCTCCACACATCTCTCAAACAGAATATTATTATCACCTTAATTTATTCCAGGGCTTCATTTAGCATGTGGGTTAAACAAGCTCTTTTTTACCCATGTTCATTGTCCAGATTTGAACTCTGAGAGTACTGGAGTAGTGAAACAGATGGTAGGAAGCCAAAAAAGAATCTGTTTTAGACAGAACTAAAAGAATGCCCCTGCTTAAGTAATATCAATACGCATCTCCATGTTCTTCAAGATGTCTGTATGCTGTAAGCTATGGCCTAGATAGACTTACCCTAGATATGTCAATCTTGCCCTTTTTTTATAGTTTTGCATTTCAGTGGAATAGCTTTTCCCCTTGTTGGGAGAAAAAAAATATTGATGTTGCATTACATACATTAACCTGCATGTTAGACCATGGCATTATGTAAGGCTTTCAGTCTTAGCATAAACACTTGTCAAAGACTGCATATTTTTGGTTTTATTATGAACGGCAATGATGAATTAGTGTTTCTATGTACAAGCGCAGTCATATACAGTTTTACATTCACCTTGTTTCTTTGGTAAAAAACCAAGATTGTACACTGGAGGAAGTAGGCCAATTTTTCCACAGCATCCCCCTACCCCACTCCCCATACTAATCACTGTTATCCACTAACCAGGAGTTTCCCAAAGTGGAATCCCTACAGCATTTCCAGTAGCTTGATAAGTCATTTGCTTGGAGGAGGATCTTGGTGTGGTGATTTGTGGCATGCCAGAGTTTGACGTTGTCACCCGTTCAGTGCAACCAAACAAGTTATGGGCTTAAATGTATAGATTCTGACATGCTCAGTGTGTACACACTGTGGATTGCTCTTGTTTTACAGCCTGATAAACACTGTAATCTCAGCCACAAACAAAAATCCAACAACTGAAAGAAATTATTTCAGTAATTGCATTTGCCCAAGGGTGTTCTTTTGATTTATTTGCAATAATTATTCCCCACTCTTTACACAGTGTAAACATTCACACACTTCTCTGTTCTTTCTGACTGCCGCTACTTGTTATTTGAAACTGGTATAATTGTCTGTATTGTGTGTAACAGTTACACTGTTAAATTTCATGGGTGTAAATAACTAGCATTAACTCAAATAAGCTATTCTAGCATTGTAATAGAATACTACCTGACCTAATTTACTTAAAGAGATGTCATATGTCTTTTAAATGGATACTAAACATGCATGTGCTACATATTAAATCAAGTGGCATTCAACATGACATAAGGCATGACAGCTGTTAAAAGTTTAAGCACAGTTTTTGTCTCATCTGTAACTGACACTGAATTACATTAGTGACACAAAAATATGTTAAAATGACTCTTTACATTGATGACAAGGCCAGTGGTAGTGGGCTCAAAATCTGAATCTGAACTCATTTAGCAGTTTATTAGATTCATTCATTCATTATCTATACCCGCTTAGTCCTAATTAGGGTCACAGGGTTCTGCTGGAGTCTATCCCACTTTAGGTGAAAGGCAGGGTTACACTCTGGGCACGTCAAGAGTCCATCACAGGGCTTATTAGATACACCAAAGTAAAACCAAGTCACATATACACTAAGCCGGTTGTTTATTAGAAACACCTAGCTTAAACTAATGCAATCTAATAAAACAGCTCTGGGAAAAATTTCATGAGGTGATAATGTTCAGTGTTTTGTTGAAACAGTTTTAGGGAGGTGTTGATCATTTTAGAGGCTGTTGAGGTGTGCTGCGCAATACACAAAGCTGTTTATGTTATTTAGCCCTGCCTCACTGATATAAACAGGGTGGACAAAATAATTGAGACACCTGTCAATATAATGCAGAGCAGTTCAACACCACCAGCAACTACATTTTTCAAAATGTCCATATAGCTAAATAACATCTCTATAATATAAACTGAGCATTTGGTCACAAATGACGGTCTGAACAAATTGAAGGAGTTTACTGATTGTGTGTTAATAACCCTGACTTTGTTTGCTCATGAGGGATTTTTTGGGTTCATATATAAAGTGCCTTGACATTACTTTTTTATTGTGATTGTTGATCATATCGTCAACTCATTTTAACTGGTGCAGTTATATTAAACATCATAGCTATTTACAACACTATAACAAACCTATAACAAACTTGTTACCCAAATACAGGACTCTGCAGTTTTTATCACCAACATGGCAGTTAAATCTTTTCTCCTCTCATGTATAAAGTACACTTAGTCTGATTGCTTGCGTCATTTTTTTCTGCATAAACATGATAGTATATAATATATAATTAATAATTATATCACATATTTATTTAAAAATTGTGACCAAGCTACATAAAGCCCTTATCAGTCAAATAGGTGTCTGCTTCTTTATTACCTAGCCTTGAGGTCCTGCTCTGATCTCTGATGAGGGCCCCTATAGCAAAATAGTGTGTACATATATATATATATATATATATATACACACACATACACACACACACACACACACGTCAGTCTTTCCTCAGTTACTTTACTTTTGCATTATGTAGCTACAGGTTTTATTCTCAACATTTTCCATTGCCTGGAGCCTATTTTCAAAACGTCCCACCTTATGCTGATCTACATAGATAAATCCAAACCTATCAGATGGTTTAATTGTTGCTATATTTTAAATGATAATATCTATTTCTATTAAAGAAATTATAAAGTTGAGGCTTAAAGTCTTAATAAGTCTTTTAAAAAATTTGCGGTACATTAACGCTCAGGGCTATGCTGACTTACCTGTCTGAATGGGAGCAATAAATAATTTGATCACATTTTTCATTTCACTAGAGTGCTGAACAAACAGGAATCTGTGATTAACAGTTTTAATTAGGATTCTAACTTGACAAATTCTTACAGCCTCGCTATGTGCCTAAGATGAATAAATCACTGGCCTGGGATCATCAAGCTGCCTCCTAAGTGAATGTGTCTCGAGATTACTTTGTGATTCCACAAACTGTGAGTCAGCCAAGGCTGAGTGTATTTAACTAATCCTCTTCCCACCACATGTCAGGTGCAGGAAGTTTATGTCCACTCAATGAGCTGACTACCCTGCTCAGGTATTGGGCCCTGGTGCTTTTCAGTGTTTCTTCTTTGCCTCTTGAAAGCTGAATGTCAAAGCAGAGCCAGTGTTCGTTAGCCTCACAGTGTATAAGACGTCTGCACAAGGGGGTTATGAGGGTACTGTAAAAATAATGATAGCCCATAACATTTGGGGAATATGTTAAGATGTCAAACTAGGGTTCATTTACAGGTGAGGCTGGCAACTAGTCAGTGGAACACGAAAATTACTATTTTTAGTTTTTACATGACTATATTGCCAAAGAAGAAAGACAAAATCTTCAAAGTCATAATTTTTCTTTGAGAATAAACATTGATCACTATTAGCTGTTACCTGGGCAACAGCTATCCTTCCTGAGATCCATATTCAAGTTGAGTTGAAATTAAAATTCATTTTCAGTAAGCTCAGTTTATTCTTTACGTTTGTTTTTATTGCTATTCTTTTGTTTCTTTCATTCTGTTTTTAATGGGTCACACCTAAATATGACTCCCCATTTTATGGTTAGAATTAGAGTGCAAGCTACAGTGTAGAGTGCTGAGCTTACAGGACTACACGATGTTGTGAATTTTAACAATATGGTCATCTGCCTCATTCATACAGAGAAAGCTAACACTGGCTAGACTGACTTTTTATATCACTCCTTCATATATTGCAGGACCATGCTAGGCTAACTACCATCAACTTTCAAGTGGAAAGTAGATTTGACTATGTGACATCAGCATGACTTTTATCTGCTTGCTTTTACTGAACAGCAGAAAAATGTTGTTTTTTTTTTTTTTCTGTACTCACTGAGGTTTACCCTGTTGTTTTTGTATCAGATTAGGTTAGTGAGCATGTTTAAAAAATCTGTGGGTACTCATTTATGATAATTTGTAAACATTCCCACCCCTACTATATATATATATGCCTGCTTGTATGTTTTCACTGTTAAAATAAATACCCAATCACATCTTAGTAGAAATGCTCCGATTGACCGGCCAGTAATTGGAATCTGCTGATTTTTCACATGACAGTGACAGGCCGGTCAGTCTCACATCTTTTCTGAGCCAATTTTGAGCCAATCCTTTTATTGCCAGCAGCACAGGTAATGACGTCACAGCCACGTGCACACTCACAGTCACATGTAAACATGTCATTGGTGTGGAAGTTCTTTCCTGTGAGTGAAGATGACACAAAGATCGCAGTTTGTAACATTTGTAAGGCCAAAATACAACGTGGGGGAACAACCATTTTTGTTAGTAAGCCTATTGTGTTAGTTATATTTTATTTCTAACTTTTTCAAGGCACAGAGCACTTTATTTTGTTTTCAAAGTTATTTTGTTATGAGAAGATCCTGTAATGTTTATTAATTTCTTTCATTATAAAATAAAAAATTTCATTGAAGAAAATATCCGAAAACAAATCGGAATCGGCAGGTCACACTTACTGAAAAATTGGAAAGCAGAATCAGCCAAGAAAATTGCAATCGGTGCATCTCTACATTTAAGTGTTGATTTAACACTGGTGATTTTGCTGTGTATACATTTACAAACTTCCAAAATTTCTGATCCTCCAGTATGAAGGTCTTTGCAAGTTTTCTGACCATATCTTAAATGTTATATATATAAAGATTTATTATGTGCAGAGAAAAAATTTATAGTAATTAGTATCTTTATCTTAGAGCGTATTAGAGTCTAGATTCCCGGGGAATTGAACTCCAGTCTCCTGGTTACAAGCACAGTGTTGTTCACCTCTACCAAACCTTCTCTAGAGTACCTGGGTATTACTGTATGAAAATGGTAGGATGTCATTCATTCAAAAAGTATGTTATATTGAAATATAATCAAACAATCAAATATGTTCTTAAAAAACGTATCTATAATGCAGTTTAGTTGCATGGAAATGTTTGGGAATGAATATAGTATATAATATTTAAGTAAAGTAACACAGATCTATACACAATAATTACAGTTTACAGCAAACCTTTACTTCAGTTTCTAAGTATGCACTCATTATAGTATGGTCTGTGCATGCACAGGGTGCTGTACGTGTGAGTGTAGGCTGAGCGCCACCTATAGATATCAGAGTTTAACTGATGCTGTGCCGTGGTACAAATGACAAACAGTCACAGTAAAAGTGGCACTTCATGCACTAATGTGCAAGTATTTTGTTTATGTGATTACCCCTGGATAGTTGCTTATCAAGAGACAACTAACATTCTAGCCTCACTGATTTGCTCCACAGGGAGTGAGAGTAACACATAATGAAATTTCTGTTCTTTGTGTATGGCTGGGACGAAAGCTCATTTAGTCTTGGGCACCCTAAAAAATATATTTTTGGTTACTCAATTTAAAGCCAGTGCAATTAATTTCTCAACAATTTGTTTTGTTTTTATTTATTTCTATTATTAAAAGAGCCATAATCCATAATGATGTATAAACAATGCAGTCATCGGCAAACAATATTATACCCGCTTTTAAAACAGAGAATTGTTGTGGTACCAGGAAACTTCCCTGGGAACTCTACAGTTTAGAAACACTTTAAGTTGACTAAAGAAATAAAAAAAAATCACATCAGGCACCTCATGTTCAGTTTAATTAGATGCAGCACTAAAATCAAACACCAGCCATTTTATTACTGTATCACTCACTTTTTTTTTTTTTGTTCACTAAAAAATCATGTTTAACCTGATCAAACACCTGCTATTGGGCTGCTATTGGCACTTGTTTCTCACTTTTAAAAGTTTTCAATCTAAGACATAGTATTCAACTAGTTTAACCTCTAAACATTATGTGCTTATACTTAACAGAATGTGTTGCGCTCCATTATTTCTACTTTTTTCTTAACTCCCTAGTCAAACCTGTTCTTACTGTGTGCAGTAATTTTAGTAATAACAGTTTGGTTATATTTCTAGGTGATGATTCACACCATCCCTCAGCCCCCATGGCCCACCTTAATGCCAAATCAGTAATGTGCACTGATGTCTGAAATTCCATTGTGAAATGTTAAATTTAAATCTTGATGATATGCATCGTAACTATTGTAATCAGACATCCCAAGCTTCGCCTCCATTATTAATTGTCCAAAGCGTAATGATTTATTGTAGTCCTGCAGAATGATTATTAATTTTCTGGTTGATTATACCTGTGGGCGGCAACAACACTGCTTTCTGCTTATAAGCATCTGCTAAATGAAAAAGTATTCTTCACATGAAAAGATGTCCTTGGAGGAACAACAACTCATTTTTACTTTAATCAAACATATGTAAAATGCTGTTGATTAAGGGTACTGTGGCATGCATTCATAGGGGAAATGTGTAATGAGCATTATCTGATGGTTTTCTTTGTTCAGACTTGTAAAGGAAAACTTTATTGGGCATGCAGTTAAGTCCAGAAGCTGTTCCTTTGAATCATTTGCATGCTATAACTTGGCGTAGCATTTCAGTTGTGCACCCCAAATTGCACCTGTGCTGCAACAAAAACAGTGCAGCCACACTATATCACACAGGTGTGACACTGATGGTTTACATTCCAAAGCAACAGAGGAGAGTGACAGGATTGTGTGTACAATACAAACTGCTCTGAGCCAGGCAAGTCTGGTTATGCCTGTGCTGCAAACAGCAGGCCAAGTTCAAACTTCACTTCAACAATCACTGGGATCTCAACACCTAGAGGAATGCACAGGTGCAGACACTCAACAGCAGACAATCCCAGCTACCACTTGATCAGTTTGACACTTTGTAGGGCTAAGGCCAATGGCTGGTTCCTGTGGGACCGTGATTGGACCTCGTGCAACAAAAGAAAGTCCACTGAGCTGTTTTTCTCCCTGTCTCTGGTCTTGCAGTATCCTAACCTTGTAAATCTGTCTCCTCTTGCTCATTTACAACATCACAGCTGATGGTTGTGTAATAACACTTTAACTCTGATAAGCTTGGCATGGGTATCTAGTGGCATATTAATCCATCCATGTGCAATTTATCAATGCTGGTGCTCTTAACTGCAGGCTTCCACTTACATTTATCAGCTGACATGGTTTATCAGGGATCACCTTCCTACAGAACAGAGTGCATGGTATACATTTTTTTAATAGCAAATAGTCATTTTTGGAAATGTTTTTATTAATATTCTGTACTAGGCCGTTTCACTGTCAGTGACTGACGTGATTGGATCAGAATAGAAGGGCTCTATTTGTAGCTTCATTGATCACAAGAGATATTGCTGTCACTCAAACTAAATTTCCCAGGACTTTCATTAACCAAATTAAATTAAATATTCAATTAAAGAGCTTCACTCTCAAAATTAGAGAGCAAACACACGATATTGTATTTTAATGATACTGATTAGAGATGTTAAGTAACATCACAGCAGCCTTATCTGAAATTGTATTTGGAATAGTGACACACCAGAGCCAACGAGGGAAAGCAGTGCTCTGTTCACCCCGTCCTCTCTGGTCACTAAGAAGGAGAGGCAGATTAATTAACAGACCTTTGCAGCCAATGAAGACAGGTGGCAATAATCCTGACAAGAGACAGATCTGAAGCCTCTCATACAAAACCAATTTCAACTGCACTCCATTTTTCAAAAGCTCATCAGGGTGAAGAATGACAGAGTTGAACCCGTGTGGCTGCAGAATTTGTTTCTCTCTGATTGCCTTGTCAGGATATCTTATCCGATGGCAGATGACCAAAACCCCATTCCCTCTTTCTCTCTCTCCAACACACAAACTGTTTCACACAATGCATTCTCTGTCCTTCCCACTCACATACACTCATGCTCATCCCCTCAAACTGTCTTACACTTCCCCACAAGAAGCCATGCAACCACAATTGACCATCTGCCAAGTTACTGTTGGTGTGCCTGTTAAGCTTTCTGTTCTCACCCGGCACATATGCATTTACATTAACTGGGGCAGATTCACTACCTGAAATCCTAATTAATTAATATTCAAAGCAGAGATAGACAAAAACCGGCATCTGTTTTATCAGCTGTATATATCTAATTAAGCTACCATTAGCTCCATAGATTGTTTGAAAATGGTCTTTTCCTGAGTCATTTTCAAAACAACATATATTGATGGCTAGAGTATACTATACAATGACTATACAACCCTGTTATCATCACTTACACTATTAATGTATTGGTCATCACAGACACTTAAAAGTATGTAAATAAAATAATACTTCAATAATAATAATATAATAATACAACCATTTAAAGGGGAAGATTTTCACTTTCACTTCATTTTATATGTGATTGTTATTTACACAACATAGTTTTGCAGGTCTATTTGACCAAAAGCGTTGCCTCAGAAACTTTACAACTAACTCAGAAAATGTATAACAAGTGATTCAGCTGCAGAACAACCTAAACTGTTTCAATGAAAGCACTGATTCCAACTGTTTATCTTTGTTATTGTCTTAGTCACAATGTGGTTATTTATCTGAATTGAATGGACCCCATTTGGTTTTCAGCAACACAAAAGGCAGCACATTAAAGTAATGCTACTATCCAATGGCAATTAGCACATAATAATGTTTTGCATTTGCATTAATGTGATTGAGCATTTCTGCATTAGGGATATGCATATGTAACATTCTTTCCCACTCCAGCTAACCCTTCTCAATAGAGCCTCAGAGGTCGATGATAGGATCCACCCTGACTGTCCAAACACCGCTCCCTCAGGGGCATAAATTTCCACGCAGTCCAATGAGTGAGTCTAAAGAGAGAAAGCTCACTGAGCAAGAAGTAGGGAGTGGAAGCCACACTTCTCTGTTTAAAAAAAGTCTCTTTTTTCCAAGAGAGAAAGTATAATGGCAAATTAATTTCCCAGAGATTAATGTACAAGCTAAATATTTTAGTGCAAGTACTTATCTTCTAAAAAGTTAGAGGGTGGACAATACCTCATTCCCTTCCCCCTACCCTGCTCTCTGTGTGTGTTGAAACAGCTTAGATGCATAAGGAGTCTAATGAGAGAAGAGATTCCAAGCTGCCTGATGGCTCTCATCAATCACCTTTCTCCTTTGGAGGTGTGGTGCCGGCCGGGAGAAGGGACCATGGAGGGGTGGGTGGGAGCCAAGGCATCAGGCTTTTAATCTCAATAAGTTAATAGACTTTCCAGTCTGGTCTGAACTTCATCCCTGTTGTTAGCAAACAAGCAGCATGTACATGAGAGGCAGTCTCAGGAGCTGCTTGGCATTTCCACATTACACAGTTAATTTGTGTTGCAGCCGAAATTAGGAGATCTAACTAAAGTTTGTCGATACGCCGATAATGGCCAGTTAAAGGTTACTAAGTGCTGAGCTGGTTTAGGAAAACAAATCCATACCTTTACTGCAGCAAGTATGCAGGCCCTTGAAATATCTGGTTTGTAAATATTTGAAAAGCACTAATGTCATTTATGACAAATGTATGATTCCAAATTTAGTTGAAGGCATATACATTAATAATTGCTAACTCCTAAACTACATAGGAGACTATAGTGTGAATAATATCTTAAGCATAAAATGTGAAAATGTCACACATTACATTCAAGTGTAATCATAACTTAACCATATACCATAGCATTAGAACCTGGGGGAATCGCACTAATAGAAAATGCCAGACCTTTGTGGTGCCTTTGGATGCTCTCAACTGAAATAAAAGCTTACAGAATTACTTAGTGTTTTCCTTGTCTTGTCCTCTTACTTGTTTTGTGTAGGTTCCCAAATGATAGATTTAAAAGACAGGCCTGAACAGTTTTCAATTTAGCTGCATATCCTCAACAACAAATCAAGCTGCCGGAAAATCAGTTAGTTAGTTACTTAGTTAGCGGTCTTTTTTGTGTCGATTCAACACTTATTTGTCATAGTGTCACATACTATAACTACTGCTATATAAATGTTAAAAAAAGCATATTTTCAGTCTTTTTTTCTTTTTAGTGGTTTTCATTTATTGTAGAATCCAGAGCATTCACAGGAAACATAATAAAAGAGGATGAAATTGAAAATGATGCAGTGATTAATCTGATTGTGGTATTACATGGCATAGTATTCCATGTAATCTTTTTCTGTTACACTACAACTTTTATGTTATTATCGTACGTGTTTGATGTTATATCATATGCAGTATAACAGTGATTTAAATATTGGGTCAAACATATCTAAATGTGACTTTATTGTATTTGTCCTTTGTCACCTTAGCTGTACCATTGTGGTAGCGCTTAATTATCTCCATTCTGGACAACCTGTATGCAGTAGTGGTCGTACTTGTACTGGAGGGAGAGGCAGTAATGTGGAAAATATGTAGAAAATGTATTTGGGCTGACTGTCCCACTATTAATAATGGTTGTGTTTGGATAAATAGTGCCCTACTTTCAGAATCCGTGGATCTAAATATTCCCAGTAGGCTACCTCCCTCCTGAATTGATTGATTGGTGTAGTGTTTAAAGGTCATAGTCATAAAACATCAGGATGTAATTAACAAACAGATTTTTTTTCCAGTGGTTAATGTATGGCGTTTTGAGTTTTTAAGTTATAGCTTGTTCCTTGATCTAGTGTTTGGATTACCATGCGTTATTTGAATTTAAGATTAGGTGCAGAGGAAATGTAATTTCTGACAAGACAGTTCTCCTTACCAAAAAAGGGTAGGTAAGGCTACCAGGCCTGAGATACATATCCTAATACAGTATTGTGTGCCTTTAATCATGGTTCCTTTAAGGAAGAGATAGACCTTTTGTGTCTCCTTTTTTGTCTGAACCATTAGCCTCCAAAATACAAAAAAAAAAAAAAACACTACTAATATTCCATGCAGAGTCACGTGGAGACAGACGGTTGTGATGGTCTGTGTCCTTATGGTTACTTTACTCAGCTCAGATAATTAATTTGGCTGAGGCACTACAATAAACCTATTGAGCTGCTTTTAGCTTGATTCAAACTGCCTTGGCCTTGAAATGACTAAAAGCTGAGGTCCCACTGATGGCTGTGATGCTAACAGCTTCATTTAAACGTGTCTTTTCAGGATTGTCACCAAAATGTGTGTTCAATTGCTTTCAGTTTCCCAAACCTTAAGGACTGACCACCACATTCAGTCCCATCTTTAAAAGCTTGTGTTATCCGGTTCCTCTTCCTAAATAACAAAAGAAAGCCTTCACTGTGTGCAAACACATTCACTCTGTTGTTACCTTGGGATGTTGAATCTATTCATATTTCCTCCAAAATTGAAAACATGTGTTTTGGTCTGTGAAGACATTTATCTGAATGTCTGGGCTTTCTTTGGCAAAAAGGATGGAATAAGCTTACAGTTTTTGTCTCTCTGTCTCTATAAGCCTTTGCACATGGAAGAACCAGGTTTGTATTATGAAACCAAATGAAAAAAGATTTGTAAATTGAACATTAACTATTAATTTATATGTGAGTAATTTAACAATTCACTACATAGATGTAATTTCAAATATAATAATCTGTTTTCTTCCAACTGATTTGAAATAGATTTTTTTTCAATGTAATGACCTGAATGTGATCTACAGCTATTGATTGTCAAAAGAAATATTAAAAATCAACAAGAGTCAATAAGTGTTTTAGACTAATGAACTTGCTTTATTAATAATATAGTAAGTTTTACTGACTTGCATGGCTAAAATGGGTCAAACCCAAACCCAGTAGGACAGGATGGACATTAACATAAGATTTACAAATTACTTAGCTCTAAGGTTTAATCTACATTCATAACAATTTGTGATTTAAAAAAAAAAGTGTTTTTTATTTCATTGCACAACTGCTTTACCTTGAGAAAGAAAAATCACCACAAAAGAACCCAATATGAGAGGTAACCACAGCCCAGTAATTTAATCACAGCGACTAAAATCAAAGGAGGAAAAAGGATCTGAGTGCAATGAAATGTATAAGTTCCTTAGAACCTACTGACATAGCTCACTTGTAGAGGAGCAAGCCTAGACAGAAAGGGCTGAGTAATGAAGATGGATGCATGCTGTTATCAGGCAGCCATTTACTGGGGCCTGATGTAACCTTAAACACTGAGGATAGCTCAGTTGCACAAAGAATCTAATTAATGAATAGCAGCCATGAAAGAGGAAAAGGCAAGTGTGCATTTGCAGATGAATTCCAGACACTAATCAAACACTGTTCAAGTGGTTTGGTTTGTCATGAGTATACGGCGATATCTGGCGAGGATTTAAGGCAGTGTTTGCATGCTGAAAAGGTGACTGCATACATGCCTTTGTGTTTTCTTGTATTGGCCTGTGTATGTATTTACATGTGTGTCTGATATAATAAAAACAATGAGATGTACAGAACGTGTGAGGTTGCATTACTAAGTTTATTCCAACAATAGGTGTTTGATTACTTTCCATTATGAGGTCCCACTGCAAATACTAGACTTTATATGGTGAAATATATTCCTGTTTTTCTATCTTTTTCACAGTGTATATATTGACTGTTTTAGCCTTAGAATATATTACACAGTTTAAAACCCCATTACAACCATGACTTGGCCACCACATTAGATTGTGTCAAAAAGGGCAGTTCACCACATTGATCCATTGGTTTCAAACACAAATCTTAGTGTTGTGTGCTGTGCTTGTAAGCTGCCAGAGTCAATAATGAAGCCACATCTTTTCATGCTTAATTTTAACATAGAGTCTATTAGCCTGATTCCAAACCTTTAAATTGCTGCACACATCTCAGGTTTGTTCAGCATTTAGTGTTCTTTGCCTTGGCAGGTGTGGGGCAGGCCAGCACAAACATAAGCACACACTAAGAATTAAAATAACATATATGTATATATATATATATATATATACACAGACAACAGCTTAGATGCATATACACGTGCATACACACACCCACATACATATGTGCATACATGCTTAAACATACAGCCATACATACATATACATACTTAAATACATCTCAGAAGTAAAAATGGTAAAAGACAAAAGATAACATCACATAAAAGCCTGTCTATAACAATGGGTTTTAAGTGAAAAATAATAATAAAATATAAAAATATAAAAATAATATAGTAATAATATAGCCTTATTTCCTCAGCCAAGTCATTCCAAAGCTGAGGGGCCGTGATGGCTAAAGCTTGATCACCCTTAGATTTCAACCTCAAGTTTGGAATAGCCAGAAAGGCTCCACCTGAGGAGCTAAAGTAGCTCATAAGGGGTCAATAAGACGTGGAGCCAGACCTAGGCGTCTCTTAAAAGTGATCAATGGAATCTGAAACAGAGAAGCAACCAGTGGAGGGAGGGCAGGATTGGGGTGATGTGATGTCATAAGAAGCTTATCTGCTGCATTCTGGACTAGTTGGAGACTATAGAGGGACTTGTTAGTGATACCAGAAAGAGGGGTGTTGCAGTAATTCAGCCTGGAGAAAATTAAGGCATGGTTGACCTTTTCCAGGTCAAATTGTGTAAGAAATGGCTTGATACTGGTTATTGTCCATAGTTGAAGGAAACAGGTCTGGACAACTTTGTTAATATACAGGACAAAGTTGAGCACGGAATCAAGAATTACTCCCAGATTTTTGGCTGTGGGTTTTTGGTACTGTAAGTAGATTGCAAACCAAAACAGATTGTGCTGTGAGGAATTAGAGGACTGAACACTAGGATTTTAGTTTTTGAGTTGTTAAGTTGGAGAGAGTTTTGTGCCATCCAACAACATGCCTAAGACAGTCAACAACAGCAGCTAGGCTTCTGGGTTTATAAGGTCTTAATGCAAGGTATATCTGTCTGCTGCTTTGTAACAATGGAATGAGATGTTGTGTTTTTGAATAAAATGACCACATGGGAAGCATGTAAATGGAGAATAAAATCCAACCTAAAATTGAACCCTGTGGTACACCACAATGGTTCTTTCTAAAACATATGAGAGAAACCAATTTAGTGCAGTGTCCTTGATGCCTATCCAAGATAGTCAATTAGGGTGTCGTGATCGACACTATCAGAAACAGCACTAAGATCTAAAAAATGAAAATGGTTATGTCATCATCCCACACAGCTAGCTATCTAATGCTACAGCCGTAAAACCTAATATCATAAAGAATTCCCAACAAGCTAGGGTTGCATTCCAGCCGGTGTGCCAATGCAAAGTGCTGGGCCATGCAAGATAACTTGACTTAAATATTGCCACAACTCAACACATAGTCCACCAAAAATGCACAACATTGATGCCAACATGAATACAGCCATCATGACAAGACAGAACATTTTTGCTAATGTGATAACATTGCAATTAGCCTGGCCAGCCAGCCCCACTCCTTTCTTAGCGAAAGAATGTGGGTCTGGACCACCTAGCTTAGGGACTCTTCCTCTGGCTTCAAAAGAGCCAGGCCAATCGCAGCCGTTTATCTGGCTGGCGGGATTTATGCGTGACTTGTTTGTAACATTTCTCAAGTCAGCAAATCTTTCAACTGGCCTTTGCCGTTTACTCTGTTCAAAAATTTGCACAGAACTGGTGATAATGCCGTATATTCTCATGTTTTCACAACAAAAAGGATAACTTTCAATAATAATTCACTAGCATCTCTACTCTACTGCCCGCCATTCACTGGTCTTGCTGTCGCTTTGTTCGGCATATTCATTCCATCTCTGATCGGTTTATTCTACGTCCATTGGCCCGCCCCCAGGAATTCAATCTCAACCAAAAAGATTCCAGACTGATTCTTTGTATAGATTAGAAAAAGAGTTAGTCTGGTTGGCAAGGCTACATTACAAAGTATGAAATCTTCTGCCAGGGTATTATAAACCACTGTGAAGTGTTTTGGTATCTGACGAGCCTTTAAATTCATACATCTATTACTCAAATTGGACTTTCTAGATTGTTGTCTCACCCACAGAGATTGCAGCATTGTTTTAAAAATAAAGCCAAACTGTTCTTAGGCTCAGCAATGATTTGGGTTAATTGCTAATGATCCGAATCACATTTTAATATGTTGATGTTTAGCAGACATAATGATTACTGTTGTCACTATCATAATTTAATGTATTAGCATGCTAATAGTTGCTAAATAGCACTAAACCTAAAATCCAGCTGAGTCTGATGGGATTTTTTTTTTTTTTTCATTTTGCGGGTATTTGGCCATAAATCAAAGTATTAAACTTTGAGCAGATGACAGCAGACTAGATAAAAAGTAAAGGTATCACAAAAGTTATTGCAATTTATCTGAACCAAATGTCATGACTCCAACACTTGTCAACCAAAGTGGAGCAACTGAACCGAACTGTGCATCCAACCTGATTGTGGCTTTAGATTTGTTTCTGTGCATCAAAAGCTAAAACCACGTTGATGACCATTTAAGAGTTTTCAGTGATTAGACTGAATGCTGTGATTCTTTAAATCGTATTGGGCTCACACTTGTATATCTGTTTTTTCTTGTCACCCAGTACCAGCTCCAGAGGAGTTCTCCATGGCAGTTGGTTTGTTTCCAGTGGCAGACATGGCTTGTGCTGATGACTGCGTTTATTTTACTGGGTACGATGCCTTATGTTGTTCACTGCATGATGACCGCTTTCACTGATCCTCCCCCACCCACCACCTTTAAAGTGGCAGCAGCCTCTTTTGGTCTTCTGACAGAGATCCTGCTGATCAAGTGAGTATTTCATTATTAATCTGTGTTTATTAGCTGTCACGTCTGTACTTTTTTGAGTTTAAGTGTCCTTGGTCTGAAGTTGGTGCAACATGCCAAACAGTCAGAATATTAATGACTAAAATGATGATGATGGGCTTTCCGCTATGGTATTCTGGTCTTAGATGTGTTTTCATTTGCCAAATGTAAGCAATACTTTCAAGTAACATTTCATTTTTATGTGAGTTTCAAAACAAGAAGCGGTGAGCGTCTGTGTCACCCAAATAATCATCTCTGAAAACATGTTGTTGTCAAACCCCCCCAACACCCTCCACCCCGCTTGTTTTCACTTAGTCTTCTTTTCCATTTTGATATTGCTAATTGGAATTATGCCTGCGGTTCTGTAAACCATTAGTAAATGAACTGCATTTTTATTAGCATCTAACTTGTAAATAATGTATTCGATTCCTGGCATAAACAATATCTTCTCTGTGATTAGTAAGCAACATATGACGAATGTTGTAGTCAGATTACAAATAAAGTTTATGTACTGTAATCTGTTGTTGCCGAAAGCAATGACTCAAACAGGAGCACATTACTGAAAATACCTCCTGGATTATGTTTGGAAAAAATAATAAAAGTCTTAATAGTATTTTAGAACAACACATTTTAATGACCTCAGTGACCTTAATCGACTGAATACCGGGATTTAGACAAGTTATGTTGCTTAATAAAATTCTGAAATATGAATTTCTAGTAGCAGAACTGATGTTACCCTCCAATCACCCTAAACTGCTTTTTGTGCCAGTAGCAAAATTAAAACTTTGTGCTCTACATCTCTTCCTCCAGTATTTGTCTTAACTAAAATAAGAAGCTGTTTGTAATTAACTCAACAAGGCTCGTAACTTTTTTCCCCCCATTAACTGCCTTTGCAAGGAATGTGGCTAGTGAGCTGGTAATTAATAAATATGGTTGCACTGGTAATGTGCTTCTGCATCATTATGTTGTTGTAGCCCTTATCCATGCTAGTAATGAGCTGTAATTTTATGACTGGAAATTGGTTTGTTTACAACACATTCGGCAGCTTCAGACGAGCTGCATTCTTGCCAGATCATGGCTGCAGGTATTTGCTCATTGTTTGAGGTGAAAGACACTCAAATATGCTGTCATGCGAACAATTGCACTGTTAAAATACAAACATCTTCTTAATGTGCATGAATCATTGAAAATAACCTGTTATTATATATTTATGTTGTTTTGAAGCTTCAAAGCCCAAATCTTAAATGAGTACAGGTAGTTTATGTTAAATGGAGCAGAAATAGTCATCATACTGTACATGCATCTGTCTAACATAACACTGGAGGTATTGCACTGCTCTAAACAGGTTTACTGTCAACCGATGCTTACATTATTAATGGTACGGTGGGAAAGTTGGTGGGTGCCCTTATTAATTTTGGTGGGCCTCAGAGACCCGTGCCCCTTGGTGCTTGTTCTGCCTGGGATGTGCCAGCCTCCTGCTGCCCACTGTCAGGGTGCATTTCAGTCACTCTTTAGCCCCAGGGTGGAAACCCATGTAAGAAGCAACCCCCTTGTCTCTCACACACGACATGGCCTGTTAGTCCCAGAAGCTTTAAGACCAAGATAAACAGGTAAACAGGTCAGAATGACATTTTATTGTGTCGGACCCATGTTGAGTACTTAGTGATTATTTACATTGACTCCTAATGAAATGCTAACATACAGTAAAGGCTGGTTAATGGCAGGGGTTAAAGCAGTTTGCTATCCTCCCCATGACTGAGCCTCTGTATCTGTTACCTGTTGGCAGTTGCCATGGATACAACACTTCAAACACAAGGTTAGTTTGCCTTAAAGCAATTAAATGCTATAGTGATTTTTTTTTAATGAAAATTGGTAATTACTGGACAGTTCTAAATAAAGAAATACATATGTTGTCTAAATATAAGTTTATGCTAATATGTTTGTTTTATCTCATTCTTCTGTCTCTTTAAAACATTGCTGTTTTTACACATCAAAGTCTCCTTACAGATCTTGAAGCATACAGCTGCATAAAAAAAAAAAAAGGTGTATAAAGCCTTTTATGACACTGTGAAATCTGTGTGGAATGGCCTCAAGTGATGCTACTTGAGTCAGTGTCAGCTGTGGCAGAAGGCCACAAGTTCAGAAACTGGAGAAATATCTGGGGATGTGGGGTAGAAGTGACGTTACGTCTGTACCCGATCAGTACTCGAGACTAGCTGCTGTACATCGGATGCTGCTAGAAAAAACTCATCTGATTCTCAGAGCAGATGAGCAGGTGGTTCCTTTGCAACATGAGTATTGTTGGCACTGGTTTTTTAGAAGAAGAATATGTGGGATAGAAAAAACTATGTCCTTAGTTCTCCTGCAATGATTTTTTTGATATTGGTCAACTGATTTTATTAACAAATCCTGTTGGTGCCAAAGTCTGATGTGATATTCATCTGTGCCATAGACCTCCGCAAACTGTTAAAACCTCATCTACGAAGCACAACCTGTTTAACATGTCCCTTCATTGCCCTAAATACATATGCAGTGCTGCTGTAAATGATCAATATATGCAAAATTCCCTGCGTAAGTACCATTTGTTAAAAAGTACATTGTCCAGCTGAATAAAAATACAACAGAACTAAAGTTTATATTTGTGACCTGATTTACATCTACAGCAGGAACCAGTACTTGCAGCTAAGTGCCACAAACACAGTAATGGGATATGGATAAGATTTTTAGATTGTTTATTTAGATTTATTTTTTTTTATTGAATTTGTAGACAATAGGTTCTAGTTGGTTTTTTTTTGTTGTTTTTTTTGCTACATTTCTGATTCAAGTCTATTAACTTTCTGAGGTTTCTATTTACTTAAACGTAGATCACTGATTTTGCACATGCACATGATCCCTGCTCAGTTTACATTACTCTGCGCTGCAATGACAGTGCAAGATGTAAATATTTAAGCTTTTTGATACCATGCAAATGTGCCTCATGAAAGTGATGTGATGCAGTGCACCAGAGAAAAGACATCTCACTCTTTTGGAGATGTTGGAGCTGCAGAAACACTCCAGTCCAGTCTGATTGTAGAGCTACTTCACAAATGATCTTTGAAGCACAAACACTGGCTGCAAGGAGCACCTTAACTCGACAGCAAAAACATTTTATTTAGGCCTGTCCTCAAGTTGCTCAGAATTAATGCTAATTAGCTATAGACAAACTTTGATTAAGCAGAGCACTGCTGTCTAACACGCTGAGGTGGACAAAAACAAAGTTCGTTCCCCATATCAGGCCAGGGTCAGCTTAGGACATCTCAGTTTATAATAACAAAAATATAAAACAACGTCAGACTAATCCTTCATTATAACCAGTATTTTTATGTCCAGTTTTGTATCTATTTTCTTTAGTTTCATTTTACCAGGGGAAAGTAGAAGAAGCAAAAGCCAATTCAGCAGAGCAGCTTCAGGTTCAAGTGCTAAAAGCCACAGAATAAGGTAATAGGAGACCGTTTGAATTGTGTTCGAGATCATTTGTTCTTTATGCATTGCTCTCTGGCTTCCTTTTAACACTTTGAATCTCCAAAAGAATCTTTCTCTCTCTCTGCAGGTCTGTTATTGGACACATCCACAAAGTCACATGACATTTGCTAGGCTTGAAGTGCCTTTCAGAAGGCTGTCACACAATATGTGCCCTCTCCTTCCTTTACTGTCATGGTGAGAGCTGCAGCGCTCAGACAGTGCCCTGACCATGCAGCTCTGCACTGTGAATTTTTATATGCCATTGCCTGGAGGTTAGAATCTCTCATTATGCCGTGTTAGATTTATTAAAATAGATTATGGAAATGTTAATTAAGTCATTAATTACATTATTTAAGTAGCATTGACAGATAAGGGAGAGTGTGTCTGTATGCGTGTGTGTGTGTGTGTGTGTGTGTGGTGGGGGGGGGGGCTTGTTGAGCTCCCTGGGTGGTTTAAAAGGATGTGATTGGTGACAAGGGACACTGTGGAGATGGCGTCTAACCGCTAGCGCTGACATGATACAAAGTGGCCTACACTGCTCTCTCACCTCACGCTACTGTCTACAGCAGTTTGCAAAGCTGCCTAAGGACAAGTAGTTTGTCACCCTTTTGCAGATATGAGTCTACACAAGGGTACAAATGTGTTTTTTTTAATAACAACTACACATAAGTTAATTTGGGGGCAAGGAGAGTAGTGTACATATTTTGCATTCTGCTTTACATTTTCATTTGCATAAGCATTTTGGACAAAGCTTTTCCTGTGACATCTGAGCAAAGGCCTCAAACCATATTTCCAAGTTGTTTCAAAGGAAAACAAAACAGCGAAATTGTAAGATGAATTACCCACAAGTTGATACTACAGACTCTCTTATCTGTTGACAGTTTAGTTACCACAAAGCACAAAAAAATGTGTTTTCCAATTCTCTGAGAATTGAGCTTTTCTTTGTCCCATCAAACCTATATTAAGGGAGGGAAAATTGCTCTGATCACACTTGATAAGAACAAATGATAGATGTTGTAAACAAGCAAAATACTTCAATTCTGATCTGAGGCATTGATTTGCCTCAGCAGACAAATACTATGTGAACTCAGGTTATGCGCTCAGTCAATCAGGCAGAGGGATTTTGTGTGTGTGTGTGTGTGTTGTCCAGTGTATTACTTTGTACCAAACAAAGTGTTGAATTAAAATGTATTATAGTTTGAAAAGGTGGAGATAATGCTCCTCCCTCAGGTTGCTAGGCATTTCTTTATGTCTTAATATTAAGTGGCCACTGATTGTAGAAAATGATTCAGTATAAGGCCGTCCAGCCGCCTTGGAGTCAATCTATCATGATTAGCTCCCACTTCAGTCATATAAACCTCATGATAACTAACTCATTGCAGTGATAGTATGCACCAACGTAAAGAATCACATGACACTGTAGCACTTAGCCATCACCCAAGACTAAAATATGCACATTATAGCTGTTGAGTCCACTGTCAGATAATAAGCTACACTGAGGTACCGTTTCTGGATGTACTTGCAGAGTTCTACGTTTTTGCTTAATACTTTTAGCAAATCAGGAGATGGCAACACACTGTAACAACCTTGTTTGTTTGTTTGTTTATTTCTTGTATTCGGGTGAATACAAAAAAGATCATCTGCTAGGTTTGTGAGGACAGCATGACCATTTTTCACACATGCTAACAAACCCCTGGACAAAGACTATGGGGTAAAGTTGCTGACAAAAAAGGCTTGTACTAATAAACATTCTTACATATTGGCCTAACGTTGTGCATAAATGAATAAAATATACACAAAAACATGGTTTTGTAAACTCTCATATGAGTCAAATCATACATAAAATATCTAAGTATGTTCATATGTGAGAATACAATTCCAAAAAACAAAAAAAATAAAATAATAATAATACGAAGCGCAATTTTACGCTTGGGGTTTCTCCTTTATGAATACAAATTGACAACCGTGACTTTACTGTCAAAAATACGTCACGGAATCGCAGGCATTATGTATTGAGCAGAAGATACATCGATTTCACAAACTGCACATGCGTTCGTACTGTGTTTGACTTGGAGGCGGCAAGATGGCAGACAAGGAGAGTGCAACAGAAACGAGATGAAATCAGATAAATAGATTATCTATCTCACATTGTGCTGTAATATAATTTTCTTACTATACTGGTTCTGCTGGGGGACTTCAGTGCTCACATGGGCAGCGACAGTGAAACCTGGAGGGGCGTGATTGGGAGGAACGGCCTCCCCGATCTGAACCCAAGTGGTGTTCTGTTGTTGGACTTCTGTGCTAGTCATAGTTTGTCCATAACGAACACCATGTTCAAGCATAAGAGTGTCCATCAGTTGGACACCCTAGGCCAGAGGTTGATGATCGACTTTGTAGTCGTGTCATCTGACCTTCAGCCGTATGTCTTGAACACTCGGGTGAAGAGAGGGGCAGGGCTGTCGACTGATCACCACCTGGTGGTGAGTTGGATCCGATGGCGGAGGCGGAAGCGGGACAGACTTGGCAGGCCCAAATGTACTGTGAGGATCTGTTGGGAATGTTTGGCCAAACCCTCTGTCAGAGAGATCTTAAACTCCCACCTCCAAGAGAGCTTCAACCAGATCCCGAGGGACATTGAGTCCGAATGGACTGTGTTTTCCACCTCCATTGTCGACGCAGCGGCTAGGAGCTGTGGCCGTAAGGTCTTGTGTGCCTGTTGTGGCAGCAATCCCCGAACCTAGTGGTGGACACCGGAGGTAAGCGATGCCGTCAAGCTGAAGAAGGAGTCCTACCGAGCTTGACTGGCTTGTGGGACTCCTGAGGCAGTTGACAGGTACCACCAGGTCAAGCGTGCTGCAGCCCAGGTGGTGATGGAGGCAAAAACTCGGTTATGGGAGCAGTTTGGTGTGGCCATGGAGAAGGACTACATGGTTGGATTACAAACTTTTTCGTTCTGTCATAATATATTGTCGTGTTCTCATTTGTTTTGTACATAGATTTATTTTCAGTGCTTGACATGTGCTGCTTGTCAGTTATCTCATATGAGTCAAGTTTATTTATTTATTTTTTGACCTGGATATGTGGGGGGGTTTGTTGCATCTGTTTTTCTGTATAGGTGGAGTTTTTCTTTCATGTTTTCTTTTTTTAAATATCAGTTTAAAATGTCACTTGAAACTTGACACTACTTGTCCATTATCCTTCAGCCCTTAAACTGTTATTTTGTCCTGCCAGCAATGTTGGAAAACATTACATTATAAATTAGAAGCTAGAACCAACTTACAACCTAACAAATGTTCTTTTAACATTTGGGGAAATTATTATGTGTAATGTCAAAGGTATTACTTGTATTACCCATCTCTAGCAGTTAACAGAGGACAGGGACTGCAGTTCATCTCAGCTCTGTGGAGAACTTTAGCATCTTTCAGCTCATTTCATTTTGGTTTTACATCCTGCAACTTGGGCAGCACAGTTGGTGGTGGTTAGCACTGTTGCCTCACACCCCTGGTTCGAAACACACAGCCTTTCTTGTGTCAAGTCTGCACGTTCTCCCTGTTGCTTGCAACCAACTTGCATCCAACTGTGCATCATTTAAACATTCTGTAGTGGAGCAACAGAACTAGATATTGCTGTCAGGTTTGATGGAAACCTTTACAGAGTAAAAAGAAGAACAAATACTTGACTAATGATGTATTCACGCCTGAGCAAGATCGCAAAGAAGAGGTGGTCTGGGCCCGCTTCCATTCGAGCCCTGTAGCGGTTCATTTTAGTGATGGGAAGTTCGGATCATTTTACTGATTCGGTTCTTTGAATCTCGATCAGGAAAATAAACGAATCTTTTTTCAAGTCATTTCGTTCACTTCAGCAGAAAGTAATTAAAATGTTACACTGTAATTCCCACATCTACTTATGCACATATTGATCATGTTTCGAATAACAAAAGGTCATATTATAAGTAATAACTTACCTGTGTCTTGAGGCTGTGCAGTCTGTTACTTCATCACGTCACCCCTGGATTTTCTGGGTCGAATTCGTTCGTTCTTTTGTCACATAACATTCTAAACTAAGCTATGCCGTGCCGTCTTCTGTGTACCCAACAGAATGATTGAACTTCCGCGCCTTAGATTCGAGTCGTTCGCCCATCACGTGACAGCCCCATAGGCTAAGGCAATGCAGTCTAAGCCTATCGTGAGACTTGAAAGGTGAACTAATCTTTTCTGATTATTGATCTTAATGAAGTATCTATCTATCTATCTATCTATCTATCTATCTATCTATCTATCTATCTATCTATCTATCAACCGGGACAACAGACTCATAACTGTGGTTCACACTCCAACAGAGGGGGCAGTAATGGACCCGGTTGCTAACCGTCAACCAAAACAAAAGAAGAAGAAATAGAAGCACTAGAATTTTTTTTTTGTTCGTTTTGTTTGTTTAGCCAACACTGGTACATTAGCCAGAGAAACACAACCAAACAAACTTCTTATCTTTTTTGACCAATAATATAAGTAACTATTGTGAGCTTTATCAGTTGTTATGTCAATAATGCTAGACCTTGTTATTGAAGGACTATTAGAAAAAGCTTGAATTTATTATATATTATTTATTATATTTATTATATATACTAATATATATATATATATATATATATATATATTAGTAGTAATGATAAAGGCCTGCTGGCCTGAACAATGTAATTGGATGACTTTATTTTTCAATATAAATCCAATCCCATGATCTTTACCATAATATATGTCTTAACCTTAAAATGGACATTGACCTTTACATCTATGTAGGGGTCTGTTCAGAGACCTATCCCTTATATCTGACAATCAATGCTGTCGTATCAGAAGCCACACTTCTCTGATTGGACAAAACCTATTCCAGCAGCAGCTGTGTACTCCAAAATGTATTTGGGAAAGCGATTAGTAGTATGTAAATATTTTTGGTTGGAGACGGTGTTGAATAAAATGCAAACTTTAATATTATTGCAGGTACACAGATACTACAGATATATTAAAGGTATATATGTCAATATTATGATCAATATCAGTGTCATGGCAAGTACACTGTTCTATGCTGCTGTCTGTTGGGGGAGTGGCATTATGGACAGAGACTGTAGGCGCCTGGACAAACTGGTGAAAAAGGCCAGTTCTGCGCTAGGCAGGGGGCTGGACCCTCTCAGAACTGTGGTGGAGCAGCAGATTTGGAGGAAGCTGCTTTCTATATTGAACAATAATAAACACCCCCTCTACGATATACCGACTAAACAGAGCAGCAGCTGCAGTGGGAGGCTCATTTCACTGCGCTGCAGAACTGAGATGTTGAGGAGATCCTTTGTCCCCACAGCCATTAGACAGTTTAATAGTTATTGTTGGTAAGTTAGTTATGCTATTTATGTTATATGTTATTAAGTGCCTTTATCTGTTAATTATATTTCAAATTTTATATTTTCTAGTGAAATCTCTATGTTAAAGTTAATATAAGAGCTACAGGACAATCTGAATTTCCCGCATGGGGGATGAATAAAGTATCTATCTGTCTGTGTCTGTCCGTCTGTCTGTCCGTCCATCTTATCTATCTATCTATTTATCTATCTATCTTTCTATCTATCTATCTATCTATCTATCTATCTATCTATCTATCTATCTATCTATCTATCTATCTATCTATCTATTCTGTGTTAGATTTCATACTTTGAAAATACTGCCAATTCCTAAATAATTGGAAAGACAAGCTATTACTAGACTGCATGGTCACAGTTTGTCAAGAGGCTGAGCAACACCCTGGATCCAGCAAGAGTTTCCCACGTACACTGACGACTCAGAGGACAGGGACTTAATAATAAGACTGGGATTAAGTTATTATACTAATAAAGTTATTTGGAATGAGTTTGTGAATGTTGCTACAGTAATTGTACTTGCAGGACAGAAATATGTGGGATAAAACAGTCAGACCTTGAGCCCTGAGTTTGTTCTCTCCTCAGGTTTGTACTTCCCTTGTGTTTTCTCAGGTGTCTGTCAAGCTACCTCAGCAGACGGTACCGGCAGGCTGAGCAGAGCTCCTTCACCATCCAGGCCAGAGGCTTTAAGGAAGACAGAACTAGGTGCGGCTGCTGGGATTGTTCAAATTTACAACAGGAAGGTGGATGTTTTGAAGATTTGATGTCTGCGCCTACGCTAAACTACTAACAGGAAGAGTTTACAGATTATGAGGTGAGAGTAAATCCTTTGGAAATGAGATGTGTCTTACAACCATTCCAGATACCACTGTTTCAGTTTATCAGCATGGCATTTATGAGGTCTTACACTTTAAAATCTATTTTTGAAATGTCAAATATTCCTGTTTTCCTCAATACGAAAGCCTTACACTCTCACTTTATTCAGTGGAGATATATATATTCTCACATACAGCAAATTGATGATAGGGAACAGAATGCATGCAGCTTCCATGAGCATGTTCAGGCTCAGAGAAGGGGAAAAAAGCCTGAAATTACTCTCTTTCCTTAATGATGCCCACACAGAGACAATGGGGCGCCGCTCTGATTAGTGTCACCTGTCCTTGTGCATCTCATCAGCTCCATTATGGCTCCATCTCCCATGCTTCTTTTGCTAATTGAATAGTCTGAGAAGTGGTGAGGACAGTGAGGGTGAGAGCAACGTCTGTCCCGCTGCTGCTTCAAATATGAGAGTGAGGTTTCCCAGTGTGACACTAGTACGTACAACATAAACCATAAACAACAAGTAGGCCTTATGTTACATTACCATCAACAGATTTAAACTAGTATTTATTGTAGGTTTTCTCCACCTGTTTCTTCATGTGTCTTGTTTAAGTTGTCATCTGTATATCATCTGTATGGTTTGATAATATGAGAATTATCAGGTACTGGTTACACGGAAAATACTTGTAAGTTTGTTGTAAGCCTTTTCATTTCATTTGTGTAGAATAAGAAAAATATAGAATTACCAGTCTTTTTTTTATCATCTCATAAATGACCCTGAATCCTGTATGTTATAATAACTTTCACTTTGCTGGTTAATGACAGATTTATGTCATTGGAAAAATTATACATTAGAGTCCCCAGGGCACCATCTACATCATTATCCAGACCATTTTCAATACATGATGTACAGTAGTCGTCAAGTTCCCTAATATTCATCAATATCTAAATATACTGGATCCTACATACCCTATAATGCAAGGAGCGTCAACCTTTTCCTAGACACTCCATAGTATGTAAATGCTTCATGCTTACATTCTCCATTTTGTAATGCAGGCTTTCTCTCATAACTTTGCCGTCTACCAATATTATACTGATGACATCATCTAAATTATCTTGTGTACATAAGTGCCCCTTTATAGTCATTTCTATATAAATGGCATGCATATAAAATAATTACATTAAAAAATTAAATTACGCTGCTAAAACTAAACCATCACTATGTCAAATAACAAATAAAACAAATAAATAAAATCTGACGCAGGCCTGTCTGTTATTTACTTTACTGTGTTTCAGTCAGAAAAATACATAAAATATTTTTCAGATCTGCAAAGAAAACCTTGAAATAAAAAAAGCAATCTTTTATTTTGATTGGATAAACATTGCCAGCTGTGATGTAGGGATATAGTGCTGGTGCCTCTCCTGCCAGACAGGAGCTTTGCTGTTATCTGCATGTGCCTCAGGCGCAGCTAATGTAAAAAGATCCTCCTCACTCAGCTCTGCTCTGTTAGCAGTCAGCTCTGCAGGCTTATCCTGCTCAGTCCCTCTCCGTTTCACCTCTCGGTCACAGCCAAGTGACTCTCAGCTGTGCACCACCTCAGCTCGGGCCTTTCTATGGACAGAATAGAAGTACAGCAATATCTCACACTGCTGTATCTGGTAAATGCCGCAACAGGATTGCAGAGGCGTCCCAGTGTCCCCATGCCTGTATAGTTCCAGGGCTTAATGTGTGTGGGGGGCCAGATGGACACTTTCATGAGTGTATGAGTGTGGATTATTCTGCCGGCTACATCTGGGGCTCCACATGGTACAGCAGACTGTGGTAAGAGAGGCAGGTGGGCACATTGGGAGGGACCCCTCCCTACATCTTTCGCCATTGACAGGGTATTGCTGTAAATGGCAGCCCGAAAGGTTACAAGACTGTCCTGCAAAATGAATCCCTCTGGCAAGCATATCTTCGTATGTTCATACCTTCTTGTCTGACAACAGACTTCTTTTCTCAGGTGTTGGATGTAAAAATAATGTTCTTTATATTACAATTATTTGTGTATGGTTTAGAGACAGTGGCACTAAGAATGAGAAAAAGACAGGAGGCAGAGCTGGAGGTAGCAGAGCTGAAGATGTTGAGGTTCTCTTTGGGAGTGACGAGGATGGATAGGATCAGGAATGAGGACATCAGAGGGACAGCTCATGTTAGATGTTTTGGAGAAAAAGCCAGGGAAGCCAGATTGAGATGGTTTGGACATGTTCAGAGGAGGGACAGTGAATACACTGGTAAAAGGATGGTGAGGTTAGAGCTGCCAGGAAGGAGGCCTAGAAGAAGACCAAAGAGGAGGTTCTTGGATGTAGTGAAGGAGGACATGTGGATAGTTGGTGTGGGTGAGGAGGATACAGAGGATAGGGTTAAACTGAAGCGGATGATTCGCTGTGGTGACCCCTGAAGGGAGCAGCCGAAAGGAAAAGAAGAAGAATATTAAAATTATTTGTACATAATATTTTTTTTCACATATCCACACAAGTTTGAGCGATTACAAGTGCTGTGTCCTACTCAAGGATTCTTGGTAATGTGAACAAGAGAAGCCAGGGATTGAGCTGGCACTCCTGTGATTAATGGTTTACCTACTCTACCACCTGAGCTACAGCTGCCTGTATGAGCATACTATTGCCATCAGCACATTATCGCATTATGTTTTGGTTTCACTGTCAGTGCATTCAACATGGGGTCACTCAAGCGTCTCATGTGAAAATGTAGCAGACAGACAAAGTAATACTGTATGAGAAAACACTAGTGCTGAAGTAATTAATAAATTATTAATATAATCAATCAACGAATGAATCAACATGAATCTTTCTTCATAGTAGTTTCATCTTTATACCTTTCATCACTGTATGGGAAACATGTTGACAAACAGTTGCCTGTATACCCATGCAGATACAGAACATCATTTATTCTAATATTCTCTCTCCTTTTATAGCTCTGTTTTGGTCTCGACACACTTTGTGTGTGTGTGTGATTTACAGTATAGTTCTTTCAAAAAATTGGGCAGGTTAACAAAACACTGAATCCAAACCTATTAATGCCCTATACTCAGATTGAACATAAGCCAAGTCCTTTGTGAAATCAGAGCTCGTTAGACAAGTCCACTTCATAATGAGTGGCCAGATCCATCAGGAGAGATAAAGCTCCTTCTCTGCACTGACTGAGATCCAGTTAACACACCCACAGCGCATCAGACCACATGTGAACAAGATATTCGCTTTGAAGCACGAACACACAGATTTGAATCAGTGTGTGAGTGCCAAATATCCTAGGTTGTGAGTGACAGTGGATCTGCTTTAGAGTTGGCTACCTGTTGAGGAGGATTAAACAGAATACAGATGGTGTTTACATATTAAAAGCCATCAGATCTCGATTCAAGTGAAGTCATAGTTAAAAGAAGAAAAAAGAGATTTGATGTTGATTAGGTATAATGCATCAATTTTACCTTTTCACTAACCATCACAGCTCTGATCAATACTTTTCAGTCCACCATGTGATCCCATGTTTGTTTTTCCCCGGCTGTAGACAGGACATCATGAATGTTATTTTTTGGTCTGTGATAGAAACATAAATGACCCTGTGATCACCTCAGAAGAACAGCGCAGCGTGCTCTGATCCACCACGGGTTGAGTTGAATAAATTAAGTGAATTACCAGCTGCCTTGTGCAAGCTCGCAGGATGCAGGGTGGCATGAGCACGCCATTATAACAATGATAAGGATATCTGCGTGGCCTCGTGTTAAAGGAATTACACATAGCTTCCAGAGCCTTTAAGAGAGTCTGACAGTTTTGCACACACTGGCAAGTTGGTTTGACGTGAAAATGTGTGTGGCTGCAAAATGGCTCGGCTGCTGCTTGGCTGAAGTGGGGGGCGCAGAGTGGTTGGCTTGCTGAAGAGTAAAAAAAAAGTGTTATTGTGATGCAAATGGACATGGTATTGTGTTTAAACAATGCATTAATATGTCTATTTTGAGAAGATAAAATCACAAGATGCACTAAAATAGAAAATTATGTCCTCCGAGGTTATTTAAAGCGAAATGACATCAGATCCTGACATTGCAAGAAGTCCCTGTCCAACTGGTTCTTTCTCTGGCTTCGATAAAAACTGATGAAGGATAGAAGGCTGCTTTTGAATCCCAGACACTACATGGGCAAGTCAAATTTACATAATTCTATGTATATTGTATTCCACTCCATTCCAAAGTTTGAATGTAAACTGAGTTTTATCCTCTACACACAAACACAGAAAGAAATGTTTTAGCTTAAACACTAGACACCTGGCAAGGTGTCTGATAACTTTGTCTTCTGCCCGTAATCTGATGCTTCGTAGAGAGGAGGATCAGCCTCACTTCCTTTGGCGTGATTTATGATTGAGGACACATTAATAAAAATATCAAAATAATCTGAGCTCTGGTAGGAAAGATACTGGTCCGCTACGTACATCATGGTCGACAGGCCTGAGCAGGGAATCGCCTGCTCAGTGATATTATGCTCATATGGATGCCCCATTGCCCTGCTCTTCAATAGAATATGCAGTTGTTTTGGGGTTTTTGTTTTTTTTTAGGGTCAGTGAGGGAGGGTCTACTTGTACAAGGTGACATTTGTGTGAATATGTCCTGTAATATGTGCTGTTCTTAGTTTGAAACTGCCTTGACTGTCTTGAAATCATGGTCCAAAAGGTGTGGGCAGGAATAAATGTCCTATGCCAAAACTTAAATGAGTCAAATGTCTGCTTAATTTGGAGCTACATGGGTCACCTGCCCTATTAATAGAGCACAGTATGCTGTCATTTTACACCCACTGGCACAGGATTGTGGAACATGCTGCTGTTTCTGAGTAAACACCCTTTCAAACTCTGCTCTTACTAAAAGATGTGCGTCCGTACTCAGTGGAGAGACACATTCCAAATAGTTCATTAAATGCCTAGAATGACTGGATGAAAAGATATTGTGCTGTTTTCCCCCACTCTCTACTTTGATGGATTTATATCGAGTATGGGCGTGGATGCAGAGTAATTTAGTATGTGTTAAAAGCCACTGCAGGGATGTAGCCTGTAATACTCACTCAATTCCACTTCCAATATCACTGTTCCTGAAATCGCAATGATTTTCTGTCTCCACGTCTTGCTCGAACACAAAATCATCACAAAGTAAACTGACAAAAAGAAAATGTTCTGAAGCATCCACTCCAAGCATACATCCACTCTGTTGTCACAGAGCACACGTTGTACCAATGTTGTCCAAGTGTTACACTGATGCCATATTAAATCTCAGATTGCTCTGTGAACACTTTATGTTTTGGATGGTTTTATTGGATGTCTTTTGTGATGTGAATCAAACAGACTCAAACACATTTGGTATGTTGTCAAGGGCTTTTACAGTTGGTAGTTCTTTTCAGCGACCTCACCATGAAATTTCTTCACAGGCAGTGTTTAGTCTAGTAATATTTTGTAAGGGGAGGAACTTAACAGGCTTCGAGTGTGAGATCAACTTCTGTCTGTTGTACCAACTAAATTGTCGATTTAAACATGGATGAAAAAATGAAATGAAAAAAATATTCAGAATTGGGGTTTAGTAAAATGCGTGTCCTGGTGCAGCGTTGCGTGTTGCTGATGTCGTTTTCTTTTCTTTTCTTTTGTGTTTTTTTTAACAACTATAACTATAAAATGAACATATAAGCTTACCTGTGAGTAGAGGCAATTCATTGTTGGTTTGAGTGTTAAAAATACTTATATAATTAGAAATAATTGTATAATATAGAAAATGACTGGTCTTATGCTTTAAGTGTAAGTTTAACTTTAACCAAAATCAAGCTGTGGTTTACCTGAACAACAGTAGGGATCAGTTACTGTCATTAGATATATTTACAGGGCTTCTCTCTAACTACCCGACCGGTAACCAGACTTGTATTCCCTGGTCCTAGTTCTGCTTATTTTTCCTGCCCACCACCTGCTTTGGTGGTGAGTTCCAGGAGCTACCTTTCGGGCACCCTTAGCAGGTAGTATTAAATCAAGATACTTAAGGGGAAGGGCGTAGGTGTTCCCAGGGGTGTCACCTGTGATTGGCTCAACCTCTGTCTCATTACGTCTTACTGTATGTATTAGCATAACAAAAAGCATGGCATGGCCCTGTGATGGGCTGGTGACCTGGTGAGCTAGAATAGGCTCCAAAAGATCCCTGTGACCCTAATTAGGAATAAGCAAGTATAGATAATGAATGTATGAATGAATGAATGAAAGCATGGCATGTAAACTACCACTCATACTGTTTTAAGGAGCAAAACGGGTACTTCAGCAAGCTAACCACAGGTAAAACAGTGAAGATGTCTCATTTCTGTGAGTTTGTTTTCTGCGTGTTCAGCGGTTGTTTGATAAACTGCTCAAACAGTCTCTATTACTGACAGATTTTGCTGTACACATGATTAACGAGGATTGTGGTTGACTCGATGTCCTCTGCTCAGCTGTGTGTGTGAGAGGAACTAAGCCCCACCCTCATGTAAACTGACACAGGAAAAAATACCATATAAAAGCAAAACAGAACTGACCACATCAGCCCTTCAACTCTTCCGAAGGGTTAAGGGTTTTTGAAGCTGCAGGTTACAGCTAGTTGAGTTCCGTAGTTGAAATATTGTAACACTGACCACAGTCGGTGCAGGAGCCAAAGCCACATGAGAGCATATTCACTGAGAAAAACTAGTGACTTTGCATTGCCAAAGAGAACAATAGCACCAACCCAGTTTACAGAAAGGGCAACAGGGCATGCAACACCAGCGTGACAGTTAAACTCCAGTTTTCATTTGGTTTTAACAGATCAGCTTTTTACTGATTATAAACATAGGGATAGCTGTATGATGGCAGCATAGGAAAACATGAAGATAAATTTCACCCAATATGAGCTATTGTAGCCTGACACTGGCAAAGTTAGACTTGTATAAATGTCAAGAGAGATGTGTACTCCTTTTGTTCTTTGCAGAATTTGCCAGCAGCTCATTTCCTCCAGGAACACATTAACAAAGCAGTTAATTCTATCATTAATTAAAAGGAATCACAATTCAGTGAACACTTCAAATTAATCTATTGAGATTTGCTCTCACACAATGCTCACATTCCATTGTCTTTGTCTCATCAAAGAAATTGCAGCTCAAGAGGCATGTTTTTTTTTTTTTCGTGTCATTTACGTCAGTCTGGTCCTGTGCAGCTCTGTTAGCAAAGCATGTCACCAACGCTGCCAGGTTTAACGGTTTGATTCTAAAGGGATCCAGCCATGCAGTAAATGAATACACTCGTTGCATTAGCACAGGACTAACATGGGAGTGATTTGGCTGAGAAAAAAAAAAACATCATCTTAGAGATATATTACAAAAGTGTGAATACTCATAAAATGATTTTCTTCACTTTAATTGCTGGTGTTGTAACTGACATGTTAATATGTTAAATAGAGTGCCCCTTGGAGTAGTGAGTTCATGTAGACTTGATCTAAAATGCAATGTTTTCTCTGTAAAGCCCACATTTTGTCTAGAATAATGCAGCTAAATAATTTTGTAACACCAGCAAAATATTTGATCTGGCCGTTGGCCACACTGAGCTGTTTATCTCCACAGTCACTGAAGTTGGGTTATAAATACTCTGTGCTTGGCATCTCCACAGTATGGAGCTACTTGGAGGGTGATAAGGTGCTAATTAGCAACTGTTAGCAGAAGTAAAAAATTACATCCACAGAATGAAGCGCATCTCGTTGTTGCCACCGAATGTTCCGCCGATGATCCTTTCTCCTCCACTCACAGACACCAAGACTTGAGAGATGTCCCTTATTAACACTGTGTACAAGAAACTCTTTTTTTTTTTTTTTTTGTTCTTCCTTCCAGGCAATCCAGGTCTGACAAATTAAGGCTGTGGAGTCATTAGATTAAGATAAGAACTTATCTTTTACTGTGAGACACACTTTTATCTATTGTATTTTTCTTCTCTCCCCATCTCTTTCGTTCCCTCTCTCCCCCTGTAAGATTGTTAAAGTAATTGGGATGTTATGTGACCAGAAAGGCCAGATAAGTTTTTAACCCTGTCATGGATTAACCTTTGATGTCTGAGGCAGGTCACAAAAGGTGCACTCAGAGACATGTAAGGACTCATTTACAGGAATCTTGATATATTATTGTTCCAAGACAGCTTATTTTTTCTGCAGGTACATGTGCCAGAAGGTCTAGAAATGACTTCTGTATGCTGTCAGCGGTCATTAAAGCATAAAGTGTATTTTTGGGGTCGCTGAGCAAGACTGCTGTGGTGTCTTCATCTCCAAGTACATCATTTAGAAACATTCAACCAGGTTTCATCACATGGTTCCTGAAAGCTATTTTAAATGACCTTTTAAGGTTAATCACAGCCATGCTCTGTTGAACTAGTTTAAAGAGAATCTGCATCATAAAATGAGAAAAAAAAAGTGGACACCCTTGTATTATATCATCCACAGAAGGATAATTAGGAAAGTAGCTCTCTCAACATCAAACAATCACCATCAGAAACTTCATTTCTGTCTAAAAGCTGTGTAAGGATTTGACATAAACTAATGGCTCTTTGTATCTCTGTGTTATGAGTATCTAAGGGAAGAATCACAGCCCAGAGCAGCATGATTAGTGCTTTGAGTTTTATTATTCTTCAAAGCAGAACATATGAAAAACACCTGAATTAAATGAGTATATGACCGTTATGGCAGCAGCCAGAGATTCTCCATGAGCTCCGTGAATGTTTGGAATTTTTTTGCTTTAAAGGAAATTGCACCACCTTGTTGATATCTAGACATGTCTTTGTAGCACTAATTGTGTCTACTTTCTTGACCACTTTGTCAGACAACTACTCACTAGAGCTAAGAATTCAGAGGAGTATATGCTGCTTGTTTACTGCAATCAAGATAACAAGGACAAGTCTGTGAAATAACGAAGGCCGGGGCTGATGCAGAAAACGCTATATTTTTTATTTTAATGGCGTTTAAGCATGGAAGCTGGAGGAGAGATAGCTTGAAAAATACAACTAAGGGATCGGATTCAGTGGGATCCAAATGGCAAGGGTAGCTGTTGGGCATGATGACGGTCCTTTGATGTGAGCTATAACTAGCTTTAAGCTTAGCTTGGGCGCATCATGGCTGCATCCTGACTGATGTGGGTATTCCACTTAGAAGAGGGACACTTTGTCGTGTGAGCCAACTGTACCTTTAATTTCAAATTCTCTAATGTCTCAGATGGGATGACATTAAAAGGCCTGGGTCATTAGTGTATTGTAATGTTTGCCCACAACTGTGTTCGCTGGCTTGTCATCTCTTGGAATTTTGTCATATTCATCAATGCTCCGCATAATGGGATGAGAAACTATTTACATATTGGATCAAAATTGCCAGAGGAGAGCATTAATTATTGAAAAAGTGACAAAATCAAAAGAGCTGCTTTTTTCTCTTCATAGTTTGTTGTCTGCACAGACTGAAAGCCACTTTGTGCCCAGTAAACACAATTATCTCAATTTTCAAGACACTGCAACCTTTTTTGTTTTTTGTTATTTATTATTTAGTTTTTGAGGGAACATGCTTGACACAAAGGCTGGGGCCCTCTTCTGTCACCATAGTAGAATGAAGGTTTGCCCTTCATGCTGTGCTTGCGCAATAGGCTGTAACAAGCATCTGAAACAGGATGTGGTACAGCCTCTGGAGAGCCACCTACTGTACAGTGTGTGTTTTTGTTGTTGTCTCAGGCTGCTGGTGCGGTCTGAATAATAGAAAGTGCAAAATATTGATTACTGTCATTGAGCGTGAGACTTGTTCTGACTTAATTATTGAAAATAAAGCCACATGATAACAAGGAAGAGCACACAGCGCTGCAGACATTCATTACAGGTAGTACAACATCTTATTAGTGACAGTGCCACTTACAATAAATGTATTTAACAGCAGTGAATGACATTCTTCCACCTGTGTGATAAGACACATAAGGTATCTACTTAAATTAAAATTGTCAGTTATGACATATTTATGAATTACTTTCTGTACATTTAAATGATCTGTTTTATCATGCTGGCCTAAGTGTTATTTTTACTGCTGTAGTTTTAGGACATTGTGTATTTGTGACATATTTTACTATCACAAAGGAAGTATCTTACCTGAGTTCTTGTTGTGGCTCTGCATGCTGGAACTGTAATTTTTATGTATTTTCCCTATGGGGATCATTAAAATTTCATCTTGGTCTTATCTTTTTAATCTTAATCTTAAAATCTGTTTGATTATGCTGTAACCTGCTTTTCCACCGATGCAGTAAACTGCTTTATGCTAAGTCTTAAGGTCCTAAAATACTGTATATAAGAATATATTTTAAATCATGTCATTGCTGACTTTTTACGGTGTCTCACACAGACATGTGTTTAAACAGAGCCATAATGGTGGATAATGAAGTTTGTTTTACAACACTGCCCCAGTATATACAGTAAATTATATGTATAGGCAATGCGCACAATAAAGACGGGTAAATTTTACTGCATTTCCCCCGTCCACAGTGTCATCCCCTTAAGCTGCCAAGAGACTGTAGGGGGGTGAATTCATGAGGGTCTTCTGTAATAGGCTGGCACACACACAGGCACAGCCTGTGGAACCTTACAGGCTGCTGAAGCTGGTCTTGGCATTGCTTTTGGCAGCTATGTGGTTATGTGCTCTCTCACACTACACATTCTTTCTGAAAAAAAAGAAAGTTTTAACTAGCTGGTCTTACCACTCCTTTATAAATGAGGAAGCCCTTGGCATAAATAGATCTACATGTTCATTTGGTATATTAAGAGAGACACATAGTTAAAGAGTGTTCATTACAATTGTAAATTTCTGCCCTCGGGCCCTTAGCCTGGCGCTAGATTACATGAGGTCTATGCTCATGGACAGCGCCTGGCATCTGATTGAGGGTCCAGTGCAGCTAATTAATTTCATTAGAAAGTGAAGTCATCTTCTAGCAGGAATTAATATTTGGAGCGTCATGTTGCTAATTTATTTCCAGATTTAATTAGCTCAGAGAAGAAATGTTGCTTGGGCAAGAGGACTTTTTAATTATCAGCTTGGATAAATTTGAAAATGTTGATGCCTAAGGGTTGAGTTAATTAAAACCTGCATTATTTTAACTTTAATTAGCTCCCATCTTTGTTTTTCTTCACCATATGGCCATGTCCTGTAGTCAAATTTTGTTAATTAAGCTAATTAAGCTAATCATTTTAATTACTCAAGACAATGTGATTGGATAGAGGATGACTACAAGTTTATAGCCAAGTACTTGTTTTTCATTAAGTTGAAGGGACAGAGTTATTTCTGATTGCAGTTGGCAAGCATAGCAGAGTAGTTTGAGAATGTGACAGCCTCTGAGATATTAAGGCTGAAGTCTAATTGCATTCCTTGATATTAAAAAAAATCTTGTCACCAGCACAACTCTTTTACAGGAGAAATGGTTTATTACAGTGTCTTTTCTGCTCCTATGCTGATGTTGGCCCCTTGTGCTCCATTGGATTAAATAACCCCTCCATTTACTCAGAGATTCAATGTCAGAATAGATGCTCTGTTCACTAACAGGAGCATCATGGAGATATATTAACAGACACCTTGATCTACAGAGAAAGTCAGTGTTTGTTCTCACAGCATAGCAAACGTTAAACCTTCATGTCGGGCTTGTTTCTTTTGACCACAGCAGGCAATGCAATTGAATTGTAATTGTGTAGTAAGCGTGAGTCTGTGGTTGCTGGAGGAATAGGATGCTGCCCTTCCCCTTCATGACCCTGGAGTGAGGGATGGCTGGGGTGTGGGTCTGTGTGAGCTGCTAGCAGCTGTGCGTCAGTCTGGACACAAGCTGGGCCCTAACAGAAGCCAGGCCTAGCTGACAGATGCAGAGGCTAAACCCAGTAATGAAATAATGCTGGGAGACATCATGTCCGTCGTTTCCATCATTGTTAAAAGATTTTGGTAGCGAGTACCCCCACTTAGGTAATTTGTTTCCATGTATAATCCTATTGCTCACTATTAAATTAAACCAACTGGTCATTTCAGTTTGGAGCCTATAAATAAACTGGTTGCTATGTGCATGGCAGTATGTGGGATATCTCATTTGATTAGAGGGGAAGCACTTAATAATTTGAACTGAAAAAGGTGACCTTCAGTGTCAGGTGACCTCAGTTTTCTGCCACACATATGGCCCAGCAATATTACTAATGTCTCTTTCTAATGTATTTTTACAATCCTGATCCAGGACCACTCTCTACAAATTATTTTGGACAAATGTTGATGTGTAGCGAGAATGTCAAAGTGTAGCCTACTAGACTAGAGCTGTTTACATGGTCAAGCGCACTAATATCCTGGACGACAGATGAACTGGTCAGAAGAGATGATAGGCCCCTCTCTGCTTTCATCAGAGCAACCCTGTGTGTATGTGTGTGGTTAGGTTTTGATCATCACCGGAGGGGAGGAGCCTCCAGTCTTTTCATAGTTGCACTGTAACTTAGAATGCAATATGAGAGCAGAATTAGTCACCACATTCCCAACAGGCCTTCACCCACTTGACTCATGTTTCTGTCACCACCTGTGTACTTTAAATGGTCCTGTCTCTCACTATACCTGCCCACCTGAGATCCTCCCTTCACTTCTACAGCTTTGTTTGAAGACAATCAGGAGAGCCTGAGCATATGGCACTGAGAGTCCTAATTAGTCTCATACTTACTGTCAAGTAGATAATTGTTACATTATAAAAGTTGCTAAGTTTTAAAAGTTGCAAAGTCTGTACCTCAGGTATACTAAAATGGTCACTGGCTTTGCATCGATAGCATTTCTTCCTCCAGCCAGGATGCAAACATGTTAGGTTACGGCTGGATTTATGTGCTGAGAGTTCTAAGATTTAGTCAAGTAGATATTTGATACGGTGAAACTTTGCTAAGTTTGTCCGTGAAGTAGACTCAAATGGCAATGTGTGCCACTGGCTGGGATGCCTTCATCCTAGTTTGTGGCATGGATTATAACAGTGCCAGTTAGTTAAGGAACAGTTAGTTACGGAAACAATATAGAATATTTCTCCCTTCTATTGTAGTTCTCACTGTAAAGCTCTAAGTCTGCTTTGACATAAATTACACTCCAATAGTCACAAAAGAATTATTAATATGCAGCTGTTAGCTTGAATTTTGCTGAAGTACATTTTTAGAAGCTGGGTTACATATATTTTTGCCATTGTTAATGTGGTTTGTATTTTATTCAAGAAATGTACAAAATCAATAACAGCTACATCCAACATACACGGGACGAGCAATTAGGCTGGTGTTAATGCTGTGTTTGCACAAAGTGGGCAAACATTGACTAGCCAATTGACATTGCCAAGTGTTGTTTTAACCCCTTAAATTATCTATATTTATTGTTAATATGGTTGGTTAAAAAGTAACAAAGAAGCATTGTATATTTTTTAATTAGATGAAACAGTGTGTATTAATACTGTATTTTATTGCAATATTAACTGAGAGTTTTCAGCCATTTTTGTACCAATGTGCTGACATTTATTTTCAACGTTACTTTTTGCAAAACTGAAAAATATCATAGCTGCCAGAAATTACCAATATCTGAGGAGGAGGGTTATTTTAACATTTTTCCCCAAATCTGTGGTTTGTACATTCACTATTCTCTACATAATACATATATGAGTAGTAAATATAGTAAATAGTTTAATCTAATGAGATTTCAGTCAATCATGAATTATCATTTGATGTCATGACTGACACTGATAGTGGCACTCTGAGATTAGCCTGGATACATACACTAATTCAAACATAAATAAAATAGCAGCACTTGAAAACTAAGGCAATTTAGTTTTTTGAGATTCTAAACTGCTTGTTTCATAATCTGATAATAGATAATAAATGAACTGATAATAGATCTGATAGATCATAATTGAAGTGATTTGCAAGGGATATAAAATAAATAATTTTTATACACAGAATTTCATTTGTTTTCACTTCTACAACTATAAAAATAAGATACCCATTCAAAGAAAAAATATGATTTTAGCTTCATTTCATCCCTCTGGCATAAATGTCTCAAAACACAGATTACTGTTTGGCCCACTGTCCGACATGCCCCTCCACTGGCCAAGCAAAGCTGAGTGAGAAACAGCTTAACAGATTTAGATGAAAGGAGGGAAGTCGTAGAAGCCTATACCAGCAGAGAGCGAAGAAAGCATCTGCTCAAAGGCCACCTCCCCACGCCTGGATCACCATCTCCAGAAGAACTCAGGCATGGAGCCTCCATCTCCACAGCTCCTCACTAATTCCAGTGCCCCCGCCACACGCAGGCTAATTAAGGCCATGCATTTATTTATGACTGAGCTCATTAAACAGAGAAAAAGATGGTCGTCACTCTGAAAACACATTAGTCCCAGAGGAAACTGCCTGTGAAGTCGCTCTCCTCAGGCTGTTTCAGGTCACAGATTCTGAATTTTTGTGACATATGAAGAAACAGCGAGCTGTAGTGCCTAAAAAATAAAATAAAACATCAGTTCTGAGGCGATGAACTGATGATGCAGGACATTCTTTAGGGTGTATTTGAGGCAGCTTGGACTGGTCCCATAATTACATGTATAGGTCATTGACCAGGGGAAGAATAGAATTTTCACTTTCAGGTTTTGTGCTTTGCATTTCTGTCTCCAGGTTATTATGAAATCTGTTATTCTTTATCTTCATGATAAATAGAGCAAAAGGAAGTCACAACTCAGATGAACACAAAATGCCCCCAACCTCAACCACACCCAACTACCCTCACCCATAAATACTATACCATGGTATTTAAGTTAATTCAGGACTTAGGCAGTGCAGAGCTATGAAATCAAAGACAGAGGATATCCCTCAGGTATGTTTTCTCTCCCTGGAGTGCTTGTCTTTCTCACTCTCTCTTTGCATTTGTGTGTGTGTGTGTGTGTGTGCACACGTGTGTGTGTAAAGGGCATAGAGAGAGATCTAACAGAGATCCTACTCCCTTCCTTGTAATTGCAAAGATAATGCCAAATCACACAGTCCTTTGCTGAGACAACTCGCAACTTGATTTAGTGCTCTTTAATGGCTCCAACTTCGAAGACTGCAAAAGTCCCTGTTTCTACTTGCACTGTTGAGCTGCTTGTCTGGACTGGAAACGTGAAAAATAATGTGCTTTCACAAAAGGGCTTAAATGCATGCATATTTTACCATCGCTCCTTATTGATTATCAAAAAAAAAAAAAAAAGTTGAATGAGTCACAAAAAAAACAAGGTAAAACCAACTGAGTTGTCCAGGCTAATGCTTATGCTAACAGCTTCAGCATAACCAGCTAACATCTAATCATTGCAGGTTGTAAATCTGATTTACATGTAAATGGTACACTGAGAGATTCCCTATACTGGTACTAACCTCTTCCACTGTCCCTTGATGTGAAAAGTGGTATTGATAATGGATTGGTTCATCTTGCTGCAACGCAGCTCTAACTCTAACTTTTTTTGGCAGGTGTTATTATAACTAAACTCGTTTATCTTATGTGTTGCTCAAATAGTACTACTAATTCCATTGGTTTGTGGTGATTATGGGCCACACCAGTAGTTTTAGAACAATTATTATGGGGTGCCCTGTTATCCTGACGGTTATGGCGCATTCATCATTCCTACTGTGGACCTGAGTTTTATATTTTTCATGTTCTGTTTTTCTTTGTTTCCTGTCTATCTCTAATAAATGCATACATGTTATATTAGTTATGGAAAAACATGTACTAGTGTTACCACTTCCAATTTACTAAAGCAATTAAGAAAATTCCTGAAAATTTTAAACCCTACTTCTTTTATTTATTTTATGCATTGTTTGCATAAAAAGGAGTATTGGGATAATCATTATGATCTGTTTGCATTGCTGCAGGCACAGAGGGGCTAAAATCAATCCACAGGATACCCACTCAGCACTTCATTTTAGGATGGCTGATAAACAACAGCATTTGGTGACCTTTTGGTGTTCTTATGGGGGATTTAACCCCCTGCTCAGAGCTGCACCATGCTGGTGGCTCCAGCAGACACGAGCATGATGTGTGTTGGAACTCAGATGGAACTTTTTCTGGAGGCATGACAGAACGCCTGTGCAAAAAGAAGGATTTCACACATTGAGGTTGTCTGATTCACCGGACAGTGCAAGACCCCTGAGTCCGACGGTGTTTTCGTTTCATCATCCACAGTCACAGACAGTGTGTAGGAGTCTATTGTGAGTGAGAGATTGAGAGTGAGGGGTGGGGGGGAGGGGGGCGGTGGAAAGGCGAACTCTCCACTCTGTAGGACTCTGTGTGAGATGCTTTCAACAGCAGGCAAACTGTTTCTGCACTTACTGTGCAAAGAAGCACTGAGTGTTTAGAGTACTCAGCCCTCTTAATGCGTTATTATTGTTACTACATTCTTGAGGAGAATGGGGGAAAATGGAACAAAGAATGTTTTTCAAAAGTCAAACCAGTAAAAGGGGAAGATATGCATGTGTGTGTGTGCGTGCGTGTGTGTGTGTGTGTGTGTGTGTGTGTGTGTGTTATGTGTGTGTGAGAGGGTAAACATAACATGAATGTTGACAGTCTCATTCCTTTTGGATTTATGCTTGTATTCTTCATTGTCTCATAAAAGCCATCTGAGCCCAGATGTAATGTTTGTAATATGCTCCGGTGAAATAAATATTTATGTCAATGCAGAAAGAGTGGCTCCACTTCCTTTTGCGTGTTTATTTTTTCTGTGAAAAAGATGATGAAGTTACTTGTTTATAAAATAATTAGATGTCCTAATCCTATAATAGTTGTTCCTAATGTCATTATGATTTGCTTTAAAATAGACAAAGTGATATTTTGGACATACTTTTAGAAAATCTGATTTAAGATGTATTTTATGGGAAAATGTAGATTTAATAATGTATTTGTTCTTTTTTTTAAGCAAAAGTATTGCCAGTTAACCAGTCCCACTTAGACTAAATGTGACTTTAAGAAGATAAGAGTCCTGAGGGCAGGAGGTGCTTTGTTACCCCTGGTGCATTATGAGTGCATTTATGCTGCAAAGGACATCTGTGCATAAAGTGAGCCTCTTTTTGTCAGGAGGTAAGAAGCCTTTTAACAGTAAAGAGCAAAGCTTTAACAGTCCTCCTTGCACCAGAGTTCACAGTACCCATAATGGAGAGGATAGAGTTACTTGCTACTTTAGGCCAAACATAACTTCCAATAATTACCCTACCAATATTTGCATGTCCCTCTCCGTGTTATTGAACACCCTGCTAGGAAACTGAGCAGCCCAGCCCAGGAACTATTTTAAGTTGTTTGCTGATTCCACGGTGGACTGAAACAAGACAATTCTGAACCACATTTCACACCATTATGGTGTTTTTAGGGGCCTCAGGTTTCACTGAAAGCTTGGATTCTGGCCTACTGCCTACAATGCCAACTCTATAGATGGTTTCAATTTGACAGATGGTAATTTTTATGGAAGTAGGATTTTCTAAAATACATTTATGATTTGCAGTGTAATGTAGCCTTCCTGAGTCCTGTCTGTCAGTAGTAAATCCCCCTATCTTTTGATCATTAGAGTTTAATCACTTTGAATTTAAAAGTTTGGAGTTCAGTGTAAGATGCATGACTTGCCCAGGTCTTGTCAAAATGTGATAGTTTGCAAGATACAAATGAACAAAAGAACAGACAATACCCCTTGGACCTAATCAGTGTAATTACAGAATTGCTGGAACACAATGGTGAGATGCATAATTTTCACAGGTTTTGGCAAAATCTGATCAAGACTGGCCAAGAAAACAGATGGATGAACTAATGAAGGAACAAATAAAGAAATGAAAGTTGAGTGATGGTTTGGAGGAAGTTATTTAGGAAATACAGGCAGTGACTAATACTGAAAAGGTTATTTATGATACAGTATAATCTAGAAAACAGGATGAAATGAACTATAATCCATGTTATAAATTTGTGTGATAATATATATACACACACAGCTAAGATGAAGAGCTAAGTTAATTTTCTACTTTAGCCTTTCAGCTTTAATGCTTTTGTTTGGTCACTTTTTCAGTTATATACCCAGGTATAAAAGAAGCAATATTATAGTTAGGTATACATATATTTTTTCATAGTTGGAATGAGAAACATCTTGAACTTGTAAAAATAAAACAAAAGAAAGGAAAAATTGTAATTTGGGCAGTGTGGTGGTTAGCAATGTTGCCTCAAAAGAATAAGGTTCCAGGTTTGAATCCCTGGGGTCTTTCTGTTTGGAGTCTGCGTGTTCTCTCTGTTTGCGTTTGTTTTTTTCTGGGTACTCCAGTTTCATCCCATAGTCCAAAGACATGGTTGGGGTTAGGTTAATTGGTGAGTCTAAATTGTCCGTTGCTGTGAATGTGAGTGTGTGTTTGTCTTTGTGGGTCAGCCGTATGATAGATTGGTGATCTGTTCATGGTGGACCCCACCTCTCATCCACTGTCAGCTGGGATTGGCTCCAGCAACCCACAATCCTGAAGGATAAGTGGTAAATAACCACTAAGTGCCATTTGCATACAAACTGGACACCAAACAACCAAAGTTCAACGGGTCGTCTATCACACTTTTGCCAAACTGCATCTTCACAGTTGCAAGGCTGTAGTTCCTGTAGTATCAGCCACATGATGACAGAACATGACATTTCTGTGTTTCCGCCTTGAGCAATTTTCAAAGTAGTCATCAACACATCAATAACCAGCCTCTGGTAAAAGTACAAATAAGAGGATAGTTCCATTTGCAATGTAATACTTCTGCTCTACTGCAAGATTTTTTTTTTCCTGAATCCTAAATGTTTTTCACACTGTTTGAAAATTTCTGAATGTTGAAGCACTGAGGCCTAGCATGAACAACTAAAGAATTTTTGACAAAAACAGACACTTCTCAGGCCTTTATGTTATCCACTAAATAAATCTATAGTCTGTTAAAGTTATTATCATCTGGAGGGTGTTACATACATTCATTTTGATAGAGTAAACAAAAACTTACACGAAAACTGGTTTGGGAACTTGGTTTGCCTTTCATGGAGAATGCAGCTTCTTCTCACTATAAAAACCTCCCAAACACACTGAGATAAATGATAATCAAAAACGTGCAGCAGAATGGAGACACAAACTAATTACAGATAAATACAAGGTGACTAATCATAACTAATCATAATCCAGTTGTGGTGCATCAGCAGACTCCCTGGTGAGAGCGGGAAGGAGCTGGAGTTGAAGGAAAATAATTTCCCTTAGGCAGTCATGCCATTTGAGTGTGCTCCATTGTTGTGGGTGAGATCCATTAGCCCGCACTCTGGTTTGCCACATCAAAGTAAATTCTCACATATGGATTAAGTGTAAATAGTGTTTTTTTTTTCCTTTAATTCGGTGTGGAATTTAGCAATTTGACTTCTTCAATAAGTTGATTTTGAAAGACATATGAGTGTGCGTGCGTGTGTGTGTGTGTGTGTGTGTGTGTGTGTGTCTGTCTGTGTACAAGTGTGTCCAGCTTATGTATATTTATGTGTGTTGTGTGTGCACGTGTGTGAGTAAACAGCTTAATGGAACCAAGCGGATTTCATAATGGAAAAAACCAACATTAATGTAGCACGAAATACTGTTGTTCTGATGTGGATTACTGAGGTCATTTTAAAGCAAAATCAAACCCGAAATCAACTTAAAGGATAATTCTTTTTTTCAAAATCTGATACTCAGAGGCTTCTCTGGCATTTGATAGGCAGGTGAAAGTGGTACATATGCTACGGTTCTCTCGTTACCACCTCTAAACATCAACCATGGATAACAACTGTGACATGTTTCATAATTCATACTCAAATCATCCTAAAAGACCTTAAATCAAATGCATGACTTAAGCTAAATGAGGATGATGGTTTTGAAGCATTTTACAGTCATCTGAGTATTAGTGCTGACTATATTTTTATGATGTTTACATAGCTATTCCCCCAAAATTCCAGTTTAAAGTAGTTCATAGAACCAGCCAAAAGCTCCCTTTAAATGTCACGTGAAAAAGCAGAATTATCCCTTGAGATTGTTTTATTTATTTATTTATTTCATTATTTTTGTAAATCTGACTATATTGCTTTTGTGTATTTGGAATGATACTCAGCTCCAAGAGTGAGGTTTTAAGGTTCACTTACTAATGTTTCCCAACCAAATACAGTTCGTTACATGGATGGTGGTTACATTTATTCAATAAAAAAAAAAATCAATTTATTCTCCAAACTACACTCTGAAATGTGATACATTAAATTTAATTGAAAGTTTTCTTTTTGTTAATGCCACTGTTTGCTGAGGTACTACTTACCTGCTCATCTAGCCACACCTTAACTGTATCAACTGTGGTTCAGGTCAGAATTATGGGTGGTGTCTTTGACTTGGATCTGAATTTTAGTTGTCATATGAATCAGTTATAGCATCGGCCTTTTATCATCTAAAACGTGGCTGGAGTAAAGAAACTCTTGTCCAAACATGATCCTGAAAAATTATTCATATCTGGAGCAGGTGTGACTGTTTCTAGGTCAGGCTCCGGTCTATCACAGAAAGCTCTTTGGCAACTACAACTTATTCAAATTCAGCCAGAATTTTAATGAAAACATTAACATATTGCTAGTGATTTAGATTTGAAACTTCTGTTGCTGGTCTACAAATCACCTACTAGGCCAATAACACATTTCTATTTCTCAGACCTTGTGTCTTCTTTGTCATGTCAACGCAAAACATGTGGAAGCAGCATTTTGTCACTATGCTACAAACTCCCCAGTGATGTCTGGGATTTCTTTTTTTTTGTTTTTTAATCCTGTGTTTTTATTATTCAATTTCTATGGCATAATAAAACTTGACTTGGTACTATGTATGAAATGGGTAATATATTTTATAAGAAATTGCTTGTCTTTTTCACAGAAGATTTTCAGACTTGTAATAGTAGGAAAAGCATGTTACCAATAACATAAACAATGACTATGTTGTGTTCCAGGGTCCCAGTAGCATGGCACCAGATGGATTTCAATCCATCTGATTTATGTGAAAAAAAAAATGCGAATAAAAAAATCTGAGTTGGAAATGCCTGAAATTCTTTGGGATTAAATTATGATGTACATGAAGCATGTGACCTAAACTTCGCTCAAGCTTCCGCCCCACTACAGAAACAAAAGATAGGAGTGGAAAAATTAGATCAAATTAACAGATGAAAGAAATAGTAAATTCCCATCACATTTTCTACTTTTGACTATTATCCCTCTTCTTCTGCAGTGGTTTAACGGTTGATGTTTCTTTGGAAGATATTCAGGAAATTCGGCTAAAATTGGCGGTAAATTTGGATGGAAAGTAATGAGCCAGCATGAACAATACCAGGACCTGAAAGCCAAAGCAGCTAAATTGTACACAGAAATTCTTCTGCATATTATTTACACCTACAGGCAGGTGTACACCAGGTACCTGGTACCTGATAAGTACCTGCTGAATGTAGGCTCACTATGCAGCCTATTCAAACAGCAATTGCTAAATTACTTGTTTTTGGCCTAGATATCATGTGTTGTAACAGATTTGGAATAATTCAAAAGACAGGTTCAGTATGCTATAACATTCACAAAACATAAAAATATTTGGAGGGCTAGTGTTCGGGAATCAAAATGTGTATCCTTGTACTTTGGGACATGGCTTGTACTTTGGGACATGGCTTGGCATTCCAAACAGATCAGTTTTTCGAGCTTTCCAAAATTTTCATGGCATTAAACTTCCAATTTAACACACAAATGTTTGTTACTCTTCAGGCTTATTCTTCTATTTGAACTGATTTTCGCATGAAAGTCTTATCCTGTACAGCAGCATTGTTTCAGCAACAGCAGCAGGCGCGTGAGGGGCCCTGACTCTGATGATAAGCGCATCAGCCATTACTGGGTCCCTCCTTCAGACCTATTAGGTCTTGCAAGGACTTCAAACACCAATTTGTTCTGCAAATAGCCCATTCAATTTGTGCCTGCCAAAGAGAGACACCTCTCTCCCTCTCTACAGTAATTGAATCTTCAAAGGGACATTTTCCTCTATTTCTGTCAGGTATTAGAGTGATGAATAGCAAATGGTCGTTTGAACAGAAAGAAAGGATACATGTTTATCCATTTTCAGTTAGATGCTCATCATGCACTATGATGATTGCTAAGCTGGAAATTAAATGGCAGCATTGCAGGATCGTCAGTACAGGATTTTCAGTGCTATGGCAGAGAAGTCATGCACTGAAATCAGGCCTATGCAGGAAAGATCAAATTTAGCATTTAGCTAATGGGATTTTGTAGTAATTTCATAATTCAGACAAAGACATCACTGAAATGGTTCATTGGTTAAAAACTATGGACTCAAGGCAGCATTATGACATCACTTTGTGACAGAAGCAGTTTTAAGTGTGTGAACTAGAATTATATAGTTACATATAGTTAAATAATATGAACACAAATATAGCAAGTTGCCACTCTGAAGTACAGATTCAGATGTTTTACAATGAATTTAAGGAGGCGCATAAACTTCAGTATTTTTATTAATTAAATACACCATACTGGAGCAAATGTCTCGGAAAATATCACAAATAAATTTCTCTTTCATTCAGCATTTATATGTTGGTGATGATCTCTACATTACTGACTATAAGCAAATTTCTTCAGTTTGCCATGGGTTCAGGTTTGGAGGGGGTGGGGGGAGGACGGGAGCTGAGTGGGGAGAGGTTGAATGTACTGTAGCCACGCCAGGACAACAACATTTACATGCATACTGTACATACATGGTAGTTTTACAAATACACCAAGCGTGTTCATGATTTGTTTTCCACAAAAAAGCCACAGAATTTTTTAAAACCCCTTCTTTCGTGTATATATATATATATATATATGTATATATATATACATATATATATATATATATATGTATATATATATACACACACACACACACACACACACACACACACACACACACACACACATATATATATATATATATATATATATATATATATATATATATATGCCACCAAAGGAAAAAACATATTCCCCATTCACAACACTTAAAATCTATAAAGTGGAAACAACATGTTGGGAAATGAGGATAGAAAAGGAAGAGAGGAAAAATGAAAAGGTCCCGGTTTTCCCCAAAAATGTCTTTAAACAAATATGCAGAGTTGAAAAGCCTGCATCTTTTTAACCTCATTTGTCTTTATCTCTTCCCCTCACTTCAGTCACAACATCCTCTTGTGTGTGATTTCATTTTGTCTTCCTGAAGAGTCCCCTTGGATTCTGATCGGTCTCTGGCCTTTTTAGTCCAAGGTCTTGGAGTCCTCAGCATCCCAATTGAGTTGCAGTAAGTGCAAGTATCCACCCATATTTGGGGAAAAGCCAAGGTTGTTGAAGGCTGAGTGTTGGGTATGGGCTGCAGAAATCAAAGTCAGGTCACTGGAAAGATGGGCAGAGGATTCCTTTAGGGCAAAGGGCCTGGGAGCACAGCTAAAAGCCTGGGGTGCTGCTGATCCACGCTGTCTCGGGTGACAATGAGTAAGGGCTAAAATGAAGGCACACATCCTGCTTCCTCCACAGCTCCCACCTAACACACCTGAATAGTGAGAGATAAAAAATAATTAAATAAAAACATTGAAAATATCCAAGCCGTCATTAAGAGCTGCAGTTCACAAAATGCCATCAATGTCACACCCTGATGAATCAACTTTCCACCAGCTCTAGTGTTTAATTTATTGATCAGCCAGGCTTTGAAAACCATCTGGTGTCCCATTTACTTAGCATTAACTTAAAAGTGCATCCATGAAGCGATTCTCTTTGGTATAATTATAACCACGCTCCGACATAACTGCAGGAGGTGTTCAGTCCTGTGAAACAGAAAAATGCAGGGGAGTAAAGAAAATGATCTGTCAGGGTTCCAACAGCATCCAACTTTTTCATCTTTCTTGTTTTTTTTTTCTTTTTTTCCATCCTGATTCTAAGGGGGGGGGGGATTCATTTTCCCCCTTCATCCCTGAAATCATTAGGAGGGCTTCACTCTATTAGTAATTGCAAACTCCTACTTGGGGGCTAATTAAAGTGACTGACGCTGGGAGGGTCTCACTCCCCTGGGTCAAAGCAGCTCCATATGAGAGAGGTAATTTGTCTGTTCTGAACAAAGAGATTAGGAAGAAGCTGAGAAGAAAGCTTAATAAATGAGCATCAAATGTCTTGCACCCTGGACACGGACTACACCAATTATGTCACGGCAAAATCGCACATAATCAAAACAATGGTCAGTAGATAACCCTGTGTTTCTGTGACTGCTTCATTTTCTCTCTGCTAAACCCTGCCTGTGCTTCTCTACACAATTTATGTTGTGCTCTTCAGGATACATGAGGCACATTGATTTTGAGAGCTGTTCTCCCACTGTAGGTCTGTGCTGTTTTAGGCCATCCAAATTCTGTTTTCGCACAAGAAATGAGAATGTATGATGTATGGAGTGTTTCAGCAGCGAGATAATTCTCCTTACTTCACTCACCATGATAACAAAAGCATCCTGAGACTGTTCTCACTGAGCGATGTGTCTCTGTTTATTTAATAATTCTCTCTCTGCTATAATTAAAGCACCAGGGCCAATATTCAGATTGCATTTTAGCATCAATAATTCAGCAGTTTTCACTACAATTGATGTTAGCGCATAAATAAACAATGAGGCCTCATATTTACTACGGCAGCCATGCTACTAGAGACACTGGGGATGGGAGTAAGGACTTAAACAGACATTTAAAATTAAGCTAGATAATGCAACAGCTTTCAATTTAAATGTGAGGAGCTCTAAGAGCTCTGAGAGCTGATTTGTAAAAGTGACAAGCCCTTAAAAGGCCCGTGACGTGGGGGGGCTTAATGGAGTTCTACTTCTCCTCTACTCACAAAACCACTCAAGGTGAAATGCATGCTCCCAACAATATAATTCCTTTTTCAGTCTAACTCTGACACACTCCAAACACCTCCCATATCTCTCTGTGTGCTGTGTGTGCAGACAAGGTATCAATAAAGCTCCTTGTTGTGAGGCAAAAATGATTATATCTCTTGCGGGTGGAATGAAGCTTTCCTGAAGAATGAAGTTATCCTTCGTATATGATTAGGCCTTCTGTTTTGCTTTCACTGGAGGCATCAAGATCAAATCAGGGAAAGCCATGATGACAGCTTTCATGATATACTAGCTGCTACAGTTTACTGTCTGTGTTCAACCTCAGGTCCCAGATATACATATTTTTAGCCTTGGAGTAATAATTTAGCCCAGGTGATCTCAGTATTGTTGATGGAGTAGTCAAATGCAGTTTTAAACACTTGGTATTAATGGCAACATGTGTCATTTTTCAGCACAATTGCAAGTCTGGCTCGGGACAGCAAATAAATTCAAGATGAGTCAAATATGTATCTGCTCATAACAAACCGAGCGAGGACAGCAGTACAAAAAAATCATTTTCACATGTTTTGTGCTGACGGTTAATACAGATTTTCTGAGTGCGTGTTCTCAAACAAGAATGATGGAAAAATCCATTGGCTGTCTAAAAATAAAATTCATCTCTGCTCTGTAAGATTTAATATCTGCTGCATGCCTTGCAGTGGAGTTGAATCGACAACATCAATATGAACAGAGTGAAAAATGTTGGCGTGAAAATTACAGATGTTTTTCTTTTCCTGCTAATGACTCCAACTGACTGATGACAAGCTTTTACTGACTGAATTCTGTAAAAGCTGACTTCTGCCCCTCTGACTTCTGCCCCTCTTAATACTTTAAAATAAGCTCACAAAGAACTCCAGAGCCAACTTCACCATTAGACAGTCCCCTGTTGTGTTTCACTGGTGCAGAGAGAGAAGGACGGTGTAGGGATGGTGGGGGTCTTACCTTCTGGTCGGGCAGTAACGGGTTCGTCTGCAGTGAACTCAAATGGCCGTTGATGAGTGGTGTGGGTCTGTCGTGCTCGCAGAACAGGCTGCCGTTGATGTAGTGGAACCGGTCCCCAGGGACAAGCCGGTTCCGGCAGGTGGAACATGTGAAACACTGTGGTGATGGGAGGGGGGGAAGACAGACAGAGAGAGAACTGATCACAACAAGGCCTGAGGACCACGAGGCAGCGCTCAATCCTGTTATGTAATAACATCTTTGAGCATGCTTGTGTACAGACACAGACATATACACATTTCTGTGCAGTCGCTGGAACTGGGTAAAGTTGAAAAATACAGGTCCAACTAATTAACAGGTCAGGTCAAAAAAAGTCCCAGAACACTTAATTTAACTGGTCACGTATGACAAAAGAAAACACTATTTCTCACAGGCTACATTCTGGAACTTGGCAACTTTTATGTTGTTTTAGCTTAAAAATCATTTCTGACAGTGAATCAAAACAGATGTGGATTTAATTTGTATCAATCAACTACTTGTTTCAGTTCTACAATCAACCCACCTGCAAAATTAGTCCAAATTCAAGTGAATACAACTTTATTCGTCCAGGTGAAATTACACAACACAAGGTCAACAAACTCTTTACCTTGAGATGGTACACGTTGCCCTGTGCCCTCATCACCAGTTCACTGGCTGGAATGGACTGACCACAAGCACTGCAAGCTCCACTGTTTCCAAATAATCTGAGGGAAAGGAAGAAGAAAAGGAGCAAGTGTTAGTGTGAAACCAGTGTACTCATCTGCATAGATTTAGTCGTGTTTAATGAACTGTGACATCCACACTTCTGTCTGCTGAGGATGTGACTGAATGAAAACTATATTCAGTGCTAAGTTCACTATTCCCTAGCTCTATTTCTAACTTGAAGGGGTAAACACACAGGAGAAAAAACGGAGAAGAGAAATAGAAAATCATCACAATATCAACAGAAACATGAATCCTCCAGTTCTCTCCTCTACACAAGCATCTACCACTGAAACGGCATATTACTTTTGGTGCACATTTTTTGCAACCTAATAATAACCTGGAACATAAGCAATCAGGACCTAAGAGGATTTGATTGTACATCCAGGCGGAGACATAGTGCTTTTGCCATTAGGACTCCTGTGAATGCTCTGTCAGTGCCGTGTTTCCATTAGAAACCCGTAGCTACTCGGGTTGATATATAATGTGCATGGGTTAACCTTTTCAATCATGGTGTCAACACTTTAGATTTGCTTCTGCTCATCTCTTTCGTCCCTAACCTTCTCCCTCTCTCTCTCCTCTGCCTCTTGATAATGAAATGCTTGCTCCAGCTTCCCTTCTATCTTCCTTCTGAGTCCACAATTTAGATTACTTCATCTCGGTGAGCAGCAAACTGAATGAAATTTCGATTTGAGCAGAAAGTAATTTACTGGGATCTGGACCCATTTGTCATCATATCTCACCGGGTGTTTGCTCTATCACTGCACTTTTCCTAAGCAATCAAATAAGACCACAGCATCTGACATGCTCCGGAGAGAAGGGGATAGAGGGGGAGAGGGATGGAGAAAGAAAGGGATAGGGGGAGTGGTTAACATTGGTGTGTGTGCATCAGAGAAAAGCTGTTTGACTTAAAAAATTAACAAGAAAAGAAACAAGAGGAAAGTGTTGTAAGATCTACATTTTTTTCCTGTTCAGATGTTCTTGAGGACAATTTTATGAAAAGTATTTACAAATTTACACTGAGACAAAGCGAGAGAATAAATGCTTCTACCATCCCAACCATAACACAGGCAGTTGTTAGATATATTGACGAACAAACAAGCCAGAGCTCTTTGCAAAGGGACACAGAAATGGCTTTCAATAAGACAGACTAGGCAGAAGCAAATTTTGTCTTGGCATCATTTGGAAAGGCTCCATCAAAACTCAATTTCAGAAACTAATTAACTGGAGACTGTCGTCACAACACTGCCAATTCTCTGCTTTCACTGGGACAAACACGATAGTGGAAATGAACATATAGGCCTTGCTTTAAGACTTGTGCTCATGCAACGTGTGTGTGTGTGTGTATGTGTGGAGAAGCAAAACTACACTTCTCCTGAAAAGGCATTTCTGCATATCAAAGCTGCCTCATTCTAAAACTCAAACTTTTCTCAAATTGAAAACATGCTCCTCGCGTTCAAGCTGAATTTAGTCCTCAAGGAGTTTCTCTACGTGAACACTTTTGAAAGGTGTTGAAACAGGGACTACAGGACGTCTTCGCCACTGCTTTTTGTATTTCACCACAGTGCAGAACACATACCAGGTTGATTATTTTTACCAGGGGATAGCTCTTGATAGTATTTGATTTAAGGAGCCAAAGCCTTTAGGTGTGCAATTAAACTGCTATATCGGTTTGAACTTGGGCTCTAATGGCCTCTTCTGCCAGTGAACTACAGCGCTGAGGTGAAGTAGACACCCCAGGTCAGTATAATTAAGGCCAAGGGACTCTTTAATTGCAATGACACATCTGGTTTCTGTTTTTTTTCCCTCCTAAAAAAATCTGTGGTTCTTTTTTGGTTCTGGAGGATGGATTTATCTTGATTTATCTGCTTTTTTCCCCCCCGTGCATCTGACTTTGCTACTGCTGACATGTTTGATTAAATTAAATAACAAACAAAAAACACATTTGGAGCTGTCTGTTGTCTATATAGGCAATGACTATTGGATTTCATTTCAGCACTGACTGCCAGGTGAAATATAGCATGGCTTGCTGCTAGGCTGTCTGGTAAATGCAGACCTCATTCACCAAGGCCTTTGAGTAGGGTAAAATTACCCCACAACAATGATTTCTGCAACACAGTCCATTAAAAATGCCTCTCTACATCAGCAGCCAAAGCACCTTAAAAGCACTAGGACATATTGATACTGAAGCAGGGCTTTGCATAATGGGAAGAGCTACATTAGAGAAAAGGGTGTGGGGGGCCAGGGTAGGGAGATTGCGAGGATGAGGGAGGTTGCGTGTGGATCTGTGTTGTCTATGTGCATGTGTTTTGGGAGTAGGGGGATGGGGAGGTGTGTCTGTCTGTGAGTGTGTGTGTATGTGTGTGTGTAGGGGTGGAGGGTGGTGGTGGATCAGCCAAATTACACTTGGTTAATTCAGAGTAACAGATCTGGCCCCAAGTGAATTGAAGGCCTTGAATTAATTCTGTTATGACAAATCAAGATAAACGTTTCCCCTAAATTGCATGCGATTTAATTAATTTCTGAGATCCCAGTTTTTTCCTGGCCTAATAGTTCACATTCTCGTGTGCTGTCATAGTGCTTGAGTGGGCAGACTTCAAAGTGATATTAAATAACCAACTATTAGATTTACCTCACACATTCTATTGGAAAAGTGCCATTTAATTACCTAGGCTTATTCAATTAAGGGGACAGCATTCTCCCTGAATCCAGCAGCCACAAGTAAATTAATTCTCCTTCTACTAGCAGCCCACTGAAATAATATCACCTCTAGCTCAAAACAACATGAGCCCCACAGCAGAAGCAACTTTGGCTTTAAGACCGACATTAAAGTTTTGGCATAAAGCCGGTGCTTCTCCCGTGATGTTGGTGAATACTCCTACCTGAGTGATGGGAGATGGGTGTGAACATGAGTCTGATGTGATGCTTTTCCCACTCCTGCTCAATCAGACAAACATTTTCATTTCAGCTGTATTTATGTCAATTTGGAGCTACGGCTGGAAATGTATGTCATATTGGCAGTTTAGCAGTCTATTACAAAAATGAGTCTGTCCCTTTAAGATGAGGGGGGAAAAACAGCAGCAAATGGCCTTCGCAATAATCCCTCTTCTCTATCTGTCTTTCTCTCTTGCTCTCTCTCAAAAGCCAATTTGGTTAATTAAATGTTTTGTTTGCAGTGTGGCTCTCATTCATTTCGGACACGTCATTGGGAGCGGATACAAGCCAGGGACCAGATCTCATTAGATAAAACCCATCAGGACTAAAGGAAATGGAGGGGGACTATAATTAAAGCATTTAATTGTGTAGACTCACTGTCAGATGTTTTCCCCCCACTCGTATCTTTATCTCTGCAGAGATCTCATGGTTCCATAATATGCGTTTTAGCTCTTCCACCAAGCATGCTCTCATTACAAGTGGAAAGGTGTAGCCACATTTTTTTCCCTTCCAATTTTAATTACGTTATAGTCCCATTATGAATGAAGCACCCCATTGACTTCCTCATCCTTTTTATGAGATGGGTGTGAGCGCACACAGGCACACTTTAGATTTTGAATTATTCGTGCAAATTTAATAGCAGTGTTGCATGTTGGCTGTAGTGCAGTTCCATCTTTTATATTATTACAAAAGAAATTAACTATATCCAAACTCAGATACCTGAATTATAACTTATAACAAAGGAAAACCTCAATTAAAAACATAAATAATATCTGTTTGTTTGCACAATAAACAAAAAGAACTCAAGTGTTAAATCAATGTCATTCTTGCACTTATTCTTGATTTAAGAGTGTCATTTATAAACTATAGTTATGTGTCTGGTACACCTATTACAATATTTAAAATCTTATTTTTTGTATATGTATGTAATGGCCAAAAATCATCTGTGTCATCTGTATACATGTCCCCCAGAGAAAACATACAGTAAATCCTACAAGACCAATTTTCTGTCCTTCAGTTGACCATGAACAGCAGAGGACAGATATGCAGAGTGCCTGCAGAACAACTCATTTGCTTTGTGCTCTGTCAACAACCCAGCATGTCTGACCTCTTTCAACGAAGACCAGGGAGACTTCAACCAGGATACTTTAATGAGCACTGATGATGTTAGTACAATTTGAGACACATGTTCTGCAGAAGCACATCCAACTTTGCAGCTCGTTGCATGACCAGAAAAGATCCCTGGTTTTAACTCTATTTAATATCATTGCTTAATACATTCCAGGACTTTTGAAGTTATCTGGTTTCTGAGATATGCAATTTTCCTTACAAATTCATGCAAGATGTGAAATGAGTTACCCAAGTTATAATGAAAGGTCAGAACAGCAAACATTTGGTGGTAATAACTGTCAGTGACATTATCCTGAAATTTAAAACTAATCGAACTAACATATTGTAAACACGATGTGTTGTTCTCACCTGATATAGTCATTCCTACAGAGGATCATGCCGCTTTTTGTGTAGCACGATGTGCCGATTTCGCCGAGCTGGGCCTGGCAGCAGGAGCACTTGAGGCATCGGCTGTGCCAGTAGCTGTCCATGGTGTAAAGGAGGAAGCGGTCTGCGATTTTGCCCCCGCACCCGGCACAGCGCTTCCAGGACAGAGAACCTGTGCCCACTGGTGGTGGCTGGCTGCTGCCTCCGGGGTTCACCATTGTCTCTACAAACACACAGAGACAGAGAAGATGATGTGACAGTCCCAACAGTTGTGCATCATACCCAGAAGGTTGCAGCTCCTGCTTTTACCAGGTAAGTACAGTTTTGTACACAGTGGACCTGAGGGTAATAATAGCGATAGATTGGATCTCTGTACAACACAGTAATATGAACCATGGTCCACAAGTGAATTATCAAATGGAAAAGTTCCAGCCTCTTGAACATCAGTGTGGTCTTTAAAACAGCGGCAGACTGCAAATTGTACCAAAGCACAATAGCTGATCTCATTAAGGGAACAGTTGTGAGACCTGTCCTGCTACGAGAGAGCTACGAGTCATTTAGTGAACTAATCTGCCCTTGATCTCTGTCTCATCCCCATGCTGCTGCTTCATTGGACCGCTCATGATGAATGTCTGTTAACTGATAACACTGGGGGCCAAAAGAACAATCACGCAGCACAAGCTTTTGTTGAGCTGTCCAAAAGAAATTCTAAATAGCACAATACTTTTTAACAGACAATTCTGCACTCTGTTACAGTTTGAGTAGCTGGGAGGTGGTTATTGCAAAACACAAAGGAATACTGTATAAATAGGCTGAAACCAAATTGGCTTCAACATTCTGGCATGTTGGTTTTAACCAGCACTTGATGCTTCATAGGTCTTTGACCCAGACGATGAATATGATCTGTCTTGTGACTATAACAGAACCTTAATAGGAGGCATAGCCCTGATATACCACAGACCTGCTGTAACGATGTTAAGTGTTCTAATGTAATGAAATGCAGGCATTTGTTTCACCCACAAAATTAATATGGGTTCTTTCAAATATAATCCTCTCCAATTTGGTCAGGCAGACTACATGGCTGGATAAAGCCAAATCTTTGTTGAAAGGCAGGTAGGCTAATTAGAGTTGGGAAGGGTGGGGGGGGGGGGGTGCACACAGAAAAGCATTCAGTAAGCCCATTAGCGATGGCTCTTAGGGACAAACCACAGCGTACCTTAGTGCTGATTAAATCTAAAAGGAGATGAATCAAAAAGCCGACCTGAAAGTGACTCCCTGGATAAACAAGACGAACCATCGTCAAGTTTCATTCAGAGAGGAGATCCTTTTTTTTCCGCCAAGGGATGAAGGGGACAGGAGGGGGGCTGGCTTTTAACTTAAATGGGCTAACTCAAGTAATTACACGGGCAGGCAATTTGGACGCAGAGACTAAGTCATGGAAATAAAAAGGGAAGGGGGGGTGGGGGGTGAAGGGGGGTGCGCACATCAGGCAGTCATGTGCTAAAAGCTCCTGTCCGCTGGCTGCTTTTTTTTTTTTTTTTTAATGGAAAATAAAAGAAATGTAGCATTACACTGGTGCTATTGCGGGGGTCAATTCAGGAATAAGGAGGAGGATAACATCGCAAGAATAACAGCCTATCACATATCACTGTTAGCATTCTGAAAAGAAAAACAGCAACGAGGCTACGGTGTAAACAAACAAACTATAATGACATACGTTTTAAGGAGTTATCATGCAACGTCGCTGTTAATATCCGAACACCCACCTCGTTTGTCTCTTTTAAGTGTAATGACTGGAAAGTTAACGAGTTGACTGGCACGTAGCGGAACAGGTAAGACTACGGGAGTCCCAAAAAGTGCAGGTAAAAGCGGACACGGGATCGCGCGCCGTCGGCCTCCAGCTCAGCGCGGCAGCAACCCTCAGCGAGGACTGGAGCTCGTGTCACTGGCACCGAGCAAATGGAGTTATCAGATAGTATTTCCACTGGATGGTCCCCGGCGGACTGTGGCGGCTTTACTGCTCTGGTTTTCGCTGGAACAAAAGGAGTCCATTGCAAGACGTGGTTACAGATCTACGTATAGTTTCCTCAAAACCACAGAAGGACGCGTTTAGGCAAAAGCAATGAAAAAAAAAAGGAAATGAGGAGTCTGGCAGAGAGGCTATGGTAGACTGTCCTCTGGTCTGGGCTCGGGTCCCGTTAGCTGCTTGTTCTACATGTGTCGCTGACAGGAAGAAACCTCCAGTAAAAACCCCTTTTAGCCGCGTGACGAAAGTGCCGCCGCAGCCAATCAGCGCGCAGTTCATTTAAGAAGAATAACAAATCCAGCCAATCAGAAGAGATGGGGGATTGAGCTGGACACGCAGAGAAGGATGGACAGGGGGAATGGGGAGACGGAGCGGAGAGCTGCGGGAGAAACGGAGAAGAGTGTCAAACACTGACAGACTGCAAAATTACCACTAGCCTATAATGAGCCTAGCCGTTCCGTATAGCCTGTTAAACGTGTTGCCACACAAACTGTAATTTATTATCTCATTTAATCATATATAGTATTAATAAAAGGAGTAATTGTCTTAAATATTATTATCCTAAAAAAGATGGATTTTCATTTTTCACTTGTTTAATTTAGGATCAGACTGAGCTTTTTTTTAAAATATAAAGACTGCATGGCAACATCCAATAATAGGCCACATTCATCTCACGTCTGAGTTTAATTAGTTGACATTCAATAAGTACTTAGTTTACCAAGGGTAACTCTAACCTCTGGGAAATATCGAGGCCTAACAGCTGCGTAGTGGCGCCATCGTCTGTCACTGGAAATAATCGCAGCACCAGCCTGCTGTCGTTTACAACCTCATTAAGCCCTAGGTCATTGGTTTCAACACCTATTAAGGCTAATCTGCAAGACCTTGATTTGGCTGAGGTTCTTTAATTCATTTAGCCTCACAGGTTTAGTTTTTCACCATCATGTGAGACATCAAAGACCCGATACAGTGGAAGCAATTGCAACACCTTTTAATGAAAACAAGTGGAGGGGCTGACATGTTTTCTGTCACAGTGCAGGAAGAGAAGGAAGACGAATACCTCCTGTTTTATATTTAGCTTTTACCAAAAGAAAAGCTGCAGTGTAACAGCCTGAAACTGTTCCACGCAGACAAGTGACGTCTGCAGTTAAACTAAAAAAAAAGTGTTGCTATTGGAGAAAAGTTGCCTCAGAGCAGATTTGTTTTGAGATTCACTGGGTTGAGTGGTTTTACATGACAAAACAGCTTTATTATAAGATGCCCCTAGCTTCATTAGAAAGACATCAGATGTATAAAGATGATCTTTTTCTTGACTTTAATTGTTTAATTATTCCTGCAGCTCCAGAGATTGTGCTGCATCAAGCTGATTTCCCTTTGGCAAAGCCAGTGCTACTCCACCTTGGTTTGAGCCTTATTCTCTTGACATTCTCATCAAGCCTCTCACTCAGTAGAACAAAAAAACCACATAAGATGGCAAAGAATGTCTTTTCCACCAAGGAATGATTAATTGATATAAATGATTAAAACAGAGTGAAATTATGAAATGAATTTGAAAAGGGGCCTCACAGGAAAAGCTTTGTTTGTTCCAGGCCTATTTTAATGAGCTTTTCATAACTGGGCAAGAGAAATTAGTCTGCGTGTTCTTTTGCTGGAGCTCTTTTGCAAAATAATTATGGCTAGTTGAAGTGAGAAGGAGGAGGGGTATGGGGGTCAGGGAGCTGTGGGGGAGAGGGTTTGGAGATGAGGAGGAGAAAGGGAGCTGAGGTGGAGGGGTGGGGTGGGGGGGGGGTCCCTCACAAATTGATCATCTCCTTTCTCCACTGAGATCTTTCAATCCTGTGGCAGTTTCCAAGCAGCTGCATTATTGCAGACCAGATAAAAAAAAAAAAAAAAACAGCGGCACACAACAATATGGTGGAACACTATTTCAATGTTTAAACAGCAACAAGAAAGCGTCAGATGTGGCTCACAGTGTTGATACTCCCCACAGGGGTGATCTCACCGAGATGAAAAGGAGACCACAGTGCTTCATAATGAAGCTGCTTGTCCTGTGGGAAAAAGCAAGAGAGCAACATTCAGTATGGTGGTTAACTTCGGATTGGGATTCACTCTGCGTTATATTCTATTAACATGACAGTGAGTCACACAGAGGCCGGTTTCAATTTGCAAGTTTACAGACCACTGGCAATCTTCTAACTAAACAGCACCCAGGGCGCCATAACTTTCTCTCACACTCATTTCATAAGATTACACTGGATTTTTACCACAGCTGTGTATGGCCATGTCTCCTGTTTGTGATATAGCATCACACTCACTTTAGTGCATGTGTATGATGTCTTTTGGAGAGAATGATGTTCAGCTAGCTGAGCCAACTGATGAGGGAAGATTAGAGTTCAGATTATCTACAGATAGAGAGAACCCACTCCATGGCTGCATGGAGGATGGCACACTCTGCAGGAAAATCTCCAAATTAAATCTACTAAATGAGCAACTGGCTACTTACCTAAAAACACATTAAAGCAATGGTTTGACGTTTTGGAATGAAGGCGATAAGAAGACCGAGACCACTGACATATCTATAATTTAAACATCTTCAACAAATATAAGGCTAAAACCAGCTGCCAGTTAGCTTAGTATAAAGACCGAAACCATGGGAGAATAGTTCATTCAGGATCAGTTTCATACATATCTGTTGAATTGAAAGTTCAATTTGGCACTGGAAATAAGGAACCTTGCTATTTCCATAGGTAAGACAGTCAGCCTACAACAACAAAAACCTTTCTGGTGTATTTGTGGATACTATACATTGCAAATCAATAACATCTAGTTCATGGTTATAGACGACTACACTCATGCAATATGTAGTTAAAATGGCATGAAAACAAGCACATTCAAAATGACTAAATGAGTGTAATCAAACCCTTCAATCTGAGTTCATGGCTGTTTTGCTTTGTCTTGTGGTATTTTCTCTGTACTCCTTCCACTTTCCCATGTGGTCCCAGCTCAACTTGGGTCACGAAACAATGAAACAGCCAGGCGTGTTTTGCTCAATATTCCCCCCTCAAACTATGTCTCACTTCATTTATTTGGTGGTATTGATCTTGTTCATTTATCGTTTATAATTAAACAAAAACCAAGTGAGCTTAGGTAAATAGAAATCAACAACCCAATGAATACCACTTGTATGTCAGTGGATTTCCTTAGAGCCTGTGCTGGTAGTTCTTGATTTCATTAGGAATTACAACTCTGAAGAAATGTGTCAAGTCAAATGCAGTGATCTCAAGGTGAAGGGATAAAAAAGGAATTCAAACAAATATTGTACTTAAAGTAATATGTGAATCCACTGCAGCTTACTTTCCCCTATACTTAAAATATGCATAGAAGTTACATGGCCATGATAGAAGTGAGTCAATAGAGAACAAGATTTGGAAGTAAGACAATCTAATTTAGCAGTATTTCTTGGCCCTAAAACACTGTGCAACATTTTACACCTGTTTTCTTTTGCGAAGGTTGCGATGAGAAGATTAATATCAAGTCTGTGTTTGTCAGGACATGAACTTGATATCATGTCAGGAAATCTTTAACCTAGTTAAGCATAAAGAATGGACACAGGAGGAATCGGTTAGTTCAAGTATGTCCAAAGTTCAAAAATACACCTAAAACATTTTTAAAGCTGTTTTACTTGCACAGTGTACTTCAGTTGTTAAACCTGAAAAACATTATAAATTAAAAAAAAAAAACATAATTTTGTAATTTTAAAGGGATTTTTGTGCTAAAACAATGTCTAGACAAACAGCAGTTATGCCAAAGGGTTGCCAGATACAGTTGGCGAGTTTTTAATGGTCTCCACAGACTAATGATGGCACCAAACCTGGCAACCTCAATGTGACAACAGAATTTAACGCTGACATTAGTTCCATTTTTTTCATTAATCATTACATTTATAAGCATAATATGAAAAGTATAACTCAAAGTAGTGAACCCACAGATAATTATCAGCAGATAATGAAGTTCCCCTCAGTGTTTTAGGGTCCTCATCAGCACCATTTGTCTCTACTAAAATAAATCTCTGCTGAATCCACTGTACACTACCCATCCCACACAGAACAACATTCGGCAAGTTCACCTACAGATATGTAGGTGAACATGGCTGCATGGAGGATGGCACACTCTGCAGGAAAATATCACAGCAGTACAAACACGACTCCCACTGACTGCATATTTTTGCTTTGTGTCTGACTGATGGCAGTAAATAGGCAGCAGTTTACCAGCAAGGTCATAAGTGAACTTAAAAAAGCAGTGATTATTATTGTCATTGCAGTTATTGCATTTGCAGTGTGTTTCCACTCCAAAAACTACTTTTTGGACAAAGTAGGCTAGCAAATTCTTGATATTATTATGATTCCCATCTCACCACTCCTGTTGACTTGTTTTTCCTTGTCCCATCCCAGTCAGGTGATGAAGAATGAAATTGCTCTATATATCACAAACAACATACATTCATAAATGAAATGGATCTATTTTCATAAATAAAGCAAATATATGTATTTCCCAGAATGCTGAACTATTCCTTTTAGAATCAAATGTTCTGTCATTTTTGGATGTATTCATTGTTAGAAAAGCCCTACATTGAGGGGCTTTCCCCAGATACACGAGACACAGCAACTGAAAAACTGTGAAGTGTAAAAGGAGTGTCCAGTTTGACAGTGCTGGTCATGCTAACCCTCACATAGGGTAATCTGTTTATATCTCTTTGTTCTCCATATTTGGCAGCATTTTTGTGTGGTTTTGTCACGTTCACAGCCTTAAACTTACATTATATTTAAAAATACACACTTATTTCCACAAAGCTCTTTTCATTTGATACCTTTCTAAACCCAAACTTAACTGTACTCTAAGCCAAAGTCTGTACAGGATTTGGGCCTCAGAAACAGACTTTTCTGTAAAGCTATACAATGAACCATCTAGTCTGTCATGCCATTTTTATATAAATGTAATGGATTTTGTAGATTTTTGATGGCTCAAGGTGCACATTTTCAAACACATCAGAAGCCCTTGACAGTAATGAATGTGCACAATACAGCCAGAAAACTCCTCCATGCCATGAGAAAAAAAAAGATGTGAATTGATGGAATTCAGAAACTAAATGACAGAGAAGCAAAAGCAGCCTTTCCTTCAAGTGCTTTAATCGTGGGATAATTACTTCTACACACTATTTCAGACTCTCTGCATGCGCACACCTACAAACACAAACAGAACACCATGTGCTGCCTCTAACAACATTGCTTTAATGAAATGTCGTGAATCCTTAATGAGTCTCAATGTCTTGTGATAAATTTCATAATTATTCAACCCCACACAACTGGAGTGGGAAATTCATCAGTCAAAGCAAATTAGTTGGGATCCATTAGGGTTCAGTGTCTTGTAGGGACATTCACTTTATTAGCTCCTTACAACCATTGCCATAATTGGGAGCATATTTCATTTGGCTCTAACCCCACTTTATTGAATGACTGCTCTTTCCCTTTTTTATGCACAGTGACGTGCTTTGTACTGCATACTGTGCATACAGTCATTGTTATACAATACAGTACACATTGTGCAATGATGTCGTTCCTTTGTTTAAACCAGGCTGTTCTGTTTTGCATCATTTCTTTAACTTTGCTCATTTTTCTTTCAGCAAGGCACCACGCCAAATCTATCTGGTCCATCTTTATTGATTCATCACAAACATCAGATGAAAGAAGTGGTAAGAAGCATTGATATCTTCTCCCTTTAATGTAGATTAAAACAAGCACGTAATGAAAGAGGGTTTTGTCTTTTCGTGAGGAGGCCTTGGTCTGAGCATGCAGTTCGTTGTTGATCAGTGGGACACGGTGGAGGGGATAATTTCTTTAGGATGACTGATGATGGCTTCCACTCACAGATGCCTTTCTTGTTTGTCTTGGGGCTGCTTCAGGGTTCGCCTTACCCTCACTCCTCTTCCCTCATGCTCTGACAACCTGCAGACATCTCAGATGAGTGGCATTCTTCCCACAGAGACACCAAGTCTCAGACTTGGATGAATGAACAGGAAGGTATCTCTGCTTAGTGTTCAAGAGTTGGTTTTGTTTAAAAAAATGTAATATGATAATAAATATGTAATATTTATTACCAAGGAACAATGCAAGTCAAAATATTGTGCTAAATTTAAATAAAACTTTTTAAAAGCTGCAACTTGCACTAAAGGAAGTGCAAGAAATGCATGCCAAGACTTAGTTCAGCCAAGTGATGCCTTTAACAACAGGTTGATCTGGTGAAGGCTTACCAGATGCTTAAAAACTGCACAGCAGTTGACCATATTGTGAGACAAGATTTTAAAACTGAAAAAAATTAACAGTGGCATCTATGTTTCCTTTCATTGCAACAGTCGTTATGAAACCGTACTACAAAGTTCATGTTATAAGGTAATCTTCCAGGAATGTGTGCTTGCATTTTTCATGTTTTAGGTATATGGACTGTAGAATAAAATACTGCTTACAGTTGAAGGGCAAACTCCCTTTCATACTTAGTGTCTATTGAACTGTTATTACAGGACATTGAATTTCCCACAGCAGCAGCAATGAGTCCTTGCTGTAGTGTCTTAATCTCATTCTGCCCACATCATGGCCATGTTTGTCCAAAAAGCCTCCACTGTGGAGCTGACCTGATTGGAAGGTAATAAAAATCTACGTCGAACAAAGGAAAGAAATAAGCTACATTCAAGCACGTACATACACACACGCACACACACAGAAAATAGCACCCTTATCATCCCTGTTTCATTTAGAGTTGATTGCTGTCGGATTATAATGCAATCACCACACTGTGTGAGCCGTAACTATGGGAACTGGTTTTAACTGTTTATCTTGCCGGAGATCTTAATTTAAGTTTGAACACTCTGGATCACTTAGATGTGAGAGACATGGGAAATTGACAAAAAGGGGACAACAAAGAGAAGGGAGGGAATGGGAGCTGTGAAAGAAAATGGAGAAACAGACACTTTCTTGTTCTTTCTGTTGTATTTTATATGCAATTTAATTTGTCTTTCAGAGAGAAAATCAATTTATGATGACAATCCTCAGGGCAGTAATGAAAGCAGCTGAGTTCCTTTGCCATGGGAAAGTTTCTGCCAGAGAATGCCACTAATCTTGGCAAAATGAATCATTCACACTTTATTTGGACATCTGTGTTAACCCCCCTGCCCCCTCCCTCCCCCACCCGACTTTCATTCATTTGTGACAGTTTTATTACAAGTTGTGCAGGTGGCTGGAGGCTCAGGAGCCAAAAAGAATGCTGCATGGAGATGGGCCAAAATGCTGAGGAGTTGTTCAGTATAATATGGTGTTTCTTCTGTGCAGTTTGACTGTGATGTGACTATACTTAGGACTGCGTGGCAAAATGTTACAGTCTATCTCCAACTTTCCTGCCGTCTACTCAACAATGACATTTAACTTTAAGGTGTGAGCAAAGCCAGGTTAAAGACTTTAAGGTTATGACTTTATGTAAGCCTGAACTAACTCTATCCTAAATACAGGAAATTGCATACGTTGCCCCAGCAGCCTAGGTCCACAGTGTAGTTTTGAACTCAAGCCACTTTATTACCTTTCTGGTATTTTATGAGTTTCTACAAAAAACTATCCACAAGTGGTCCTTATTTTTGAAATTTGCTAAAAATGTGCCAACATGTTAAAAGCTGCAATAGTCAACATTAATGTCAAAGTTGTTCATAGCGGCCAACCCACAAATAATTACCACAGTTGCCTTTAGATCTACACAGCATTTTAGTATCTTAGCACACTTTGTTTCAAGCTACAGCAGAGAGCTGGTTTTAGTGAAAACTCTAATGAACCAAATATACACTGCCTGCCCAACAGCAAATAACAGAAAGAAAAAGTTTGTGAATTGCTGGTGAACATAGTGAAACATTTAGCAACTAAAGAATCTAATTATTTTCTCAGGAGTCGGTGGTGATCAAAACAGAGCTAAAAGAAAAGTGAATGTTGTACTTACATTTGTCAGGTAGACACAAACATGGTTTAGCTTGAGAGCTAATGTGAATTCATCTCTGCTGGATGTGCCAGCATGCCATCAGATTCACCATATAACATTAGAAGGAGATTAAACACCTGGTAAGCAATGAAAAAATATCCAGCTTTAAGATTTTAGTCTTGGTCACCTGTTGGTGATAATGGAAAGTGAGTGATACAGATCCCAATATTCCATTAAGAATGACTTTTGTATCACTCCATTCGCCAGCTTTTGTGTTCAGCATCACAACTAGTGAGTGGATGCACCATTTGCTGCAAGAGGGCAAAGTTTGAAACCTAGTTCAAAGACTAGCAGTCATATTTTCATGTTTTATCCGAGATGAGCAGATCACTTTTCAGATACACGTCAGTACAAACAGTAAATGAAAGGAACGCTATTCAAGCTGCCAAGTTATTCACAACATTGGTTTAGACTGTTTTCAGGTAAGGTAAGGATTCAGGTATTTTCAGTCTGTTGTTATTTCAAGTTGTCACATTTTGTTCAGTACAAAATTAGTCTGTACAAGCTCTGTACAAATGGGTAGGAGCTTAGCAGTCTAACATTTGCAACAGAGCTGTTACATCACAATGGTTTCTGTGTTTATTGTGGCGTTGTTATAAGTGTTTACTGAGAAAGTACCCTGTGTGTCACTATTGTGTTGACAGCAACGCTATCATCACCAGCGAGGGCCTCCACTTTATGCTACTGATTTGGTCACTGATGATGGTGGTGTAGTATAGTCTGGTCAGCTTGATCATACTACCTTTAACAGAACTTGTCATTTGAGCTTGAAAAATGAGCTCTGATCAGAAGTGCAAAACATACTCTGTCAGCCCTGCAAAGAATTCCTGTCCTCTATCGGGTGCGTCCTTGAGCTTCAATAAAGCCACCACTTTAAATTTCCAGAAAAATTCATTATCAACAAGATAAATTTATCGGCTGCTGTAATCAACGAAAGCATTGAAAGTCTCCAAGTGGGAGACAGGAGTGGTTAAGAGAATTGAACTTACACTATTACTCATAACAGAAGTTGACTGAATTGTAAGCTGATGTGTGAAATGGAAATAATTTGAACTGGCAAGGTCAGTGATCAATAGGAAGTTAATTAATGAAGAGTCTGCAATGTTGTGAAGTATGGATTTCCGAACGCCTATGATGGTGTCCTAATCATTGAAATGTCACCAACTTACTTCTAAAAAAAATCGACCTACCTTTAATTTACCTTGAATTTCTTCTGTAAATTTTTTGCTAAAACCAGCAACTCACACTGCAGTACACACTTTTTCTGGACTGGAAGATGAACTTCTGAGAATTAAATTGCATCATATCATGACTAAAATTTGTTATATTAAATATATGATTGAGGGCATTAATGAGTTTTCAAAGGCATCATTTTCAGTTCTATTAAATCTTCATAGGCTAAATTTTGAATACATGTAGTTCTATTTCAATTATATTCATGCGATTCTACTGTTGGGTATATGTCCCCTTTGTTTACCATTCATTTTAATTCATTACAGATGGCTCTGCAGGGTCAAGGAGTACAAAGTGAAAAGAGAATGGGCAGGAATGTCTAGATTATATAAACTACCAAAAAAGTTAATTCATTCATTTTGTGCCATATATGGGATACAGAGTTATACGCAAATACCATAACGAGAGTTCATTGCAGAACCCATATAGAAGTCTCAGAGTGTAAAAGAGCCTCAGTGAAAACTCACTTTGAGAATGGATGAGTGTGTTTTACATTATTGTATGTAGAACATACTTGCAGTATTGTTCAAGCTTTAAAAGTTTACATGGGGAAAGTTGTGCTGTGAAAGAGAACAAGGATAAAAAATTAAGTTCTGATTACAATTACGGGACGTGACACTTAGCTGATTTGAAATCAGCGAGGCCAAATTTCACAAAGCCTGTCAATGGTGGCAGCAAGCTCGCCAGATCCCTCCCCAATCAAAAGTTTGCTCTATATAATTTTACGCAATCAGATTTCTCCACAGTCATCCAGTGCAATCAGGTAATCAGAGGGGAGCATTAACAAGACAAATGGGGTTTAAAAAGTGGGTGCACTCTGTTTGCAGGAACTTCCTATGGAGAAGCCCCCTCCCCTCCTTGATTACTCCTATCACCCTCATACAGCGCAACATCCCCGCTAAATAGCTTCTGCTACAGTACAGGCAGTATGTGCAGTAGGCACCAATGTGATTGACTTTACATGTAAAATCTGACAGGTAAATTGTTACTTAAGGCTATTTATGTCAAGTGATTAACTGCTCAAACTAACTGTTTCAATGAATGAGTCCTTATTTTGTACAGTAATGGCACTGTAGCCTTTTTCACACCTTTAATTTGCACAGACAGAGTATTTCTGCATGGATCCATTTTCACTCCATCTATGCAGATGTTGAACATACGTGTTCTGGATTTGTGCTGACTGATGTCTTTAACGTTAGGTGACTGTATAATGTTTCAAGCTCAATGTACTGCGCTGTACTATAGAATCCATGGAATAATGTTAATACATGGATGTGATTGCACTAGTTTATGATTAATTGGAATTACAGATTATGAACCAGTAGTTACTACACCAGTGTGCAGAGTTAATATTCACAAATGTCTGTAATGTATACATTGGTTTTTATAAAGCATCTGCAATATCTTCATTCAAAATGCAATCTAATTTGGATGGGTACCATAGGTCCTCACAGGCTTCTGTTAGAACTTTAGCAAATAAAACGTGAATGGCATGATGATGGCCTTGGAGGAATAGCTCTAAATACTCTTATTTGGTGTCTTGCTGAGTGTTAGATGAGAAGATTATAAAGCTACAGCCCTTGTGTGTGGCGTTTGCATGTACTTCATGTGTGTGTGTTTCCTCAAGGTGCTCCAGTTTCCTCCTATGGTTCAAAGACATGTAGGGAGGTTAACTGGTGACAGTAAATTGCCTGAAAGTGTGACTGGTTGTCTGTCAGTACCCTAGTATCAGCTGGGATTGGTTCCAACCCCCAGCAACCCTCAGGGATTATCATGTAAAGTTAATGGATGGATGGATGGATTTTGCTCTATTTTCTATTTTGGACTGTTATGCATATCGTAGATTAAGCCACCCATGCTTGAGCCATATCGTACGGCACATTGCATGACAGATATTTATCCTATGTGGCACCTTACTGTAATTACTAACTTCTCTCCCAAATGTTCTCTCTTGGTGCTAAGGATGCATTTCTAATTGAAGAAACTGACCTCTTCCAGCAGATTTTCTTGGCTCTGAAATAATTAGGGAAGACAATGTGAGGATGACAAAAGACAACAGGAAAATGAAATAGGCCCTCTCTCTGGCCCTTAGGGTCTTTGCAGCAATTCTAATTAAGCCCATCCAGAAACAGAAGAGCTGGATTGAGGCAGTTTCTCATCAGAGTCCCTCCATGAGCCTCTTTTGTCGTGAACACACAGCCAATTACAAAGCTCAACAATAGAGTGGGGAAGTCTTATACCCTCCACAAAGACAGCAGACTATGGAGAGCTCAAAATATCCATAAGCATAGAGTGACTTTGCAAAAACATTGTCACCTTCCTGGGAATTGAAATAAAATATGCATTCTTTTGTGTGTGTTTGTGCGTGTGTGTGTGTTGTCCAAATTGGTGGACAAGAGACTTGCAGGTTCAGTTTTCTGTCATACATGCACTGAAGTCATACTATATGTTACCAAGGCAACACTACAGATCCACGAAAAGACTGGCTTTTCAAGCATGTGCAATTAAACTGAAATAAATTTCAGTGTAAAATAAATTTGAACGGCTCCCACTCTATATCAAGACGAGCCAAAGATAACCTCACTTGTTTATCATCCTTGCATATTAGTCTTGGCGAATAATATGAGTGGATGTGTAATCTCTGAGCTTGCCAGGCTTTAGATTATAGAGCTGTCTCTTATTTTAGTCATTGTGCACTGAGGGTAATTACCCAGAGATAAGTGTTCTTCTATCAGGGTCCAGTGACAGTGCTCTGAAAGCAATCTCCTCAGACACAGGTCCCGTCTGAGGCTATTTGGGCGACACAGGGAAGTGGGTGCAGCAAGGTGCTAGCGGAGCTTTGTGGTTGCCTGCGTTCGGATGAGGCCTCCTGACAGTCATGGCCAGGTGGGCTAATCTTTCAATCAGACACCCTATTTACCATTGCAAAGCTCTACTGCCCTGCCTCATTTATAGCCGCTTAGGTTGCTGGCGATGAAAAGCAGATAACAGCGTAAATTCACTCTTCTACCTCTTCCTTCAAAGGGGAGGGAAAACACTCTTCTAGGGGACTCAGACTGTTTTTTTTTTTTTTTTTCGTGTTACATCAGAAATAAATGCTCGATCCAAATTGTAAGAAAATCAGACGATGTGTCAGTGAGTGCAATTAGTCAATGAAAGACTACTCTGTTTTTTGTAATTTCTGAGGGGGATAAGTGACCCTCAATTAATGCTTTTAAGACAAACCAATGTGTAGAAGAAAAATTCTTCTTCATATTCTTTTGAGTTGTGAATTTGTTCCTGAGATGTTTGAAATGGGAACTCTCACACACACACACAGAAACAGATGTGAAGCAGAAATAGTTAACCTTCTTCCATGTGGCTTTATGGAAAGATGTTACAAAAATAATGTTTGATTTTTAAGTAGGAAGGCAAAAAATTAGTAAATATCAAATATCAAGTTGCAGTAAATGATAAAGCAGCTTATGTTAAGTACATGGTCTTCAATGTTAAATTCTAGTATGGCACCTGACTAACTTACTACTTATTCAATAAATAGTTACTTTCCAGCAATAGCTCTTATGTATGATTATTCATAACACCCTGCATATACAGTATCGTCTCAATATTATAACCACCACCACCTTTTTAACACTGACTGTTTACAACTGTATGTTTAGGGAGTAATGTATAGTTCATTTTGCCTGAGTTGAGTTACCCAGTGAATGGGCATAAGGAGACCTTATGTTTGCCATGTCAAAGCCAGTGTGACTCTCTTAATGAATAGCATTGAAGGAAAGCTTTTGATCATAGAAAATAAACATCAACCTCCACAATGACACAAAGACACCCCAGAGATCAGCTATTTCAAAGCGCATAGTGAAATTATAGTGCAGCTTCATTTAATTTAACATTTGCATATTTACCCCTTTACACGCCATCATCTGTAATGGAAAAATAAAGAAAACATATAGCACTACATGTTTCTCCTTGAAATTGTGAATGCGGAACTGCAACTTTTAGTGCTCTTTCTAGCATTCATGAAGCCAGCTACCTGAACAAATGGCACACAAAATAGGGCATAGATAGCCCTAAGCCAGCTCCTCTCAGTTCTTTTGCTTATGGTAACTTATACTATGCAAGTAATTATCAGTCTTTGGCAATGCACCAACATTGCTAAAAATAGCTAGAAACCTAAGAAGTTAGACAACCTCAAAGGTTGTACAAGAACCTGCTAAGTTTATAACTTTTTCTTTTACTGTTAGTATCTAACAATAACATACAGCTAAAAACAACCTAAATTATCTTTTGTAAGCTTTCATCACAATTTACGTACCTGCTTTGTGTTAACAATATCCATGCTTGTTATATACTTTACAGTTACGGCTGACCTTTGCTGTTTGGGGATTTTTAGAAAGCATGTTTTATGTTCAAGTAATACACTCAAGCTACAGTGATACTGTAACAAATGTGGCTAAACTGTTGTCTTCCATACAACCTGTCCAACTATCTGATCACTTACATTTCCTTCTCTCTTGGAACTATTATTGTGATGTCGTCGCACGAGTTGCAAATTCTTAACAATTGATGTGAATCCAATGTTATTCTAAGTCTAGACCTAGTCTAAGGACTAACTTTGGTTATGATTAGCTTTGTTTTCAGTCCCATTATGGGACACACAAGTTTCCATTATGGGTATTTTTTTTTCCTATGCAAAAAAGAGTTTAACAGGCTTAATCTAAGATTAAGAAGATGCAATGATTCTCTGGCGATCATACGATAATCACAACATATTTTTGAATACTATATTCAGGTTCTGCTAATAGGTTGCTCTTAATATTACACATTGAACCTTTATGTTCTGTAATGGGTATCAGAATTCTAAGAGTTTTTATTGGAACTTGAAATGAATAGACTTGCACAAACCTTTATTCTTACCATAATAAAGGATTAGTTCTTTCCACCACTGATGTTTTGTAGTATTTCTGTAAAGTATGTTCAATTCTTTGCTCATTTTTATAACCAGCCAATTTATGTACTGAAATAAAAACAAGAAAGTCATAAATGTTTAAAATTCAACATCAACAACAACAATAGTTTTCAGGTCTTGTGTAGCAGTAGCAGCAATACACAGCTACTGTAACCTTAAAATGACTTGTTCCAAAGTTGAACAAAGCAGAGTCAAAATAAGGACCTTCCCTTTAAATGGCTTTTCCCTGTAACTTTAGGCTTTTGTCACAGATGATCCCACTGAAACCAAGCCTGTGTCACTCGGACGCCCAGAGCAAACACAGGTAGGGCCACTGTCTTTGTGGCTGCGGCTGTTGATGTATCATGGGAAAGGTTTTGCTAAGTGTGCATGTTTTTCTTTTCGTACTCTTTTGCAACCACAAACATGTAGTTTCTGGCCTTTAAACAACATTAGCGGAACAAATGGGAGAAAATTGTTGTTTTTCCAGGCAAAAAGATTACTCATTCCTTTCTAACACAGAGATTTTCCCAACTGGTGGGGAGAGTCCAACAGATACAAACCTACTGACTTCCTCTGTTTTGTTTCGCTTCACTCATCCAAAAAATACTTTTAACATTTTAGTAAAAGAGTGCAGCGAGATAAGACCGTTATTGTTATTTCTGAAACCATCTTTAGTAACTTCTCCATAGAGCATATTGCCTTTTTCCCCTAGATTCCGGCCTGTCCAACCAGTTTCTGAATCACATCATCACTTATCCCTCTTGCCAAAAAATACACTCCTTCTCTGAGACAAGAGAGTAACAGTACCAAACCATTTCCTGGTGTCACATGCTTCAACTATGTGAGGCTGAAACAATTCTTTCTTTCATTATAATGAAACATGAGATGCCAGATAATCTCATAAATATGTGTTGTATTTCTTTTTTTGCACTCATGCTGGTCTGGAGAAAGGGCAAGCCTTTGTTTGTGGCTTCCTGACTCACAGGAAGTGATTGCAGTGGGACAGTGAGGGACACTCATCTCTTGGAAAAGGGGAATGCTCAGACGTATCCCTTTTTGATCAAGGCTTGCTGATGGATTGCCCGGAGAAAGGCAAATAGGCATCATACCACAACTTGATGACAAGAGGCCAATTTTGATGTCCCTTTTCTCTCATTGCGGTGCTTCTCTTTCAAGCCAAAATCTGTTTGAGCAGCCTGGGAAAATGGCTTTTTACCCACCTTCATAGTCACAGAGTTGAGAGGACAACTAAGAGCTAAATGGAATTTAAATGAATGTTGAGGCTAAACTGCTTTGTGTCTCGTTGCAATGAATAGGCTCCTAATTGCTTTATGAGTGTGTGTGTGTGTGTGTGTGTGTGTGTGTGTGTGTGTGAATCAGAGAGAGAAGCAGAGATATAAATATAGTTTTCATCTTGTTATGCAGGATATTCCTTCTCAAATGATCACAGAAAGAAGACAGAAAATTGAGAATTCTGTCCTGAAATTGCAGGGAAAGTGGCCAAAGTGAGACCAAAGCACTGAAATAAAAGCTTTCTGTGAGAAAAAACAAGGGCACTGCTTCGTTTCATCCCAGATTGTTTAATTCAAAAATGTTGACCCATGTGAGAAACATTATATCTGAGCAACATCAGGCTCCATATTCAGTGTAACTATAACCTCAAAGGCCACATGTTCAGGCAGTGTTTATAATGCATTAGTGGAACAAACTCAACACTGTACTCTCTTTACAAATCCCACCTGGCCATGTATTAGTTGCAGATGTGGCTCTCTAATTCATAATGAACTAATAATGGTTTTGTTAGTGCAAGATTGTTTTCCTTTCCTCCCTCACACACACATAGATAGAGCTAATCTGCACTGGAGGTGTGGCAGTGCAAGAGAAGATATTGCACCCTACATGAAGCACAGACTTTGGAATGTGTTGTTGAAAGATTGCAGGCTTTGATTTGTCTTAATATGACTCACTTATCATGAATGGATCTGTACTGTGAAATTATATATTTTTTCTATGGGGAGTCACCTTTTTGCATTTGTGAAAATCATTTGTTGTAATGGAATAAAATGAATTTTAGCTCTAAAGTATATACAAGCAAAACTGTTCAGCACCATTTTAAACATCTAAATGTTTTATTTTTTAGTATTACTATGTACATTAGAACACACTGAGAGTGAAGTATAGTGAGAGTGAACATGAACAGTGAAGTAACAAAAAAAAAAAATCAACAGTAATGAACTGTTTGCTAACCCTGCCCTCCTTAGTGTCGCTACACCCGTCACACTTCATGGTCTCATGTCAGTGTAAATCTGTGGCAAATTTACCACTCACTCTATTCTTAGTATTTTTGTAGAACAACAGCTGATGGATTTTAGACAGAAGCAGACAAAAGTAGGTTTTACTGCAATGTTGTTAGCAATTATTTATGAGGTTTATGAGGTTAAATCATTGTTACCTCAATTTAAAACCTCAGTAAAAGAGGTTTTTAGTATGAACCTGGTGGCCAGATGAAATATCATGGCTGAAGTTAATGCTGTAAGTCACATGTAAGTCTGCTGATCATGGGCACAGTCATAAAAAGACCTTATGTCTTTGTACTGTCGGAAAGAGTGAGATAGTTTTAGTATTATTGATTGTACTGTATTATGTATTATTATTTTGTTCTAATATAACCCCTTTCAGAAGAACAATTTTTTTTTATTTCAATGTCTTAAAGGTTGCACATTGGACTTAGTACAGCCCACTGACACTGTTTTGGCATGTGAAGAAACCTAGTCTAGTTATGGTTACAAAGCTAGTGAATATTCAGTTTATGTATATTTTATGTCAGGCTCAACCATCTAACATGGAAATCCCTTTTATTGTACATGCTGCCAAATTTAAGATCAGCCTATAACTTCTTTTAAAAATCTGCTTATGATTATAAAATACCACAGACGATACCAAGCACAAAATGTATTTGGTATTGAGCAGCTTATTTTTGTTTTTTTATTTGTCTGTATGGATTTGGACAGCTGCCTCTGCTCAAATTAAGCTCTGAGGAAAGGAGACATTTGAAAGCAGTGTTTCTAGTGTGTCTACATAGAATGACCTCTCATTTTAGAGTGGTGCACTAGATTCAGAAATAGAACATGCAATTTGAAATAATGAAAATCTCAACTACTTTAAAGGTAATATCTGAAGCAAATTTGCATTATTTTGCACAATAGATTGGATTTGTGAACACACATTTCATCACAAAGAGTACATGCATTTTGAACAAGAGGGACCATGCTGTACCAAATAATATGTCATCCTGCTTTCGGTTAATCAAAGACTGGAAAAGATGTTGATGACGTGCAAAGAACAAAGTCATAATGTTTGCCGTGTGTTGAATTACATTAAAAAAATCTTCCAGTTACTTACCTCACAGATTTCACCTTAGCGCTTTGATGTCTGACCTGTGAGGAAGCAGTGAATGAAGCTGCACGCTCTGTGTTATGCAGTGTGTGTGTGTGTGTGTGTGTAGTAGAGTCTCATTAAGGAATTTTACCTTTGCAGAAGATTTTACAATAAAGAAAACAAAGATGATAAAGAATCTGAAAGGCGAGAACGCAGGAGGAAATCCAGAGGAAAGTAGGGCTGGGGACATTGTAATTAGTTGCACCTGTTTCCTTTAAGCCAGCTCCAGTTTCCTTCTACAAACGCATGCAGATTATGCATCAAAGCCCCTCGTAGCTGCCTCTGCTCAATGGTTCCTTTGTTGCAAGCTGTCAGGGAGGCGGCCCACAAAAGTATGTAACACAAGCAGGCCACATTGCTCTGGAACTTACAGTCCATGCAAGTCTCCACCAGCCACAACAAGAATAACAGGGTGTGCTTGCAGACATGGAGTCTGCATCACTCCCATCTGCATGTGAGACAATGTTGTTTTTTTTTTTGTGACCACAATAGTTGCATCATCTGTCCACACTGTGAAATTGGCCTGCATTAGAGCTGTGTTAGGAAGAGAAATGAGCTCTGCCACACAGGCCTGATCAACAAGTGGGAAGATGAATGTTTGCATGTTAGCTGAGACATATGCATATATGCAAATGCATATAGATACAAGGAACTCTACTGCTTCATACGCTGCTTCTGGTAATAGTAATACATATTCTCTAATAGTTTTACTTGGACATCAGCTAGCTTCTCTAAAACAGATGACTACAATCTTCAGCTGTATATCTGATGAGACTCTAGTTACATTCTCAAGACCTCTTCCAAATCAAAAAAAAAAAAAAAAAAACGGAAATATCATGTGCCATAAGCCCTCACTATTAAAAAACCTATGAGTCATACTGTTACACCAGGTGGCATGTTCCTTCGGTGCCACAAATGTGGGTACTGCCATTTATTTTGAGTGAATCCCACATACACCAAAGTGCTACCCTCAATATTCTCTAGCTCATCAAACGCATATTAATCTGCAGCTAAAAATTGTCCCTAACAAATCCACAGTTTACTTTTGTCTGAGTACTGTTTGCTAAAACCTATAATGAAACAACTACATTATTGATTTTGGGATTTGGTATTCCGTATCCTTATCCTGAATGGCAAGTATGGCCCAAAAATACAAAGATACTAAAAATATAACTTTGTGTTAATATTTTGTGTATTTGTGTGCACCCTGACAAGTGTTGACCCACACTATTCTGCAATGGCCTAACATCAAAGAGTGTTCTTCAAGATGATTTTTCATACCTTCGAAATAAAGAAGGAAAATTGCATTTTGAATAGGAAGCTCCCAAAACTGACTTAGGTAATGCAAGGTTTTCATATAAGTCAAAAACTAGAAATGAAGGCATCAATAACTGATCATTTTAAATAGTGACAACTGAATGTAAAAAAAATACGTACAGAAAAAATTTATATTCCTTTACCACAAATTATTAACCTATACTAATCATTAAATAAATTAAATTAAAGATTTAATTTTATTTTTATACTTCTTATACTTCTATTTATCTTACACTAGCTCGATTTATTTTCAACTTTCAAAGATAAAAAGCTTATATTAATCAAAAAGTATTATTTATTCACAGCTATATTTTTGCCTCATCTCATAACCTTTTACTGTTAAGAGTTTTGTTTGTTTTTTTTAACTAGGGCTGTCAAGCGATTAAAAAAAATCTAATTAATTACATGCACTGTGATCTAATGTTCGCTGTGTATTAAAACTTTCAGTTCAAATAAATTTTGGCATTTAAGTGAATGAATTAATAATTAACATAGACTTTAAAGTTCAACATCTCTTGCATTTCAGAATCATAACATTTTTTCATCTATCAAAAACATTAAAAAATATAACCTTATATGCTGAGGAAATAAATTCAAAATTACCAAAACTGGTCCGCAGTCAATTGCAATCAATTTTGCAAGGGTTGGTTGGTCACAAGTAGTTTCTTATTTTGCATCTGAATGCCTGATTGAGTGTAGCTTGACAAGGCCGGCTTCCAATCATCAGAGGGTGAGTTAGCTCGGACCTTCACCTGTCAAATGGCTGTGTGATGCATCTAGTGTGTTGGTGTAGCGTCTGTGTGCTTGTCATCTCTCACTTTCAGCCTTCACTGCCAGCTAGCAGGCTACCTGGCAGCACAACGAAAAGGGAGCAGCGAAAGTGTAAGCCTCACCTGCTGGTACATAGCCTTTCCACAGCAAGACCCATGCAGTGTCTACACGATAGGCTCACATGCCCCGTGTCAACTGGGCACTGCAAAGCCACAGGCTAAACTTCTCTAAGGAGGTTTGTCCCCCAATCGTATGGCATGCAGGCCCACCGACGCGTGGACATGCCCTGATACTCATGAACCAACGCCCAGTTATGGGTTAAATAGCATTTTTCTGGCAAACTGGGCAGATGAGGTCACTGAATATGACCCAGCGACCAGGAAGGTGGAACGAGGGAGAAAAACCTCGTAAAACACAAGTGGCAAGTCTCCTATGAGAAGGAAACTTGAACAAGAAAATCAATGCTAAAGACGGATGCATTGGTGATGACTGGCGGTCACCCCATACTGGGACGAGGAGCCAGGTTATGGACATGACAGGCTAATGTTACTGACCAAAAACGAACATCTGCAGAACAACAGGCAAGACCCCTGAACATCCTCCACTGGAATGCAGAAGGAGTCCAAAACAAAAAGGTTCCTCTCATGGTGAGACTCCACAGTGAACAAACAGATGTAGTCTGTCTCCAAGAACTAAACTGGCACCTCTTGGGACTACAGATCATGTGCCCAATTTTTGCTGCACTCAGACAGCATACTTGGCCGGAGGGGACCAAACTGACCCGTCAACTGTACGGAGACCTGGAGGACCGGTGGCGCACAGCAGCCTTCACCGTGGGGACCGGACTGTCCATTTAGAGGCAATCGCGGAAGAAGAAGCTCGGACCTTCAGTATTTCAGGCTTGAAGTACTCTGATAGTGTGAAAAGTCTTTACTGCTGGAATTGCAGAGAATGATGCTGTTATCAACAGTTCCTTTTGGGTGTAACTGTACAGTAGGTGTCCCATTCATGGGTCAAAGGAGCCTCTTTTCATCTGCCACCATCATGTTACTGTTATAATTGGTGTTGTGGACCCAAATGCGGAGACAGCGAAGGAGTTGATAAGAAAAAACTTACCTTTACAACACATCTGCTTTGTACTTCCTTTCTGCAGCAATAATACTGAAACAATGAGCAAAATAACACTGTCTGTGTTTTAATTTGAATGTAATCTGGATCCTCCATATGGTTGCCACAAAATTGAAAACACTTAAAGAAATGGCATTTTGCTCAGTGTTCCTGATCCCAGATCAGCCAATCATCTGCCCAGCTGCTATAGTCTAACAATTTTCATTTGAAGAAGTTGTCCTTTATTAGATTGTTATCAAGATCATTTAGAGTTGCAATAAGAGGAGTGATTGTGGTGTTGTGGTACAGGTTCAGATGTTCACCTCATGGAACATATCTGACAATGAACAGCATGGTGGAAGCACGGGGTAAAAGAGGGAGAGACCATTCTGCATTCAAGCGCTAATTAGAAAAATTAGATCTATGAAAGGCACCGAGTGATCTAGGCCTTCAACCTACGTCTGTGTACCGCTGTAGCAGCACAAAGAGGCGGCAACAATGAGCACTGAGGAGGAGGGGGGGGATAAATAATTTAATCCATTATCTACTCTGCAAAGCTCATCAGCACTGCTACACAATGGCCACGATTGAATTGCTGATTGCATTTCTCTCCTGCCCTCCAGGAGAAAATGCCCATGCTCCACTATGTACTCTCAGCCTGCCAACACAACCAAGAGAAAGAGAAGGACAGAGAGGGAGAGACAGAGTGGTGCTGAGTGTCTTCCACCAAGGTCAAACTACAATACAGCAATCTAATTAAGAGTATCACAGAGTTTCCTGTATGGGGTCAACCTCCCATTTGTTCTCAGAGAATCATATTGTCCATTATGTATTACATCATGTTCTCCTATGTAAATGATGGATGTGATGCTGATTAAATCTTTTCACTTCATCCTCTCATCCATATTCTTTTTAATTGATAAAGGGGTGTCCGTGAAAAGAGTTGTAGCAGCATTGTCTGTATGTAATAGTAATAGTGTACTTGTATGCAATGTACTATATACATGTAAGCATGGATTACTGTTGTATGTGGTCTGTATTTTTAGTCATGTCAGTGAGGCTCTTGGGACGGTCTTATGTTGGTTGGTCTAAGCTGAAACAGGTCAGCAACTGCAGGATAGATTGCCATGAAAATTGTTGCAGAAATTCTTGATACCCAGAGGAAGAGCCCTTCTGTCTTTGTTGATACCCCGACATTTCCTCTAGTACCACGAAGAGTAAGTATTTTGGGTTTTATGTGGACTGGATTCAAAACTATTGGATGATTGTTAGTTGTGAATGATTATTAAATGTTAATTTTGGTACACATATTTAAAGTGTCCAGCTGATGAAACCTGATAACCGACTTTTTCTCTCCTCCACTCCACCTCCACTGTGAGGTTGACATTTGTGGTCTTGAGGAAAATGTTTTAATGACTACTGGATGGATTTTTTAATTAAATTTGATACACACATTCATGTCACCCTCAGGATGAACTGATGCAATCATTTCAAAAATAGACTTAAACAAGACTGAAATGTCTCAAAAGTGTAGATTAACCACATAATTTTTGGTACATTCACATTTGCCTCAGGCTAAATTGCAAGAGCTCTGGTGACTTTTCATCTAGCACCATCACATCCAAATTACGTGGATTGATTTATGAGAAAAACTCAAGAAATTTCCATGTATTGTATCTTTTTACTGTTGATTAAAAAAAAAATAACTCATTTTCCAACTTCTGATTGCTTCCTATTCAGGTTACCCACCAGCTTTGGATTGATTGTTTTTTCATGCAGTGGAAGGAATATTTGTTTCATCCAGATGGTTAGATGAGTCTTTGAGGTTTCCAGAAATACTTTCAGAAAAGCAATGTCTAGTCAAAAGACTTACTGGGTATTTGTCACACATTGCTGGGTATTTATCTTTTACAGAAACAGATGCTTAGCTCTGTGAATGGGATGTACAAGTAAAGCTAATACATGGGAGGAAAAACCGGGACTACACTAAGTACAATCTCACAGAGCTACTAGTATGATGACACACTGTTGTTTTAACTATCCTTTTCATATCGTCAAATGTGTAACAGGCTGAAAGGCAAGAAACCATTAATGGATGAATCTGGCAGTGCTTTATGGTGATGATGGCTTCCATCGTTTTCTCCCCACATCAACTGCAATCTATCATCTGCAAAAGGCTCCAGTAAAATACGAATATCAGGAACACTTGAGGTTTTCTTGGCCCAGTGCCTCTGACATGCTGGCTTAATTTTACCTTCCATTTCAACGTGGTGCATTTACATAAAACACAGCAAAAAGTAGTACACATAATGGTCCCCTTTGGCCAAGTGCTTTAAGGTCCTGTCCACAGTCCCAGTGAGGGGCAGTCAAGCTGCCTCTGCTCTGCTCTGCTCTGCTCTGTTTGTTTTATGGAGCAGTAGTGAAACTACTTTGAGGTCAGCTAGCTACAAAAACTGTGCTGGGTCTCCTATGGTCTGGTGAAAAAGCTTCCAAAACCAATCCAGAGGGCCATTGCTAGTAGTGCAGCCAACTTTCATTGACAAAAAGAGGTCATTATTCTGTGCACAGCCTCAGCAATAACAGGATCAAACGTTCTGGATATGTTGTAATGGAGAGATTTTGCCCTGCTGATCAGTTTCTTTTTAAAGGTGTTTCTGCAGAGATACATTGTTAAAAAAAGCCCAAAATGTCTTTCTTTCAAAACATGCAGCAATGTGGGTACTCCATTTGCACATGCTGAATTAATTTGAGTGCTGTCATTATGCAAGTACAGCACAAATTGTCCAAGACCAAGTGAAACTATTTATAGATATCACAAGGCCTGAGAGCCAAGTGTGCCTAATGGTGTAATTTGTATTGTTAATGGTAATGCACTATTAGTTTGTTCCATTTGGCTTTGCACAGGTGCATTAATGGGGGCTTGGTGAACCGTTTCAGTCAGTCCAAGCCACATGCTGCTCTATAATGGCTTTCAGCAGGACCATGGCTCCATCTAGCGGCTCAGAGCAGAATAGTCAGATCGAAAGTAAAGCCAAAAACTGAGCACTTCAAACACAGGCAGGAGTTGGCGTTATGTTATTGAAACAAGGAGCAAACCTTTGGTTAAACAGATAAAAACAAGTAAACGTCTCACAGGAAGACCTGCATAGCCTGCATAGCACAAATGCAAAAAGTCATTTACTAACTGCTCCCACAATTGTCAAATAACAACAAAGCAAAATAGACTTTTGAAATATTGTGTTCCTAATTAACCTTCAAGCTCATCAGCTACAATCAATATAGAGTGTAGCCTTTTTTTTTCTAATTGAGATGAAGTAATTATCAGACTGTATTCATCTCGTTAATGAAACAATGTTCCAATATGCCTGCAGCAAAACTGTTAATTGAGTTCTATTTTCTGAGACGGGCAGCCTCTCCTTGTGTCCATGGCCACAAAGCACTGAGTATGGGTTGGGGCCTTTGTGCATCTCTCTGTGTAGAGACAAGAACAGGCTGTGGACTGGTGGAGCGTGCTACTGCTCTCTCCCTGCGGACACTCTCCCCTCCCTCCTGTCTATTCTCCAAGCAGGGGAGAGGCAAGAGTTGGTAATACTGCTGACTTCAGCAGATCATCCCATCCCACGCTGTTATTTCACGGTTTCAGTAGTTAAGTATTCCCTGTTGAGTAAGATATAGCAAGGCAATTATTCCGTAATTATGGAGCCAAAAGATGAGAAATGGAGTCAAAAGTTACCATGTTTGTGTAAAACACTGTAAGAAACTTAAAACAAGTGCAAAATCAAACTGTTTTGATAATTAATTTATCATTAGTCTTTTTTTTTCTAACAAAACTGACAATGTTATTTCACAGCCCTGTTATTTGGTACATTCACATTCCCCTCAGGATGCATTTTAATAACTGGTGACTTTTCATCTAGCACCATGATCAGGTTTAAATTACTGTTATTACAAAATTACTGCATTCATTTAATTTAGTTTTGATTCATTTTCAACTTATTTTTGTTCAGTTTAACTGACACTGGATGCCAGGTCTCCTTAAACACCAAAGAAGAAGAGGGGGCCATTTGAGTGTATTAACACTGTGTTTTATCTTATGGTAACGTTAATCATTTATTAGTCATACACACCTTTAGAAGAAATATGGTTTGACTAATAAATGATTAACGTTACCACAATATAGATAAAGCACATAGTCTATTCAACCTACACTCGTTCATCTTTGTTTAGCATCTTGGACTTCTGGTTTGAATTCACAGTCAATCACAAAAGCAACCAATAGCGTTTACTAACAGAAACATCCATGAGCCTGCCCTCAAACTGATAAAAACCTCATGTTTTGTCGCGCACAAAAATGTCAATCGGGCACAGAGAGCAGTCAAAGGAAATCCATTTGGCGAGAAGGATAAACTATCAAATTGAAAGCGAAAAACACATTTGGGGATGGAAAAAACACACTTTGACCCTTGTACATGTCCTCTTACTTGTATGAAATTTAAAAGTTACTCTATATACATGGGCTTGTGGAGAGGATCTTGAACGTCCTCCATGGTTGACACCATACCAAAGCCACTGGATGGAAAATTATGCTGCTTTTGGGACACCCACCTAACAGGTAATGGGGCAGGAGGCTGGAAGTATCTTTCAGTAAGATATCCAAGTCCAGGATGTGTGTCTTATCTGTAAAGCGAAGCTGCTTGAGGATAAAAGACTGTCTTATTGCAGTTGTGTAGCTGCCTTTGGTCAAACTGGAGTTAGGGTGTCAAATTGTTTCAGTACAGTCATGTTTCAGGACTACGAAAGATGTTGGAGTCAGCTTTTTTGTTGCATTGCTGGTCAGAACGTGATGCCCTGCAGAAAGGAGGATTTTTGGCAGAATGCACAGATTTTCAGCTGCAGCAATTTGCAGGCAGATTTTCTAAACTCTCACATGCGGTCCTTATCTCTCCTAGGTTTTATTTTGGCAGCGTCCACAGAATTTGCACAAAGGAAGGTGTACGCAGGCCACCGGAAGTTGTCAGAAAGGATAGAGATGGTGATGTGCCCTCTGTGTAAAGAGGGGTTCAGTGCTTTGAAGTTAGTCCAGATACAGGTGAAAAATACAGCAAAGCTGCTGAAATAGAGAAGCCAGACAAACACCAGGGAGTTTTCTGTCACAGCTATCAGTCTGCCCTGCCATTGGCAAATATTTCACAGTTATATTTGTGCCGACTGAAAATATGGACTGCTGCATGTATTATAAGAAGCCCTACTCATTTTTACTAAACACTGAAAAACATAATTCAAAATATATCAGGAAATGTAAGTGACTGTATCTAATGTTTATATATTTAAAATTGCATATAGGTTTATAATATTGAATAATTCAATAAACTGCAAGTTTGCCACTCATATTGTGTTCCAGTGTTTTATATGATTCATGTTTGTTTTCTTTTTAGATACAGTCTGTAACTACTATTTCTGTGCAGACTGGTCAAAGAAAGGCTCCCACCCACAGCATCAGGTGACTTTATGAACAGTAAGCATATGGAATTAGATCTGAAATAATACTGGTACTGCAGCGGCTTATCTTGTATCTGAGGCAACATGTATTAAAAAAAAAAGTTTAATCAAAAACAGTGATTCAGATACCACTACACTTTGCAGTTGTTTAATACCACACATTGCATAAATTTACTGGAGTTCAAATTTCTATTGTGAGATGAATTGTCATGTTATTTTTCTGTTAGTTAAGTGGTTTTAATGAATAAGCATTTGTGAGTCATTCTAGATTAATACCACACCTTTAAGAGAACACATTAATAAAAGTAAAAAATCTTAACTGCACCTGAAAAAGAAAAGAAAAAAAACTTGTCATTTTGTAATAGAGGATCTGAGCGATGAACGAGATGGAGCAAATAACAGGCAATTTCTGAATACTCTACATCCATTCTATTGTTGGTAAATGAAGTTTCCCAAAATCAGTGTGCAGAAATGATTAGTCTTGATGATTTTGTATGTGTGATAAAGTGAAATGAAATTTACTTTCAGGAGGTATAATATATAATATAATATTTCTACTATTTCTAAATTGTTACCCCAGCATCACCCCTGTAGCTGCAGATCCTTTATCTGAAAATGCATTGGGATGTAGACCTATGGTCAGAGTGACATCAGGCTCTAAGTTCTCAGACAAGGTCCAGCAGGGTCCGATCTGTTTTCAAACGAGCATATAAGGGAATACTTAAATCACCTCTGTTCTTGGTGAATGAATGAATGAAGTTTATCAATCTTTACTAATGTACACTGTATAATTTGTTCAGAACAAATTGACATAACAATGGAAACCAAAAACATTAACCCATGGAGGCTGTATTCAAAATCACACTGAAAATCAAAGTAAATTGAAATCATAGGTTCATTCAAGTTGCGTCAGTTTCATCATAGCAATTTATAATGTGACTCAAAAGTGTGTATGGCCCCTTTGTGCCTTTAAGCACTCCTAATAACATCTGGCAATGCTCCTGTTCAGTCAGAGGATGGTCCCATAGGTGCTCAATTGTTTTTAGATCAGTGAGGGCCAGTTGATGGCATTTATCATCCAGGAACTGCCTACACACTCTTAGGCCACATAAGGCCATATTTTTATGCACCAGCATGAAATCTGTCAGTCGCTTTGAGGATTTAATTGTGGTACCTCACAGCAGGGTACTGTTGGCTATGATGTGGACGTCTGTGCGGCCCTCCAAGGTTATGTCTCCCCAGACTATCACTGACCCACCACCAAACCACTCATGCTCAATGTTACAGGCGGCATATTCCTCACCATGGCGTCTCCGGACTCCTTGAAGCTTGTCACATGTTCAGTGTGAAACTGCTCTCATCTGTGAAGAGAACAGGGCCAATCTGGTGGACCTGCCAGTTCTGGAGTTCTCTGGCTAATGCCAGTTGAGCTGCATTGTGTTGGGCAGTAAGCGCAGGTAATAATAGAGAACATCAGGCCTTCATACCACCCTCATGGAATCAGTTTCTGCCAGTTTGGTCAGAATCATGCACACCAGTAGGCTGTTGAAGGTCATTTTATGGGGATCTTGCAGTGCTCCTCCTGTTCCTCCTTGCACAAAGGAGGAGATGCTGATCCTGCTGCTGGGTTCTTGTCCTTCAGCAGCCCGGTCCAGCTCTCCTGGTGAAGAAACAATTTTTCATTTGCATGTCAGTTCTCATAAAACTATAGTTACAAAAGGCTTGTGCTTCATTACCGTATTGATGAACATTTTGAGGATACACAGAGGTCCTAAGAGAGGAGAGATTAGGAATATTCTCAGAGCATGTCATACTCTACTCAAATTTTTACTACATACTACATTAAAGTGAAATTTAAGCCATATAAAGCATCATTTTCACCTTATGATGTATTTGGCTGCACCTGAGTGCAAGCACTCAATAGCATCTGATCTTAGAAACTAAGCAGGGCCATGCCTGGTTAGTACTTGGATGGAAGACCAACTTGGAAGACCAGAGGCTTCTAGCCTCAGCCACTGAGGATGTGTCAGGAAGGGCATCTGGTGTAAAACTTGTGCCAAATCAATTACGCAGATCAATTGATCCGCTGTTGCGACCCTGAACAGGAACAGCCAATAGGAAAAAAAAATAAGAATGTTCACCTCATGAAGTGGACATCCAACATCACCACCATCAGAAAGGCACAGCAGTGGCCTTACACCAGCTTAGGAAGTTCAACCTAAGACAGTCTGTTCTCTGGTGATCCATCACTGTGTGGTTTGGTTCAGCAGCCAGTCAGGCCAGGGACAGACTCTAACGGACAGTCCCTGCTGCTGAAAGAAAAATCAGTGCCAACCTGCCCTCCATCGAGCACCTGCAAGATTTCTCCAGACCTCTCATATCCTTGGCACAAATGTTTGAGCTCCTTCCCTCTGTAAACAAAACAACCAGACAAAGACAGTTTCTTCCCTGGTGCCATGACTTGTATGAGGAGTTCAAGCAGCAAACACCCTTAATAACACCAATAATATCAAAAATTGTAAATATAGCAAGTCTTTACTCTGGTCAGCTTTGTTTCATGATTTTATTTAAATTTATACTGTATGTTTCTCATTGAGTACAAAGCACGCCGATAGATCTGTATGATATTCCTTGTGTGTCCATTTCATTGTAATAAGGGGTGATATCCTTAGATTTCTAAAGCTTTAAGCAAATTTCTTTTCAGCAAGTACAACACTATATGTGTGTGTCTATATGTGTATAATGTACATGTGCTTCACCTGTAGAAACTTCACAGAATAGCACGGCCGAGATGCAGGGCTGGCAAGTGGTATCTAGCAGGTACCTATTAGAGCATTTAAGAACAATCTCACTATTATGGCAAAATCAGTTCCGGATTGGAGATAGATCATAGGATCTGGTCACCTATTTGGCAAGGATGGAGTTCAAACCTGAAAAGTTTAGAAGCCTGGTACTGAGGAAGGGGCGCATCTAGGACCGGTTCCTCTTCATCCCAACGGTCCAAGAGAGGCCAGTGAAGCTTGGGGAAGTGGTACAGGGCAGACTTCAATGATAAGCAAAGTGTGTGGGAGATGATTATCCAAGCAGACAAATGGATGACATAAAGAATAGTGGCCTACCCTGCAAGTATAAGGCCTGGGGTTACCAACTTGCAGTACTTCCTAGGCTGCTCTGGACTCTGCTTGTTTATAAGGTACCTGTCGCTACCATCAAGTGATTGGAGAGGAAGATTAACCCCTATCTCAGGAGGTGGCTGGGACTGTACAGCACAGGCGGCTTACATCATGGGGACAGTAGCCCAGGGCAGGCTCGGATCGGGTTGCTCTATCAGAAAGAGCTGGAACAAAGCTGGCCCAAAGGAAAGAGGCAGCATGGTGCAGAGGGAGGTCCGCAATGTAAAGGAGGAAAAACGGCATGTCACGGCGATGGTCATGAAAAATACAGAGTAGCTGGACAAGAAGGTTTTCAGAGAGGGTCCTCACTTGGCAGGGCATCTGGCAGGGACACCGGATAAAGTTCTTGTGTTCCATCTATGGTGCCCTCCCTACTCCATCAAACCTCCACACATGGGGGATGGAAGAGAGCACCAGTTGCATGCTGTCCGGAAAGCACAAAGTATGTCCTCTCAGTATGCCAGTCAAGCTTGGCAGATAGAAAATTCTGGTGGTGTCATGACTAGATGATGTCTTCTTATTTAGCATATGGCGTAGAACAAGCAAGGAAGAAGCAAGCTAAACAACCTTTCAACAGGCACCACATTATCCACTTCATCAGGGTAGGGGAGAGTGCTGCAGTAGTAAGGAGGAGCAGAGCCTCAGAGCAAATATTGTCTTCTAGTCAAGAGGTACCAAACAGGTGGTGCTCATAGAGCCACCCTGGGAAGAGAGGATGGAGAAGGCATATAAGTTCAAGCACAAAATATATCAAGCCCTTATCCTCAAGAGCCAGCAAAATGGATTGAAGGCCTGGAATCTACCTGTAGAGGGTGGCTGCAGAGGTTTTGCTGTAGAGTCACTCTGGAGAACTCATGGACTCTGGGGACTGAGGGGATGGACCGGAAGCAGCTGGTGGGCACCATCATCGAGCAGTCAGAAACAGCATCCCGTTGGATTTAGAGACTGCAGGAGGTGCGGTGGCGGAGCCAACCAGTTGAAGGGGCTAGCAAAGGCATAGAGTTGGGTAGCGGTCGGCAGGGGTAGATTCTGCTGTCAAGCCCTCTGGAGGTGTCGTGGGCTTAATTTCATGAAACACAGAAGAAGGGGCGTGCCCACCTGATACTTGTCCAATTGAGAGAAGACCAGACTGGTGCAGGGAGAAAGATGGACATGTGAAAGGAGTAGGGAAGAAGAGGAGAGAGAAATGCCACCGGCTCATCGATGGTACAGTGCAGAGTACCTGTAAAGGTGGGCCAGTTGCGATGACTACACCATATTTTGCATATATATTCTCGGCTGTAACCATTATGGTTCATGAAGATAAATCAGTGGAATTAAGTACTATCTGTTTACTTTGAAGTTTGTGTTTCTTGGCTTTGACGGTGTCTACACCATGCCATCTCTGTATCTTTCTCCAGTGCGTTTACTGAAAAGGAAACCTCAAAGGCCTCTTCCAGCATGGGGGCAAATGGTTGCAGGAAAGTTTTCACACTTTGACCTTGCACCTTTAAGTCACATGCCTCATTAACCTTCTCCACGTCATTGGTTCTCACATCCTTTACTAAGGACAGGAAAGTCAAACCCGTTTTCACTAGCTCAAAAATGACATATGTATTAGTCTGTGGAACAAATACATCTTTTCTTTTCAGGATAGCAATTTTTTTTATTTAAACATGGATTTTCGCTTCATCCAACTTCCGTGTTATCACTGAACCAAAGACACATTAATGCACGTCAGATTCACCAAAATGTGAAATAAATTTAATGTACTTGGCAACTTCAAAGTATACCCTGAAAACACAGCATCTGCTGTTTTCTCCCCACGGGTCTCTAAACAGCACAACAGTATCAGCTGCACTGGCAGTGCATTACAGCTGGCAGAGTAATGTTTATTTTCTTTTTAATTACATTTGCAAACGGTGTAATTTCTAAAAATCTTAACCCATCTTTCCATTAGGCATGTAAATTCTTTGCCACAATCACAAAATAAAAGCCTAAATCAGGTAATTGATATAGCCTATGCTTTGTTTTTTTTTTGTTTTTTTTTTAAGGTTAAGGCAAATATGTTTTCAGTAATGTTTTATTAGTGTTTATGTGACATCAAGTACTGGTAGCCTACACTGTGTGTTCCAGGCATCTAATATTTTGATGAATTTATTCATCAAAATATTATTCAACATTCATTTTGTATCACCACAAAAATTAAGTCAACAAGGAAATGAAAATACTATGATAATTGTAGCAGATCTATAAAACATTTTAGTCATCTTTGAGGCTAGAAGTAGGGTGCCTGAACCGTTGCACATGCAACAATTAGTTTTTATTTAAGATGTAATTATATACAAAACCCATACTATTTCTTCAACTGTGCATTGCTACTTAAGTTTATGAACTTCAAAAACAGTTGTACTTCTGACAAACTTTATTCTGATGAGAAAAGGAAGAAATAAATGTAAACTAGTTTATTTTGGGGACTGTAAACTTAATTCAGAATTCTAAATTGTGAACTATAAGCATGGACTATATCATTAGATCATCCTCACTAGTGTCAGCATGTGGGCAATTTCACCGCTCCACTGTGCATAAGTACAAGCTGAGTTCCCACAGTGCAACACTTACAAACCAGAAGAACCAAATTACTGTGATACAAAAATAACACAGAGTTATCTAAAAGCACATGGGCTTGCTGGGGGGGGTTCTGAAAATGTATATTGCAAAATCAACAAGGACAAGATTCAAATATAAATGCAAACGTTAAATGCATTTGTACTGAGGAAACAGGTCTGAAATGCCACTTTCCAGGAAGGGAGGGTAAAACATAAAATGCTATCCAGCTGAATTAGCAGGTGCTAGGCATGTTGGAGCTTGATCTAAAAAATAAAAGTCTGGATAACCTCAAGCTTTATAGACAAAAAATAAAAGAAGTGGAATAAAATAAGTGGAGAACCTCTTCCAAACAACAGAGCCAACTCAAAATTCAGCAGTAGTGCCATTAAAGTATCTCACAGTGATAAGCAAGGCATTACACACACATCATATACAATCAGCAGCTCTGAGTAGAGAATACAATACTGAATTATTAGTGTGCTATTATAAGTGCTATTAGTGTTATAACTGTAAAAACAGAACAGAACCAGGAAATGCAGGTCAAGAAGTTACAGAATCAAAGAGGGAAACATGATTGTGGGATCACTTGAAAATGAAACCAAAATAATATCCTATATGTCATAAAGGCACTATCAGGTCTCTTCTGCTGGAAATAACCCTGTGACCTTCCTCTTGTAATTGTCAGTTATATCAACAGCAGCTATCACTTATATCAGAAATGCACATCACCATCCCTGCGATAAAATACTGATACGATGTGTTAAACGTGTCTTAAAAATTGAGAACATCTCAGTGGGCTATAAAAATTACTATTCACGCACCAAAGGATGCAATGGTCCAATGTATTTTCTGTTACTACCATTTGGTCCAAAAACATGTTTACTGCATTTCAATACAATATATACAGATGCAGCTTTTTTTTTTTTTTTTGTTCAGTAACAGCTTAAGCTTGTCATTTGTAAACAAGTAGCTTGACAAGCACTTAAAATATTGTGTGCAAAAACTAGAATTACATACACCAGATGAGCTTATTTCCTTTTCCAATCTGCCAGTGGAGAGAAAAACCATCAGAAAAACCATGATCTTTGCCTCACAGTGTGTATGACTTCTGAATCCCTGTAAAGTCTGTGGATCCTCTTTCAGTTCACTTTGGGATAGATCTTTTCATAGAAGAAGCTTTGAGCCAGGACATAAAGTTCTCCATCCTTTTCCCTAACAGCATGGGCACGCACAAACTGAAACTGTTCAAGTGCAAACTCGTAAAATTCATTTTCAATTTTCCAGACATTGGACTGCTGCAGCTTGGCTATTGTCTCTTTGGTGGGGGGCTTCTTCTCAGTTGTCTTTCGCAAGTGGGACTTCTTTCCTGATGTAGCACATAAGGTTTGATAAGTATGTCAGTATGAGACACACAAGCTTACTACTGACTGGTTAAGGTACAAAACGAATGTTGTGAGATGATTGGACTTGCACTGGTACCTGTCCTGTAGAGTTCTGTAGCTCCCTTGAAGAAACGTGGAAGTGCTGCCTCAAGGATCATGATGAAGTCCTCCAACTCCTCAGTTACTCCAACTAACAGATACTCATTCACCAGGTTGTACTTGGCTTGTTCCAGGGCCCATCTACTCCCTGCATTCCTGCACAGAATAACACATAATCTGAGATCACTATAATCAGTCAATCTGAGATTAGTCAAATTTGTTTCTGCTCTGTCTGCCTTCATGTCAATTATGTGCAGGCTACATTTTAAAGATGTGTCTCTGAACCTGAATGCTCCATCATTAATTTCAATTATGCTGCAGGCATGAACTGCAAAAATACCTAATTACAATTTCTCAGATGAGTGTTGTGATTGCAATTGAAAATTGTAACATAAGCAACAAAGGATAATCACAAAAATATCTTGTTTCTATATTTATATTGCAGGATAAAAATAATGCAGCTGTTTTTTTCTGTAGGTGAGGACTGTTCCTGGTTTCTTTTTTAGTTTTTGTAAAGTTCCTTGAGATGATTTGTATTGTGATTTGGCGCTATACAAATAAAATTGAATTGAATTGAATTAATTGCTAAAGGTTGTTAAGATGTTAATTGTTTAAAACTTAAAACTGAGGTTCTTGCAATGTGAAACTGTTTTAAAATCATTCCAGAATGACATAATGTCCCACATACCATGTACCACCAGAGCAGGACCTAACAATTAAGTTCAGCTTAATGTGCATTTGGCCAGATTGTGTCCTACTTGTGGTGAGACAGGTCCAGCCCACTCACCAGCACTCTGAATGATGGCCACAGAAGAAGGGGATCTGCAGCCAGAGTTTCTCAGGAGCACAGTCAGAGCCCCCTGATGACACACATTCATCAAATGTCTGAAAGAAACACAAACATGCTCATAATTTATACTGTCAAACTAAAGCTCTGGGGGTCATCAAACAAATGATTTATCTGAGTAAAGGCAAACACTGTCATTCTTATAAATCTTTTACAATGTATGAACTCTCTAAATGTATTAATCAGCCAACCCACACTGCCTGAATTCTCTGCTCACACCATATGCTAAATCAACCGGGCACGATGTGAGTGAGACTAATGAGCTCTAACTACAGACCTTTTTATCCCCTTGTTTCCTTCGACGTAGGCCGGGTCTGTAGTCATCTCCAAAACGTAGGAAGTAGTAGTATGACACCAGACGCTCTATGGGGTCTCGCACCACATTTATGTACATCGGCTTTCCCTTCGCACCATATCTGAAAAAGAAAAGGGATTATTTTTGTGCCTAACAGGCATACGACTACAAAGCTGTGACTTTTAAGCACTTATTTTTATTTCACTGTAAAAACAGCTTTTCCATCAGTGAGAGAGGCAGCATCAGGGACGACTGGGACTGCAAGTTAACAGGATCTCTCTCACTGAAAAACACTTAACACCATTAGGATAATTACCTGTGATCACTGAAATGATAGTGTCAGGAGAGATAAGGACAACAATGCTATTAATCTACACTAAAGCACATAGTAGCAATCAGTACATGCCCTCCTTTTATCTGTTCTGCTAACTGTTTGTAACTAATCTAGATATTAATGGTATTACAGGAAATAAAGGGCCGTACTTTGAGAAGTCCAGATAAGCTACATGGCCGTGGTAGAAGCCGGGCTTCATCTGTCTCCATGAGGTGACATTCCTGACAAAGCGCACCTGTGGACAAAGATAATGGAAACTAATTATGGAGTAGCAGGGACACTCTGGTAAATGGAAAAAACACAGAATAAAAACAACACCAAGACAAAAAAGTAAAAACTATTTTTTTCTGATCAGTGATCAATATCCACTGAAAATAATTGACTATTGTCAAACATGTAGATATTCTTACAAGATCTTTAATCAGCTGACAGTAGGTTACAGATTTCAGGTGACAATAGCAAGGCTTTAGGTCTGGTTTCAGAATGATGTGCTTTATCCAAGAAATAAATGTCCAAAAATGTTAAAGTAATGAAATGAGGTGACCTTGTTTATTGTGCTTTGCATAATAATGGTATTCTTAATGAATGACCTCAACTTAAAATCATCTTAAGTTTCCCTCGTGGAGACTTTGTTTCCAGACTGTGTGGCAGGCCTCCCTGGGCAGAAACACAACTAAAATTATTGTACTTTGGCCTGGCTGATTTGGCTGGTTTATCAACAGTTAGCCACAGCAGTGGCCACACAGCTGATGGACGTACTTTAAAACCCTCAGTTCCTCACAGCAGCAATTTGCCTCAAGCAGGTGACATTCCTGACACAGAAACAGACAGAGAGAAAGAGAATTTCTGCAGTATTGGCTAGCATGAACTGCTGATCGTGCACAATTTTACTAGTGCTAATTTGCCAGAATACAAGCTACAAATTCATGCTCAAGTAGTAGGTCACAGAGTAACTCACGGAATCCATGGAAATATTTTAATTTCTGTTTCCATTCCATTTCTGTTGAGATTGTGCAGCTACTCATGGCTAGGACACATAAGGATACAAGTGTGTGTTATGCAGGAATTTTCCTTGGCTTTAGCTTACCTTCTCCTTTTTGATCAAACAAACAGTTGTAGTTAAGTTTCCTCATTTCAGTCACTACTGAGTAGAAGTATCCCATTTTACAGAGATGATGCAAAATGTCACTTTCCTCAACAATGTTTGAACGGGGGTTGATTGAGTTTCGTTGTTGCAAAAGCAGATATATTGGTAGCAAAAATAGTGAGATTACTGTGAAATACAGTTACAACTCTGCAGTTTGAAGTGACTTTACACTCAAACGTATGATGAAACCTAAGTTACAATACTGCAAAAAGATGCTGATACTTTGGCAGATGTTTTATAATATAATTCAACTGATGCTCAGTTCCAACATTTTAATGAAAATATTAACAATAAATATAAAATTATTTTTTAGCTTTGGAAATAAAGGATGTCTTTACTTTAAGCAGTTCATGCAGTTATATAAAGTCAGAAAAGCAAATCTTCTAGATATGTGCAGTTGTGTGTACTACAGCTGTGCAAAAAAGCCACATATTGGGGCACTCAGTGCTGGTGAACTTATTTCACTCAGGTAAGCCTATGAACAGTCTCAGCTCTGGACGATAATGGCAGGACAGTACAACTTTCACAAAGAGCTTTGGGATTTAAAAAAGTGAGGCACACAGGACTCCCTGTTCCTAAAACAAATTACACCTTGGTGAATATTAAATTTATAGTGTCTTCACTGTAATTCTAGGATGAAAGCAAAGGTGAAATGCTACAACTGTATGACTTGCTACATACAAATTACACATTTCATAGGTTAATGACAAACCGAAGCAATTTCCACCCACTGCCCTTTTTGTTGTCAACAGAGCAACCCACCATATCTATTCATTACTGCTGTCTCTCAGATAGAGCAATTAAAACAATTTCTGCAGTTTTGGCTAAGATAAAATTACTATTATTATTTCTCTTACTGGACAGAGGTTTGAATACTGCTCTACTGAAGTGGGATGGTCTGTGATGTGCCACCAGACTGAATCTTTCACCTTTTAGTGTGCAGTGCAGTATTTGTAGTTGGTGGAGGCTGTCTGTTGTGAGATGGCAGACAAGAAATTACCGTGGCACTAACTGCCGAATATAACACTAGCATAGCTGTGGGGCATTCACACTTTGTCCCAAGCTGCACTGATGGCACTATCAATGCACCCTATGTGACAAAGAGTAATGTGGGCTGATGTCACACACATTCCCTGAAGCTTTTACAACACACACAGGTCATTATATTTAGAGGATTTCATTTTGGATGAAGTTCCAAGTTAGTATATTTGACAAATTTGTTTAGCTCCACAATGACGAATCTTTCATTCACTGTGTTCAGTTTAGAAAACAGCATAGAAAAAAAAAAAAAAGAGATATACTGATAAATAATTCACAATAAATGTATGGGTTGTGTATTCAGGTCACCCCTCTACAAAATCACTATTAAGCCACAGTAAACGTGTTGTATGTAACAAAGAGCCAGACAGCATCAGTAAGATATGCTGAACTCATGGCAAAAAGAGGTCACCCAGCATCAGTGATTTGGAAAGATATACAGAAAGTCAAAATCTGCACTCCCAAACTGCAGCACCAGCAGCCAGACTCACTAACAAGGTAGAACTGGCATTATTTCAAATGCCAGCAGCAGGCGCTCCTCTTGGCCTTTTCAGTCTTTACCTCATATGACAAGGGTTCATAAAAAGCAAAGAAACTAAGTTCAGTTTCATCTTTTATAACAAAAGACTTGATGCTAATTAAAATGGCAGATAATAAAAAGGACTGATTCTGAGCATTAAGTCCCAGGATGAATTTTGCCTGCTAGTGATCTGCCTGCCTCAGCTTTTTTGCAGAATGCAGGGGTAAAGTGGAAAAGCAGCTTAGAGATGTCACACACTGTCACCACGGACATGTTGTCTAGCTGCACAGCAGCCCAACATATGAACCCAATAAGCACAAATAAGGTTTCATGTTGGTCACAAGTGTAATATTTGATAAACATTACAAAAAAGAAAGCCGTATTAAAATGCCATCCTTTCATTCTGCATTCTATTGGAGATTTGAAAGATAAGCTAATGCTGTTCAGAAGGTTACAGAAACTGAATTTACAGGCAGAGACTTAACAGATCGCTACATGCTACAGTCATGTGTTGCAGAAAATTATGTTGACGCAACACAGGTTTTATCAGCTGAATACCTGTAGGTTTGAATTTGATTTTGACATTGTATTTGTTATACAACGGTGTAAGTTCTTACCTGGTCTTGTAAAGACATGACTGGGTTGTTTTTGGTTGTGTTGATGTGCAGTACATGAAAACGATTCTTCCCACACAGGTCGTAGGCAATGTTAGTGAAGGAGGTGCTGGCAGTCTTGGGCACTCTGTTGTAGATGATGACCATGTCATCTTTTTCTGCCAGCGATGATAATCCCTGCCCAACATCTTCACTGTGCCGCTGCTCTACTTCAGCCACCTCGTGTCTGGCAATGGTACGTTCTGAACAGACAGAAAATCATGTTTACCTTGAGTGACCAGACACACATACATCTGAAAAGGCTATCAAACTCAGCTATTTGTGATTATTCAGCTGTTTGTTGAAAGTGTCTCTAGACTGAATCAATTTAATTATAATTTTAATTATCAAAGATTAGTTGGATTTCTCTACAGCCTGGAGTTTAATGAGCCAAGTTTTAGCTGGTGCTTATTGTCTTTCTCACTGTGCAGTGCACACAGCTGATGTGAGGCCACCAACAACATAATGAAGACACAGACACTATAACAACACTATAAATAAAAAAGTCATTTTAAAATTAAGCTTGGGGAGACCTGTTCACATCCCTTAATTAAGGAAAACAAGACCGTTCTTCAAAACACAGTAACACTGAAACAAGTAATTAAGCTTTTGATAATAGTGACAGGTGGCATAATTAAAAGTGTTTTCTCCCACTTCTTTTCTCCACCGAAATGTTAATTAGAGCCAATTACAGGAATGGCCTTGTGAGTATCTCTCGGACCAGCTGTGTGTTGCTCAGTTTAATTCAAGCACCCTGCTGCCCAAACAGCCCTTCAGTGTCTGACAACACAGGGAGACAGAAAGTTTACATGTAGCTGGCCAAACTGCATGTGAAGATGGATGGAAGGTCGCTTGGTCCTCGTAAGTTCCCTTTTCTTAAACACATTATATAGTAAACGTGCAAGCAGCCAGTGACTGTTTACTACAGTGGCCGACAAGGGCAAACACGCCGCAATGACCAAACATTGCAAATACAGAAATTGCCTCTAGGGGGACCCCGAACTGTGAGATGCTATGAACTATTGCTATTTTCTAAACACTGTCATCTTTTACAGTATTATAAAAGTACAGTACTGTAAAAGATGACAGCCAAGTGTTTAAAAAAGAAAAAAATGGTAAATGTACCTTTTTTATGTAGCCTCTCTAAAAGTTAGCCAAACTGTTTTCATAGCATGCCTCAGTTCGGATCCCCCTAGAGGCCTGGCACACTTCCATTCCATTAATATGCAGCATTTCTCTCTTGGATGTGTTTTTGGTATATGCAGCGTTTGGCCGTTGCGGCACATTTGCCCTTGTCGGCCACCGTAATTTACTACATTTAACTCTAATGCAAACATAATACAATCACCTTCTCTTACCAGCCTACATTAAATGTCATTCTCTAACTCTTCTTTCTGTCTTCTAGCAATGCCTCCCTCAAACAAGCCCTACTATACAGATGTGCTATACTGATCCCTATATGATCTGGGTGGATGCTTTGGCTGTCAGTTTTTCCTATAGATCTGAATAACAAGTCAGTTGCATCACCCTCAGTCTTCATAACCTGCTTCTAGCTGGTAATGTGGCTTTTTCCAACCCAGCCAGGTGCCTACCCCTGACAACTCCTTACCTCCAAGCACACATTAAACTGTCTGACACACAGTACGTCTGCTTAGACTTGCTGCTCATTAGTGAAGTACAAAATTGTTACAAGCCTCCAAAAATACAGCGGAAGAAATTCCTTTCTCAAACAGGTGTTGTTAAACAAGTCAAAAACTGCAGACTCAGAAATCTCAGTATATAAACATGAATTTAAAAATCTGTTTGCTCAAACTTAATTCCCCCCAACAAACGTGCCTTAATGTGCTGTATGAAACTGTTGTCAGACACATATTTAGCACAGTACTGTTATGTCAACAACACAAAATGTTTAGACTGAAGCGGCGCCTTACATGAACAAAATTATCTACGTATGAAGTTACCTACGTTCATTTTGATCTTACCGAGTCTGACTCTTGACTCGTGCAGTTTCTGGATCTGGTTCTCTATAAGGAGCATCGCCACTCCAAAAGCCAAAACAGCCAAAAGCTGAATCTTAGGCGGCATCATGATCCTTAAAAGCCCCATCAAACAGCCAAAAGAACCATACCGCGGAGGCTAACACTGAAGCCCACTGCCAATGCTAACCCAGCTAGGAGCTATGCGTTTGTCCGGCTAAACAGATTAACAAAGTAGATTGTCAGAGTAAGTCCCGCTAGTATTATAGCCGTTTAGCACCATTAGCTAACACTAGCTAGCTTCTCTGCTAACTAACATTTAAAAGCAACCTAAAGCTCATGCTAGCGCCGCCTCTAAATATCCAGACGGTGTTGACCCGGCATTTTCAATTCCCAGTTGCTTTCTTGTAAGCCTGTCGAAAACATGTGAAAGCCACACAGCTCCATTTACACACGACTTGAAACTGAAGGAAAAGATCATCAGAATATATGCAGCTGTGTGTCCTGTAGCTGTGCAGCTGTAGCTTCTTCTTCTTCTACTCCTGCTTCTTCGTGTTTACACAAGGCTCACCAACCAGTATAAACGGTACAAAGCGCCACCTACTAGATTGGAGAGAATGTAATCATTAACGTGTGTGCGCGCGCACACACATGCACGCACATACACACACACATTCTTGTTTTTAATCACTTGTGGGGTTCACAAGTGGAGTTTTTTTTTGGCCATTGGTAGGGACCATCAAAGGGTGTAAAAAATAAATCACAGAAAGACTTCTGGTCCCAGTACAAAACTAAAACTAAAACTAACTACAAAACACTAAGTCATAACTATAGTGCAGGAATTCATAACAAGATCTATTACATAAAATCCTAATTGATGGGAACACCAGCAAGAACTGCGTAGGATTCAACAATGGCTGACTGTAACTAAATATAAAGTGGCTCCAGAGCAGTTTAGGAAGACTGTAAAACAATACATAACTTACCACTTTGACCCTTCACATGTTTTGACAAAATTTTTGATAAAATTTAAACAACTTCACTCAGTAAACCTGTTTAATTGCAACCCAGTCAAATTCACAAATGACACACTTTCCTTCAACATCAAATGCTGTTTTGCCAATCAGGTGTCAAATATGTTAAAAAAGTACACAATTTTTTTAGGAATTCCTGCAACAATATTTGATATAATGCTGATTACAAATTAAATAATTAAAAACTGAAGAAAACTTACAATGATCCTCACATTTTCACATCTTGTCTCTAATATTTATTGTTTTTATGTATGTTTCTTTGTAATTGATACCTGAGATGCTATTCCTGGAAAGTGTAACACCAAATCAAAGACGTGCTGTGTTACTCTCATGTATTACACACACACTTGTCTTGTCACTTAAAAGTCCCAGACAGGACATATAGATGGAGCATGACAAAACTAATGACAACTTAAATTGATGACATGATCAAATTAATCTTGCTTCTCTCGGACCACCAGTGGAGATTAAAACAGCACTGTCTGCTGTCATACAAAAATCTTTTATTAGGCAATGAAGCATCATTCTGTAACACCACTGAATAATTAGAACTGAGTGGTTTCTGTCATTCCAACAATTCCAACAGAATGTCTTCACTGGTAAAGTTCTAATGCACAAAGAAACATGGCTACAATTTTGTACAAACCTGGATTTTATATGAAAGCCTTCTGTCTGCTCTGCTATGGCCTCTACTATGCTGTACGTTGTGTGTGTAGTCCTGCACTTGGTCCGATACAGACCTAAAAATTAATGCACTTACAGTAGATTACGTCACAGATGTGTCTGAAAAAAGAAAAATTAATGGAACAAACCAAAGATCCAGCTCGGTTCAAAGAGACACTATTTTCATCATTACAAATGCACATAACTTCCAAGCAATGAATATTTAGGTCACTTATAAAAGGAATGCAAACAAAGATATGAAAACAAACTGATGGTTTTGAGCACTCTGCAATCCCTATACAGCACCCACCATGGTATTTCAGTTACTAAGTGAAGTTCGAGCTTTGGTGATGTTTATATACCTTGTGGAGAATCCCTAAATCTGTTTAAAAGCTACTGAAAAACTTTACTGGCATCTGTAATGACTGATCAGACTCCCTGTAACACTGTGGGTGACTTCACCTTCCCCTGCTTGTTCCTACTGAGCCAAAATGAATGTTTTTGTAAAAAAATGCCTTTGTCATTTGTCAGACAGAAATGCTAACTAAGGTGTGGATTGGATGTAATGACACATCTGTATCAGTTAATGTCTCACTTTTATTGCAAATTCTTAGATATAAGGTCTATTATGACATGCACTGACCAACCTAAAATATAAAATTCATAATTATACCTGTTGTGTCTTCATCTTCATGGGTTCTCTCATGTTCACTCTCATACCCCTGACTTTCCACTTCGATTATCTCTACAGAAGATAGTTAATTACTTAAGTTAGATTACTTAAAAGTTTCTGATAGCTTAACCCTCAGAGGTCGACGAACGCGCCGGTGCATTTTGTGGCATCTTCTCCTGATAATGCCAAAACAAACTTAAATTACTCCGTTGGTTTTGATCATACAAATAAGAGCAATATATCATTCAAAACTGGAAATGGTCTAGTTTTATTTGTATACACTCATAATAACAACTAAATTCTGTGCTTTTGTAAAATAAAGAAAGCAGACAGGGTGTGCTCTCTATCTTGACAGTAAATAAAACAACCACAATCTCAGCAAATACTTGCCTCATAAAAATAAGAAATATATGGCTAGAAAGCTTGAAATGTCTTCTTTTAAATGAAACAATTCAAGTCAAAAACAAATCATCACTTTTTATTTAATCCGTATGAACGTAAGGAGCGGTACATTTTCTCCTGTCTCACCTCATTATAGCTAATGTGATCCCGCCTCGCACTGAGCACACTGTTTATATGGAAATAATCTAAGGTGAGATAGGTAATTCTGTACATGCCCCCAAGAAATGACATAAAACGTCAAACTTCACCGTAGAATTTACTCACTTTTTCTGTGTGTTTGGATGATGGCACGCTACACGGGTGAAAAAGCGCTTTGTATGTTCCAGACAGCGACGAAGAGTTTACTTTGTCCTCAGAGGAAAAACACGACTCAGATGACGAAAGTTTGCATCTGCATTGTATTGCACTAATTCCGTCAGCCACATTCCTGACTGAAACGCTCATTATGCGGGTCTTTGTCTTCTCAAGTGAATCACATGACTATTCATGATCAGACACACCTTCCTGCATATGTCTTTTCTAAACAAAAAATGTCTTAGAAAATTTAAATCAGTGTATTGCTTTCTATGAATGACTGAACAAATTACTTTCGCATCATTTTGAAGCAAACACTATAGACTACAAGATGCAGTTCTTAAAAGTCTTATGAACTAATGTTCTGTTTGTGTTTTATGGCCTTATTTCAGTGACTTTTGGTTTTTCACTAACCATGCATAAACGCTGTTCTCAAAAACACAATCATGTATAAACTTGCTGCTCACATATTATTGTAGCCCAGTTTGTGCTGATTACAGTGTTATCAGACATTAGCTATTAATATGTTTAAAAGCAACTGAAAAAAACACAAATGTCAGGGCATGTCAAAACTTGTCCAGAGAGTTAACCACATAGAATTTTTTTCTAGAAAAAGTAAAGAAAGTTACATTTTGCTAGAAAAGAAAATGCTAGAAAGTTAGCATTCTTGAACATTATAACCTATATAAAGATCTGTCTCAGTAATATATTGTTAGAAGTCATTAGTTTTATCTAGAATGCAGCTTGTAAACTGGCAATTAATGTATTTACAAAAACAAAGAAACAAAGACAATTATGGATTATTTACATACTATCTGAATCTATGTGAATATGGTCCAGGTCCTTCCCTTTGTACTCTACCAGCCTTCCTAGTTCTAGGGCCCTGAGTATCTTCCTAACTGTGGTAAGCTGGAGTGTAGCCTCTTGTAAGGTGAACTCTCACATCATGTCCAAGAAAATCTGCCAGTTGATCAAGCTCAGTGTCTTTGAGATTTTGACTTTAGAAAGAGTAGCAACATGTTTTCTGAGCTTCATTGAGGTGAGTGCCTGGGGATTTTTAATATTACCATCTTTAACAAACTGATGAATGCAGTCTGAACCTCTGTAGTGGGACAAAGAATTTGGTCATTCAAACAAATACACATCACCTCTTAAAACCCTGCATTTTTCTTGCTTGGTTACCTGCACATCAATGGATTCCTTCATCATCAGAGTTAAGAGGACAGACACTTTTCTACCCCTCTTTCCTTTTATCACTAGCCAAACAAAATGCTATCATTGCTTCTTTTCTACTTCACTGATGGCTAGATTTATATGCTCATGAGTGTCAGAAGTGTCTCGGAGAAGATATGTAGAGAGGTGAGTTTTGGACATTTCTCCTGCCATGCGGCGGTAAAACAGAACCATTTGGACTAGGATTACCTTTGTCACTGCGGTCCAATCACTCCCTATTCTTGTGCTGCTTCTGTGTCTTTCTTTTTAAGGCTTCAGATTTAACAAAAGTGGCAAGCGCAATTATACTATGCCCAATATTGCTTGCAAGAGATGGACATTTAAACTCTCCAGTGTCACCATTTAACCCTGCTGTATGTCTTACTGCATTTATGGCATAGTTATAATTTTCAGGCTTAATGATATCTTACGGTTTTCAGGGGGTGACTTGATGTAGAGACAAAAGCAATCTAAGTTCTGTCAACTTCAGACACATTTAATAATACTGGCTTGGATTATTTTCATGTTTTCTAAAGTCTGTATCCATACTCTAACACAAGTTCATCCTCTTGGATTGCTTGGTCAATTTTTCCTTATTCACTGCACTGATAAGCCTCCAAAAGCTATCACTAAAGCTATTTGAAACTGTCTGGGTAAATGCATAAAGAGACTGGACTCTGTTTTTACCAAGTTTTGTCATTGTGCCACTAGGCTTAAATTGGCAAACATTACTGTGGCGCCACATAATTAATCTAGCAAACAGTCCACAACAGTAAGCACAATGTAAAAACTCCTGCCCATCCCTGTGGCTGTTTGAAAGGTAGAGGTTTCCCTCAACCTTTTTCAGGAACCTGCAGGTTGTATTAAAATTACCTCTATTTCAGTGGTCTAGCTGCATACACCTCTGTTTTGAGTTTTTTGGAAAGCTCAACACTCTTATGGTTTCATCGTGTTTGCGTATTAAGTGTCTAGCCATTTTGTTGGTATCCAACCCGAAAAACATGCAATGGCGTTTTTTATTGTACTCTCTGTAGCCATCTTTTTTCTTGGAAACACGAGGCAAAAAGACAGTGTTGACTTCATCCATAGACTCTTCATCATTTGTGTTCTCCTAGACTGACTAGAAGAAACCAGCTTATTGTCCAGGTGAACTAAGAGTCCACTCTTTCAATGTCCATTCCTTGGATGTTCACTGTCGGGGTTGGATGTTCACTGTCGGGGGGATGTCTGTGCCTGTGGAAATTCAACACCAGCTCTTTGATCTTTCCCGTGCTGATCTAGAGGCTGTTCCACAGACACCAGCCCACAAAGTCCTGGATCAGCTCTCTGTACTCCCTGTCCTCCTTATCTGAGATGAAGGTGATGACCGCAGTCATCAGAGAACTTTTTCAGGAAACAATTCAGTGAGCTGTACATGAAATCTGTAGTACACAGGGTGAAGAGGAAAGGTGCTGACAGGTCTGAACCGACATGACTTCCCCAACTGTGCCTCCTCCACAAGTGAGCATGTTAAGTCCCTCATGGGGGAGCACTGCTCTGTTACAAAAGATTCTTAGCTGATCCCTAATTTACGTAATATTAGGGCCATGGCTTTCTGCAGAATCTCCCAAAACATTGGAATCAGAGAAAAAAGTAGAATGGGATATGACCAGGGTAAACGCTGCAAGATTGATGTCCATGGTGCAAACAAAAGGCAATACACAATACTTCAAAAAAAATTAAAAAGTGATACGAAAAAGAAAAAAGCTCAATGATGAGCAGGAGCTGCTGTGATAGGCTTCCACCCTTGCTAACTTTTAATCTAAGATTCCAATAAATCCTGCTTCATGAAGATGATGATGCTCACTTTTTGTTTAAATTGTTTCAGAGGTGTTTATTCAATCATTTGAAGGCTCCAGTTTGTGCTGCTGTTGAACTACAATGTGATATACACATATGTATTTAGCACTTGGCCTAGCCTCACTAACAAATGTATTTGATATAAACACATCAACAATACCAAACACAGTTGAACAATAACATATCCAAAACTTGCTTTTATTTTTTCTTGCACTTTGTGCCCTGAGAATTGAGCCTTCAGATCATTACAGAGGTGATCTCCAGCTAGATGATCAAAGAAGCATTTACCACTTGTCAGAGACCAAAGACTGAATTATAACATTCAAAATAACAGAACAGAAATTCACACACAACTTGTGAATACTTACATTTAAGTTGCTAGTGTAAAGTCACTGCTCTTGTGGCACGAAGCTGCTGCTGCTATTGATACTCATAAGAGGAAAATCCACACTCCTGAAACCATGCAAATCTTGCCCACTACTGTCTGGAAGAAATTCCTCTTCGCTTAAATTTGATTCTTCATAGATAACTGTCTCTATGTCTGTCTGTAGAACTGTCTGTAAGTTCTAAATATGTAAAAAAAAAAAAAAAAAAAAAAAGGTGAAAACACATGTAATGTTAATTTACTCAAAGGCTAATTGTTGTTAATGGTAGGATGACTGACAACAGAAGTATTATCATCAAGCCAAATGCATATTAACCAATCTCATTCTGGGACGCCACAAAGACTGTGGTCAAGTGTGTGCTGTACACCATATACCACATCTGTCCATGACCCATGTCTATTGGCCCACTCTCAGGCTGCCCAAGTGCCTTTTGAATACTGAATAAAATTTACAATGAAAAACTACAAAAACAATATATTAAACCTGGACCCATCATTCAGCCAAGTAGTACTCATTTACACAATCCCCTACTAAATGGAGCAGCAAGGGCTTTATTATTGAATGATAGAGTATTATGATAATGACAAATAAATTAAAAATGTTATACAAGTAGCTAAACCTTAAACCTTTAATAGGAGGGAATTTCACTCTGTCTTGTGGGCTACTGTTCAGCCCATTACTCACATTTTCTCACCAAGGCCAATTTGTGTTTCCGTAGTTGTAAGTAGTTCCAGCTGCAATGTCTTTAATGGCGAATAAACGCAAATGAGGCTTGTTATCTACCATAATCTTCTTCATTCTGCAGTTTGGCAATTTGTGGTCATCACTGACCAGTCTTCCTAGGGAACCATCCTTTTTTGATGTATCAATACTAAAAGGACCCAGTAAGAAAAAAGATTTAGTTGTCCAGACAACTATATAAGAATGATCAAAACCTTCAGAGCACTACTTTAGTATTGCTAATGCTGTAAAATACCCAACAGCTATTTCATACATACCACCAATGTTTTTGGTCTAATGAGAAGTCAAACAAAAAAAACATTTTCTTTTTCTGAATATTTTTTCTGTCTTTATTCACTTTCTTCTTTGGTAATAAGTTCCCCCTGATTCTTCCCTCCATCCAAGACCTGTACAGAGCACTGTATACCAGCCCAGTTTCTTCCCTCAGGCTGTTACTCTCATGAACTCTGCAGCACTTCAGCACTGCTTGATTCCTCTAGAGTCCAAACATTTAGCATTTGACATGAATGGAATATAGGTTTTACTGTCTGAAGAGGTTTTAATGTTATACCAGTTAATGGAGTTTAGAGTTCACATTAATACCAAAGCAGCAGCACTAAAAAATTGACTTATGAAATTATTATAATTGTATATATTTTAGTTGATTAAATAGCTAATGTGTCATAGGTACAAAATGTACATTGTTGTACAAAATGTATTTAGTATGCAGTTAGTTGTAAGTAAAATAAAATACCATAGTAATAATAATAATGATGGAAATAATAGTAATGTCAACAATTAAAAATTAAATTGTTATTAAAAAACTAAAACATAAAATCATTTAATTCACTGTGGCTTTTGGGCTTTAGGCTTAATCAATGCTTTCATAGGAGTTTCTTTCTTAGTTTTGATTAAAACATCCAACTATAGCAAATAATGCAGTAAATTGGCTTTATCAATGTCCTAATAATACACACTTTATGTAAACTGCAGTACCAATTGCGTCCTTACGGGAGCAGCGTAGAGCGGAATCCACACACACTTATACACACTAGCACTTGTTTTTCTATCTTTGTTGGAATTTTTTTCAGAGTCAATAGGGACTAGGGTTTTGGTCCCCACAAAGTTTTTGGACCGTACACTGTGAATGAACTCTCTGTGTTGTATAAAGACAAGTACAAACACAATGCTCTCAGCAGTCTTATACTGTCACTCTGTCTCAATAATTTTGTCTCCTAACTAAATTTCTATATTTGGTAAAATGCAGAACATGTTCTCAGTCTTCCAGTACAACACTGATAGAGACTCTTTTCATATAAATACGGTGTGTTAGAAACGCATCCAAAGCTTAACCCCTTACTGCCCAAATTTATTTACAATCATATAAAAAAATAATAAATTATTTGTTTTTTTACTTTTTTTTTCACCTCGCTGCATTCATACTGGAAATAGTTTGAGGGGAATTCATGACGATAGCCTTCAAGGGATTAAATTTTCATGTTTGTATTAGTCATTCAGGTTCAAGGCATTGTCTCTGGTGGTCAGCATTAATGAAACAGAACAATCCACAAATGTAATTGTGCTTTTTGAATTCTAGACAAAAACCAAAATACCTGAATATATGACTGAATCTCCTTGGGAAACATTCTACAGAAACAGGAACAATGCACCTTTTCCAATTATTAAATGTTGAAGGTTCTATTTATATTAAGCTAAATATAATGATTATTATTATTACAATAAATATATTGAACTGTAAAATAGGTGGATGTAGTATGCATTTGTGCAGGACTTATTAAATATACTGAATAAATACAAAGCACTTATGGACAATACAACATGGAATCTTCTTAACAAAAATGGATATAATAAAAATTAAACACAGGTAATATTAAAAGACCTTGAAATCAAGTGACGTAAAATTATAAGATGAGATAAGATAAACTGTATTAAAGCCCAAAGGGAAATTCAAGTTTAAAAAAGCAAATAAGGCATTTCACAGAAACTATTGATAACAATAATGGTGGAACTTCAAGCTATTGACATAACTCAGATAGCATGGGAAGATATTTCATTTCATAACAGTGGAGCAAACCTTAAATGTCAAAGCACATGTCTTATCAAAAGACCAGTAAGAGGAACTCTCAAACAAATTT